>NC_050595.1:32495654-33138892 GCF_013368585.1 Megalops cyprinoides
TACCTGTGTCAGCTGGAGGACGTAGTCAGGAATGTGAAAGGTATGTAATTAAAACATACTTAGGCACCTGTGACTCCTTGCACCAGGGGTGAACAAACCACAGTGGATGCAGGGTCAGTTCTGAGAGGGGAGATCCTTGCTTGAGAATTTATGTCAAATTAGCACAACTCTGCAAGATGAATGAGGGAGCTTTACCTGAGCTTACAACATGGCAGAAGGTCCATCAGTGGTACATATATGCTGTCAGTTTAACCCTGACTGCTTCAGATGTTGGAAAGCTCCTGTTTCTTTGTCTATGTTAATTTAGTGATGCGGACATGTAATGTAAACTAAACCATGTGCTCTTCCAGGAGCATGATTCCTTTCTTGGTCCAAACAGACCTCAGATGAAAATTACATAGACAATTGTTGCTCTTTCACAAAGATACAGGAAAGGCAGCCAGCAAGTGAACATTGCGTTAAGGAGTGCTTTTTTCTTGCTTATAGGCAGTAGCTGTTCCATTGTCCCATATTCCACACATGTCTTGAGCAGTTCTCTCTGTCAGAAGTTCTCACTGAGGTGCTGCAATCTGGTCGCCAGTTTAGCTTCTTGTTACCTTGAATAGCGTACTTTGCTGAGCTGTTTTGTCAGGGACTGTCACGCCAACCCTTTCCTATAGTTGGAGGTCAAACCTGACTCATGTTGGCATCCGCCTGCTAGGCATATGGGATGGGAACAGGGAGGACCTGGAAATTGTGTGCCTTTGAATGTAAAAATGTTTCCCTTCCACTCCTCTGTTTAACAGTTCGAGTGTTGAGGGAATGGTTGTTAATGGATAATACTTTGCACTTAGTATTACGCAAACCACGGCAGGTGGATATTCCAAAGGCTTACAGGAGGCAGATGACCAGTCAGGTGATGTCCAGGTCAGGTCTAATTAAAGTGAGAGTACACCAAGAGAGGCATGAGCCAGTGGAAAGAGAGGTCATCCTGACAGTGCCTTTCACTTTTTAACTTTTTAACGCCAATTAGGGGGTGTTTCAGGCACTTTTACTGTTTAAAACGTGTGTGTGTGTGCGTGTGTGTGTGCATTCGTGTGTGTGTGTGTGCATTCATGTGTGTGTGCGTGTGTGTGCGTGTGTGAGTGATGTGCATGTCCATGTGCGTGTGTACAAAAAAAAAAAAACAACCATATCACTCCAAACCATTCATTTCCTCCTCTGGCTCGGCTTTGGTGTTTTAAGTGCTCTCATTAAGCATTCTATACATCTGTACAAGGGGCAAATGTTTGCCCCTGAGTTATGGTTCAGACCACTTCTCTAAATAATGCTTCCAGTGAATAATTCAGACCTTTCTTCCCCAGTGAAGATATTACCCTGTTGCCTTTCAGAGGGAGGCTGGTGCTCTGTGTGGGTGGGCCCTGTGTCACGCAAACAGGCCTCCCCATTGCACACACTCAGCATAGCACATTATTCTGAGCATACATCAAACAGCCATTCATAATTCAGTTCTCATTTCAAGTCGGGGGTGGGGTTATAATGGCCTTATTAGGCTTTTGTCCATAACTTATAAGTGGAACCAAAACATGCACTAAATGTTATCCTGACTTCAGACATTGAGGAGAAGGGGGGAGAGGGAAGAGTACCATGCTGCTTATTCAAAAACACTTCCTGGAAGAAGGGAACTCGCTTCATTTTTTTTTTCCATGTGCTGGGAAGCTGTAGACCAGGCTGTGCAGCAGACTTTTTTTTTGCTTGTTTTTCTTAGAGCCTAGGACAGTGTGCATAAGCCTGGAAACTGGTCTATATAATTAAGATCACAGTGACAAGCAAACAACAGCTTGAAAAATTTACATGGAAAACAATGAATGTTTTAATTTTTGACCATCAAGCCGTGGGATAATCATGTTGATATGGCACTGCTGCCATATCTCTCGATCACAGACTTGCAAATTGGTTTTGCTGTGGAACTGACAGTATTGGTTTCAGTGAAACTAGAAATCATCATCATACTTTACAAGAATTTGAAGTATTTCCTCATTTAGGAAATTTGTCACCCCTTGGCACTCCTCGTATGCACTTCCTCTTAGATGTTTTGGTTCCATGTCACCACCTTCTGTACATCTATATCTGAGATCTTTTTTTTTTTGGATAATGATACAGTTGTGACAATTCTACTGACATTTTATACCATGGTACAGGTGTGGCACAGGAAGCCTATCGCTTGTACTGCAGGAGGACCCCTCCCATTTGTGATGTCGTTGTAGCATCATCCACCAGAGCCATTATGCTCATGATTTTTGTTCAACATGGTTTTGTACCATGGAGAAGGTGATTTTCCTTGGATGGAACTTTTTACCACACTGTTTACCACATTGTGTTTTTGTTGTTTTTGCTGCCCTTCCAAATGTAGCCCCTTATATAGGTACCCTGCAGTACAGATGTGGGCAGCCTGGATGGCCTGAGGTGCTTACAGTTTTGTTTTTTCCATTCAGTAACTCTTAGTTACCAATTATTTTCTACTTAAGATCAGTCAGGTGAACATGTGCTGAATTGTGAAGCCCAAGCATAGGTTATGCACAAGCTAGTTTTGGAACTGTGGGGTTACCCCTTTTTTGGGGTAAAAGAACAATAGAAACCATTTGTTTTAACTATATCTTCACACAATGTGACTGTGACAAGGAAATCAGCCAAAAAATTGTCTTTATTGCTGTTACGAATCTCTGCCAGCCAATTTACTTCTCAGATCTTAAGCCATTTTGAATGTAAAAAAGAGGGGGAATTTGGCATATGTGGTGTCTATTTAAACTACACTTTGTGCCACATCAAGTTACAAACATATTACCAATGCAGCTTCCCTAAAGATTCCCTAAAATTATTGATGTTGAAGATGTAAGTCTATCTACACATAAATGAAAATACAATAATAAAAGGCACGTGCTGCTACTGTGACTATCCTGTCTACCTGTAAGTAATCATCATTATCAAAAAGGTAGTAATATTTTTACCCCCTGAAAAGTTTTTCTGTCACAGCCACACTTAAAAAATATTCCTGTTTTTCTGCAGGAAAGGTCAGTAACCACATTCAGAGAGGCTTACCTGCAGTCCTGTGCTGGGGAGGGTTTGCTGGAGCATCGATAAAGTTCTTGAAGTGTGTGTAACAAAGTCAAATTAACACAATTAAAGGTCAGTGGTGCAGGTTGCACTGTTTGTTAGGGGTCGGTGCTACAGCATAGAAGGCATTGGCCTTTACCAGTGAATAAACACATGGGTCACTTCTCCACATATTCCCCACATATTCAGGCAGGGAGCAGAGAAGCCCAGTCTAGTAGATTGGAGGGAGGAAGGCTTTATACTTCAATACTATATATACACTATATTTCAAGCAAAATATTTTGTCCTGTTTTGTGACAGACAGCATGAGACACAACTGGCCTTTGTCAGCTGTGGAATTTAAATACGCTTCCTCAGATCAGTAACCTCTTCACGGAGCAGCCACCACTTTTTCGCACAGCTGAGATACAAATGACATTTTACAGCATGCAGTGTTTCTGTATGTGTGGGTCCAGTCCATTCTGTAGTGGGTCAGCAGACAAGCTCACAGGTACCTCACCTTACCATAACGAGAGCAACATTAGGTGCCTGATTGTAACTGTTTTTTTAATTCTGTTCTATTATCCCTCAGATTAAAAATTACAGAAGCTGTTCACATCATTACATCATAATTCAGTCCACACATTTTCTCTACTAACTTTATCACTGATTTATTATTTTTTAACATGACATCATTTGCTTAGCAGATGCTCCTCTGCAGAGCAGCGGCCATGTCTTACAGTTTGTGTTTTCCAGTTATACAGTTAGAAGCACGATCTGCAATGTTTTGGAACAAAAAACATTATTCCAAACTAACTTGTTTGTAGTGTTCTTTTTTAGCTCAAAGGAATTTCTTAATTAGAGTCAACAGAAATAGTCATCCACTGTCAAACAGGCCAGTATCACTGGAAAATCACTTAACTGTAACGAGCTAGCAAAGCAGTAGCATCTTTGGGTCTCTTAGCAAGTTGTTGTAAGCAACATACCATCCTACAACCATCAGAAACTCACATGTGCCAATCTCTACTTAGAGTATAATATGACAGATCTACTATCTATTATTTTTGACATTTAGGCCTAATTTATACTTGACTTATGATTTACAGTTGCTACACCATTTAGAATTTACAGAAGTGTTTAATGCTGCAGCATTAAGTCATTCACACATACTTCCTGGGTGTGACTCCATGTTTTAGAGCTTAATATGCATTCATCCACATATTTGCAAACGCAATACACATTTTTGGTACTAGCAAGCCTCAACAGTATAGATCATGGCTATTGAGGTTTCAGGTGCCATAGTCACTTTTTTAACAGCACTTAGATTTTCCACTCAAATTTAAAGGGTAAAATGAATTTTAAATTATATTTTGACTCATATCTTTACCAATAGTATGAGTCCACATTGAAAATGAACTCGTTTGAAATCTGCTTATGATTTTGTGATGTCCTTTAGACTATTTAACAACATAAAAGGCCCAAAATGCATTTCATAGGAAATTATAACAAATTTAATTGATTGAATTTGCTGATCATGTTCTTGTTGCTCATTTGTTGAATAATATTCTTTGTCATTTAAATGCATAGATTCCAGACAGGCATGTAATTACAAATATAGTCTACTCATTACACACTGAGCTTGTTTGTGCCTTGTTTGTGTCTCACAGTGCTTTCACTGGTCTTTCACAGTGCTTTGAGACCAAGCTCACTATGCATTCTGGGAATTCAGAGCAGTCAGAAGCAGCATGATACTTCAGTTAAAAAGTCTAAGAAATATCACAATAAAATTTGTCATAGGTTTCAGAATAGCCATCTGTAAATGTTCTGATATGGTACGCTCGTATGGAGATCAGAGAAAACCTTTGCTGCTGCAACCAGTTGTAGAAGTGCCTCATAGAGGACAAATGTTATGCACTGATGTCTGAGTGTGGAGAAAAAATAAACATTGTGAAACCAGTTATTTTTTCATCCATATTCATGCCTACTAATTGTGACAGCAAAATACTAGATTTAATATGTTTGGTTTAGTTACCCCAACAAAACTAGTTGCTATTAGTGTAGATAGAGGTCTTATATATCTAAAATATTGTCTGCATTTCCCCTATCTCTATCAGCATTATGTAAGTGCCCACACAACTGAAATGTGTAGGTGACACAGCTGTTCAGACACTGTCTGTGCTCACCTGTTTTACTGAAGCCTTCTGATCTGAAGTATTTTGACATGCTGTACTAATATTAGGATTCTTCCTTGATGACACATTGAGTTTTTGGTGTGGTAGGCATTTATTTTGACGCTCCAGATTAGTGTACATCTGTCTCAAGGCTTTTCAGGAATGTACTCATTGTTCCTAATCCCCTAACCAGTTTGATATTGTTGCGACTTACAAGCTTTTTATCTTCTCCTGTCTACCGTGTGACATCACACACAGAGTTCACTCAGCTCCCACTGCAGGCAGGCTCTGTGTACTACTCTGTATTACACTCATACATGCATCATACAAGACTTACAGCTTACACATATTCTCTGAATTGGCAAAAAGCAAACCAACAAAAAAAAACACATGAACATTAAAGAGCACTTCGAGGTGAAAAAGAAAAAGGTGTCAAACATTTCAAGAAATTATGAGCTCTTTGTGGACTGTCTGTTTGGTGCATGTGCATGACATTCATGCACATGCACCATGCATGTTCCAGCTTTCAATTACCTACACCTAAGAGAGCTTAAAATTACATTCAAGTGAGATGTGTTTAGTTAATGATTATATATAAAATTATAAGAACAACTGTAGAGGTCCTTTAACAGGTGTCAATGCAGAGCAGCAGTCATGCATGCTGTGTGAAATATAAGATGCTGAAATAAGATTTGGATTGAATGGAAGTGAATTCTTGGCTGTCCAACACCCTGCATGCTGAAATACTGAATCCTTAGATAAAATCAAACAGCACTGGCCACTGGGATCCGCTTGACATTGGTCACAATGGGCTAAAGGGGTCTAAAGGTGGAATTTCTATCCAACAGAAAGAGTACCATAGCCAGAGGATATTTGTGCTCAGTTTGTCCTGGTAATTGGACTAAAAATAACTTTCCCACAGCTCTCACTGCCATGCTACTTTGCTTGAAGAGGGCTGAGTCTGGACTGCTAGGGCCTCTGGCAAGGTGCTTGGATCTCTGGGGCATTGAGATGTTGGACCCTCTTTGATGTTCTGATTTTAAGATTTTACGATGGACTATTGGAAACTAGCGTGTAAAGAGGCCAACATCATAGCCACAGTGGCAGTGGCCTTTGAACTCATACAATGCAAGATAAACCTCAAGGCACAAGGTGGAATGATGCTCTGTTTCAGAAGTAATAGTGAATACAGAATTTACTGGGAAATGGTTCATGCACTGAAGAGGTGTGCGGGTTGTATCTGCTGTTGCGTTTCCTTGTTATATTAGCAGAAGGCTGACTCACATAGGCGACATCCATACTAGTGCACTGAGCCCTGTCGAGTTCCAGCACTGGAGATGGGAGAGGCACTGTGCTTAATGCTCGCTGGTGCAGGGTGCGTTTTAAACACAGGGGGAATTGCTCGGAACTAATTGAGTCAAGGCACTGTTGGTGGGCGGAAGCAGCGAAGCGAGGCGTGGTCAGAAAAACACAGGAAGGTGATACCTGGCACACAAGCTGGCTTTCTGATGAAGTCAGCAAGTTTTACAACACAAAGCCTTTCAAGTGAGGAGCAGGCTGGAATCAATGATTTTAATGCCTGAGCTAACAAAAGCTAACAGAGTGTTATGCCTTTAAGGTGCTATTCAAAGGCCTAGAACAGAGATAGAAGATAATCATGGATCATGTCTGTTTATTTCTGAGAAAGGTACTTTTTTGTAGTAAAAAACAGAATGCACTGTAACAAGAAAGCAGTGAGCAAGCAGGTCCACCTTCCAAGTTTTTTGAAGATTTTATGACCCCTTTCTAAACCAAGAATAATTGTACATGTGTGCCTTAGATAAACTTTCCCATTGTCATTAACAAGGATGCATAATACTGAGTGACATGTGCAGCTGAAAGGGGAAAAGAGCTGTTAAATTAGTCAAAGAAGATTAACTCAAGTGGAAGAGAAGACACTTTTTGGTGTATTTTCATAGAAGTGAAACTGTAGCCTAGAGCCATGTTAATAAACATGAATAGAAAAAGCTGGCAAAATTCAGCTTTTTGGGGCTATCTATTATGGCCTGCCTCCATGAATTAATTTGTCAGAAAATCAGAATTGAGCCCACTGTTATGCTTTAAAACATACTCGTAACACCTTCATCACACTTCCCAGGAGGCTTACCAGGTTTTCCATTTATTTTTATTGTGTTTAATATAACATTTCAGAAAAATAAGTGGCTCCAAGAGAAAACTCTTAATTGAATACCATGTTACTGAAAGGTTTCTGTGTTAAATAAGCGTACCTGACATGCCTCGTGGATTTTATTGTTGGCTGGGACATTTTGCAGCAGAGGAAGGTTGCTTATGTGTTTGTGGTAATATATGCTTATGTGGAATTGTTACATATTTCACATTTTTTCAGTCTACCCAAGTATATGGACAGTATAGACAATCATTTTTGCATGATTAAACTAATAACATGCACCAGTGTACTATATCTTTTACTTCAAGCTTTAGATTAAAAGTGCATGTAGTAATATGAATTCAGTTATTAATTCTAATCATTGACATTTGTGTGCACATCAGCATTTATATTTAAATTGCATTAGCTGATGGTAAAAAAATGAAAGTTCAATATTTTGTGTCAATCCTGCCCTTGACAACTGCCAGCCATGGAAGGAGAGTAGAACAAAACAACATATTGAATTAAACTCTGCTACTCATTCCAGTTCTGTTGATGGATTTTTTTAAATTAAAATTATACTGTAAGTGGATGCAAATTACCTTTGTAACTGTAATCTGCATTTTAACTACTTACTTTGGCTTGCATTCATACCGTAACTCTAGCACTGGCCTTGTTGCATGTTTTGTTATGTTTTATGTTTATTTGAGTTATTTATTTATTTGTTTGGGTTTCTGTATTGCATTAATCTTTTAATCAAATGTGATATGATTACAATTTTTTTCTTACGTCTCACGGAACTGTTAAATATTTATCTGTAGGCTATCTTTTATTGACTACAATATAGTGTATTTACAAACATAAACCTGTTTATGGAAGGTTACATATTAAAGATGGATGAAAGGCATCCATTTTTCATCAATGGAGGAAGCAATATTTATGCAGTGTTTCAGCTGGGACTGAGGGCTTTCAAATGTCCCCTTTTCTTCTGAGAGGGTGTGGAAAGTAGGTTCCTAAAACACATGTAAAAAAAGCAGTTCATTACCTTTCATAATGCACCAAGTATTAACTAAAAGTGAATGTGCACAGAATGGAAGGGAGGGGAACTGCCTCTAATGCAAGTCATTTACATTCACTCTAAAATCACATTTCTCTTATGAAACCCTTTGAAAAATTCAGCACCCCAGGATTCAACATTTATGCATTTGCCTAGTGTTTGAACTGCCTCCTTGAAATGCTGCGCATATAAGGCTATCGATTGCCATTCCAAGCACGCAATTGGCCAATTCTCTCAACTTGATTCAGCTTGTCTGGCTGTTTCACTGCATGCTTCCCTGACACCAATAACCGCAGAGTTTCTGTTCATTTGCGTGCGAGATATCCCAAGCGGCGCTTTAGGGGCCGGAGATAAACTATCCATCATGATTGCATACAACCAATCTGTCTCCTTCAAAGTGCTCCAATGATAAAGATTGCCTTTGACACTTCTCCTCTCCTTGGCATGCCTGGGGTCCATTGGGCTTCAGTCTGTCCCCGGGAGGACAGAGGGGCTCCTCCATATGCTGGGGAGGGGCAGGGGGTGGGGCATGATGGCAGCCTCCCCGCCCCCTCCATGCCATCCTTTTCTCCCCTTAATTTTTGCATCTGTGTTGAATTACACTGAGTGCCACAACAGCCTCACTTCCATGAACTTTTAGTCCATTAGACTGTTCTCTTCCAAGCACAAAATATAGCCAGCTGTCCAGATGACATGTTGACAATCACCACAGTTACTTTCGCAGGGATGATAAGGGTGATGTGTTTGAAATGTTAGAGCAATTGTCGGTACTGGAATGTGGTAACTGGCATGCAGATGTTTGTATTCACAATTTGTATGGTGTTATGGGGTACATTACAGTTTAATTAACTGATTTTTGTTTGTAGTCTCTCAATTAATTTTACAGCCAGAGATGAAATGTTTACTTTTTTTGTGGATGAATGTAATTTTTTTGGATTTAATGGTCACTGAAGGATATCTACTGTATCTTTGGTTCCTGTTCTGATGTCTCTGTTTGAATAAGTAGATAATAATAAGTAGAATAAGTAGAATGCCTGCTTAAGAGACCAAAGCTATTCTGTAATGTTTGAGTTCTCCTTTCATATTATCATTGTTCAGGTCATTGCAAATTTTATGATGGAGATCTGTACTATAGCACTAGATCAAGAGAAGTCCTTTAATAATATTCTTAGTATGAGTTTTTTAGATGTATTTCTGGTAAATGCAGAAGACTTTTATGTATGAGTAATCACATTCAGCACTGTATGGATTTCTATAAGACCAATTAATAGTTCTCAGGACAAGCAGGTGGGTTAAATTCCTAAATTAATACTTAATGGTTTATGTGTGATATTTGATAATTAGTCAGCATCTATCTATCAAATTGGGCTTAATAATCTGTGATCAGGCCTGTTGTGATTTACCATATGTCTCTTTATTGTGTGTATCATGGTGCAGAAATATGTGCTAATCTGGATGACAGTGCTCAGGTTTCATGTCATCATGGATTCTTAATGGATAGACTCAATTTAAAAGTTTCACACATGCAATTCACAGAGGCTTGAGTAAATGATGTTATATATATTTAATACTGTGTGCTATCATGTGTTGATATTTCACATGGTGAACCCTCAGTGAGATGACATCGTGTGTGCTTTCAGACCTCACACACTGAGCTCCTGGTGAATGGCATGGATCGCGTGCAGCAGCTTAGTGAGAGGCCGAACAATGAAGGTACGTAGCAGTGAATGCGAGAGCAGTTTTGAATGTAGAATGAGAATATACAATAACCTTTTCTTTTAACAGCCTCACTCATGAATTGCTCATCAGGGAGTGATTCCCTCCATGCTGCTCTTTGCAGTTCCAGTATCGTACACCACAACTGCCTCCAGTCTCCTCCTACTGGTCGTGCCATTGCCCCTCTCTGACAACAGCCTCTGAGAGCCAAGTCCCAGGCACATGTAGACACTTTCTTCCCTCTCCTTTTCTATGCCCCATCTCTCTCTCTCACTCTTTCCTTCCTCCAGCCACCTGCTTGCCCTCCTTTGGCCACTCTTCCCTTACTTTGCTCTGCCTCCACCCTCTCCCCTATTCCAAAGCTGAGCAGTTCAGTTTGAGTGAGTCTTGGGACAAAACAACTGCTAACTCACAAATTTCCATTTAGGCCCTTATAAGAGACCATTTTACACATCCCTCATTCACTGACCCCATTTAAAGTACATATTCTTTGCTTATGTTGTCATTTTCATGCACTGGATGTGAGTTATAGTCAGCCCCTCTCTTTATACAGCAGATTAAGATGTCTTTCACAGCGCTTGGCTAAAAAAAAATTAGTGGAGCCAAAGAATCCTCCCTGATCCACCGGCACAAGACTCCCTGACAGTTGTCAGTGAGTTGTGTGACATGCGAATGTGACATGCTCAGTGTGCTGGTACGCATGGCAGGAGAGGGCAAGGTATCCATAGAGGAGTGCATATAGGAACATTGCTGCCCGTGGAGATGCTTAAATGCCTCCTGATTAATCACCTCTTGCATGGGACATTCTGCTTTACAGCTCTCTACCCCTGCATTGTTTCCACCCCCCCTTGGCACTGCAGCGCTCCCTGTCGTGATAGTTCTCCACAGGGCTAGGATTCCACAAGTTGCCAGTCTGTGGGTTTCTCCCCATTGTTTCTCCCACGCCCAGCTATGCTCTCCAGGGTTGGTGGTAGTGTGAGACACATCAGCCCTGTGACTCTTGAGGGACCTGGCTTGTTGTATCACAATTTTGGTGCTGTCAGCACATCAATTGCACAGTTTTAGCAGGGAATAGCAAAGGCAAAATGAGCTTTGGTTGTTTCAGAGCATTCTCTTATCAGTGCCTTTCCAGCATCTAGTGATTATACTGGGGGAGCCATGCACTTGGTCAGCTTCCTGGGCTGTGTTGTAGAACCGAAAAAATACCAAAAAAATGCTGTGCATTGCTTTCAGAGTGGCTCCAAGAGTAACCAATTGCAAAAAGCATAATGCCCTCTAAAGTGATGCGTATTGAACATGAATACATACATGAGGTTAGAAATAATGTCCTGCCAGGCTTTTCAGGAGGATGAGAAGAGAGAGCTTGAATGCCTCAGAGACTGAATGCCTCTGAGACCTGTGGAAAAACAGAGACTTTTTCAGAGCAGGATATCTCTATTTCACACCTCCATTCGGCAGAAACTGTCCCTGTGGAAGGTTACCTGCTGCTGCCACGCACAGCATATCGATATGTGTGTCGAAAAAGATTATGTCCTTGTAACCCCAAGTCTCTTACAGAATAGCCTTAAACCTGAGACAAGACTTTTGCATTTATCGGAAATTTTGCAAGAGCTTTTTTTCCAGAGGCACAGCGCGGCCTCAGTCGTACCTATTTTCCCTGATCGTGCGAGTTGCATGGGGAACCTGGAAGCTATTTCACACCTGCTCCAACAACTCTGTGGAAGCCCCCGAACCTCCAAAACTCTACATTGTCAACACAGCTGAAACTTAATGCCGCTACTGTCCCTGACATCCCACTGAATGGTGGAGCATGTGTGATGGAGCGTCTGAAAGAGCTCATCAAATGCAGTAGGCTGACTATGGAAAGAGCAAAATGTGCTGTAGCATTCATCACAGAAGAATACGCTGTCAGCAGAGGACACTGCAGCCACCGTTCCTCTTCCTGCCACATTCATTACCCTGTATTCAGTGAATAAAATGCCCTGATTGTCTTGAAATTATACCTTTAGTTTTACCCTCCGGCACAGGAAATTGATGCTTGTTTTATGCTAGTTGCCAAATCTCTTAGTGGACATGCTGTGAAGGAAATATGCTATGTCTTAATTATCAGTAATGAAGCAGGGATAAGCTGCTCACTTAGATATACAGTAATATAGTAATGACCTTTTTGGGCAAGAATCACTGATAAAAGGTATCAAGCTCCCATGAATGATGCCTCATTTAGCTTCTGGTCTTTGTGTTCGCTAATGATTGGAGGATGAGCTTTAAAGTCAAGCCTAAATGGTGTTGGGAGTATTAAACTGATTTACCGTTTTGGCTGCTGCTACATCATTTTGCTTAACTAAATGAGCCTTTGCTACCTTGTTATCTGCGGGTCCTTTTTGGGTATGATAACATGGGCATGTGGTTATTTCCCACCATATGTAATGGCAGAGCTGGCCGCTGGGGTGATAAACAGCAGAGAGCTGGCTTTGGCAGGTCACCTTCCTCTCCGGCCCCAGCCACACAAACCCCAACCCCCATCCACCCCCCCCCACGCCTTTGTCCTTTCGTCTTAAGCAGACCTGTAGTGGGCGGGAGTTCCCGAACTGCTATTTGCATCCACTAGCCACTTCAGGCCCCCTGATATGTTGATTCAATGAATAGGCCTTCCTCTTTTGTTCAGACCAAAACATTCACAGCAACATCCTCTCTTTCCTATGTTTGGAATGCTGGTCGGAGGCTTTCACGCCTTCTTGTCATCAGCGAGACATTTTGTCTGACCATCTCTGTTGAATTGCCTGTCCCGGCCACTGGAGGAGGGCAGAGTTGGGCCTTTTATTTTAGGGAAGCACTATGCCGTCACTGTGGTGTGTAGCATGCCAGTCGCACCCCCCTCCCACTCCACCGGTCCAGAGGCTAGGGCGAGAGTCTCCTGGGAGGACGGAAAAGAGCCAAAATAAGCTTTCGGACTGAGTGTGTCTGATGAAACACACCACGCAGCCAGATCTCCCAGTTCTCTTGGCACGCAAAGGTGCAGTGGGACTTGCCCAGAGGAACTGTCCAGAGCAGGAGAGGAGAGCCTGACAGAAAAAAATGCAGCCTTATAATCCTCTTTTCAGAGACGATTCGAGGATATCAAGAGTTTGTAGGCTTGGTTCACTTAAAGGACACCAAGTGCTCCTCTGACACCCAGGGAAACTCTTTGGTTGGCTGTAACAAGCATGTAAAAATATTTTCCAAATTTGTGATATATCTAACTAGTCATTTACTCAGAATGTAATCTTCTTATATTGTATATTTTACACTTAATTTAAATGTTGAATGGGACTATTAAAATAAATTCACATAATAACATAAACTATTGATGTACAGTACCAGTCAAAAGTTTGGACACACCCTGATTAAGAATAATGGGGAAACATACATTCAAAGACATTTTTGATCTAAAGACTTATGCTTAAATGCTTGAAATTTGTTTCTTAGAGGAATATAAATAGTGAAGGTGATGCCTATGTATGAGTTTCTTTCTGAAAAAAATTATTCATAAAAAATTTTTTTGGCTATTTTGAAGAAATATAAGATGTTTTGTGTATGATTTGTTTATTACACTTTTTTGGTCTCTGCACAATTCCATTTGTGTTGTTTCATAGTTATTCTAAAATGTGTATAATAGTGAAAATAAACACAGAAAAGTGTGTCCAAACTTTTTACTGGTACTGTACATACATAAAAACAACAATAATAGCATCGATAATTCTCAATAATATTTCATAGAAATGCCAAGGGTTTCATTCTATTCTGAGCAAGGTCTGAACATTTCTTTTCCTTTCAGTTTTGAGAGAAATCAAACCCAGAAATATACAGTTATATTATTTATTACAATGGAAACCACTTTTTTTCAAGCTGCAGCTTATATTATTTATAGGAATTGTGATATGGTTATATGAATTCTGTTTCCATAAGTATTTGAGTTAACATTTTTATTTCATATACTTTTTATTTCATAGTATTTTTTCTTGGAAAGAAATACTGAGACATTAATATCAAATCATTACAGGTAATATTTCTACCCTCTTGAGCATTTCTAAGTCAAAGTTATTGAGGTACTGTATTACAGAGTTTTTCATTCTGGTCATTTTATAGTTTATTCTAATTTTTTTCTTGAGCTGTTTCACAGTGGTCCTTTGCAGTCTGTATTTAAAGCTGCCAACACGCTCAGTCTCACTGTGAGGTTCACCTTCACAATGTTTAGACATGAATTTAAAATATTGGCAGATCATATTCATATGAGGCTTCCAAGGCACTGCAACGTTCTGCCTGCTAAATTTCTGGTTGAAAAAGCACAGCAGCACTTTAGTTCATTACTGCTGGAAAATGCTATCGGGACAATGAGGAGCACGGTGATTAAGATGTAAATTCTGTCTAATTAGAATGTAAATTCTTACATTTATATGAAGTCATCAACTGTCAGGTTGCCATATGATATCTTTTTTTCCAATCCCCTGCCCGAATGAAACGTTCATCGTTCATTTGCTGTGTTCAAACAGTTCTCCCATTCCCTTTGTTCTCCGATTCTTGTAATATTCTCCCTTCATGTTCCCTTTTCACATGACTTTTGTTTGTTTTGCCGCCTGCGTCCGATACTGCAGTGCCTGGGGATTTTGAGGAAATTTGGAATGAAAATTGGGGCCATTCGGCGCCAGAATTTGTGTGTGCATCAATTACTTCTGCTGAATTTTCCTCAATGCAAATCAGTCTGCTGTCATGAAAGGAGCGCATGTATTTGAAATAATTAATTTTCCCTTAAAAGCCAGTGGAGGGGCAGTCAACGTTGATTTGTTATGTTTTTTTCTAAATCTGCCAGGAACAGAAAATGTATTAATCAAATCTTTTTGCAGATATATTAATGGTTTTACCCATGTCTGTATGCTTGATTTGGGATGTGTGTTTTCTCCTCTATTTCAAAAAGAATTGACCTTAGCGGAATAGTAACCAATTAAGCCCAATGGCTAGGTTCAACACACATGCTAATGTCCCCTCATGTGCGGGATGGAGTTGCCTTATTACCTCAGATTGCACTCATTATTTGCAGAGCAAGTGTTATCAAAGATTTTTCCCTGCCATTCTGTCTTTTGAAGAGTCTGAAGTCTGATAGCCTTGTCCTCTCATTGTCATGGTACTGAAGTTCCATTTAATATGAAGAACACAGTGTTTGAGAATCACCCATCTGTAAACACACAAACAGTGCAACCTTTGAGAGAACAAGTATTAGTGTTCCTCTCTTTAAGGTTGAAGAGGACTTCATGGACTGACAGTGTCTGTGCTACTAGCTTGGGTAAACAAATTGTCTACTCACTCCAATTTGTTGTAGTGTTGGTTGCTAGTGGTGGCGTTGTTTCAAGCGTGATATCCCAAGGGGAGCCCGCTGATCTTGACTTAAGGCTAACTTTAAATGCAGTTGGACTAGGCATGCCTAGAGGAGAGAAAGAGACCACATCAGGGTTAATTTTGCTCTTTCTCTCACTAGGGGAAGCAGGAACTGACAAGGCGAGGGGAAGCATACCCCATGGAAGGTGATGAGAGGAGAAAAGGGGAGATGGAGGGCTTTAAATTGAAAGTCAGTTTAGTTTATTTTAAAATGCTTGACCGTGTAAATCATTGTCATATTATTTCAGTTCCCATGACATAGTGTGCGCCTAGTCTTACTTTGCATTCTGTAAACAGTTGGCGGCTATAAAAGTAACATGTGCATTTGTTATGTCCACCACATCCTGATATTAGGTATTGCTACATCACAGGCTCCTGTCTGGATATGAGATTTAGCAAGATGTTAAATAGAATCAAAACTAAGCAGAGATGCTCACTGTCCTGTGTATGCTCTGTACCCCTGCACACAATTCAGCTGAATTCCGCACAAGTAGCAGCCAATTTTTTATTATGTAGCAAGATGAACAGGATAGTGGATGGGAAGAGAAGACTATAACATAAGGCTGCTTACTTCCCAAACTTTGAAAATAGCTTAAAATTAACACAATATAGGAAACACAGTTAATAATAATAGAGGACAGAGGAAATAAATTATGCTTACCAGCTACTTGCCAACAATCGTAATAATATTAACAGAATACATAGCTGGTTAGCTAGCTAATTATAAAGCCATAGCCCAAACACTTGTGACGCCTCTTACCACTACGTAGCTATGGTGAATGGGGATGTAGGCATATAAATGACTCTTAAAAAACTTTTGTCAAACAGGCTAGCTAGCTAGCTATGCACAGATAGACATCTGTATAAATGACAGCTCTCAACAAAGCATATTGCATAAAGGCTGAGCACAAAGGTCTGTACTGCTGTGATCCAGCTCACAAGCCATTTGTTGAAAGCAATTTATTATTTTTAAGTACAGATACAAGTACAGTTACACTTACCCTCAGGTTGTGAATAAAGTTACTACTGGAGGTAGCCTTTTAAGAAGTATTCAGGTCGTACCCCTGGAAGCTCAGAGAAAACTTTGTGTTTTCACTGAAAACTGGATGTTGGAAAATATCCTAATTTCAACATGAAACATGGAATGAGCATTCATCAGTTATGAATATGCAGATCAGAATATGTTTTGCCTGCATCTTGTTTTGACAGGGCAAGGTTTGATTGGTGTATCAAAACACCAATGAAAATTTTCAGTGCTCTGACAAAAGCATTTTGAAATCCACTTGATCTTTCTGAACTAGACTGCCACTATTTAAGGTTTCAAAACATTTTCTTCTAGCAGTGTGACATTAAAAAGTATATTGACTTAAATTAAAATAAATTTTAAAAGTCCACTCTAAGGTAAGGAACGGCCATTTTTATTTAAAGTTTTTCCACCTTTTTGTTTCAGGTGATTATCTCATGATCTGATAAACATGTTTTTTTGAATCAGCAGGCCATCAGCCGCATTGATTCTTTGAAGTTGGTTTAATATACCAAGCATGTGATAAGTGCGTGACCCTAACTTGGCTGTTTGATGAATGTCTAACCAACCAAAAATTTTCCCCGGTTTTAGCCCCCCTCTACACACACACACACACACACACACACACACACACACACACACACACAGTTATTCATTCATGAGTTTTCATCTAAGCAGCAGATATTTTTACAATATGAAAATGAAAATATGAAGTGTGTTTGTGGGTATAAAATCAGCTCTCTGAAGTCAGCAGAGGGAACTTTCCTGAGCAGTGCAGATAGGCTATCCCTCTGTCATATAAAGCTATGTCAAACTGATTGTAAATCCAGATCTGGAAACTCAGTACACCTCCTGACCATTTTACACCAGGTGTTACATTTCAGTAACTGGTGACGTGTGTATGTGCTGGTGTGTGTTAGTGTTCCTGTCCTTTCTGTTGCAGAGTATACTGTCCTGCGCTGCACTTACAGGAGCATATATGCACACCACTGCTCAAAATATGGTAACCTCAGTTAATTACTGTCAGATGATTAGGGATTGATGTATGAAAATATTTCTTCAGCTTTCTTGTGGACAAAAGGGAGATCCAGCTGACTGTATCGCTGACTTTAGTTATGTCTCCCCGTCAATGAGTTTGTAAGTCACAATATTTGACTATGACTGATAACACCAGTGACACTGTGTCATGGAATGACAGAGAGGTGATAAAAAAAAACTGATGAGGTCAAAAGGGTAGATGATGAGGTGTTGGTGTTTTATTTCTCCCAAGCCGTGACCAGTGAAAGTAACAACAAATAATAATGAATTAACAAAGAAGAAGAAAAAAAAGAAAAACACACACAAACAAAATGCAAACAATAATTGCCTAAGCAGGCAAAGAGAGAACACATCAATTACACTGTGATTCTCAATCTACGCTCTTTGCCAGCCTCTCCTCTGCTGTCGAAAGTTGCTCTTATAAAGGCAATCAGCCATCTGGACTACACTAAGCAGAACAAAATAAATCAATTAACTCAAACAACAGCCATAATCCAATAAATACTGGCATACTAATATTACCCTACCACATCTAAAATGTTTCAATGGGTATTTTTGCTCTTTACAAACCCAATACAATTCAATTATAAAAGATTAACCAGCAACCACCGGAAACTCCCCCAACAGTCACCTCCCATGGTTGGTCAGCCCCATTGTCTGCACTCTTCCAAACCTACAAGTCCCCATCAGCCCCCAGCCCTCGAGTCCTTTGGCTGATGGAGTCTGTCCTACTGGTGCCCTTGGGTGCACAGGGTAGGCCCTGTTCCCCCCCAAACCACAAACATCTCTTTAAACTGTAAAAAAGAGGTACAATTAACAAAAAATTGTCCAAGACTAGAAATGCTCAATCATTCAGTGGCCACACCTGCATGTTATGACATTCCGCCTGTCCTTGTTGGTTTGTTGAGTCAGTCGTTTGGGTGTGTGGGAGGAGGCAAACAAAGGAGCCAGTAAAATAAAATGGGGATGGTAGATGCATGCATGCATGCAGGGATCACAGAAGAATCAGAGTAGGTTAATTCTTATATGAAAACTATGGGTCATGTGCTTGTAGTGTATTATATTTAGATGCCAAATAATCATCTTTCTCCACTGTCCACCTGGTTGAGACCAGGTGTGGCTAGGCACTACATTTTTAAAGTATTATTATTTAACATAGAGATGTCCTTTTATGTGTCACATTAAGAATATGCAAATCAGGAATAGTGATATTTTGGTCAGTGTTGTGATAATTACTGTACGAACAATGAAACTCCTGGTATGCATTCATGCATTGCTTAACAATAAATAAATTGCTGTATTTCCACTTGGTTTAGCATCAACTCTGTGTGTAAACGTTTACACATAGACCCTGGTCTCTCCAGTTACAGAGCAATTGAATTTCATAGTTAAAACATGTGAGTTCTTCCTGTGTCTGTTAAGCCTAAGATTTTTTGAAAAAAAGTATTCCTTTTACTGGGTGGTTGTGTGATTCATTTGAAGAGGGTTAACAATACTGCCATATTTAACTGTGCATCTCATTCATTTGAATGCTCTCCTATGAATACCATACAGGCTGTAGTGAACTGAGTGATATGACAGCAACTGCAAGCTACTGAAAGTATTATTTTCTTTCCCCTCCCTCCTGTTCCTCCCAGGTTCCCGTGAGAGTTGTTGGTTTGTTGTAGGACATCCTCAGGTTCCCCAGATGATGGTTAGGTATGCTGTACCCAGCAAGGCTGCTGGAATGCTTGTAATGCATTGCATGTTCTGTACACCATCACAAACTATTTACCACATAATTGTTACAGTGATTTCAATTTAGCTCTTGATCATGGAGTGGTTTGTCAGCTGTCCTGTCAGTCAGCTTGTATCTGTCACCTTGAGCCGATGGCCTGGAATGGAGCATGTTTTGACATTAATATCCGTTAAACCATTGACGGAATATGTGCTTGGTAAGGCTGGGTCTCAGGGAACAGACCTTGGCTTGCCAGTTTAAACCTGGCACAACAGCAGCACAGCTTCCTCATACCAGCTATAAACCGGATGGACCAAAACCAGAGGAACTCATCACTGTAAAAACTCCAAGCCTAACACTTAATTGTGCCCTTTGGAAAAACTTGTTTAATTCAGGTAGCTGGGCTTCCATCATGAGATTAAATGTTCAACCCATTCACAAACAATATTTTCAAAAGGAGTGCAGAACTTTTGTTCAGACAATTTCAAAACATAGAGCAGTGTAATTATTCAATAAATCTATGTCAAAATGATTCCTTCCATGTTTAACTATTTATAGAATGTAAGAAGCTTTACAATATAAAGTGATTTGAGACTGATTATGTACAATATAAGTACTATTAAGAAATAATCCAAGCAGTTGTTTCTCTATTGTTCTTATTAAACTATTTTTCAGCAACCTGACAACCAGATTGCTTTTGCAGCACCATAAGGTGTTTTGTATTGACTGTATTACCTCTGTCTGTTTTTCTTTTCCTTTCTTTTTTTTACAGCTCTACATCAATCTAACACAGATGTACCATAGAAAAATCTGTCCTGGAAACACCATCTAGGTTTTTTCCTCATTTATCTGGGTATTTCACAACAACCAAAAGACCTGTGATGCGTGCTGGCCCACCATCAAACAGTATGGTTAGAAAACAGAGGCCTCCCTGGCACTTCGAAAAGCAGTGAGGTTTTATGTGTGGCTTTTTGCTCCTCTGAGTCTGGCTCCATCCCTTCAGAGCTGCTGTTGACTAACAAGTTGTGGCTCTTTTCTCCCAGGCGGTGGATGCAAGACAACTACTTGAGACAAGAGAGGAACATTCATCCTGGAGCCCTCTCAGAGCTACTCGAGCAGAAAGCCCCTGCACGGGGAAGAGAGAGCGGGGGGGCTCGGGGAGCAAGCGGAGCAGGCCAGCTCTTGCCATCCCCATCTTTTAATGAGCTTCCTTGCAAACACTCAAGGCTTGCCTTTTCCGTCCCCGGCTCCCACTGAAAGGGGATTTGTCCTAATTAAAGGAGAGCACGGCGGTACATAATAGCCCATGGTGCCCACAATATTACTTTTTAATCACTTTTTTAGGAGTTTCACTCTGTGAACGCAGAGTGGAAGGAGAGTGCAGACCTGCGATGGCTTGTGATGAACTGCACCCAAAGTTTGAGCAGTTGGTGTGCTTGCACGCGCTCTGTGTAGCCTGTGGTCACACAATGTACTCCTTTCACAGGAACGACTTGCGCCTAAATGCAAATATGTGATGTGTCCTACAAGTATTATCTTCAGAATTTCAGGGCTGGTTTTTTGTGGCCCTCATGGATTAAACACATTAAGGTTGTGATATCTTCCTTTGCATTATTTCCTGATGTGTTAAGTTACAGTAATATTGCATAGAGAACACTAACACAGGAAGTATTGAATGATATAAAATAGGTGTTTTAGTGTGTAGCATTATAGTATAGTAATAATAAGAACATAAGGCCAGCACTTAAAAGTAAATGATATAGACACATGATTAATTCTCTAAGTATGAAATAAAACCTATAAGCAGAGAATAGAGACTGCTTCATGTTCTACCTTAAAACAGCAAAAAAGCAAGTTCTGTTTCTCAGTTTTTTTTTTTTTTTTTTGGTTTCAATGTACTGTGATTTGTCGGATTTTGAACATATATTTCCTTATAGCCTCTTTTTTTTGGCAGCTTCTTCTAAAATCCTGGTTGACATTTCTCCCTCTCTCTCAATTCATGTAAAAATCAAGCAGCACTTTTTCATGCATACAAACGGTCTTAAAATGGTCTTTTTCTTATTTTTTTAGATAATATTTCATTGTTTGTTGCCCAGTAGGCTTGTGTCTATTTGGTTTAGGGGGTAATTGGTGAGGCGAGGACAAGGAATAGTAGCTGAAGTGTATCCAGCCTCTTCTCTCAAGTTCCCTTTAGAACGGAGCCGGAGCATCTTAGTGGGCAGCACAACTATTCCCACAATGTCTATTTTATACCTAGGTGGACAAACACAATCAAGGGCTGGTTATTCATTGTCCAGGCACCGTTTGAAATGCTCTTGGAGACACATCGTTTGTGCCAGGCAAGCCGCTGTGCGCTTGAAGGCAACCTTTGAAAGCCCTCCGTGACTGGCGCTATCTAATGATTTCACTTACACCTCCCTTAATTTAACACTGTCATGGAAAGTAAGGAATCTGCCATTCATAATTTACATGCCATTTGCTGCTTCATATTGTGTGCATTTAATTACACAGCTCAAAATGTAGCCAGCGCTCGGTTTGTCTCCGGCAGCACTCACAATATAGGCATTGATGTGAATGCGGAGCACGGCGTTTCACCGCAGCTTTTTATCACATCACCTTATGCTGCGGCCATCAAGCTGGCGCAAGCCCTTCCTTTTCACCTCCTTTGTGAGGAAAAACGAGCGGAGTTGACCCCCATTTTCATTTTGAAAAAAACCAGGGCGTCATGTAAAAGATGCCATTTGAAAAGAATTTATTCAAGGTTTTATCACAATAGAATATACAGAGGTATGGTGTAGGAAAGTCATTACTCCCTTACCAACTCGTAAATACTTTTACGGGATTTGTAATGAACCATCACTTTAAGATGCAAAGAACAACTTAAAAACGTATTCAAAAGGAAACTATCTACAGGTGTTTTGGTCTATAACTGTTCACACTGTTTCCCCCCAATTCATCATTACTGTGTTCTGGTCTTTGCAGCAAACACTTTGTGTGTATGAGTGGGAGGGGGCTCTTTTCCGAGTCGGACATGGGAATTGCCAATGGTGTTTTATTCAGCGCCGCCAGCCCGTTTCCTGAAACTTTTCCTTTAAATCAAACGCGCCGCCTCTTGGTAATTGCAAGCCTGCCTGGCCTCCTGTGGTGAGGCTCATACAACTGTAATCCCCCTGACAACTCCAGTTCGGCTCCAACTTGGCACCCGTCCCACTCCTCAGCAAAACACTGAGTCTGAATTAAGAGGATGAAGAGGATAATTATTAGATTCAGAAACAGTTTCCCAGCAAAAAATGTGTTGGTATTCACGAGTGTGAAAAAGTGTTTATGGTGCTGAGGACTGTGGACTCGGTCAATTGGCTGACGCAAAGCGCGTCCCCCCCGTCCGCTCTCTGTCATGGGCTGCGAGATAAATAGATAAATTCAGAAGGGGAACATCAGAGGCTGACATGGACTGGTGGGACTGACCTCGCTGATTGAAAGGAGCCGTTTTGTTCCGCGGTCTGGAATGTTTTTGTTGTCACTGGACTCGCTCTTTTGCCTCAGCAGAGCTGCACGGCAGAATATCGGCCCCGTGCCTGTGCGTCCAGCAAAAGCTGGAGAGCTTTTTTTTATCCTTTTATTCTTCTGACTTTTTTAACACTCTCTCTCTCTCTCTCTTTATCTCTCTCTCTGTCTCTCTGCTTCAGCTCCACTGTGATGAGGACCAGCAAAGTTGGTGGCTTGGCGTTTCTGAAATGTGCAGCCGGACAGGGGCAGTTTTGGAGTAAACAGAGCCTTAATGAATGGAGGTGGTGTAATGTGGGGTTGCCCAGTCAGAGGAAGGACAGGGGAAAGTTAGCAGGATGGGTCTTTGGCCACCTGAGCGAGGCAGACACGTAGAGGCCCCCCAGGAGCATGGTGGGTGTGAAACTGTGAGTTGAGAGGTCCAGTGACACAACTGTCTCTGCTTTTGCACCTGACACTCTCTACGGTGAGTCCCCCCCCCAACTCCCATGTTTGTAGACTCCCCTGCTCTTCCCCCCAGCCCCCCTAAACCAGTGACAGATGTGTCATTGAGAGGCCTGCACAAATGCTTTACAATAGAGAGTGGTGCCCACTAAACCCTCCTGGAGAACACCTGAATAGAGGAGAATCCTCAGCTTGCCATGCTGGTGAGCTTTGGGTATTCACAGCACAACTTTCCGACCCACTGAATCCAATAGCTCCAGCGTGCCTCACTTCCAGAGAGCGCTTTTAATTCCATTATCACCCCAGATGGCAGCAAGGCTATAATGCTGCCATTTGTGTCTTGTTTGTTAACATGAAAGAAGTTTGTGTTTTCTGTTTTGATGGCCAGTGCTCTAAATAGGAGCCACTGAAAGAGGGATTGAGAGAGCGAGAGCCCAAGGTGAGAGATACAAGTTTCAGTCAGTGAGGTGATGGTGATGGTGATTACATCACGGTTAAAATTAGACAAGAGCAGTGTCGGTTTCCATCGGAGCTGTTTGGCTCTTGCGTGCTCTCTCTTAGAGAAATCACCTCTGACAGCCTCTGACACCTGCAGGAACAGCCTCTCTATCCTCTGTGCAGGAATCACAACCAGCTACACAGCTTCTCATTTCTTACATGTGTTCAAGAGTACCATTTGTAACAAGTTTTACATTAAATTTTCCCGCCTATATTGTCACTAATAGAGCTTATTTTGTATATTTCTTGTGCTGAGCTAATGTTTAAGAAATTAATTCTACAACAGATATCAACAGAAATCAACAGATATTGATTTTAAGTATTGCAGGTCAGTCAGTTGATGAAGAAGTTAAATAATGCAGAATTTCAGAGACTCTGTGTGACAAAACTAGCACTTCACGCTGTGGTAAATGAGGTCATAAGCATACCTGGTATGGTTTCAGGTGAGCATGTTTTCACAAGAGCTTCATGCTTGATGTTGTAATAGCTGCAATTATGAATTATAATGACTTCACAGAAAATAAATAGTTTAGGAATAAAAAATAGCATCAGGACTAAAAAAACAACAAAACTTTCAGAAAGCAATGAAGGATAACTCAAGGGAGCTTCTAGGCCTTGAGGATGTGCAAAAAACCAAAGGCGGTGATGTTTTGACAAGGTGGCTGAGGTGACAGCTCATTTACTTTGACACCCTGTAAACCCTAAAGGTGACTATATCCACCCAGGACTTACCTAGCAGACGCTAAATATATGCATCTGTCTGTGGGGGACAGAAGAGCCAAGCAGAACGGGGTCGGGGGCCGGAGGGGAAAAACATCTGAATCACAGTCCGCCAGGAAGAGAAGGCCAAACACAGAGGGTTTCTCCACACAGCAATGACACTAAGAACACAATGCAGAATTAATACTTCTCTTGTGTGGGTTTCTCTTGTGTGCAGTTATTATGTTATACATTAGCTGCAGGTCTTACGGCCTAATGACTTCCCAGGTAATTCATGTAAACATGATGGTTACTGTAATTGTTTTTTTTTTGTGTAATTGCACAGGTTTGCCATTGGGCAGAGTGGGCTGTAATCTCAGTGGTATGTCACAGTAATTGTGTTTAAGGACACATTTTCCACTGTTTGCGGGAGTTAAAGTGGGGAAAGCAGCAATGTTCATTAAACTCCCCTACCTAAAGTGGTGTTTGCTTACACTTAAGAAGGAATTAGCATGAGAGGGAGAAATAAAGCTAATTAAGAGATGCTTTGGATAAGGAGCCCTCGTTCATAATCAGCGACTGTTGGGGGTTTAAGAGGATTTCAGGCACTGCAAAGGAGTTCTCCAAATAATCTGATCAACAGTCCACTGGGTCTTGAGGGATCATGCAGCAGTCATTGAGGTGAGCCGAGGTGACAGCTGAGATTTTTGTCATCAAGAAACTTTCAGTCATTAGTATTCTTAGTTGTGAAATTAATCTTTGGGTCATGTGTTATCACTTATTATTCTTCATTCACCAAGTTTTTTAAGAAAGCAAAATATTTCTGTGAAAATTCTGCCAAAGATTGGAGATTGGAAGCCTCAGATGAGGGGCAGACTTGTAACTACAGTTGAATTTTGGTTGGAGAGTTACTGAAATACTTCGAGGGTATTGATAGATGGCAAATTTATGTTTCAGTACAGCACTCCGTGTTCGAAGAGACCCTAACATCAGAGAGCAACAAATATCACATTTGCTGCCTGATTTCAGGTACAGAAGATCAAGCACACACCCTCCCCCATGTCACCAACATGGCCATGAGAGCTGGCTGAGGCACTCATACCCAGCCATACAGTCTGATAATCAGGAATAAAACAGTGCATATCAGCAAATGTGGGAAATACCTTCAACTAAAGAATTCAAGTATTCCTGAAGCCCAC
Source organism: Megalops cyprinoides (assembly GCF_013368585.1). Lineage (NCBI taxonomy): Eukaryota > Metazoa > Chordata > Actinopteri > Elopiformes > Megalopidae > Megalops > Megalops cyprinoides. The sequence goes on from NC_050595.1 coordinate 32,521,349, forward strand.
CTTGAATAGTCTAAGATGCTGTTTACTATGTATATTTTGTTAATTGGGGAAAAAGATTCCAAAACATGTATGGACAGAGCTGTGATGATTGACACTGACCAGTCTAAGATGGTGGGATAAATTAGTTTGAAGGTAGTGATGACCATTGTGTGTGCCAAGCTGGTTAAAGTTCAGAACAATGGATGAGAGAGTCCAGCATGCCTGCCAGGGTAAAGGGGTTACTATAGGCAACACCTTTTCAGCAGAGTTGACAGAAGTCCCCAGTATGGTGTTTTTTGTTCTCATAAGTGCTGTGCTCTTGGCACAAGGTTTCTTTTTGGGAGAGACCAGCACCTTGTGATGGATTACCCTCTTACCCCCACCACCTCCGCCTAGCCTGATACATGACTCTTCCACATCACTGACACAAAAAAGGCAAACTAACTTTATAGCCATCCTCTGTTTTTGGAGTGTCAGAAGAGCCTACTCCTCCTACCCCAACCCCCATCCCTACCCTTAATCACAAACTGTCTTCCCCTTCTCCAGTTGTCTAGACAGTGGTAGTATCTGCTGGTTCATTAGCCTGTATCTTATATCTCTTCAGAGACGAGGGCCAGCACGGCTGACAGAAGAGTCCTTCCAAACTGTTCTGAAAAACACCTCACCAGCACAAAGGCATTCTCCCTGGAGTTTGTGTAGATGCAGCAGCTTCCTGCTTGAGCCTGTAGTTACCGAAGCTTCTACTTGGAAAAAACACAACCCTCTTCTTGATGGATCAGCCCTTACCAGATCTGACACAGTAACCCCCGCATGACCTTTCAGTTGCAAAACGCAAAGCATTTAAACTGCGCGTGAACCTGGTTTGTGGAATTGGAGCTGTCTTGTCAGGGGAAGACGTGCAGGTCAGCTCTGACTCCTGGTAATAATATTACCTTGTCACTTCCAGGTTCCCCCTAGCTGGAGATAAGCACATAAATAAAGCATAGCACAAGTATGTAAACGCGGTATATATTATTACTCACTAACAGAATAAATAGAATGAGAGCCAGGATAAGGGCTCTGTATGGCAATGTGCGGAGTCAGAACTGAAGCTATATTGTGCATCTCAGTTCTGTTGTTACAATGCTGCAATTCAATTAGCAGCTCTGTGGTTTTGCACCAATGACTGAGCTCTGTAGCTCTACATTTACATTTACATGTATTTATTTGGCAGATGCTTTTATCCAAAGTGATTTACAAGTGAGGTATAATACAACACAAGCAAAAAACCATACAGAGTCAACAATGTTAGAAGTAGTGCCAAAGTTCCAAAGGTTGGCGAGGGGAAGCACTAACTGGCAGGTAAAGCTAGCAAGTAGGTTAAGCCATTACAACCAAACCATTATGTTTAAACCATTACAACCAAGCCATTACACCAAACCATTACGTTAACCTATTACAGCCAAACCAGGCATACTGTGTCCCAGTAGGCCCTCTCTCTGATTTTGGAAGGGGTGGGGGTTTCTGGTACCAGGTAAAACATTGCAAATTGGACTACACAGCAGGAAAAATTGACAGGGCCACCAGTGACTATAGATATTTACACACTTTTAAAAGTGTAAGAAACCATGTTATTAGGCAGCATGTTTTTGGGTAGAAGTGAGAAGGGAAGGTATGTTTCATCACCTGTCAAAAGTGCCATGGCAGACAAACATGTCCCGGTGTTCCCTATCGGATCAACCTCCTGCTGTCCCTCTGTTGTCACACTGCGGTGACCTCTCACTGACTAGATCACCATTGTCTAAAACAGCGTCACCCTACTTAAAAAAATCTAGTAAATCTTTGCTTCTGCTCATTCTTACGGCTAATTAACTCAGGGCTTTTCTTCTCCAGGCTGTAAGTATGCCACAGTCAATCCTGTGACACTTAACAGGGCTCTGCATGCTAAAAACCTCCAGAGAATCTCAGACTGCCGCAGTTTTTGTTTTTTTATCATTCTTGAGGAAAAGCACAGTGATGTTCACGCACTTCACTGAGTCCTGGCTCTGTCAGTTGGTTTGGATGGATGTGTTTGAGAATTCCAAATGCCATCAGTCCAAATGGGAAAGCAAAAAAGGTTTTCAGAAATGTTCCATTTTTACCTGTGCACAGCTTTACCCTTTACACCATCAGTTCAGGTTTGTGCAGTGTTAGAGAAGGAAAAACTGATCACCATGTGAAAGCAGACAAACTGAAGCTCAACAGCAACTTTCACAGGCAAAGCAGTCAGACCATCCCATCATCTTCCAGCTCTTGCGGGGCTCTGTGCTTCTGTTTGTCTTCAATTCTAGGGGTCAGTGACCTCACAACAAGATAGTGATTTCAGTCTTAATTTTAAAAATGCATTTCCTTAAATATAGATTTGATACATGATCTCTTTGTTGATGGCAGCAATACACAGGATATTCTTTCTTCCAGTGAAGCACATGTAAGATAAAAGCAGCTGAATATGTGTTTTCTGCAGCTGTTTTTCATTGAAAGTGTATTTAATGCCTACATGGCAGAATTAGAGGCATAAAAACATGGAATAAAGTGGGCGATGATGAAACGGTCCTGCAGATACGATGTCATAATAAATGGGCGTGTAGCGTCTCAGGCCAGTCTATTCAATGTGAAAGCAGCACTTACATGTATTTTTCCTCAGCGACTCATGCTGACTGCAGGCCTCCTACAACCCCTAGGCGAAGCTCACTGTGTTAAATATTTAGCACAAGCTGTCCAGAGAGGGCCAGCTCGCCCTCATTGCATGCCACCCAAAGTCTGCTCAAACACAGGGGGTCAAATTAAGACAGAAAACAAGGGCAACAGTAACAGCTCTTCCTAACCCCTTCTGTTTGGCTAAAGCCAAAGCACTGGCCAGAGAGAAACCTGTGAGTTTGGGATATATTTGTTTAATGTACTTTTTGGTTCTAGCCAGTCTTCCAGACAGCAGTATCGCTCAGAGTAAGCTTAGAATGAGTTCAAAGTATGAAATATTTCACTGTATGTGCCTGGAATACAATTGTGGTTTGTGGCAAATCTGACAGCATTGTCAATCGTGTTTAAAATGCAGTCTGGACATGCACCACCGCTCACATGATATGCTTCATAAGAGAAGATGGCCTTGAGCTCACCATGAAATGTCAGCATGTAAATTTGCACTGAGGAAGTTCTGAACTGAATGCTTAAAAAAGTATGTTCATCTTAAATTGAGAGATAATTTAATTGCAGCTCATCAGATTTCCTGCAGAAACATGTTTTCTTTGATGGAATAATTGTGTGCTTAATTACATTTCTGCAGGTAGAAGTTGAGGGGAAAAACCACTATATTTGCCAAACCCTTTGTCGTTCCTTATTTTCTGCCTTGCCTGTCACTGAAATGATTCTTCAAGCATAAATGATATATGCAGCACCACCACGTCTTTCAAGGGTTACTTTCATTCAGTGCAAGCAAGCGGGTGACACAAATTGCAAGTGACCCTTTTCAATAAAAAGGCAATAGAGTAGAGCTCCTTATTACTGCAACAACTTGAAATCAGATCCAAAAATTTCTCCACCTTCACCTCTGCCTACTTGAAGAAGAAAGAAGAGAGAGTTGTTAATTTGCAAAGAATGTGCACTTTGCTGGAAATAATTTCCCAGGATGCATTTCATGCCTGAACTTTGAGTGGTACCATGTTTTCCATTTATGAACAGTCTGTTCTGCTCATCTTAACAGAGTTGGGCAAAGAAACAAACAGAATCTTCAGGCCTGACACTGCAGCCTGTAGCATATACCCAATGTACTAGCCCGAGGAATCCACATCAACAAGCAAGAATGTTTGTGAGGTTTTTATTTTACTGAAAACCTATCCCAAAACAGTAAGTGCCCACCTCCAGCATATCAAGAAAATTGATTTAGCAACATATCTAAAAGTTTCAGTCCTTACACAATACAAGGCCCACAAACATTCTAAAGATCAGGTAAAATAATACAACAGGACAGCCCATCAGCATATCCCATCCCAGGGCGCAAGTATGAAATCATCCATTAAGCAAGGACAATGGTTACTATTTTCATTATAAACAATACAAAAGAAAACCAAAGCCTTTATTTTCTCAGTGGTTTTTATTTTTCTCTCTTCTGGTCATGCTATTCTTTCATAGTGGTTATAGAGCAGGACTCGTAACTGAAAGGTTTGGCGGTTCAATCCTGCTTGGACACTGCTGCTGTACCCTTGGACAAGGTACTTAATGCACAATTGCCTCAGTAAATATCCACCTGTACATATGGATAACTTTGTAAAGAACCGTAACTTTTGTAATATAGGTTTATGTTGGCTGATCTGATTGGGTTTCCCAAACTTACCATTTTATGACATTTCCACTTTCCTAGATTCTGGAGAAGTCAGGGTAAATATTAGCCTTAAAAAATTGGTTTAAAAAAAAACTAAAAAATGTCAAACAGTTGAAATTCACATTTAAAAAGTATTGACGGATTATATTGACACAGGCAGTTGTAATACTGCAGTCCACAAAAAAATAGTCCACTGTGCAATGTCCTCCATGCATAAAAAACATCTCCAGGACAATGTAATATAACCCTGTACCACTGAGGGATTATGAGCAAGGTGTGATTTTCCATTGGCTAGGTGTAATGTGGAATTACATCTCGGACTGAGATTTATCTGGGCTTATGTGACCAGGAGGCAATTCACATATTGCAGAAATAAGTACAGAGAAATGTCCCCTATGACCTAACTCAAGCTTGGTTGTGATGTGGGTCAGTATTCACATTGAATTGACCAGTAGTATTGTTACACTGATTGCATTGCAGATCTATGTGCACAAGATGGCTATGTCCAACAAATGAGGTTTGAATGAATTTTTTTAGGTAGATTGTGGAATATTTCATTTTTTTGTAGCATTGACCATAACACTGTTATTGCCAGCAGTTATATTTCAATACTTTTCTCTCCTTATTTTCTACCCTCAAATTTATAACCTTAAAAGTAGCTATCTTTGCAGCCCTATGTAAGAATTTGGAGGAGTGGAGATGCAGTGCAGATGTGGTTGTCTGGTGGTTATCTGTCTCTGCAAGAGGGGCAAAAGTATGGCTCTCCCATGAATTATGAGCAAGGCAGGGTATTTTACTATTCTTTATTGCTGTTTCCCTCTTGCTTAAACCTAGCTCTAAAGACTGGCCCATATTACTGTCAATACTTTTCCCTATAACTGTTATCTACTATGTGCATGAGCCCCCCAGCTTTAGGTTTCTTCTTGATCAGCTCTGGATCCTAATTCTTCCTCTTTATTGTATTGCTCATTTATTATTTATGTATTTATTTTTAAATTTGCGTTATTTGTATTGTGTATGTGTTACTTGTTTTATGTATGTATTTATTTTAAATATAATCTATCATGTGAGTAGTGGTTTATTGTAATGGACATGGCACCTAACTAATCACAGTGCTAAATCAACTAAGCAGATTTTTCATGTCCCAATACTCCCTGTACTTTTGTATCACAATAATTTAAATTACAAGTAAAAACCCTCTGGAAAAAAGTGTCTGGTTAAATTAGCAACAAATACTTCTGCCTTATGCCCAAGCCATGAGTTGTGGAATGCCTTTGTATGTATTTACATTGCAGTTGCTTTTATAATCTCTGTTTTGAGGAAATTGTGGTGTTTAGGTCACAAATTATGCACTGGCAGATGTGATATAAACCTTAAAGTAAGAAACTCCTTGATCCACATTTTTACTCACAGTTCTTACACCAGCACTTGTAGGTGTTATTCATTTTCCCATATCTTAACCAAAAACACGTGATCTACAATTAAAGACCCATAGTAAAAGTGGTAATCAGTTTACAAATAATCACCCATTGATATTACAGGGGATTTTGTGAAAAGTAGGAACTAGTGTAATTCTCTGAAGTGTGTGTGTGTGTGTGTGTGTGTTTGTGTGTGTGTGCGTGTGCGTGTGCATACACGCGTGTGTGTGTGAGCTGATCATGGAAGGCAGTGCTACCTCTTTCTGTTTTGCCGAGCAGATCTTCTGCCCTTGCCCATACACAGGTGAAAAGCAGAACAAAGAGTGGCGTTAGCACCCGCCCCAGCCAAACTACCAAAGATGCCAGTGGCTGGTAACGCTGTCATACCCAATAGTGAGGCACTGGGCTCAGGCCATCTTTTTGGCCCGGGAGTCAACAGACATGAACCTGGAGCTGGCATGATAGGGCAGCCTCCTGGCCACTGCTCCCCTCCATCTGCTGGCAGTGCGGCCACCTAGCCCCCTCTCTCCCTCTGTCCCCAGGATACGGTCCTCTGTGCCCCTCAGTCACCCCTCTGGTCCAGAACTGGGCCCTTCCTGCCAGCAGACATCACCATGTTACATTTCATTCATGCAATACAGCTTGTGTCCTCATGAACTCTTGAATTGTGGCATGACTGAATGCTATAGTCAATCGAAGGTTTTGGTCATTTTTGGGACATCGTTAGCAAGGCCTCGCAAGGCAGACCTCACCCATTAAACCTCATCTACTTCCTCCATGGGCAAAACCCAATAGTAGTATTTGATGACCTTTGACTGCATAGCATTGCTACCACAGGCCTTCACTCCATGTGTCATTATTAGGGGCGTGTGATAGGATTATATTTCATAGTACACACAAGAACCGCCCGCCCAGTTGTAGGCTACCTAATGTCTAGGTTCCAATGCACGTACATACGACTACTCAGCGAGCGAGTGAGCGAGAGAGAGAGAGAGATTGATTCAGGGTTTTTTTTTTTTTTTGCACCGATACAACACCACCACAAAACTCTGACTACCCTTATCACTTTGCAAAGCGGAAGGATCATGTAGCTGGCTGCTAGCTTCTGTGGCATTAACGTTAGCAGACTCGGTGCTGGTGCTGCTCACCGCAGAATCTTCACATCACTTTATATTTTCAAATGCCTGGAAAATGTTTAATTGTTTTCTTTTGGTCATTTTTACACTACTTATTTGATTGCTAACACAAGCTAAATATGGCTAAATCCAACATTGCCAACATTAGGATTAAGCGCCACAAATGTTGATCATGCAGTGACCTATAGCCAGTGACGTTAACACCAATTATACAACAGTTACTTCCGACCGACTCCGACCAAGTAATTTGATTGTACAAGAGGCGTTCCATGAGTGCTGATATTGAGTATAACAGCACTGGGGTTGTTTATCAATTCTGAGAACGCAACAATGGACAAAAACGCGGATTGATAAACAGCCTGGGACTTTTAACAATACATGTATCACTCTGTTTTACGATGCAATCATTGATTACACCAATGCGAACCTAATTTGCATTTACCGACAGCGCAAATGTGGATACATTTCCGTGTATGATAAAAAAGAACCTAACTCGCCTGCAGTTGGGTATGATAAACAATAGGTAGCTAGCAAGCCTACCGTATATCTAGCCCGTCCATGTATGCTAAAAAGTAGCTCGCTAGCCTGTAGTGGGCTATGATTAAAAGTGGCTTACTTGCCTATCGTATAGCTAGCCTTTACATGTATGATAAACAGTAGCCGGCAAGCCTGCTGTCTGGTATGAAAGAAAGTAACTAGCTAGCCTTTTCATGTATGATAAAAAGCAGGTAGCTAGCTAGCTAGCTAACCTACAGTCAAGAAACTGTTTATGTGTTGCTTGACAACACGCGTAAATGTAATCCTGAAGGAACTATTTTTGTCAGCGGAGCCAAATAAATGACAAAAAAATAATAATTTGTTGTCTCAAATTATCGTTACTTGATAAACAGCATTGTTTGTAGAACTGTTGTGTACAAGCAGTATCACACACAACGTCGTGCTGTTATACTGAAAATCAGCCCGGCTATGATTATCTTTGGTACTCGGCCGCTACGACCGAATCACAGCCGTGCTGATATTCAGTATGACAGCACTCCCTCTCATGTGATATTGCTTTATCATAGGCCTTCAAATGTATTTGCGTCATAACGTTGTGAGTGGACAAGGTGGACGCAGCCAAAAAATACATCTCATTCTCAAGCACATTATTCAATAAAAAAGAATCCAAAGACACGATCTGCTGTTGTCACAATTTTATTTTCAAGATAGAATGTTAAAAAATGAACAAAATCATAAAAAATAAAAAAAAATAAAAATGTATGCACGGTGCGTACAGGATTACGGCTGCCTGCGCCACTGGTCATTATCAGGCGTCACCTCCCCACATGTCATCAGCCAGTGCACACTGACTGAGGAGAGGAGCACCCTGCTGCAGACTGCCCCAGAAGTGGCGCTTGTCCCTTTTCCCCTCCTTCCCTCTCTCCTAGTATCAATTACCAGGCAGTGGGGAGAGACAGCAGCCTTGGGCCTTAGAGGCTAACAGAAGACCTTGTATACTTAAGCAAGTGGATCTGTTCTGGTTTCCACAGCTAGTGTGCACTGTGCAGGTGGAGACTCCTGTCCAGGTTTGTATCATCTGGTGACTGATTTGGCCCCTTTAATCAGAGGCAGACTTGGACATATCTGGAGAAAGCTAGAACAGTTGCACCTTGCAAACACCTTGAAATTTATTTCAAGGAGTTGCTACATTGCGGCACAGGAGGCAAGTATTCTCCTTTTGTTGCATATTGCCTTTTCCTCTTTGCTGCATATTTATTGATCATTCTGAGGTTCTCTGGAGAAGTATTTAGGCTGAGGAGCTGCACCGGACCTTTAAAATGAGGCTTGTTTCTGAACATGCTCCATTCATTCTTCATGCCTTTCAATAAACCACAGGTGCGTGACTGCTTTGTACCAGAGGGAATCTTTTATTTTTTGTAGCTGCTGCTGAGGACTTCTTACACAGTATCGATTCTTTTCTCTCAAAAAAAATTGCTGCTAGAATGCGCTTACCTGAGCCGGGCAGAGGCTTGATCAATGCATTGTTTTTCTTTCTTAATTACACTTGAGCGATTTAAAAAGATGAAAGGCTTGCGGGTGGTGTTTACAGGGAGGCAGGCTCCGGGTGCTCAGTGCTAAGAGAGTTGGGGCCGCCAGCCACATGCATATATACTGATTCCTATTGAAGGGATGAGGCAGTCTGTGGCTGCTGGATTTGGGTGGAAACTCAGGCAGGACGGGGAACCACAAGCAGAGCTAGGAGGAAGGGCATGCTACAAAGGGGGAACGGCCAGTCACCTAGCTTTCACACAGATATTCCCACAGCGGCCTAACTTTTATTAATTATTCTTACGAAGTGCATACAAACTGGACTTGCTCTCCAGGTAGAGATCAACATTCTGCTCAAAATATGCCTTTTTGGGCTTCTTAATGCCTTAATTTTAACTGTCAATTTTTTGAGATATACATAATTTATTAGAGACATTTACATGTGGCATTTGCATTCCTGTGAGATGAGGGGCATTTGGTCATTTTCCACCTTCAGTAGGTCTTAATAGTTCTTTCTACACATGGTTCCACTTTACCCTCTTAATCAGCTGGTTAGCATGATAATCACCCTTGACAACCCAGCTAGAATGTTTTGTGCAAACGGTTGCGGTTAAATGGCACAGAAAGCTGTATACATCCTGCTGATTAGCCGATCATGCTCAGCGGAAGCGTATGCCGCAGACCTGAGGAAAGGGCCAACAGCTTAAATGGCCCTCCAGCCACTCCTGTTAACACAAAAAGAGGGCCTGCAAGCACCTTCATGAGTGAGTATCTACTTATGGACAAAAGTTGTCTGTGGCCGGGGGGGTGGCTTTAGGGGTCTCTGACTGCAAATTACAGGCCCCCGAAATCAACCCCAGGAAGGACATTGTTCCTCAAGTGGCAAGGGCCACAAACCTGATCTGATTGTCACTCAGAATGAGCACCCTCTTAATCTTGTCTAACGCTCTCCGCGAAGCCATCAGTGGATTCATGCAAAGGGAACTGATTAAATATTCCATTGTCAGAAGTGTTGGCACTTGCTGGCTGAGGGAAGATTAGTGCTAGAGTGGAACAAGTTATCATGGTAAACCTCTTGATTTTAATGACTTGGGTATTAGCCCAGTCTAGTGCTCTCCAAGCCATAAAAATGCTAAGGTAATGCAAGGTTTAGTGATATGCTCACTAATAGGTTTTCACCTTTTGTGGCTGAGAGGGGGTGCTTGAGCATGAAACGTGATTTGTATCCACACAGCCTCTGCATAAAAACCAGGGAGGGAAAAGAGCCTGGTTTACATTAGCAAGAAGAGGATACCTTTTATGCCATATATCTCATAAGGTTTTATGCTTGCTTTTCTTCATTTATTTGCCAATTAATTTATAACATACATTCTTTTATGTGAGATTTTTGACATTGCAATGCTTTGTTTTATTTTTCTGTGGATTTTATAGGGAAATTGGATGCAGATTTTCCTTTTGGCTGACAAACTAGCTTGGTTAGCTGTCTTCAAAAGTAGCAAAGAAGTTTGAATTTTAGATCAAAGGAATTTAATGTGAATTCTGAGGGGTAGTATTTTTTTTACCTTTTTTATTTTTATTGAAACCAGTTTATGATGTGTCAGCAACTTTATCTTTGCTCAAATGTCTATGTCTCACAGGGGGTTTGCGTGATTAATTGTGTGGTCTCTATTTTAAATGGGTAATATCTTGGACACAGCTGCAGGACTAATATAGCAGCAGTTTGTCACACAGGCTTTGTGGAAAGGAGCAGTGTGGAATTACTGTCCCCAGTTTCAGAGTGCATCTGCAGGGACAATTGTGCTGAGTGTAATTGTGTCCTGTCATATTTAAATACTCCTTCAAACCAAAAATTGTGACAATGCGTCTCTCTCCTCTTATCTTTCCATTTATTCTTTGGTTTCTCTCCTTCTTGCTTCCCCCTGCCCTCTCTTGCTTTTCTCTCTGTCTTGTTTCTTCTCTCTCTCTGTCTCTCTCTCTTCCTGTTTCATCCCCTCACTTTTTCTGTCTCTCTCTCTTCTTGTCTGTCTGTTTCTCTTCCTGTTTCACTCCCTTGCTCTTTTTCTCTGCTGACTCCCTTCCACCCTCCCTTCTCTCTCTCTCTCTCTCTCTCTCTCTCTCTCCCATTCTTCTTCCTCTCTGTGTCTCTCCTTTCTTCTTTCACTCCCTTGCTCTCTCTCTTTATCTCCCCCTCACCACCCTATGTTTGCACAGAGGCTGCACTTGCCTCCAGACTTGTCAGACACAGTGAGCCGTTTGAGCAAACCGGATCTGGCAGACTCCGCCAAGCTGCTGAGCCGGGGCTATGGCTCCACAGCCACAGGCAAGGAGCACCTGGACTTTCAGTGTTTCCGTCTTTAACCATTTCGCTCGCAATCTGCGTAATGCTCTAATTAGGGCCACACGATTGGCCTCCTCAGAGGGATAATGTCTTGCCTTGCCACTGTTGTCCCATTTTTGTCTCCAGAAAGAAGTGCGCAGAGGCTGCTCTTCCAAACCACAACAAACAAAAAGTCTGGGACAATAAAATTCAGCTCCTCTCACATGTTAAAATATTAAACTTTCCTATCTCCAGCAAACACTTCACAAATCCCCCCGTGAACCTGCTGGAGCCGGTAACCTTTCCAAGGCCTCAGAGAGCTTGCCAGTGCAACATTTTTGTCATCTGCTGTTTTGCAATCTGACTCTGGTTTGAGAGAAAATGCATTGTCTCATTTCAGCAACTTTTGTTCAGTTTTCTTGTTTTTGCATTTATTTTTTATATTTTATTCTCTGAAGAAGAAGAAACTGTATATGCATTGTCTTGATTTACAGACGTTCAGTGGAGTGCTGAGTTACCCATGTGGAAATAGGCCTGGAGTACTCAATTCAAATGCTCACACATGGGATCCTCTCAATGATGTTTGTAGAGGCACACACATGAGCATTGCTCTGTCAAGGGTATGAACAGATTTTTTTCCCAACAAATGGTTGCTCTAGAAAAAATATTTTTATAATTTTTATTTACACAAGTGTGCATTATTATGCATTATTATCTGCATTATTCATGACATGTCAGCATGGATGCCTTATGGAGGTCTTGTAGGTAAGATGTTGTTATAGAAGCCAGCAAAGCCCATACACTTCTTTTATGTTCCCCAAAGTGCTTCAAAAAGAATATAATACGTCTGTACATTTGGGCTTTACCTCACTCAGTTAATTTTTTGCTTAAAGAATGGTTGCACATGGAAATATTTGAAAAATACATCAGAAATATAAAAACCTGCATCCCTGTCACTGAGAAGTTGGGACAAGGCAATCAGGCGATCAGACTCACCACTTAATTTTTTTCACTCACCTAGTCCAGATCCAGATGTACCACAAGGGAAGCAGACAGTAATTCACAGGGAACAAGATCGACTAGATGGAAAAAAACAACCTAAAAGTAATTCGTACTGCACATTTACTGTTTACTATTTACTCTTTACAGGATTCATGCAGCATCTTTAGCAATGCCAAAAAAGATGGTTGGTCCCAGTTCTGACAGGTGCAATCACTATGGGTTGCATACATTTTTGGGAGGTGGGTTCAGTTATTCCGCAAGTTCGCTGCTCATAACATATGACAATACGATTGTGTAGTATAGTGTGAAAGTTAACAGTGTGGCGAAGCTGTACCTGACACACCCTCATGCATGGCTAACTGGCACACACCCCATTGTCTCTTTGCATCTTTCAAATACCGGAGTGGAGAGGACTGTCTTTGTCATGTTCTGTCTCTTTCTGCTGCACTTTCGGAACTGTGCTCAGTGTTTCTCTCATTTCTGTCCAATACATGGGGCCAGACTGTCACATGTGGCCTCAGTCACAGGGCCTGGGTTACCTGGGTTACCTGTAGCCTTCTCCACTGCCTCCTACTTGGCCACTGGCCCCAGGCCAGAAAGATCCAAGAAAGAAAGATCTAGAAAGATCTTCTCCAGTGGCAGGATCATTGAATCTTTATGCAGAGGGGCGTGGCTCCTGTTTTCTGGTACATAACTGTGTACAAATACTTGTGTCTATCTCTCCATCACTGTCATTGTGCAGTTATGCTACATTGCCACACTGAATGACACTTAGTTTGTACTGAGCACATGGGATAAGGTATTCAATACTATTTACTGTGTGGGTGTAGTCTATTTCAAATGAAAGTGAGCATCTGTTGTACACAGTCATGAGATTCACTGTGCACTTTCACATTTACTCTACTCTGTACACTCGGTGTTTTTTGTGAAAAACTCTGAATTACATTTGCTTCATTTAGGGTGAGATTGGCATTGTTTTTGTGGATGTTGTTTTGTGTTGTCACAGAGTATGTGTTGAGCCCTGACTCATTGTTGTTTCAGTGTAAAATCCAGTCATTTTGTTAGTCAGACAGACTGCCGGGCCAAACAGCAATTGACGTTTTCAATGCCTGGGTTTGGAATCAAGGAGCCATGAATCCAGTCTCATGGTCTGAAATGAAGTAGGAGAAATTGCATTCTGGTGGCTTACCGGAAATTCTCAAATCAGTGCACCCCAAGGAGGTCACCCCTAAAACATTTACCTTGGCAGCTGTTGAGCTGGAAAGCGATGCATAAAATAATCAAAGTTGCCTGTCCTGTCTTGTCCCTCCCCTTAGCAATGGCGAACATACCAGGCCCAGCTCTGTCTTTAGCTCTGTTTCAGTCTCCACCTGCCCCCATGGCCTCCTTTTTTTTGTGCAGGACCCCTGTCCAATGATCTCTCATTCAGATGCATCTCTCAGTTTAAGGATGGGAGAGGCCTCTGTACCTGAAACCCCAGTGATAAATGGCTTTGTTCAGGTATTGTGTGTCCCTGTGTGCATGTAAGTGACAAACTATTTTCATTCCATGAAACACAACCATCGTTATTCAGAGTGTGTGACAGTCTTTCAAGCAAAGCAGACTTAGAAAGGATTTACTTTTTAATGAAAATATTTGATCAGCATCATTACTTTTTAATAAAAGCTCCCATGCAGTATGAATTATGTGGAGCTGTATTATTCATTTATATGACTGTTGGTGGCTTGTTACAGTTCTGTGTTTGGTGTCCATGTTCTGGTTGCTGTCCCCAGCTTGGGCAAAGCAAACCTCAATATGCCAGCTGCAGTTGGGTCTTGACCTGTAGTTACAGTTTTCACAAGAGGACTTTTGCTTATGTGCGGGCTTACATAAGGTCACAGTTCTTGTCTCTTTTGTTGCTGAGCAGCATGAAAAGGTGCCAGCTCCCTTAGCGAATGACAGTTGTCCCTTATGATTTGATTCCTATGAGAGGATGATCTCTATAAGTGGAGTATTTCATACAAGTTTGTACTGATATGTGAATTCTTAAAGGTTTTGGTGATTGTATATTTTCTCTTGTACATGCCACTGACTGACATGTTCTTTTAAGGTTTGTACATATGTGATGACTACAAGCATGAAGTATGTAATCATATTATATATCATAACTTTAGTGTTATGCTGGATTCAGTGTTTTTCATATTTGCATTTTATATGCTGATTTAGAATAGTATCGCTATTATTAGTGCTGAGTACTGGCAGGATTATTGTTGTGATGGATTATTTTAGTGATAGCCTGGTGAAAAAATGGAAGGTGGACACTTGAAAACTAGCAGGTATGAGACTCCAAGACTCAAGGTGTTTAAACCAGATGATGTGAGAGTAGGACGTGGTCTCTCTTACTGCCCAGCTGACTTTAACAGACACAGAGCTTTTTTCTCAGATATCTGTTCCATAACTACAGAACCTGTGGGTCTGACAGAAAACAAAAGGTGCTATCACTCCCTCTGTTTGAGCAAAAATAGCATTTTCTAAGCAAAGGGTGGTATTATTAACTAAACCATTGAATTGAAGTGAGGTTTACAACCTTTATGGCTGTGGTCTTGTAACCTTAGTGTATGATTGTATGTCAAGCATAATGCCAAGGAATAGCTATATGCAGATGTCAGATCACATTTGAGACCATATTTTGTTACTTTTGCGGCTGCTCCCTCAGTCAGATGTTCTGGGTAGAGCAGCATGCTTTTCCAGTCCTTGCTGTTTGCCCAGGAGTAAGTGACTGACAGTAATCCAGTGTAGCCTCTGAGTTGTGGCTGGTGGGCAGCCACTGTGCTGACGTGTTCTGTGTTCACCAGATGAAGGAGTACAGACTTGTCAGGGGACCATGACATGTGGATGGACCTCTGACCAAAGAGTCAGTTTTAATTCTCAGGCATGGCATATGGTTGTTGAAATAAAGTTGACTCTGTTTTTCTCCATGTTTACTAAGGGAGGGAAGAGAAAGGCTTGCTTGCTTGTATGCCCCCCCCCCCCCACCCTCTAATCAAGCTCCCTTCCCCTGTCCTCTGCCAGCCCTCTGCCCTTTGTCTCCCCAAGACTTAGCACTTCTCAGACGATGATGAGTCAGCATCTGGGAGGTCCTCCAAGCATTCCCAAAAGGGCACAGGGTGTGCCGGATGTTCAGAGGTTCCCAGGCATGAGACACTGTTCTGGGTTTTGGCAATTTGGCTCTCACACTATACTGAATGATCTGGAGTGCATCCCTCCTTAAATGTAACCAAACCAGGCTCCTCAGCTGAGTTTCCACAATTATCTTTTACATCACTTCATTTTAATCTGTAGCTCAGTATAACAGAGATGCCAGTGCAATGAGTGAAGTGCTATCACTATAGCCAGGACCCCAGAAAATGTGTGCATTTTCCATTTGTTTATGTGGCATGATATTGTGGAACATAATATCCTTTTAATCGATGTTCAATAGTTGTTACATCTGAATAGATAGTAAACAGTGTCAGACGTTTTTTATATTAATAGTTGCCTACTTACACCAAAAATCATTATTTTAATTGTAGATTACCGTGGATACAATTGCTGATTGAAAACAACCAACAGTTACACAGTATAGATGTGCTGCATATTAATTGAACATAATCCTTTGTGTTTTTTGCTTTGTAATTTTGTCTTCCAAAAAAATACATATTTACAATTTTATATGTACCCCTTTGACATGTATATAATAGTATGTTAGGAATTGTTTTATATAGTCTGTATTATAATGTACTGTATGAACATGAATTTGACTTAAATAATAGCAATAGCTTTTCATTGCAAATAAATTGTTAATATGCTCAAAGCTATAGGCAGTTTTATACAAATTTTCATTAGCCTATTGTTTTGCTTTCAGCAATGACAAGGGAGAATGTCAGAAGCACATAGTGTATGTCCATCTTAATATTTCTCCAGCATTTCTTCCTCTGTTTGTAAATGATGATAGAGGAAGCCACAATATGAATATATCCAATATGGTGTATGTATGGCATGAGTTTCAAGATAAGAAAAATATTCACTGCAGACACTGAAGGGAATTTCTCAGACAGTGCTTAGAACGCTTCATAACTGCATCCTTTAATTTGAAATATACAATTTTCTAATTGTGGTTTTAACTCAAGACAGTACTGACTTGAATAGTCTTGAATTGTCCCTTCTTATTTCCAATGAAGGATCTGTGTGAGATAGGGAGCAGGAGTGACACAACAGAATAGCACACAGCGATACCTGACCCAACTCTCAGTAGGACCTCTCCTTCTCCTCTGCTCCCTGCTGGGCAGGCAAGTGAAGCAAAATAACTCATCTTGCTATACAATAACTCCTTTTAAGTCACTTTGGATGCAGACTAGATTATTATTTACAGCCTACCTACCTTTTTGAGCCATCAGACTGAGGGTCTGTGTGTACTTTAAGCAGTCTGTTGCATTTATGAGGCCGTGTGCTTGCCTCTGGATAGAAAGTGAGAATTCTCATGACATATCTTTTGCCTAGTCAGTGTATAGTTTTTATGTATTTTATGATCACTGATGTGTCAACAGCTACACATTCACAACACATATAGTTATATCAACATTTGAAAGGACCCAGCACTTGGTCAACCAGCAAGAGAGGGCAAGGTGTTTGGAAACCATATTAGAGGGATGAACTGCTCACTGAGACACTAGCTTACTGTACAAAATGATTTTTATAATTTTCACAAAATACATTTAGAAAGCTCCATTTTAAATAAAATTAAATTGAAATATTTAAAAGACAGTAGTATAGACTTTTCATCTTCAACACAATGCACTGACGCAGAACCCCTTTTGCATGACATGGTGTAACTACACACCATAATATAATTCACAGCATGGGCAGTCCATGCTAGAAATGTATGTCACTCATAAATAAACAATTGCTCATTTAGCCTGCAGTTAAACATACTTGAAGCCAATGTAAAAGAACTGAAAATGTTTACAAAATTAGCAAAACAAGACTAATAATGAAAATAAAGTTGTGTAATAAATGAAATACAAAGGCTTTGGTCTGTTTTTACAATCAACAATGGCAATCTGATATGTTGTATACACCTTCCAAACACTTATGTTTAAAACTCTGACAAGCATTTTTTAATTAATTATAGGAATGACATATCTCTACTTGCACAAAAAAATTATTTGAATGTAAAACACTATAGTACAACTATACCTAAGAACAAGTAAGTTTTACCTGACCTAAAGAAACGTAGTTATGATGCGTGGAAATGTGTATGAAACATCTATAGCATATTCTGGGAAATATAAATGAAATTAACTTTATTATAGAAATTGTCCTGGGAGATTTCTAGGGAAGACAAATACTTATAGACATAAACAAATTGAATTATATTGAAGACACAATCTACCATTTAGCTACCCATTTTTTTTCACTTTCTGTTCAGTATACTGCTCCCACATACACATTGTTTGTCAACAAACTTTGAAAAAAGCAGGTAAAGGGGCTTACACACAGATAGTGTCTTTTCTTCCAGCTCTGCATTGGAATGCTACGAGCTTGCTGCGTCAGAGTCCACAATCTGTACAAAGGACAGTGAAGTACTTGATATAAGTTGATTAAAAACTACTTGTTGCAGAACATCTTGCCTGCGAGTTGTCCTTTTTTGTGGATGCAAGACCAAGTCAGTCTGATAGTCCATCCATGGTTGTTCTTGAGTTTGTCATAACATACAAATTTTCATATACAAAAACACAAAAAATAACATGTCCGCAACCGAAAACAAAGATAGTTTTGTTCCATTTAGGATATAACACCGGGCACTTTACAGAAGTCCTTTCTCTTTTTTCCTTTTTTCTTCAAGTTTTCGTGTCCCAAAAATTATAGCACGGGCACAATTCCAGTACAAAAATGTCTCTTTCAGAGTCAGTCTTCTGTCTTTTTAATAAAATACTGCTGGACAGACAACTTTCAGTGGAAAGTCAAAAGGTGAAATAGTTCTTCTCTTTACTGCAGTCTTGGCCAGTATTGGGACATGTCAGGTTCACTGCCAGGAACTTGGACTGGGACAGATACTCCAGGGGAGATGAGACCTGAAGAATACATGCAGCAAATAAGGAATCAGTCAGAATGCTATGTGGTTTATCAAAAAAGAACATAGTAATATGTATTACAAAAAACACCTTTTTAAAATGTGTCAAATCTGACACTGAACATAACTTTATTTGACCACACCATATTTTGAGGAAAGATTTACAGAAGAAAAGAGGCTAAACATTTGCAAACTGGACTTTTGGTGTAGTTGACAAGAGATGCATTATCTGGTTTTATTTTATTAAAATCATCAAGCAAATAAAAAAGAATTTTCTACATACCTGTTGAAGTTGTACCAGAAGTGGCCATTGATTGGCTGTTCATATGTGCCTGCATATGAGGGGGTGTGTATGTTTCATAGCTCCGTCCATTCACTGAAGGACTGGTGGGCAGCATGCAGGAATAAGAGGATGTCTGGCTGGGTACTGGGGGCTACAAAAAGAGAATAGATATATATATATATATATAGCCTTCCAATCTCTAAAGCCAATCTATGGGTGTTACACTGAGGCATGCAGCACTGAAAAGCAATAAAGAGCACTAATTGTAAGCCACAGCCATTTTTACAGTTTTAAGATGAATATTGCATATAAAGAATTTTTAGAATTAAGCATTAATAGGCTTGGTGATGATAGATACATGATTTATCATGAGATATCTTATACAAGTATTTTGATGTATATTTTGCATCTTGTACTATGCATAATACAGTTATTGCAACAAAATTACATAAAACAAGGTTAAAAACTGTGGAGGTACATTTCCTTTTTAGGTTATTTTCTGACACATTTGGCTTACTTGCATAGGCAGGTTGTTGGCCATGGTGAAGCTTGGCATGGGTGGCAGAGCACTGTATGTGTTCGTGAGAGCTGTGTCTGACCTTCCCAGCATTGCTCCTGACGTGAAGGACACTTGTAGTGAGAAGGAGAGGTTATCAGAAACTGATCAGGACATTTCTGATGAATAACCATACACTGACATTTTCCTTCAGTTACCCTTGCACTTTATGCCCAACTTCCCCCATCACCCCACATAACATCTCCAGCTTGTACCTCCTGTAAGTCGATTCCAGGGACATCTAACGACCAAATGTTTTGTTGTCATTTCCAATAATGTACTGTAATTTGTCTCAGTGAATGCCGAGTTTTGTGCATGAGGAGCGTGGCGCTCTTACCAGGCGTTGTGGGCTGCGGGATTGGCTGGTAGACGCTCGTACTGAAGCTACTGCTAATGGGAATGTGACTTGATGAATTGCTCGCTTGTCTTCGCTGATTTCTGAGTTTTTCCTCTCTCCTCCACTTTGCTCTTCTGTTAGAAAACCACACCTGCAAACGCATGAATGTTTGACATTGCAAAGTAGGCCTACTTGCTAGATTATGATGACACAAAGTTGTAAACTAATATTACCATTGCTATAATTGTCCATGCATTTCTCTGACTCATTAACAAATGCGTTCGCTCACCTGTATTCTGGCTTCAGGAAGGTCGATTTTGGCCGCGAGCCTTTCCCTTGCGAAAACATCTGGATAATGCGTTCTTTCAAACTCTGAAAAATAAAATATATATAAAAAAACATATCCACGAAGCGTTTTAGTCGCATCCACTGGGGTTTTACTGTTTAAATGACCCAAATGTTAAAATGATCCAAACAGAATAATCATTAAATGTGCGTGTGAATCTGACGTTATGTATTTGAGGGGATGCATACCTGTGCATTGATCTATGAAAAGATGAATTAGGTTGGCCAGAAGGAAAAATAAATAACGCGTAGCTTGTCACCTACCCTTTTCTAACGCTTCTATTTGCTCTTGGGTAAACGACGTGCGATTTCTTTGCAATTTCCTCTTCAGCTGAAGCCTCATTTGGGTCTCATCCGAATCTTCTCCGTTAGAGCTGATTGAATTTGTGTTTTCACCTCCATCCTGCTGCTGACAAGCATCTGTAAAATAGGGGGTTGCATTAATACAAATCCCAATGGCTTTTTGGTATCTACCGCTGGTTGTGAAATCGCATTTACTGGTGAATTTTATAGCCTAATTAGTTAGCTACGCCAATGTAGTGGCTCGCATAATCGGGTAGGATGTGAGTAGAAAACGTCTAAGGATCCCATCACTCCGCGACTGTTGTATTCGCTTGCTGAGAATTTTTGCATTTCTTCGTTTTTAATTAAATGGTTGTTGTTAGATGTGCATTTCGAAGTCCTTTTATAATGATGCGAATATCTAAGGTGAAAACACGTCCAAAAGGGACTTTGGAAACAAGTCCATGGTTGAAATTTGATTACCGAGCTAACTCGAGCGTTTTGAGTCAGTTACAAAACGAAAAGAGACACAACATACACTTTACGTTGTATTCTATAAGATCGGTCCACTCAATAAAGAGGCCATGTGTTTATGGTTGTCTGCAAAAGCGTTTCTTTTAATGTTGGGCTTTATCAGAAGCGTGATAAAGATAGTTAAAAGTAGATGGGTTTTTCACGTTTGTTTATTGATGGTAGAACTGGTACAGCTTATTATTCAGAAAAGATCATCGTTGTGGTTACCACTGGGACTATAGTGTTTACAGCATTTTCAATAGCACATGTTCCAGGTTGTGAAATATTGTGAGGAATATTGTGATACTTTTCTGGCTCTAGGCGGATCTTTTATTACAACTAAACAATGACCACATTGCCAAAGGGGTTAAGAGAAATGTGGCAATTGTGGTTTAAAAAAAACCCTTTCAGGTCCTCTGAAATGTTTTAAAATCTAAAGTCTCTCCTCCTTTTAAACTGTGCGACTCGTCAATGGTATAGTCACCATATGGGCGTTAGTAGACCTATTGAGGTGACCACCAACACTTGAATAGAGGGAGCAGCTTTTCACAATAACACAATGCGGGTGGAGTAAGGGAAACTATTAAACTCTTGGGGCTGGGAGGGTTGGCAAATTTTCGTGGGCAGAATTTTGAAAACACAATTGAAGAAACCAACAAAAGGATTCTCTCGAGGCCTGTAGTGCTCCGCATTGTGCCACGAGGATCCCAGTCAACAGACTTTTCAGTGCAGTATGTTAACCTCTATGCACTACTATCATTAATCACTGTCCACTGGGTTTGCCCGTTCAACGCCAGTTAGGATTTATACCCTCTATAGGCAATCAGTGAGAAACTCTGTGAGCATCGTGAATAGGGCAACCCTGTACTCATTCCTTGCTTGCTTAGTAAAGACGCTTAATAATTGTTCGTTTGTGAGTTTCGACCTGTTGCTTTGTTGGATGTTTATACTCCGCCAGCTTGCAAAAAACTAAACGAAATTCAACTTAATTGTCATTATTGGGGGAGAAATAGTTGACATAATTTCAAGCGCTTTTAGTGGGTGTCTTTCTATGAATTACTTGTTTCAGAGCTGAGTTTAAAGGCAGAATACTTCCTGGGTTATCAAACCCACCAGAACCACTTTCTCAACAGAAATATTTTTTATTTACCCTGTAATGGGTGCACATTTTCACGATGGTCTGCTGATTCAAAAGACACTGCTTCAGCCATCTGTGATGATATGACATATTTACACGGCTATAAAAGTAGTCCCTTTTGTGTACAATGAGAAAAGCCATTCTCAAGGTTTTTCCGACCACGTTTTAGTGTGAATCAAAGCACATTTCTCTGTCCAATAACTCATACAGTCATATTATGCTATATTAACTATAGAGATTTTAAGTTTTAGGCATTAATATAACCCGCAGAAATAACAGGACAGACAGGCAATTAAGGGATTGGTTTAATCCGTAAAACAGAGTGAATGAGTGTTCCATTATACCACAGCCAGACTAGCTGACGCTGGACACAAGAGTTTTGTTGAGGAAAAAAACCCATGCGAAATAAGAATAAGTCCTTAGTATCACAGTATCTCAGTCAACTAGGCGGAAAAGCCTCAAAAAGCGAAAAAAACAGTTGTACTGCTCCCTAAAAGCACGAAATTGTTATAGTTTTTAATCTCCTCGTGAAATGGTTCTCATTCCGCGTCCTGTCACTCTCGATGTTTTCATTATTTTATTCACAGTTCCGTGCCGTTTATCAGATTGCAAACATATTTGTTCCCCTCTGAGACCTAACCCCGCATGATGCTTTTTAAGTAATAGATTCTTAAACCATTCCTAAAAGATTAAAGATTCTTAAAAAACGTGATTCATGAGAAAGAAACGAAGTATATTAGTAGGATAACAATACACACCACCGTGTCAATTTTATTTCGGCTAATATTTTTAAAAGAAAGATGAAAAACAGATTGTTTTCATGATGTTAAGAAAATATTTAGAAGATCACCAGGTCCCCTTGAATAAATAGGCCTATGCATGGAGTACCAGTGCACGTTCGTTAAAGCCATGAAAGTCTTGCATCTGTCAAATGACTTGCTCTTCAATATAAAGCTCACGGTAAAAATGCGCATCTATGACAACGTAGATCATGTAGATCATCACTCTATAAGTAATTTTTTATTAGTTTACTAATCCTGTATAAAAATAATAAAAATAACAATAATAATACTAATAATAACAACATGTGTTGATTGTTTTATTGAGTTATTATTGATTTCCATTAAGAATACATTTATAGATCGGTCGTTACTCAAGTTAACGTTATTACTTCAGTCAGCAACCTCACGAGGAAAATAGAACACCGTTTTACTCAGCCACGGAGCGCAAAAGCAGGGGCTGAGAGGTTTATTTTATTCCTTAACAGGAACCCATCCATGTTTACAGTGAATTAGCGTGAGGGGTTATTGTAAATATTTAGCGACAAGACGTTCGTGGGCAAATTTAAAGTAGGACTACGCAACCTTATATCTCAGTTCTCGTTACATAACGATGTTTATTTGTCAGGTGCTATAAAAAAAAAGTCGGCGAAGAATGAGATGTTTTAAAAAATTTTAAACCACCTCCTATGGCAAAGTTCACGTGTCGGGGTCCTTTTGGTTAGTTTTCAGAGCAAACGCGCATCTGTGTTCAGGAATGAAAACTGCATTGTAGAAACTCTAGCTAACAGACACAGAGTAAGTTGAACTGGTGAGTTATAAGAAACTGGTCCGGTAGTTAACAGCCCGATATTATGCAGAAAGCAAAAACATCTCTCTTTATCTGTATTATTCCCATCGTATATTGTTTAGTTCCCTGAAAACTGACATGTCTAATTGGCAAGCGCTGCCATATCGTGTCCAGGGGTCTCTGGTGGAACATTTCTACAGCTGTCTCCTCCAACTAGGCGTTTATTCATGTCGCCTTAATGAGAAACAAAACGTTCTCTAATGAGCAATTACATAGCGACAGAATTGTTCCCATAACAAATTCTTGCGTGTGACAGAAACATCCTTTGTACAGATATCCCGCACACTGTTTCTGATTTGTTTCTTCCAGGGTCGGGAGTAGGGGGAGGGGCAAACCGCAAATAGTTGGACTGACACCTTCACCGAGAAGACAATTCTCAGTCACGCACAGTCTTTACCCACACGGAAGACGTAATGATGTTGACTAAAGCACGGCGTAGATTAACCCCAAATAAATATGCTCTGGATAGTATTCGTCTGTGGAATTATTTGGTAATGCTTTCAGGAATATCAAAGCGTGCAATTGGTCAACAATAACTACGTAAGTAGAGAAACAATAAACACTTCATATTCATATGCACTTATATGCAGTCGTCCAATATACAACTTAGTGCATTTAAGCAATATACCGTTTGAAAATTCTGCTTTAGTTATTTTTATAAATAAACACTATTTTATATTGCTATTAGTAGTAGTTGTGGTATTAACAACAGCGACTGCGACCATAATAATAATAGTAATAATAGGACTAATAACGTTGTCATATCGTCATATTTCACATATCATCATATATCTTGTTCATAATCCTAATAAAGTGATTATAACAACGCTAATGAGTCACTAAAACAGCCAGAGTACTACTACCACTATTATTAGCAAAAAATAATAATAACAGCCATTGTCTGATTTTTTATTTGTATTCTCTTCTTGGTTTGCTGGTGGGCGACTAGTTTTTTGTTGTTTCGTTCTTCCTACAGGTAATTTTAATTATATATTTAGAATCGGTCTTACCCTGGTTTGGTTGCCCTGGCACCGAAGTTCCGGGGTACCAGCCTGGCCGGGTCCCCCATGTCCCCGTTTGACCGTTCAGCATTCTTAACTTGTCATACATGCCATCTGCACCCATCTGTTGTTTCTCGCTAGCCAGGTTGCGAAGGACTCTGTTTATCGATGACACCTGAAAGACGAAACCAATGTTCCCCATTAATCAAAAGGCACTCTCCATGTTGTGATTGCGCACTGGCACGCAAGTGGTCTCTTGCGATGCTTAACATGGATACAAGGGCGTGACAGACTCTTGCGCTAATATACAACAGACTGTAGCAACTGAACAGGTAGTAAAACTGAGAACCTAGAAATCCTTGTTAAAACAGTAGTCAATAAACATTAAGCAAATGTTTTTATCAATTTAGTGTTACAATTACAACGCGGCGATCATTCCTTCAGCCAGAAAATGTCATGTAAAATTAAAAAGTAAAACCAAATATCTGAATAACTTACACACAGAAAACTTACACTAGGTATGTTGTCGTTGGTGCAGACCCCCTCTGATAGCAGTCTGTCTCGGATTTCCCAGGCGAAGATTGAAGGGCACTCTCTCTTGTATTGCGCAATTTTGCTGACCACTTCGGGAGTCGCTACTCGTGGTTTGCTTCCCCCGATCGCCCTGGGTCTGATCGAACCTGTTTCATAGTACCTTCCAAGGATCTTACTCACGCACCCATTTGATACCTGAATAGAAAACAATTGACACAAATCACATACATTATTTAAGACTAATATCATATATGTAAGTATGCTTCAAACAATGATAAGCTTACGTTTTCATTGTCCAGCACTTGGACTTTTGCATCAGCATGGGTCTATAACACAAAAAATATATACCTTAAATGGTACGAGAACTTATGCACTTACTAAAATGCATGTATTAGTTCATAAGAGGTCTTAGGAAATCGAATCAGAAAAACTATAAAGTGGGGGTAATGCCATTACATTTAAATCATGTCATAACAATCTATCTCCAGGAATTCGTTTATATAATTTCATCCTTTAAGACGACTTTGCCGTTTAAAGGGACAAATTGAATTGGCACTAAATGTGCTGATGAAAATAATCTATTAATGTTTGTAGAGATCATACATGAATTTGACAACCGAAAGATAAAGCGGCAATAAAAAACAAACAGGAAATAGTATCTGAATTATCCAGTGTTAAGCGTCTTATTTTGAATCTATTTTGTTTTTGTTCTCAACACGCATTTGCGCGTTCGCCAACTTAAGGTTGGTATTTTATTGTTCCAGCCATAACAGACACGTAGTCTCATCACCTGCAGAATCCTGGAGATGTCGCACGGACGCGCGCCGCTGTGAGCAAGCTCAACTATTTTCTGTCTAGTTGAGTCCGGCAGTGGTCTACCGTTGACAAAAACTCCGCCAAGCTGATTGACACCACTGTGACCTGGACAGAGATAGGAAGGGTACTGTTTATTTCATGCATAGCCAAACAAAACTTACATAAAAACAATTTAACTGGCAATTACATCTCCCAGGTATAACTGTTCAGTGCTGAATTTGCGCCCTTGAAAGGTACGAAGTAATAAAGAAACTTTTGAACATTTAACATGAAAATAAAACAATGATAAATACTTATTCACTTTATAATAAGCATGTAATTATTATTATTATTGATCAACAGTAATACACTTGCAGCTGTACCTCAATTGTGCTCACGGGACACGGTCATTATCATCTAATACGATCGACTGTCTTAATTTACGCGTACAGAACATCGATTTAGCTTAAGCAGCCCAAAATCATCTGGACCTGAACATCTCGGTCCCGTCAAGCCAAGATTAGCGCATTCTAAGGAAAGACGTTCGGCATCCGCGCTAAGCTTTACTAGGATAAAATGGAACATCAGTTGCATCATTTATATGTTATTATGCTGTACCGCATTGGTGCATTTCAATATACTTACAGACATAAACTCACTTAAATTAGGCAGACCACAGCGGCCCTACGATGTTTAAAACACCAAAATGATGTAAGGCAAACATATTAACAGAAAGCCCAATAATAATACAGCGCGGCAGCAAACCTGAAGTCCAATCGGAAAGAATCCTCCCCTGGAGTCGCTTTGCACTAGTTCTCCGTTCCCTTCCCTCTGAAGCCTCCCGTTAAATTGACTCCAAGAGCACAAGCTCCTTAGCAATAAATAAGCTCCAAATATAGAAGAGGGGGAAATATGATGAGCCTGTCTGACATTTGTCTTTAAAATAAAGCTAGCTGCACGTCAAGTTTGAGCTTAATTTCTGGAAATAGGCGGAAGTCGCCCTGGATCATGCATGGAAGGCTAATTGAAAAGATCAGTTGGAGCACTTGTGGCAGGCATGTCACTTTATGACACTGCTCTGCTTTTGAAAATCGCATCGTCACGACAAATAGTAGCATGATAAAACGACCCTTTCTGTCTGCATTTGGATATCACTCAGGCTAAATTGGACTCTACTCAGTTACCCTTCAAGGGAAGCTTCATTTTAAGGTAGCCAAGGGCTGCGCGCGAGCACAATAGGGGCGCGCTTCATCTTCAATATATTGAAAGTGACGTTCCGCTTTTTTCTTGCTAGTATTAAGCAACAAACCTACATAGCCATTATTTACACCCGCCTTGCTTATATTCAGTAGACTATCACTCATTGTATTATGCAGTAAATATCTATCAAAAAATCTGGAATTAGATTCTTCATATTAAGTAGCACACATATCATTTGACAAATAACCGGAGTATCCACAGAGTTTGAAATACGGCAACTAAAAGGCTAATTTACATAGCCCCACACATGTTACGCTATGTCCAATGATCTCTCCAAAATAAAATGGAATATCCATCACCACTTTCCCTTTTCTAAATTGAGGGTTATGAGAAATTAAAATTCTCGTGTGTCTCAAATTGTTCGCCGCTCTGAAAAACTGCGCTGAAGCTTTATGTACATTGACCCATCTATCTCACATTGCTCCGATAAATCCAGTTGATCGATTAAATAGTCTCATAAGAATGTTAAATCAAGCTTTTACTCGAAAGGTTAAGTCTTAATCATTATACAATTCCCCACAGAGAACGGCGTAGATGTCGCCCGATGGCAATGATTATGCGCCTTGTATTCTATTACCTGTCAACCAATAAGAAAACATATGGTGTCAATTTGGCTGCTCTGCACCATTGACACCGAGGAGTTATTAACACAGAGCGTGGAGATCCAGCCGCAACCTTTAAACAAACTAAAGGCTTCACATGAATGTTATCTTATCAATAATTCGCACTAGAGATCGCACACCATAACACTGTCCCATCCCATTAACACCAATCGCAGACAAATCAGGAGCAAGGATATTACACCATATTGATTATTCTCTTAACAAACAGGATTTCACAATCCCACTGAAAACAAGCAAACAAGCAAATGTACTGCAAGTTAAAAGCGGAGTTTATCATGACAGGATATAACACATGTCTGTCCAGTATGTAATATTGCAACAGTAATATATTCAATATCCCTACATATATCGGATGTAGTATATGAAAATGATATGTTGGAGTTCTTGTGAAGACTCAATTATCTGAAAAACATGTCCTACTTTGGATAACCTAAATTCATGCGTTTTTTGGATTTTTTTTTTTTTTTTTTTGGTATAAAGAGACTTTCACGCACAGACTACGAGTGTCATCTTTTCTGTGATTTCGTATATAAACTGACTTAATTTTACATGGTCAGGATAATGTATTTTCAGAGTAAAACAATATGAAACACAGAGTATTATCGAGGTGAAGATAATCAGAGTAAATCATTTCACACACCTTCGTTACAGATGTTATACACCTTTTGGCCAGCAGTAAGAAAGAAAATATGTTTAACTTTTGTTATGCTGCCAACAGCGAGATATCATTATCACTGATTCAGATAATTATAATGTAAAGTTCAATACGAAACAATCACTTGCAAGTTTGCAGTTTCTTAATTTATTAATTAATTCTTAATTAATTCTTAATTCTTAATAATTTCCTATTGCTTAATTCTGAAGCAATGCATTATCTGTCTTGATACCTCAACTAGATATATGTAAACTTATATGGTCGAGCGTGCCCATGAAACAGGTCTGGCATTTTTATCAAACTGCATTTATTCCACCCTCAGAAAAATGAAGCATACAAAAAACATTATATTCCCCCAGTTCCATGTAATGTCCATTGCCTCCTCGAGCATGCGACTTGGCAGGCAATCCTAATATTAATTCAGACGGTTCTGCAATTATTTCATATCAACTCAAGCAGAAACTCTCCCTCTCTCTCTCTCTCTCGCTCTCTCTCTCGCACAAACACACACACACACGATATATAAACGATCGTATGAATTACATCGACATATTCTTTTACCGATTATCTGAACATTTAAAACAAACATAGCCCCACAAAACCATTAGCAAGAATGATGACAGGAAAAGCCACACTGACTGTGACTTAAACAAGCACAGTCTAAATATGTAGGTATGTGTGGCCCACTTTGACAGCAATTCAGCTCTCAATACAGACAGAGTCGCAAACCCACTCAGCCTGCTTAAAGGCTTTTAATGCGCCATGCACTGCCTCTAAATATTCTCATGTGTGGTTATTAGGAACCGTTTTACAGAAAAAAAATCACTTACTGTTCTGCATCATGGAGGCTACGCCAGACTCCCACGTGGCTCGGTTATAGTATTCTATTAGTCATAAAAAAAAACAATAATAATGATCAGAACTGACATTTTACAGTAGACATTTTCTCAAGTTGTACCTTTTATGCACGTATTGCTCACAAAGTCCAGCAATAACCATGCTGAGTATAAATTCATATTCATGTTATTTAGAACCATGTGTCTTTGCAAAACTTGTTTTTTTTTTCTTTTCAATATGAAAACTTGCCTGGAAACAGAGTTGTCTGTCCGCTTAAAACAATTAAAAGAGTCTCATCTGCCGCTCACTAGTTAATGTCTTCCTAGGACAAAGCAAAACAGTATATTAGTACACCTTTTTGTTGAGGATGAGGATCTACCGTCTAAACCAGCGATAGAACTGATAGAAATGTGTTAGCAATTGCAGTTATTTGAATGCTTTTTCATAGCCTTTTTAACATTTAAAAATAAACATCTTTTACTTGACTTTTTAAGTAAACCTGTTTGAAAGAGTAACTGTGAATATTTTCGTTGTGGCCACTAGCTCGCACATTAAGGACGATCTTGGCCATTGGCATTACTCGTCGGTCTAGTTCTTGGGCCGCGACTGTAAACTGAAACTTTCACTGGTCGTTTCATGTTATTGTAACTGCAGCCCTGCCGATATGCAACGGCCGCTGAAAAGGATTTTCGAGTTTTGCTTCTTTCACCAGAGTCAAAAACATCGAATTTCTATCATCAAATTCATCAAATTTTATTTACTAGTTCCGTCCTCTTTAGATCCTTTCGTCGAAAGTGTACAGTGACACACGCTGTCTTCCTCGCCTCACTGCTCTGTAAAGTAAAGAGCAGGAGGGGGTGAAGACACTGCAACAAAGCCTGCTGAATTTAAACAATAGCTTCCTTTCTGCCTCTATACCAAAATCCAGAGAGCAAAATTCAAGCTTCCTAACTAGCATTACAGCGTTCAACTAAACGTACCAACAAGTCTGTAGAATACAAATGCTATGGGGACCCCCTCCCTTCCCCAACACACACACACACACACACACACACACACACACACACCTGTTTACTGGTATCAGCTATCACCCCGTGTCCGTTTCCCTACGCTTTTTGTTTGCTTCGTTTTGGGAGATTGAAAAGGAATTTATTGGTATAAATATCGAGCGGTAACTGTGTGACTGGTGAGAGTTGTTACGGGTTGTAAAAAGATACAACAGCTCAGTAGGGTCCCAATTGGAAAAAGACAATCGTAGAAAAGAACCCATTCAATAGGTTTGCAAAAGGGAGGCCAGTGAAGAAATAGCCTTAGCCTTCATTTTTCTCCTTTTAAGAAAAAATAGCATTTCAGTGTGTGTATTCTAGCGGCATTTACAAATAAACATAGGCGTACGGACATAGTGGACGAATCGCATGTGTCTCGTGTAAAAGAAATACCTTGATATTGCCTCCTCGAAATGTTTTTGGAACTTCCCTTTCAAATTATTTTTGAGGAATGTCTTGAAATGTACATGCTCTTATGATTCCCAAACTGCATTGAACACAGGAGCAGCTAGGCCTACATTTTATTTAGGCCCCCAGTATACAGTGAAACCTGTAAAGTTACTGCGCCCATTCAGCCCAATGTAAACGCTGCTTAGTTTTTTTAACCATAAATTCCAGTTCTTATACATATCGGTGTTTCTCATTGTGTTTACTATGTCCATCCAAAACAAAACAGTTTTCTGCTTTGAACTCCTTGTTTCTCGCATTGGAATCATGTTCATTCTTAGTGTTCCTGCTTTTTCACTATGATGATTAAAGTTTGCAGGTGGTCATTAATTGGAAAAAGCAATTTCTCAGCAACAAACACCACCCGGAAGTAACCCGAAATATGATAAATCCTCCACTTCCCTGGGTCGTCTTCGCGTTTGTATAGAATTATTTGCACTCTGTTTTACCCGGCTACGATGCTGCCGTACATGGTTAGGTTAATGATTTATTTAAAGTTGAAAAGATTGTCCGTCGTTGATGAGGTCAGTTGAGCCTAATCTACATTTCTTTTCTCCCTGCTGATCCGTAACTAAAATCGCCTTAATTAAACATGCTTATTAAAGGCCGGCATATCATGTGTTCTCAGGCTTCACAAGCAGAAATACACCCGGGTCTGAATAAAGACTACGTTTATTTAAGTTTATTAACGTTTCTATTTATTGTGTTTAGCTAAATCACATTACTTAAGTTTCAAATTTTCAAATTTCAATTTTGCTAATTCAATTTTGTAATTCTACATAGGCCTACACACACACACACACACACACACATATATATATAACATTGAATTAGCAAAATGTATGTGTGTAATAGTACATGTCTTCACTCATTCCTATACGTATGAGGCTGCGTTAAAACTCAGAATATGCTGAACTACTTTTAACTTTAAATCTTAGATTTCAATACGCAGGTTGTTTAATCTTTAATAGCAGCTTGTAAAAACAATGTTCTCGCATTGTGCATATACTTTTAATTTTAACAATTTTAATTATTTTATATATATAGAAATATAGTATTATATAATGTGTTTAATTTTTTGATTGTTGCCACAAGTAATTATAACAAGCAGTTTTCTCCAAATACCCGATTTGACGCAGTTGATTTTTTAAGGTCATAAATTAAGGGAAACATTTTCACCATGGTGCGATATTGCGAAGGCGCTCGGCTGAGTCGTTTGCCTGTATGATTCAACCTGACATCCCTCCTCACCGGGTCATTGCATTTCCATTCCTTGTACTGATCACTATCTTGGCCTAATGTGACTTTTTACTCTTTCCTGTCATAAATAAGCATTAAATCATCCGCAGACACCAACAAATTACAGCAACAGATGCATATAAATAAGCAAGGAAGCCAACGTAACAGTGCTTCAAATTGTTCACTTCGCTGGAGAGTATACAAACTCTGGTCAACGATGGGGATGGCACGATTCCTTATGATTTCCTGTATGAGCCGAACTATATACTTATATGTTACACGTACGTCTGTAATTTACAAAGTATTACTCATTACTTTACAGTCTTCTTTGTGTACGTTATGAACATTTTTCCAATACTTTCAATATTCTCACTTACACTTAGCTGTTTGTACTTTTGTGTGCATTGATATCAACATATTTTAATCGCACATCCCGTACTGTCTGGAATACAGAAATAATATGATAAGAAGATACCCCCACTCACCTTTCTGTGGCATCCTGCTCCCGCCGTCAAAACCCTTATCAATGATTTTCTGAGTAACAGAAATTGAACAGGAATGCCGGTGAATATCTTGGAAGAGTTTGCTGAAGAATAGTTTCCCAGTGATCTTGAGTACAGATGGAAATCCCTGCGAAGAAGACAGAGATTGACAGTGTTGGATGTCACAACTGCAAAGAGACTGAAAATGTGCGGTCGTGTGTGTGGGTGAGTGAGTGAGAGAGAGAGAGAGAGAGAGAGAGAGAGAGAGAGAGAGAGAGAGAGAGAGAGAGAGAGAGAGAGAGAGAGAGAGAGAAAGAGAGCACACCTATGCTGATTGGTGATGGTACAAGTGTATTAATGTATGTGTTCCTGGTCTGTGCCTCGCCTCCACTGTTCTACACTGGCCCATTAGGAAAACCTGACCTCTGTCATCATCTTCCTGCAAAACACTTCCTCCTACGCCGCTGCCAGAGCGGGAAACAGGGCTGAGCCAGAGCTCTCTTTTCAAACCCACTAATCACTCCACACATGCAAATGCACTTCTCACTCACACACACTAAATATTTCCTTATGCAAAGCAATTGGATTGTCTCAAAGCTGCCTATTGGACGGCTAGGCCGTTCTCACCGGCTCAATTGGCTCCGTTGTTGGAATACAGAAACGCTCTACAGCTAAAGATGAAGTTGCACATGGAGAAAGGGCGAACACAAGTTGTACATCAGTTTCAAGCAGCAAACGTGAGCGACGTTTACGGTTTAAATTCTAGCGCTTTTTAAACGGTTCTAAAAATTGAATGCAGTTTCCTTTTTAAATAATAAAAGTAGGTTTAACGAACCTACGAACGAACGTGTAATTCGGGTGTAATTATAGATTGTGCTTTTCTACATAAGCGCAGCCATGATCAATAATGACGAATTAACGTAAATGTTATTCATTTTGTCGACACTTCCATTTATATGCATATTTGTTGAGACGTTTTCTTCTGAAGTGAAAGTGATTTGTGTTCACCTCTTGGTGAGCTGTATACTTGAGGACAGAACAGAGCAGGCATTGAAAGCCGTCGTAAAGAAAGAGACATATTTACTTTGTACGTTAAGTGCATCTGTAAACAGCGTTTAGTAAGTGTACTTACTAAAACAATCACAACCGCTCTCCACGTGTCTCTGTTGACTGCCTTCAGTGTCCGATAATATAGTGAGCTCACTGTTTCCACTGAACGGCACACGGTATACAACAGAGCCCCAACAAACCACTCGATGGCCTGCTTAAACTAAGCACAACTAATTTCAATTGATTGTGTTTCCAAGATGCAGCTCCACTTCCGTAGCTTCCAGAAAATAACACGGAAAGTTAGTAAATTATTTTGCGTCCATGATCACACACCAGGTCCGCATTTGTTGAATGTCTGACCATTAAAACACACATCAGTACACTCCAAAGCAACCCCTGAGTGCCTGATTTGAGGTTAGACTCAGAGTACCAGTCTCGACTCGGGGTGTTCCAATCATTTATTTCAATGGAACAGAGCGGGTCTCGGGGAATGTGAATCGCTGCGGGTTGCGGGGGGTATAGCAACAGCAAAAAAAAAAAAAAGGGGGGGGGGGGTGTCAGAACGCGCAGAGCATAAAATGAAGCCGTGGATGCATACACTTGACTTCTTTAGACATGAGAAAAGTGCTAAAAGTCAGAGCTCATCAATAAACTATCTTGAAAGTGAATAAGAGTCCTGACAACCATTGCATTCCTAACTAAAGTACAATGAGGAGACAAACGACACTGCCAAAGAGTTTGCATCTGAGTGAAAGGCTGTCTGAATAGGAGCGGGATAATGAGCTGCCCGGACCGTCATGCACTGTCATTTTGAGTCCTGCCGCGAAGCTGCCACTTCGTCAAATATTTTCAAATAACTCGCTCTGATATTTTGTTATATCTCGCGTGTGCCATTTCTCCCGATGTTGATGGCTAATAATTCGTTTTGGCACTCAGTTTTGTACGATAAAACGGGCTTTTTAAGTGAACAAAATAAACGAGTTTTTTTCTTTTCTTGCAAACGATTCTGTAGCCTAGCTATTTGTATGGCTGCTGGTACAGTCACTTTCATGGAAACTCGCTGCTGGCCGTCTAAACAGATCGGATCGGGGTGCTGTCACATGATATTTCAGTTTTCATCTTGCTTTGTGCACGTTGGATCGCAGTACTACTGCTATAACCTTTCGAAATCAAGAATTCCTTTATGGAAGTTAGTTCTTAAATCAGCGGTAACAGCGTTGTCCAATTGCCCTGTGTGAGAATCTGCTTGTGTAGGTTGTACATAACATACAGGCCTTGAAGTGTGTGTGTGTGTGAGAGAGAGAGAGAGAGAGAGAAAGAGAGACAGAGAGAGCAAGAGAGAAGGGAAAGCAACAACGTATACTGTACATATTAAGCGGTTACGAGCAATGCAAAAAAAGTTTTTGCTTTTACCCATATGTGCAGAATGTGTTATATTATACGTATATATGTCACATGTCGTTTTCTTATGTAGTGTCTTATGTAGCATAATCATCTCCTCTTAGTATGTTTCAAGTGCTGATAAATAAAAGTTGGTTCATACACATAATCATAACTAACAAATAACAAATGACAATATTATCGTCAATGACATTTTAGATTATATTTTTGTCCGAATATACTAAGATATATTTAAACGGAAATACATACTTAAGATGTGGGTGGACACTAGTGGTCACTTTTTTACTTCTTGAGGCTAAAACTTTGCCACAGTTTATGGAGGCTAATGCATTTAAGGAAGAAATTAAATTTTACGCATTTTAAGTACAAACCCGACTCCTTGTTCTTCACCTCATTGAAGGAGTTCCCACATGAATCTGTCGTGTAGTTTTGATGTGTGCTCAAATAGATGATCTTTGGAAAGCTGTAAATCCACACTCTTGAGTTTCCTTTAGGTTGAAAAAGTCTCATGTGTTTAATTCAAGCTGTAGATCAAATAATGACATCGTAGCCATTTCTTAAATCAACTTGATTGAAGACACTTATGAGAAACTATTTTTAAAACTATGTTTTTCAGTCCATTTTGGAGGAACAAACCTATGCCAGCTCTTCGGGTTACGATCGCGATGTTACAGACTATCAATTAGCCCAATAAGGATTAGCTGTAGCTAATGCCAGGCCTTAAAAAGAAATCCTAATCTTGTCGCTATTTTTCCCTCGGGCAAAGTGGTCTTTGTGCCCCCTCTAAAAACTTTTAAACAACAAAAATCATACGGGGAGGGAGATGGTGGTGAAAGCGGCTGACGTCATTCTTGGAGAGAGAAAGGTCTATTAGAAAACATCAACAAAAGAGACTGGGTGCGTTGGCTGCCATTGATTTATCAGGATTTGAGGGAAAGGGGGACCCAGGAGCCAATGAGAGACTCCAGAGAGACCTTTATCATCTCAATAATTCTCTAATTGTAGGGCGGGCTGGTGAGTCTTGGATGGAGATGGGGGAGGGGGTGTCATCGGGCGACTAAAATTATTTTCGTCTTCCCTAGACGTCGGTATTTTATACAGTTTAAATTTATAATTTATAAGAACGTTTATTTCCGACACTCGCGTTTCGAGGCCCACAACTCTAGAAACGGACGATGTATGCACCTGTTTCGAAATCGAAAGGGGTATTGTTAAAACTTTTCTGTTTGGAAAGTTCACAAGGCGCCATTTTAGCACGGCCATAGATTCATTGGTTATCGGTTCGGATTATTTTGGCAATTAATACGTTGCTCCCGTTTTCGTGTTCAGTTGTGTGTAGTTATAGTAAAGTCTGTTTTTTGTTGTTATACAATTTGAAAATAGTTTCTAAATAAAGAGTAGTTTGTAATTTATGTTGGTCTGCTTAATACAAAATGTTAAGTTTGTGTTTGCAAGCACTTTATGTATACCATTTGTGTTTCCCAGTGATAGTAACTATACATTAAGTAACGAAATACAGGAGACCTTTAAGTGCAATGTACATTGTCAATATTGCACATTATATTATCACATGCCAGTTGAAGTTACGCTAACTAACGAAAGAGGTTTAGAATGGTTATGTAGTTTAAGGCAGATCCTGAAACGATGAAGTAAAAAAGCTATACTTAAGTACAAGGCCTAGGCCTGTGTTAGCTTGGTGTTGAATCTGAATTTTTTGAACATATTATTTTGCAGTAAAACGCGTTGTGGGGGCTTCTTAAAATAAGATAATACGTTATTTACGCCTTATCATCGCTACAATATTCCTACACAATGTTCCTATTAAAATAAACCAAGGCCCATTTGAACGTTATGCCAACTAAATATACAACCACATCAAGAGACGTTTAAAAGAACAAAACGCTGCCGTGTGTTGTTTACGTATGTAAAATTGACACACATATACAGGTGAATTGCATAGCCTATTATAGCCTACTTGATCTTTTAAAGACTGCGAGTGCGTTTGGTTTTCTTGTATTCATATCGATAATATTTTAAAATTTCAAAATATGCTTTAAAGTTGTGTCTCGTATAAAATTTCTGAAGTGTAACCCTCTGGCGTCGGGATAAGTCATAGCCCATTGTGTGTCACGCATAATGACGCTTCATCTTCCAGCATCCAATAAACAATAACGTACACCTTGTACATACCTGGTATATGTAGCATACAAACAGCATCTGTTTACTATGTTCTCCCTTTGACCACCAATTAAAATTCTAAATATCTTAAATTGTATAAGTGTCATCACTGGGGAGGGTTGAAGATATATTTATGTCACCAGGACTTTTTTCCAGATGTCCACATCTACTGTTGACATTTCTAAAATTTGATATTGCAACTAAACTCTCTAACACGCAGGGTTCTTAGTAAAATTACAGGCAATGGTACACAATATATTGACAGCGATTTACAGTACATTTTCAATGTTTCTGTTTTTCTTATACTATTACATTTGAAAATATTTTGAAGGAGCGGTCTCTAGTCGTCATATTTGAATCTTTCGCTGATCATTATTAAAAACCAACGATGCATTATATAGTCCTCTGAACTGAGCATGCGGTGTGTGGACATTTGTGTGTTAATGGATGTAACTACTAACTATATGATATAGTAAAAGTCTGGGGACGTGTGTTCCATAGTCTATGTTCATATTTTATTCATCCTGTTTAAATACTATTTTACGCGTTTATGTGTTTTTGCGTGTTCGGTATATTCACTCTCATGTTCACTCCCCAAACGTTTTAGAAGTGTTTGATTGACAGAAGACGGTGAACTTCAGTCCCAGGGTTTGAAACAATCTAACCGTAAAACGTTTGATTTGAAAAACACATGTATGTAAGATTTTTTCCCCCTTTTGCTGTTGTTTCTTTTTACACTACATAGTATGTGACGAAATTAACGAACAATTATCGAAAATAAAACAGGCTCAAATTCAAAGTCAGGTCAAACCGCGTTGCCCGAAATCGACACGTAACTCCACCATGGTAAATTATATTACAGGTCTATTTCATGGCAGGCATATCCTGGCAAAAGACTTTCTAGTCGGAGGTAATCGTGTCACCGCTTTTCCCCCCGCGTGACAGCTGGATAAACACAATCTCCAATAAACATCTCTAATTAGGGAGGTGGATCTCAAAGCAGGGTGCGCGATTTATTATAGCGTATACTATTCGCTGGTTGCTACCTATTCAATAAGGCTGCTTTTAGGTTCAGATAACTGCTATTAAATGTGGGAATGATGTTGTTTCTTATTTCTGCTTTTTTTAGGCTTAGACTGTTTCTTTAGACACTTTTGAAGAGTTTTAGTTTAATTTCAGATCAATGTAATAAAATATTATTATTATTATTATTATTATTATTATTATTGTTGTGTTGTTGTTGTTGTTGTTGTTGTTGTTGTTGTTGTTGATGATGATGATGATGATGATGATGATGATGATGATGATGATGTTTTACTAAAGTGATTATGTTAAATTGTTAGTGTTTATGGTTCTCATTAGTCAAAGCGTTTGACATCTAAACCCTATAATAAAAAATAATATTCGGGCAGTTCTAGTTCTTGCCTGCCATGATACAATCTATGGATTTACCAGCTGTTTGAAATGGCGTGTCAAACCTTAAGTATTTTTACTCCTGTTACAGAAAAACTCCATATCCCCCCAGATACATTAACACCTAACGATCTGGTCAGAAAGAGGGTGTGACAGAGATTTCTGTAACGTGACACTAATGCTCTGCCCCGGTAAAGATCATTAATTACATGTTACTTCATTCTGAACTCTACGCCAAGATATTTAGTACCTGCAAACCACGACACTTTCATTCTAAGGCGGGAATTCAGATCTGGAGAAAGACCATGCAGAACCATGTTTACATTGTCACTCCGGCAGTTTTAATGCTCCAGCTGTTACATTTGAGTTTCAGACTTTGACTTTTACCATGCAGTTTTATAGGCTACAACACGTCTAGCATAAATTGAATTTTATATCGCAGTTAAGGACCCATAACTCGAGTACGACAAGAGCCGGATAAAGCCGTAGACACGTTTAAGGTGGAAAAAATAAACACACTAGCGAGACAGAGATAGCATAAACATCTAGTTAACTGTGTCAACACTTGCTCTTTGCGAAAATCCTGAGAACAACAAAAGTATGTAGCTTTAATATTTGTGGTTCACGAAGAATTCAGTCCTACCTGGAAATCGGTGTCCGATGCTGTGGGGATTCCACTGCTAGTTTTCCCACCCCAAAGCCGTTAGAACAAATGACGATGAAGTTTAATGTCCAGTTTGGGGTCTGCCACAGAGTTTAAATGTCAATGAGAATAAAAGACGGTCTCTTCCTTAACGCCAACTTTCCCTATATCAGCCTCAACTTGGCAGTGATTGGCTAGAACGACGGGGCGACGTCACCTTGCACAGCACCTATCGTTCCGCTAACAGCGTAGTCGCAGGCAATACGCTGGTAGAGTTGCATTCATAAATGAAAACACACGAGTGCAAGTGAACATGTACTTATGGCATTGTCGAAATATACGAAAAGAAGCTTATGAGACTCACATGTATAACCCAGTAAGGATAATATGCAGAACGCATAACTATTGAATGACAACACTAACTTTAAATTAAATTCAGCATAAATAAATGATAAATGTATGTATTTCATTCTGGTCTTTATGGGTTGTAATAGACATTATCATTATTTCATCACACGTTTTTAAAGTCCTATTTAAGCCAATCAATACAGTCATAAACCGGAATAAAACTGTATGCTATTATATTGAAAGAAAAGCATGAGAAAAGCATGAACTAACTTCGTGTAAACTTTGCCAATGACAAGGGTAAAGTATTTTTATTACACATGTATGTTTGTTAGATACTAAACAACATAGCTGATCTCAAGTAATCAGAAAAATTCTCATTGTTGCTAAGTTAACGATCATCGATATTTGCTCATGTATAAAATCAAGCTGTTCCTTCATGTTGAAGACTTCAGCTAATAACTCAGATCAAACAGGAGAGAGGAACAAGAAGACACAGTTGTAACATCCCCAGATCAAACAATATCCCTAAATTTCCCCCAAATGAAGTCTGTTAGGCAACCAAAATATCTATATATATGTGTTTTGCCTTAAATTCTGACACGTTATTTTTGTTGGTTTGTTTTTTTTTTTCTTTTGGCTTTTATTATTATTATTATTATTATTATTATTTAATTAATAACTTCCTCTTCATTCCCCGTTATTTGTTTGAAATGTGTATGTTATAATCACGACTTTGGGTGAAGAGTGTCAACGTTGTGTTGACATTATGCATCTGCATACATAAATGCACCCATAGGAGAGTACACATGTAGAGAGGCAGAGTGTATCTGGGCATTTTTGCTCGATCTTATTGAATGCCTTCAGTTTACACTACGTAATTGTTATTTATGCACTCTTGTATTTTATTGAGAGAGCACCACACACGGCTCAATTTGTTTCAAAAGAGTGCGATCGCTGAACTCCTTCACATTGCCACAACTCTCTTGTGGAGTTGCACCATTAAATTTCTATTTGCTCTTACTCTCGGATAACGCACAAGGACACCGATGCGAACATTTAAGCGTTCTTTTCTCTCCCTCTGTCTTTAGATGGTGAGCAGACCAAGCCCAAACAATGCGCATTAATAGGTATGGTCTAATATATTATGGTTTTCCTCCTCAGAAAATGGAAAACATAAGACGTGCCCCTCACCAGAACTATCCAATGTTAATGCAAATTTACTCAAGACAAAAAGTAAATGTGCAACAGGACTCACACAGGTTTCTCAGGAAGTGGGTGGTCGGCTCGCGGTTTTTAAAAGGCGAGGTAGGTATAGAGCTGTCAGAGAGGTGTTTGGCTGATTATTTGGAGTAACTACCATTAAGGGACCGTGAAACCGTGCAACGCAGCAGGGTTCTCGAAAGCAACACTGGAAACCTCACGGCTTCGCCCCGCTTATCAGGCTGTCAATAAAATGAGCTGGGATGCTAAAGCTTGGCCAGGTGCTGTCTTTCCCTCACCGCACTGTTCCACTCTCCAAAACCTGATCAAGCGTGAACTGAAATCTGTATAGCCAGCCTTCCAACTGCTGGCCCGCTGCTTCCAAATGCGCGCGTGTGTGTGTGTGTGTGTGTGTGTGTGTGTTAGAGAGAGAGACATCTATGAAGAAATGAAGAGAAAGGTCATTTAATCTATTCTAACCCATATTTGTTGAACAAATATTTTAGTCTGCTTATAATCAGAGCGCTATTTATTGCATATGGACGGTGCAAATAGCATGCATTACTAATGGTAATAGCAATAAAGACGTATCACGTGGATTAGCAATTAATATATAAAAAATTGAATAATTTCAAATAAGGAAATTGGAACGATATTTTAAGAGAAAAGCACGCACTCACTGAACTGAAAACGACCGCCGATGAAATGTATTGCCTGAAGTTATAGTGTGACCACTATACTAATACTACTACTACTACTACTACTACTACTACTAATAATAATAATAATGATAACAATAATAATAATAATAATAATAATTATTATTATTATTATTATTATTAGTAGTAGTAGTAGTAGTAGTAGTAGTAGTAGTCGTAGTAGTAGTAGTAGTAGTAGTATAGTGGTCACATTATTATTATACATTATTAAATTAACATTATTATTGTGGCATTACTGCAAAGACGTGATTTGCAGTATAACATACAGTTAATCACTATTTTCCAGATGAAAAATATAGAAAGAAATATAAAAGTTTTGTACTGTTTGTTCATACTTTATGGGAGCAACAGATTCATCAGGCAATCCAACTCGTGTTCATTCAAACTGATAAAATTGAAAACAAATACTGTAATGATCAGCCTTGATGCTCTAGCCATGCAGAACCTCAGTAACAATAAGTGCTTCACGAGCCATTTGTGTACCGTGTGGCAAAGAGTAAAATATCCATGGACCGAACTGGTTAGTAAATAATTGGGTGGACAGCAAGCAAGTTACTACTATTCCTATTTTTAATGAGTCCTGGTCATGGAGAGAACTTGACGATTCTAATTTGGACTGAATTCATGGGGATGAGGTATGTGCGGGCATTAACATGTTCTGCTGTCGGTTTTGAAATAACTTTCTATATACAGTTTGGTCACTCTAAATACATGCATTGCTCTTCCATGTCTACATAAACTGAAATATGATGTTTGTAAACACAGTGTGCGTTTTAAATATTAGCTTACACATATGCGTACATGTCCATTATGTGTACTGTAGTAATTCCTTTACCATATCAGAGTCAAGTTTATAAATTGTAAAACAAAGTCATTCGTTATTAACGTGTGTGCGAATATAGAAAAGATATTCCTTTGATAACAAAGCTGACCCTACGTTTACAATGAGATGAATTTTGTGTGATGTCTATCCGAGAATTCCTTTCCAGCCTAAGTGGATTTTCCTCGAGGTCTTGTTAGAGGTTATGGACTCGTGATGATTAACACTTCTAATGCCAAATTCGAAAATATCCGTTTACTCTTAAGTTAAAAGTGTTTGTGGTAATTGACGTGACGATGGTAATTTTGCAAAAGACGTGGAGCTCTCTTCCTCTCTCTCTTTCTACTGTGAAATGTTTTTTAATAATCCTCGCTCTGTGTAGAGTTTGATTTGTTTTTCTCCCCCTCATCCCGGCTCTGGACTGAGACATTAGCTGAATTCCCTCGGGGTGATTGGACGCAATTTGTTCAAAGTCGACAGGCACGTCCTGGATGTTAGAAATTCACTTGTGCTCAACGTGACAAGGCTGAGTTCGATCTACAATTGTATTTGAAAGCGCAACGAGCGGAAAGAGGTTCCATCACTAAGCCTCCCTCTCCTTTAGCGAAATAACAAGACACTTACTTTGCACACCTATCGTCCTAACAATTCAATTTGAGACACTTCCTTTAATAAAGATCCATGGCTACATAATGCTCTTGGATACTTAAAAGCCAGCGTTCGTTATCTGTGTGCACGGGCCCGGTCATTTTGCACGTAGAATGGAGAATAAGAAATGAATTGTAACAAGGGGATTTGCTCTTGCTTCATGACCCCTGTAATTGGATTAAATATATACGGGGACTAATAAAAATACCAAGATTGACACCTGCCATCTGGGCTTCCTTGTGATTGATTTTGATGTTTCGTGTTGGAAACAAGATTGAAATAAATGGTATGGATATAACAGCACATTTATAATTTCCCAGCAACGAGGAGAGGAGGGAGCCTGCGTATGTGTCAGGCTGTGAGCTGACAGGACACAACAGGAGCTAACGAGGACATCAGCTACTCTGACAGGGCCAATGAGAAAGAACTCCTCGCCATTCATAAATTAATAACCTTTCACTGAGACGTATTGTACCGACATGTTAAAGGACATATGGTATACCCATATCATGGTTCACTATAAATGCTAATGCTCTTATTGACAAACAGCTAAAAATGATTAAATTACACACCTACTTAAGGATTTACCAGTATGCTGAGTGCGGTTACAGTATATTTATTCAATAGTGACAGCAAAATTTCAGGTCACGCTTAATTAAGAATCCTGCTTTTTCTGAAATAGCCACGGTTAGGATGTTTTACAGGGCAGCCATGTGCAGAAAGTTTTCTTTATTAGAAATTAGACAAAGTGAATTTACCGATTTACTTGCTTCTTTCCACATCAGAGATAAAATGCTAAGCAGCTGTAGGTAAATAACAAACATTTTAAGTTCACAAATAAGTTCACATTTTGAAAGCCTTATTCAGTGTGTACGATTTTACAGCGTGCACTAACACATGCATGGATTTTACCCAGAATCTACCCAGAAGCAACTGTTATCTCTCCCCAAAAATGTAGTAAAGATGACAGTGTAGTATACTATGTTTATATAACCTCACATTTCCAAGCTATGCGGAATCTAATCTCATTGTACACTTAATTAATAATGTGGGTGAAGAAGGAATCGACTGAGCCAGAACTAGAGTAAAGCTGTCTTGGAACAAAATTCTTGTAGCTTTGAACAAAAAATTGATGAGGTGATGAGGGTTTTTTTTTCCAATTCATACCTATATGTGGTATTTTTCATTCATTTCTGTGACTGCCCACCTCGTGATGTGAGCCTATAGTAAAGTACATTTGCATAAATCTGTTGCTGAGCATTGTCATAATGGTCATAATGGTTAGATATCCTAATTCCGTATTTCCTATCCTCTTCCTGTGTTGCCGTATGTATTTACCTGGCATGCCCTAATGGTGACATCGACTCACATAGATTTAACATTATCCATTTACACAGATGGACATTTACTTAAGACAGCGCAGTACTGACTTGACTTGGTCAAAGGTCCACCGTACCTAGGACTTTATGATGCAACCACCTATTTAGAAGTCGTTTGCTTACCATTAAACCATATTGAAATGTTGCTTTATTAATTTCTCACACAATATTTTCTATCAACACTTTGACTGCCAAATTATAAATGTTGTGTAGGAAAGCAGTTGCTCTCACATTTCTTTATGTTCAGCTCATGGTGTTTAGTTGCTTTTATGGAGACATAATAAGACTTTACAGCAGCTTTGTCCACTGAAAAATGGCCAGAAGTGATACAGAGCATATGATGGCTTTGGCATTTTAATATATTTGGCAAAAAAATTGATCCACAATGTACCATCAGTGTATGTTTTCACAGCAAACTGTTTCAGATTCACTTTATCACATACAGGTGTGGCTGTGTGCCTTTTAGGGAGGTTGGAGGAGAAGAGGTATTTTAAGGAGGAGACCCCAAGTATGTCTGACCTCAAGAACCCTATTTGAAAACATCTTTTGTCACCTGAACACCCATGTTACCTGGCAACCAATTCCATGCTGGCATTTGCCACCTTCAGCCAAACCTACCACAGGTTTGCCTTCTCATTGTTAAATCTCTTTGACTACTTCTACGCACCTGTTTTTACATATATAGGTAACCAATCCAGGAGAGGGGGCTGACTATAC
The DNA here is from genome assembly GCF_013368585.1 of Megalops cyprinoides. NCBI lineage: Eukaryota > Metazoa > Chordata > Actinopteri > Elopiformes > Megalopidae > Megalops > Megalops cyprinoides. The sequence continues at coordinate 32,566,171 of NC_050595.1, forward strand.
CATTAATGAGGAAGAGTGAGCAGAATTAGTTCAGTTGCAGCTGATGACACAGTGCCATTTTCGTAGGACAGAGGGTGAAATTTTTCTTTTCAATGTTAAGATGTAAGTACATTTATTGGTATGATTGTTGACTCCCTGATACAAAGTTTATGTTCAACAAGAGGTATATGAAATAGTTAAAAATGATTGCAAGTTGCAGCTAAACAGACATATAACATGAGTAGACTTTAATTCATATTTTCATCACATCCAATAGATCTGCAGGGGCTGTGAATTATATTTCTTCTCAAGTGTGGCTGTGGCTTTTAGCTAATTATATGCATTAAAACTACACCATTTGAATATCCTCTGAGCCCTACCCAGTCTTGTAAATATAGAGTAATGTGTTTCAGTCTTATTGCTTTCTACCTGACTGGGAACAACTCATCTGTATTCATATAATTCCATAAAGCAATGCCATGAGTGGGCTGCTGCAAAGTATCTAACAGTGCATCTTTTTTCTCCTTTGTTGTGATCAGAGATGAACCCATTCCCCTAAATTAGGCCAGCAGATCATGTGAATCAGAGTGTAAGGTACAGCCAAAGTAACATTGAATTAGTTTTTGCCCACTCACTCTCCCCAGTGACTACCTCTATTAACATTATAATCTCCAGTGCAGCTTTTTCTTTTTTTCAATGCACACGCTGTTGTTAGTGAATCAACTTCCTGGGTCCTCTGAGACACTGACCCTGGCAATTTACCGACACCGTAATTATCTGTCCGCATCTTGCAAAGATTTAAAAGATTGCATTTCAGCTAAGTCTAGCCTATATCAATGCTAATTTTTTTGCCCAGCTCCAGGTGTGGTCGCCCAGCAGAAAGCCTCAGAAACAGGAGAGACGCTTGCTGTGTGCTGTAGGGAGCGGAGGAGATGGTGTCTCTTAAGAAATTACACCAATTTTTTCCAAGAAATCACGTTTACATTCAGCAACATTAAACAAAGGAGCCATGCTAGATTAGAGCTAAACAAAAGACCTTTTAACACCACCAGCACCTTTGCTATCCCCGCCCCAAAGATACCAGTAACTGTATGTCTGCAATTTAATGGTGGAGGTAAAATTAAACATAATACAAAAAGAAAGAGAGCATAAGGGTTAAGATTGTGTGTGTGTGTGTGTGTGTGTGTGTGTGTGTGTGTGCACGCATACACATAGTTTTGTCCGTACAATAAGATGCATGGGTACAATATGTGCTCATATCACCCCCAGCTGTGTATTTATGGCTTTGAGATTTCATAGTTTCACTTGAAATGGTGAAAGTAAAAATGGACGTAGAGGGGAATTTTAGAGACCAGAGTTTTTAGACATCGATAAACAATTCATGAAAGGCGGCGTAACAGACGCCGCACAGAAATGTGCACATTTAAAAATAAAATGCGTGCTGTATAGCTCCAAGCGCTCCAAAGACGGGATATAAAAACACCTAATGTGACAATCTCAACACAAATCTCGGTGATACATTTAAATAGATACAGAAGCGATTTTGTATTTGAATAAGCAGAGATAACCAGAGTATGTAAAACGACGCACACTAGATCAGGCAATAACAACGACAAACCGTCTGGAAAATGGACTCATGGAGCAGTAAGAATTCACGTTTTTATCTGACAAATTTTATCCTGAAGTAAATATTTTGAAGATAATTGAACTGATTACTCTTCGCAAAGTCTGCACTCAGTCAAATGGCTCCAAGACGGCTGAAACTGCATTTTATTATTCTTATTTACTATTCATACACACTTTTAAAAATCTGTTTCATACCACCGGCGAGGTATTCTGCATAATGCCAAGAAAATATGCGTTAATTCACAATACTCCAACATATTATACATTATTGATGCAGTTCTTCAACAAATGGGATCCCAGAAATGTGAAAGGGTGTATTAGAGATTTGGGCCTGTCAAAGCTAATTTCAGTGAATGCTCTTCTAATTCATAATTCTGTGGGGGAGAGATTGGTCTCTGACGTAATGGGGTCTGCCGTAATGTCTTGAAGTGTTTTAATGTTCTGTTCTGGTTACAGCTACTGTTAATATCGTTATTATATTTGATCGTATAACTCCTATGCAAAAATGCTAATTTAATATAATAATCCTTGCAAATAAATTCCAAGTTAACAATGTAAATGTCTCCTATGTATTTCTCAACTGTGCTTCTGCAGGATCTGAACGTTGAACCTACACTTAAGACTGTGGTTTCAGATTACAAAACGGGGTTAAATGTTCAGGTATGTATTTTAATTAATAAAAGAAAATGGGTTGAATGTTTTAAAATACATTGAATAATGTATTCAGAGAATTATGTATTTCCTTAGATAGCCGCTAGATTCTCCCCCTGCAAACATACGCACACACACACACACACACACTTTCCCTCTTTCATACTCACTCACACACGTACACTAGACTGAACCTGAGATTGCAGGACGAATATCAAAGGTTGCCGTTGACCAAGTCTTAAGTGTTATATACTTTCTACTCGATTGTGCCAACCACATCGGGAAAGGGAGTTTCATATGGCTTATGTTTCATTTTGTTTAACCCATTGAATTGTGTCTCGTTTTAAATCGGACATGATTATCGATTATAAGCAGTCACAGTAATAGAAACTGCTTAACCCACCCATATTGTTTAATCTCAAGTGAAGCATCAGGAATGTCACATTGTGTTCTGCCATATATTTAAAAAATGCGGGAAGAATCGCCATTACGAGTGAGACGGCATAAATGAGAAAATTTCATTCCCTGTCATCCCAGTTCCGACGCTTTCTACTTTTATATCAGTGAATGTGTATGGAATTCCGGAAAGGAGCACTCAAATCACTATTGTTGCCAGAAAACCATCTGGATATAGTCTTGCTTAAGATCTTCTTTTAATTATGTTTTTAATTAAACGCGGTTCAAGGCAGTAGACCACATGAAGGGCAGTAATTACAAATTGCTCTACAAATCCAACAGATGTAGCTCGCATTATCAGCTGGGAAAAGGCTACTTAAATAAAATTTGACTAAAGTTTGAGATGAATTAATCCGCTGCTTTGAGAATAGGGACACTTTTTTCATTATGGAGAGTCGGAACCAGGATTTAAGTCCTCTGTCTTGATTGTTTTCATATTTCTTTGACATCTATTGATCTGGAGGCAGCTGTAAGGCTTTGTCACAAGAGAGAGGAGCAGTCACAATATATTAGCGTGACGGCATAACTCGAACGCTGGCGGAGCGGAATAGAAAACACGTGACGAACGCACTCACCACTTAATAAAATGAACCAATCACTCAGTGTTGTTTTTATCAATATATTCTTGCTATGAAAAATACAAACTAGACGTGAGGAAAGGTGTAATAAAATGTATTTTTTTCATTATATGTATATGACAGTTTTCTCGAAGAGTGACAAAATCAAGAATTCGTTTCAGACAGCTATGCAAATAATTGGACCATGCAATTCATCATTATATTTTTGCAACTGATGAACTTTATCATATTATCAAAGGTCGATTTTTGGGCAAAGAAACTGAAGCCCTGACACATGTTTTTAATGTCAATTTTGACATTTATATGTCATACAAAATGTAACTATTTACCAAAAGAAACTGTACGGAAGACAATGAAATATAAACAGAGTTAAATGCTAAAGAAGCATTTATTGGCAAACAGGAAATTGTCAGTTTTATTACAGAGTTCATTGCAGTCAAGTGTATGCGCATTATTATGCAGGAGATCATTGTTCTACCCATGTTCTTTAATAGTTTCATGTTTTTGTTTTCTAAGAGTAGCCAGGGGAGCTCGTGTCCTCTTTGTCCTTATATGTAAGTTAAAGCATATTTTGACATTCGCAATGAATGCAGAAGTACATCAAGTCCATCATATCAAACATTGATACTTCCCTGAACCGCGCGTTCTTGCGTAAAGCTTGCACGCTCCTTTCTCGAAACACTTGCAAGTTTTAGCGTTGACTCTGATATGTTAACTTTTAGAAAGCATGTCTTTAACACTAAGTATATTAATGATTTCATTTTGTGCTTTTAAAATTATATTCATAAAACACATTAAGTAACGTGAAATATTTTAATGTAAATAAATTCATTGTTAGTTTTAGCGATATTGTCTACTTTCAAAAAGGGAATGGAATTGTATGTGGAAGCATACACCAACATTCTTGCACTCTTGTAGGAATAACTTTCAGATCTCTCTGTGCGGAAATGGATTTGGTCATAATTAAAGTTTTCAGGGCAGGGCGCGTAAAGTCTGCGTGGACAGCAACTTTTTGTTTATTTGTACCACTGGGTGTGTAGCATAAATAAATCAGTCATCTCCTCCCGCAGTTCCGACATCAGACACGTTTAATGGCTGGGTCGATTCCAGAGCAGCTGCCACATACAATAAACGCAGTGTTACAGATGTTTCTGGACTGTCTTTTGTTTTCGACCGAAAAATAATTCTATGTAGAAGACAGTCTTTGCGTAGTAATCATGCACCGGAAAGACAATGTTAAGCCATGCCAGTGCCTATTACGTATATATTGAAATTATTTGCAAATCGGTGTGTGTTTACTGTAAGGTACAGCGAGCTTCCTGTTGTCAGGACTAATGACCGTGATTAGATCAAACTTCTCCAAGTACAAACAAGTGCGGTAACAGCAAACACCAAAATAACGGGCAGCTATCGGTCAAAGGTACACTTTCCATAGACGAAAGAGTTGCATGTAATATAAACGTAATTTAAGAACAAAGCAAAATACAATATAAAGCGTAAAATATAACTTGTTCTTTTAGGTTATAATTTTTGTGCCGAGATGGATGTACGCACAGAGGTGTGAATAACCATCTTCACTGAAGTAAATAGACAACACGATATTAACAAGGATATTAAAATATGAGGTTATGATTCATTTTGCTCTTCTGGGAAGCTTTGTTTGTAAATACCGAGTGCATTAAAGTAGTAAAGTGCTGAGATGCTCCGCCGCTTCCTTTTGGCATGTTGTGGTTGAAATATACTTGTTTACACGGAATGCTCATCCCTTCGTGTAATTGGCCAGGCAAGGCGCGAATTGCAGTTTAGCCTTGGCATAGAGTCAGTGCGTTATGGGAAAACGAGATAATAAAGCAAATAATTCCAGTTATAATAATTGACATCTGATTGTTCTGTGGCCACTCTTGTCGTGATACTTAGTTTTGCCATGAACACTGTACGTTGCAGAGGTATAATATCTTGAAGCTTAGTGTCCATGTGCTGGAGCAGACTTTTGTCTATATGTGGACAATTGTAATCGCTGGCAGTCTGAAAGATATAACTAAATAAGTCTGTCACTTTAAAGAAAGACTGAGAACGCGCTGAAAGAAAGACTCAAGTTAGAAATCACTCCAAAGATAGGTGTGCCCACGTAGGTTACAATGGTTTTCGTGAGGACAGCGGATGCAAAAGACATCGAGCCACGATCCTGAACATATTGTCCTTCCAGCTGAAAATGATGCACTGCACTTAGTGGTGTTGTCAGTTCAGCGCGGATGCTGTGGTTTTTACAAATCTACTCATTTACATCTTGCACAGTGAATAAACTTTATAAATATGAGACGACTCCTCTGATCAAAAAATGGCCTTTTCCTATTTTTACATTTGTCAATTACTTTACAGCAGAATCCTTATACTCTTAAAACTTGTGCTTGGAGTACCTTTTGACGGTAACGCAACGATCCATTGAAACTTATGACTAATTTGTGACTCGAAATGCCATTGTACTAAGGTAATCCTTAGCTGTGCTCCAGCAAGTCAAATGATTCATGCTATATCTCCTTTACAGTCGAAGCAATATGTTGGTTTAAATGTAAAAGGAGGGCAAAATAATTTAAAATCTGGCCACGTTGAGAACCGACCACCTGTAAAAGCAAAGGTTAATGTATTTTCTTTTTTTCAAAGCAACTCGGAAACACTATTGCTGAACCCATAGCAATCCCCCTATACAAATGTAAAACACATCCACTAAAAGTAAAATAAAAAGCGCCATGGATAGTAAATCATGGACAGATAAAAACCTCTACTGCTGATTCTTTAAAGCTGGTCAAAGCTCCCAGTTTACCGAAGTAGTCTCGGGTCAATTTCTCTGATTGGAAAATAAATAGCTTTGTGGATAAAAGCTCAATCCTGTTGTTATTCAATGAATGCGGGATTTACATACACCAGCCTAGCCTGTTGCTTGACCAAAGAACCCAGCTGTATTGATTGAAATCCCCTATAAAGGTGACCTGTTTGCACTACTCTCAGGAACTTTGAATAAGAAGTTTTTTGTTCGAAACAAGGTGGCAGAATACGAGCAGTTTGTTATTGAAAGGCGTGTAATTTCAAGCAAGCAAGCAAATAAATAAATAAATAAATAAGCGTCTTGATTGCGCGTGAAATTTGTGAAGTTGTTATGGCTCAATAAGTAACATTGTGTGACATAATTCTTTCCTAATTTGTGACACTCCAACAGAACAGAAGCGTATGGTTGTGCTACACGCAAGGCAAGTGTGTCAGGTGCATGTGTTGTGCAACGTATAATTAAATTCTTGTCTATTTGTCATCTCTCGAACACGTTACTGAAATGAACACGCATAGGGATTAGTAATTGGTGTATATTTGGTCAAATGGTTCAAAGAATTCTTTTTCTTCTTCTTCTTCTTCTTCCCTGTCATTGTGATGTCCCATAATTGTTCTTGTTTTATTTATTTATTTATTTATTTAACTTTACACCTTGTACTGCAGTTGTTCTTAAATCAATTTCTGATCTCGGAATCGTGGGTTAAATTAGTTAGTGGCGTGTGCTAGATCCTCTCGTACATGCATCCTTGTCTTAATCTACTGCGAATGTGTGCTGAGCAATGCTTGACCACCCTCTAGCGGCCAGACGACAGCAAAGAGCAACTTTAACTGGAGTCGGACTGGCCCAGATTCAATCTAAATATATTTAACCACTAAGGGTCACGTTTGCACTAAGGGTCATTTTTTGTATATATGCAACACATATTGAGTTAGGGCCTCACTGACAAATATTAAGAATTTGTGTGAGTATCTTTGATACACAACATTTGCGTAATTGCGTTTCTCGTGCGTGTGTCACTCAAATTCGGCAAGCAAACGTGCATCGCTGTTAGAATGAAGCCTCTGAGCTTTTAAGACGTCACAGGGTTCATATGATTCATGTTTATTCCCATGTTTAAGTCATCAAAAGCATTCATGAGCTAAGTATTTTTGTATGGAACATTTCAGTTAACTCTACAGCTTTATGTATATTCACAACTAGAAAGCCAGCTGTTAAATATTGTTCTTGAGTTCTTGTTTCTTTTAGGCCCTTAAGGTAAACCTCTATTTAATTACCCACAAATACTCTGTTACATTTTAGCAACGAATAAAACATATTCTTTTCCAAACTCATGTTTTTGTTTCGACCACTGTCCAACTCGTAATGGTTTGCAACAAACGAAAAAAAAAACTCTCGAGACGTCGTCGTCCCTGACCCCCCCCGACCTTGCCATACTTTACTGAGGTGTACGTTAAACATAAGAAAACAATATTCAGTCCAAGTCTCTATCATATGATGACCTTCAGTTGCTGTACTATCTACATTTTCTTTCATTTTGTGTCGTACGATAATTGCTGTTGTTTGAATTTACCTGTTATGATGTGAAAAACCTCTTTCTCTCCCACGCGAACCGTCCAAGGTGCATTCATGTGAGCAACGGAGGTCAAAATTATGCGATAGTTTACACGCGATGGAAGACGTTTTCAGAGAAGCTCGGTGATTAATGTGTTAAGCAGTGTGTATTTGTGAACTCGCACCTATTTTTAATTATCTGATGTGAAAACCGTTTCTGCAATTTAAGGAGCAGGCTAAAACAAACTACTGAAAGCGCGAGGTTCTGAAGGGACAGCTCCTCATGGGAACATCAGTTTGCTCAAATATAGAAGTGGTAGGCCTACTGTTTTTACCAAGAACTTGAAACATCCATGTAAAATAATCAATATCATCACAACTTTCTTCACCCAGTTTATAGTATTCTATTTTAAGGGACTTGCAGATTACCAGGACCAGTTACATTTTTTCCACATCATTAAGCACGTTAGCCACAAAGCACAAATCAAGACTGCTTAGCATTTTTAACAAGGACCAAAGAGGACGAGGCTGTTGTGCTGACGGACGCAGTTTTTCCCAAACTGTATTTATTGTGCAGTGTGACAGAGCACACCATGAAAAGGCACAACAATTGCTTAGGACCTTCTTGACCATAGCACTTATAATTCAGTCGTAGCTTTTGTTTCACAGCCGTGGCATCAGAGTCAGTTTTTTTTTTTTTACCAGAAGCAGAACTAAGCATGGCGGCTTTTTCCCACACCCTGAAAAGTAATTGGTATTTACAGTTTGGTTGATTGAGTCTGGAATAGGTTACCATAAACTGCCTCGCGGGTACTATAAATAACTAAGCACACTGCTAAGTGAAGGGTGAGTCAATGTTTATGTCACAATAAAGCATTTTCTGTGCAGCAGGGGAGGGCCGTCAGAATGCAGAGTGCACACAGACTGAGACACAGACACAGAGAAGGCTAATGGGGAGGAGTTTGATGGAACTCGGTTTTACTTTTGGACTCCCGCCTGGTGTCCCTGCATGCCTTGGCTGTGATTTCACTGGCTAATATAAATTACCTTTAAATCTGGGTCTTCAATGAAATTAGGTACAGCAGAGAATTATGGTAAAGGGAATTGAGCATATTTAAATATATAATGCATTCACTTGTTTTCTTAAAATGTGTTGTGGATTAGCTGTTTGTCATGGACAGGGAGAGAATCTTGAAATATGGCACCTTGAAAATGGCACCTTCCTGTGAAAACAGGAAGCCATCAGTTTAACACAATGGCAGACATCTGTCTATGGATGGAAACCTGTAATTTCGGCACAGTTAAAAGCAAATGCCTTATTCTGTCCAACATGGCCCACACTGGCTTAGTTAATTGAAGCCTCACTTTTTCAACCTGTCTTTCTCTGGCTAGATGATAGCTACTAATTGCTGCCAGTATATTTCTGAATTGCAAATTTTCTGCACTGGTAAAAACTTTGATTGCCTGTCAAGCACACATAAGGAAAAGATCACCACTGTTAAATGAGGGGCTCCACGCTTGGATAATAATGCTTAATGAATTATTCTGAAAAGAATGCTCCAATGAAGCAAACAATTTGAAGGGTTAGTAACATCCGCAACAGTTCAACAACCACTAGAACAAAAGTATTATCCTGTAAATTACACTAATGATTAAAAAATACACATTAATTCCACATTTTGTCAGAAAGAGGGAAATACCAGTTGGACGCAAAAGGTTAATCTTTAGTTTCCCCACTGATGAAAGTATTGAAACCAAAAATAGAGATCAAATTAAAAGGTTGTAATTTCTCGCTGAATGTATTTAATAATTGATGTATTCCGTGTCCTCCATTTCTAGTTGTTTAAGTTTTTAAAATTTATTTCTTTATAAAATTAGCTGAGGTTTTGAGTACCATCCAATAGTATTTTTTTATTATTATTATTTACGGACTGAGAGGACAGAGCCGCTCCTCTGAATATACAGAGTGGTCTGTCCACAGACTCTGTAGGTGCATTCACATCTGATGCTTTCAGTAAGAAGAAAATCACTCAATCAGTCATAACTTTGCTATTATGATTAGGTTCAGCACTATGGCAGGTTGAGTGGGGAACTGAAGCCATAACCACAACATTTCTGGATTGAATCCAAGCAGGGATTGTACACTGATGTCGTACCACTGTGCAAGTAACTCAAACAGAATTAGTCCAGTCAAAATCCAGCTGTATTGCTGAAGAATCTGTAAAATGTAAGCATTGAATCCTGGGTCTGTATGCTTTGTGAAGGTTTCTGCTTAGGTCCAAGTTGCTTGCTTTTCTCTAACTGATAATAGAAGGATGAACTGAGACACAAATGAAATGCACATTCACAATTATCCCTGCTCTTCATAATAGAATGACACACATTTGGAAATGTAGTACATTGATAATGTTCAGTTAGCCATTAATCAACTGTGCACATGTGTCTCTGTATATACTTTGAAATAAGTTACTTACTTGTTGTGTCTGTCATGTGGTTTCATAAGGCACAACATTGTACTTGCCTGCTGTGATTAATACATGAAATTCACACAACTTGTGGAACTTGTGTCCCTCCTGAATACAGGAGAAGTACATACATAAGTACATACAGGAGTACATATAAGAAAACATGGAATGTTCCAGTATTTACCAACAGTTTATTGTACAACGTGCATTTTCCATGTGATAATATCACAGTCTTTAATAATTCAAGGAAATTATTCAACTAATAATCTTATTTTGGAAACATAAAAACACTATATCACAGACATATAGCTTCAGATGGAAATCATGAAAAATATCCTGACATACTACACTTCATACTACACTGAGACAAAAAGGGAAAATAAATGACAAAAAAGATTTGTTTTGTAAAGATTGTCTAGATTTGAGCAGGACATGTTTTCTGGGGAGACTGGCAGCCCATATAATTTCTTCCTTTAAGTGCCACCTTAAAACAATCTTTTTTCAAGAAAACTCAAAATAGCCCACTGTGGGAACAATTTAACAAGCCATTTCATTCAGTGATGTCACTCATAGAACTCATATTCAACTCCTGTCCAAAAGCTCATGTCAAAACATGATTGATGATGACACCATATGGTAATGTAAGTGTGTCGGTTTGGACTAACCCAGTGGCAGTTGATGAGGTACAGGCTGTGATTAAAGGAAGAGACTGAACTTGGCTCAGTGATTCATTTCAGCTGCTTCTAACACACTGGGCATTTACTCACATATGCATGTGTGCACAAAGGCATGCACACACTCAAATACATACACATACACACACACACACACAGACACAGACACACACACACACACACTCTTTAGCCTTGTGGTTTCCTTGTTCTGTAGGGGAAGGCTGCTGGGTCTGTGGTGTCTCTCTGGGACCAGAGTGGCATTAAGGGTAATAATGAAGACAGCAACGCTGCACCTCAGCATCAGCCTGACATCTCCCACATAATCCGCCAACATCCCAAAGCAACAACTCCAGCACAGCGGTGTTGACCATCTGCTCAGGCATGCTCACTCAGTCTCTGGCCCCTCCCCTGCCCGTCTCTGCGATGTCACCAAATGAGGTTGATTAACACTCACTGATGTTGGCAATTAAGCAGCATGTGAAGCAGTTAGCGGCTAGCAGTGATCTTGATACAGCATGTAGCGGTGCTCGGGATCGGCAGTGCGCTTCTGCTCCCTGTTCTGACCTGTGAGCCACGGTGGTGTCACAGTTCTCCCTGTCCCCTCATGTCTCCAGTCCCCTCCCCTGATAAGAGAGTTCTCATGCAGCCAGTCTCTCCTCTTTCATATTAATTGCACTTCCTCGATCACCCATAAGTGCTGGAAACCATAGAATCGACATGACTGATGAATTAAAAGCAGGATCCAAAGAGACAGATTATCTGCCTGAGGTCTTTTTGGTGAAGGATTCATCTGGTTATGAAATAATGGATAAAACAGAGTGCGATCAGTTTTGATGAAGTAGGCTTTAATTGGGCTTTAATTTAATAAACTCTGCATTAATACTACAATCATCAAATAAATGAAGCAGTGAACCTTCAGTTGTTTTAGTTATATTTAGAGTGCAGACCTCATTTGTATTTGATAGCATGAAAGTGTAACTTTTTGGTGTTGTCTATTTTTCTAGTTTTCTGCATTGATGAAAGGAGGTGAGAGATTAAATGTGTCTGTTTGAGAAATGCCTGACAGACATCAGAATCTAAGTACATTGGTATTCATGGTTAACATACATATAAAGTGCTGAGCAAATATCTTGGATTTACTGCATTCATATATTCTCATTAGTAAGCAGACTTGTACTTTTTTTGCCTTTTAGCCTTGCTGCCCTTTTCTAATAGGGGTTTTCTTATTACAGCATGTCCGTTCTGTGCTGATTTTCCTTCTCACATCCTGAGGAGTAACCTCTGCACTAAAGACAAATAGACAGTGACACCTGGGTCTTCCGCTGGCTCGGTTGTCATTTCAATGCTCATCTGTCTTCTATTTGAGACACCTTCTTCAAAAATCCCTCACCCTTCCTAGTGAGCATTTTGGATCTTCTAGCCCTGTTTTTTCTCTCTACATGTGAATTATGCTTTGGGTAACATAACTTGAAAGTCCAGATATACAAATTGTGTCACTGACTGTTTCCCTTAATCTTCCAAATTCTTTACTGATTCTTTTATCCATATGAAAACATATATGTATCCATGTATCAAAACTTCTGATTGTGCTGAAGACTTTTGCATAGGAATGCAGTTTTCGTGAAAAATGCATAAATACATTTTGACCTGTGGTTAAAGGCAGAGCAGTTTCAGTTTTGCCTGATATGGCATCTTGCAGTCAAGGGAGACAATGTCAGGAGATTAATACATCTTAAAAAGGTTACATATGGTGACAACTGTGTAGTGACATCATTTTGTTTTGTCAGTCTATCATTCATGTAAGATTGATTATTGGTTTTTTAATGTGAAGAGAGGTGATGCTGTTGTCTCAGAGGGTAAAGTGCACACTTCCACAGCATCACTGCACCAGCATATACAAATAATGTATTAAACAGATTCTATACCTACACATCAATGGATTATAGTATACACACATTTCTAAAACAAGCTAAATGTAATATTCTGCTTGTTATGATGATGCAAAATCATAGTGCTGTTTTACCTACTGTAGCTGTTTAGGTTGCAAGCAATAGTCTCCACATTTTATGTTCAAGTTCTCACCCAGCTGATACCACTGAGCTGTGGTGACCTCTATGGTTAAGGTTGTTCTAGGTTAGGGGCTTAAATCGCCATGTTGTTCTTGCTGTATGCGCCAGAGCTGTGCCTAACTTGGAGCAACCACTGAAGCGCCTGCCAGGCGGCATACACCGGGCTGCCTCCAGGCTGGACGGGCCTGGTGCAGACTCATGGGCAGATGTGTATCCAGACTGCCTACTCTACCACATTCTCCCCCTGCCCATCTTCAACTCACTTCAGGAAGCGGCGATCTTCACTTCAGTGAAGGCCATGGTCAGCCATGCTTCCTCCAAAAGCCAGTGCCGGTGCGGTCTTTGGTGGAGCATTTCAGTGGCAATGCCTCTGCGGAGCTATGGCGGAGCACGGTGCATCCTTGAGGACGCGTTTTAAAGCTGCATCTGGAATGACAAAGTCAGGTAATGAAGCAGAGCAATTATTGATGCTATTATTCTGGTCTCACATGGCTGCTCCTCATGTCTGAGTGGAGCTCAAAAGAGGGGCCTCAGCTCTCCCTCACACTCCTCTGCACCATGTGTACACAGATGGCCAGGGAGAGGGCTGCTATTGCAGCAGTGATAAAGAGAGGATGCACTGTGTTAGGGCCACTCCTGGACACGCTCATGTACCACCCTATATATACTTAGTTGATAATGTTGGCAAAATGTGAGGCAAAGTACTATGGGAGGTAACAGATGCAATTTAGTGTGATTCAATTTAGTGTGATTCATGCGATCAATTCCAGAACAGAGACAGAGCAGCAAGATACCAAACATCCAGGTGAATTCTTGTGATAATTAACACACATATGTTAGAATTTGAGGAGATTATATTCAATGGCACCAAGGCCTGCTTTCCTTTAATTCTCCTTTAGCATGAAATTTTCAGGAAAAAAGTCAAGACAATAGATATGTCAAAATGAACTACATGAAAAGTGCTTTGGATGTACCAATTGCTCACTTGGAAAGTGACCCTTATAAGGCAGATTTCTGAATGTCTGTCATGACCACTCAACACTCCCCCAGGGTTTTATTATCTCATAGAGCAGTGCTTGGAGCTGCTTAATTAGTAATTACAGTTAAGTTGGTATGGGGTTGTTGTGGTGGTGCTGACAGGCATTGGGTGGCTGAGGGACAGGCGCATGTGTGGTGCTGGCGTGCCACGTGCAGCACACTGCCACTGCAGTAGGTGGGCAAAGCGGGCCTCCCCAGCAGCAGTGCCCACCACAGCTGTACCTGCCCAGTGCCAGGCCTGCACCACCTCACACTCACCCCTCAGTCATTTGCTACCAGCTTGCCGCACACACATCACATACACAACAGCCACACACAACACAAACAAGCATACACAATACACATTACACACACATGCAACACCCATACACGACATACATGGGTACACACAATACACACAACACACATGTACAACACTGACACACAACATACACATGCACACACACTCAACACACACACTCAATGCATGTGCAACACACATGCACATCACCCACACACATGCACATCACGCACACACAACATACATGCACACACAACACACACACATGCAACACCCACATACAACACACACAAAACACATGCACATACAACACACATGTGCAACACCCACACACAATACACATGTGCACACACAATACACACGTGTGCAACACCCACATGTAACACACATTCCCACACATGCACAACACCCACACACAACACATATGCACAACACTCACACAACAACACACCTGTACACACACCACATACACACACAACACCCTCACACAACACACACATGTGACACCCACACACAACATAAATGCACACACAGAACACACATACACATAACGCACACGTGCACCACCACGACAGCAAACATTACATCCACATTCAGTGCACCATGAGCATGGCTCAGAGCTGTGGTCAGGAATGGGGCTGAGACTGTCTCCTCAAACCCATCAGGCAAGCACAGTCTTTCTTTGGCTTTGATCTTCTCCTGCCCTTCCTTTTATTGCCAGGGTGGTGCAGGCCCATGTATGCAGAATATCTGCCCCTGATATCCCCAGCTGAAAGGAGCAACACCTCAACCCAGCGGAAGGCTCCAGAACCAGTCGCCAAGTCCATACCATCCAACCAACTTATAGAAGAGGATTGAGACAGTGACCGGGAACTCACAGGCGGAACACATTCGCTTCATTCCGCCGGGGATAGGGGTGGGTACGTCGGCAGGGGCTTCAGTGCCATTAGCAACAGCGACCCTTGCTGGTCGATCGGGCGCCTTTGGTCCACGTGCCAAAGCTGAATATGAAATGTCTTCCTGCGACACATCTCTGTGCTAGCTTAGCTTGTGGACCGCGAAAAAAAGCAGTGGCTGACATCACGTGTCTCGGAGGAGGGCACGTGCTTGTCCACACTCTCCCAGATTGACAGTGGGGGTTGTGCAATGGGACCGAACATTGATGACAAATTGGGCATTCCAAAAATTCGGGGAATTGGCCATTCCAAATTGGGAAGAAAATGGAAAAATGAAAAAAAAGAAGAGGATTGATATATTAGAACTACTGGGGATCCAAATGAGGATGGTGCTGGACAATCTAATGCCGGTTTTGCAGAACAGTTAGCAAAGAACACACTGTGTCCACTACAAGCGTCAAGTTGATAGGAATTATGGGTAGGAATACATTTTCCAGTATCTTATACTGATATCTCAATATTTTTGGAACCAGCTCAAAGCACAAATCATCTGGTCTGATTTGAGAACCTGGTAGCAATGTTCCTGGAGGATGATGAAGAAAAGATATAGAGATTTGCATTCAGGTAAGTGGGAAGTGTCACCAAAATATTTCTTTTGCCATTAGCCTAGCCAAGAGCGACAAAGCTCCAATGACCTCAGATACAACCATTGCTCATTTGTCAGTTCTAAACACTGAAGATCCTCAGTGCAACTGAAATCTCCAAAACAGGAAAATTTCCTCAACACACACAGAGAAGACACAGGGAACCCAACACTGCTGATCCCTCCACCCCCTAAGGCTCCCCATGGAGCCTGAACCTTACCCACTCCACTCACTATGTTAACATCACCTCTACTCACAGCTGTACTTCTCTCACTTGATATCGTGCCCATCTCTGCAGCATGACGGTCATGTAAATACGATAAATCAAATTGTAGCGAAGGGCGAGGGCAGACACCCCCACCCGGCCTCGAAACCAGGTTTACGAGGTACCAAACATGTGACTTTGACCACGACGCCAAAGAGCCAGGCTCATTGGTATAGCAGTCAGAGCACATACTCAACCGTACTGACAGCACTCTGTCACACTGCCCTCCCTTTCAGGAAGCACATATTCAACCGTAGTGACGGCACTCCGTCACACTGCCCTCCCCTTCGGGAAGCGCGCCCAGGCTCTAGAGCCAGGCTCTTTGGCATCACGGTCAAAGTCGCATGTTTGGTACCCTGTAGACCCGGGTTTGAGGCTGGGTGGGGTGACTGCTCTCGCCCTTCACTACACACATCGCCTTCTTGGTGAGTGTCGAATGGAACATGCCAGATTTGAAATTGCTTATAAAATTATGAGCTTTTTTGCTTTAGTTTTTTGCCCCTAGTCCTAACTTCATTTTTGACATTTAAATAAATATTAGGTGTAAGGTGTACATGATGACTAATAACATTCTTCAACTCCTGTTGGATCTCTTGAACAAGTGTGTTAGTTGGAAAGCAATCGTTACAGCCTGTGAAAGATGTCACTCATTTCCTCCACAGTGAAGTGTGACCTTTAAAAGAAATCACAGGTCATCTTCTTTGGACTTGAGGAGTTTGTGTGTGGAGTTTGTGACCTTGCGGTAGTGACAGCATTTTTAACAATATATATCCCCCCTCTTCGGAGGACAACTTTATTTTTAATAAGGCAATACATTCGTAATAATATGGATATCCATAAAAGGGGGGGATTGTGTATAGCACAACATACAGAATGTAAAATAAAGAAAACGCAAGAAAAAACAAAGTGATGAGTAAGACGGGACAATAGCACAGGACTGGGAAGACAGGACTAGACAAGACAGTTGACGAACATGAAGAGGCAAGTTATTAGAGATTGAGTAAAGTAAGCTATGATTCACATTGGGTGGTCACGATTTAGGGATGCTGAAGGAGGTTGTCAGATATATTCTGCAAGAGTGTAAGTGACATGTGTCTATGTGTATGTGTAATTGTGGTAACTGATAGGCAAAATAAATAAATTAAAGAAAGAAAAGGGGGGGAGGGTGAACCGAGAGTAGGAATGTTAGGGGTCGGGGAGTGAGGTGGGGGAGGGGGGCACCAGAAAAAGGGGAGCAGGGGGGTATGTGTCTGGTAATATACACGGCTTGTAGTTATGCTTGGATTGAATTTAGAAAAGTTAGAAATGGGTACCAAATGTCTTCAAAGGCTGATATTTGGTTCTTTTTCTGAGCATTACTCTTTTCCATTGAAATGTATTCTGAAATTAGATTAGTCCAGTGAGTGATGTGACAGGATTTCCTTGATTTCCAGTTTTGGAGGACTACTTTCTTAGCAACAGTTAGAGAAATGAGCAACAGATTCCTGAATTTTGATGGGATGTGAACTTTGGAGATATCACCAAGGAGACAGAGTGTTGAGGATGGTGGGATTCTGTAGCTCAGGATGGTGGAGAGTGTCTCAGTAACCGTGATCCAGAAAGACTGGACTGGTTGACAGAGCCAGATGGCGTGAAGATAGTTGTCTGTGCAACCTGAAGTGCATTGTGAACAGATATCTGTGTTGGCTAGTCCCATTTTAAACTTTTTACTTTGAGTGATGTATGTTCTGTGAATGACTTTATATTGTATGAGCTGCAGGTTTGTGTTAGTGGTCATGGAGAAGGTATTCTTACAGATTTGTTCCCAGAAATCAGGGTTGGGAGAGAGGGTTAGGTCAGCTTCCCACTTGGTTGTTGGTATTGTTATTATATTATTTGAGTTGGAGATCAGTATATATAGTTTGGAGGTTAATTTTTTAGAGTTATTGATTTTCATGAGTTCATCAACTAATTGAGAGGGTTGTAGTGTGTTGTTGGTTAAACTGGTTTTGTCTTTAATTCTGAATCTAAGTTGTTGATATTGAAGGAATTGGTCTCTCCCAACCCCATATTTCTGTATGAGTGTGTTGAATGATATGAGTTGATGATTCTCAAAGAGGTGGTGAAGGTGTGTGATTCCCTTTTGTGCCCATGTGGAGAAGTAAATAGGTTTGTTCTGTAACATGAAGTCTGGGTTGTGCCAGAGTGGGGTGAACTTATTTAGTGCTAGTGATGATTTAGTGATTTGATTCGTTGAAAGGGGAAAATCTTGACTTCATTATTGCAATGGCTTTTTTGTATTGCCTATATGCAGTCATCTGTCCACACATATCAACGCGAGATAAAATTTGTTCTTGCTGTTTTGCAGGCTACAGCATGGCAACATCTGTGACTGTGTATCTGTGTATCTAGTGGCCTTATTTCTGTTGTGTTTTTACCATCATACTGTACGATAATGATATTCCTATTTTAAGCCCAGCAAGAGAAATTTCCCACAGAAATACAGAGAAACTCATCCTGTGGAATTGAAACATGTTCATGTCAATTTATTCAGCACATTTGTAATGAACACTCAACAAAAACACCTGCCAGCCCAAGACAGTAGTTTTCTGTTATATTACAAAGCATTATGCCTGACACTCGATTATGGGTTTTAAGGTGCGAAGGGTAGCAAATGCATCGCAGAGCATGCTGTTGTACACATATGGGCTGCACAGCCTGTGGAGAACAAAGGACCTTGCAGTTTGTGGTGCAACCATGCTGAAAGCGTGGAGGCTGCCGAGGCCCTTCTGGTGCGCCCAGCTCCTGTGCCAGTCAGCATATGGGGCCTCTGAAGCCATCATTCATGTTCGCCTAAAACACCATCAGCACAGCTGCTCCCGCCATGCCGGATGTTAATATTTTAGCGGAGCATCCCAGGTCCAGATGTGCTGGGACAACACGCTTGGCTGGCGGAATCATGAAGCGCGATCGCGCAAGAAAAAACAACGCAAAACATCAGGCCTAGGGAAGCCGGCCGAGCATGGCATAAACGGCGGCAGCATATCAGCGGAGTCACTTTCCATGTGGAAAAACAGAGATCATAACGGTGCGCGCTCTCACTCGCATGTTCCTTTCCTTTTGTGCATCCAATGTTTTAATGGGCTTTGGGGTTTGCGATGGGCTGGGTGGAGGGGTTAGATCAAAGTGCGCTGTCTGGTTGGCCCTTGTTACATTTAGCTGAAACACAACAGTGCACCCACAATAAGGAGCAGGTAATAGAGAGGGAGGTTGGCTCCTGACCAGCACAACCACCCCAAACTAATCCCCATGTAGTAAATGACCATGTCGTCTATTTTCTTGCCTGTGTGTTTTTTGGAAAGATGCATTTGGACAGCTGCTGATCTATGGGGAGGTCCATGTGTCCAGACCGTTTTGATGGAGGAAGGGCCAGAGGAGCAGCATCATAAACATACCAACACACTCTGTCTTCCTCTCATCCTGGATGCCCTCTGTCAGGTCCTCTCAGCCAGTCTCTCCAGTTCTCCTAATGTGACGTTTCACTGAAGGATGTGTGCTGCATAGGGCAGCTGGGCCTAGTGGTGAGGCTCCACAGATCAGTGCTCATGGCTACTGAATGTCTGAAGATGAACCTGATGGATTTGGGCTGGTACATGTGGTGCCAGGCTTAGCCTGCAAGGTGCAGCTCTCTCTGTCACATTGCATGAATCCAGAAATGTCCATTTCTCTGCATCAGGTTTAGTCTGTCAGGTACAAGTTCTGCGTGTATGCATGTGCATGGATGTACATGCTTGTGAATGTGTGTGTATGTGGACCAGACATTTGCATCCATGTATCAAGATAGACTGTCAATTGATTGCAGTGATAAAATGAATGATTTTCTTGAAATTAAGTTTTAAAAGATCTGAATATTGCATGCACAAATATCCACCAGAAAAAAGCATGCATTTCTTTTATTGACAACACTCCCAGGACCAGTATTTTTTTCTTCCAACAAGTCTTTCTAGAAGAGCCAGATTCATTAGTTTCAGAGAACTCAAAAGTGCACACAGTCTGTCAGTAGCTTCTGTTCTCAGCCAATGCCAAAGCTAACATAATGAAAGCCACCAGTGTGTGCCTCATCACCAGCTGCTCCTCAGCCAGTGTGTCTAGTCCACAGTTTCACAGTCCCACAGTCCCCCTGCATTTGGAGAAGAGAGGTCAGGCCCCCTCTATGCTACTACTACTAAATTCCATGGATATGTTGCTTTGCCTGTGATTAAGTTAGGGGTTTCTTGGAGACTTTAGAGATAACAGACTGATGGCCCCTCCTTCATTCAGTACAAAGTCCTTTGTATTTATATACTCTGACCAAAAGCTCTGTGGCCCCATCATGAACTCTGACCTTTCAGCTGTATGTGATGGAGCACTGGGCTGTGCTGCTGTTACAAACTCCAGTTGCACTTGATGATGATGTAGTGCAGTATGACAGTGTGATAGCTCCTCGGATTTGCCCATGAATCATCAGTGTTTGAGTTAGTGAGGATCCTCTGAACCAGTCCCTGCTGTGGTCCCTCTCCAGTGGCTATCTCCGCTCTACCTGGGAGCTGCTCTACATGCTTTAACACAGTTGCCCAATTTGCCCACGCCCCAGTGTGCAGCCCCACACATGACTGGGCGTAAAATGGTAAACAAAAAAAAATTTAAATAATACAATGTAACCAACCAGCATTTACTTATGGAGTCATTTATACAACTGGCAGGCACCTGACAAATTGTAGGGTGCCTGAGAACAGAGATGAGCAGCCCCTGCCAACATCCCCACCCTGTCCATGGCAAAGCAAACTGTGGGCTGTGGGCTCAAGGTCATTGATGGCTAATCATACAGCTGGGATTGAACACAAGCTGTAGAGCTCAGCTTGCACTCATGAAAAATGTCTGAACTACTCGGAAGCTCTCTATTAGTCATTTGAAGGTTAACTCTCAGTGTGACATACATTTTACAATTAAACAAAACCCAAAGTTCAGATAGCTTATAGCCTGCTGTAAAGTGTTTTTCTAAATCAGTTATTAAGGTGTAATTTGGACCAGATATTATTTTGATTCCACAATCATAATCATGTCAGAAGCAATTCCTTGGTAATGTCAGCAATATGGCCTGTCATTCAGCTTAGGGAAAATATTTTTCTTCTGTTTTTGTTTTTATTATTAAATTGCCAGGCAGGTTTGCACCTGTCATGCGGTGTCACATACACTCTTCAGTATGGCTGTCTATCTGTTCATTTTTAATCTGGAATCTGTAAATTTAAGAAATAGATCTGAGAGTGGATAACATTAGATGAGCTGACAGTATTAAATTTAAAAAATCATCAATGACAGATGGCTAATTAAGCTGGATTTTAACTTTAATTTGAGTTTAATAACAATATATTAGTCTTTTGTATGACATGCTTCTGTATTCGTTACTGGAATTGGGGTGAAACAATTCAAACAAGAAATTGAAAACTTGACACAGTGTTAAAAGAATACATGACAAGTCACAAAGACAGTCATCCGTGCTAGTGTAAAATCACGTGAGCAAATGTTTACCCTTGTAGAGAGTGGGTGTGAGACCATGTGACAGTGATCAAGTGATCATCTAACTTTGACCCAGGATCCCATGCTTTGTAGCTTTAGCACATAGAATCCCATCGTGTGTACTGCACATCACAAACACTCTGCTAATTCATCTAATGAAGAGCCTGAAAATGCCATGTTTTATTACACAAATTCACAGTGGAACCATATTTATGTAGCCTAATGAATGTCATATTCCCAGAGGCCACCAAAGTGTAAAATTAACACCCCTCTGACCAGACAATTATATAGCACTTAAATTACACCACAAGGAATGCAAGGAAAATAACGCCTGGGGAACTCTATGCAAAAAAGAAAACATTTCCAAGCAGCTCTACAATGTCATAACCAATGTGTAACACAGATCGTAGAGGTTAGTTAAATAAAATGTGAAGGTTGTATTAATATACCCTCTCCACTGTCTAAAACTGCATTTAATCTAGTTGGGCTACATAACTCAGCTCTGGGGAATAAATTACAGATGAAACACCATCATGTGTTTATAAATACACTAACATTAGCATTTTACTTCCCCATAAATCAGTGGCCCGCAACAGTTAAAAATAGAGAGTAAAGTCTCCTGTAGAACAATGATATATCAACCTACCCATAACCATCCAACCCCCCTCCTCTATGCTGGCCCATTCATTTTCTAGTGTACTTCTTCAAACATTATTTCCTCCCTTGATACCCCTCATTTAAAATCCATTTTAATTTAAAGATGCTCGATGCGGACGTGGTGGTACATGGGCAAACCCCGGTAATACATCATGGAGCAGGAGGAGGGAAAACATGGTTTAATCTGGAGGCTGGGTTCAGCGATGGTCACCACTGAACAGCGGAGTAATTACCAGATCAGCTCTACTAAAAATGCACTCAGAGTGTTCCGTGACCTATCAGACGCTAATCTGCATAGTGAAGTACGGTTTCATAACTATAAATTGCTTACTTAATTAAAACCAGGACCTTTCTGTCATTTAATTACAGGGAGAAAGGTTATTGCTTAAATGCAATTTTCCAAATGTGATTTCTTAACAGTTATTAACTGCTTTGCCATCATTTATTGTTTCAGATTTTTCAATTTGGAAATGATCCCAGTGACAGAAGTAATGACTTCATGAAAAACTCAATCTCAATTGCGCCTGGTGCAGCCATTTGTTTCTCACAAGTGGAGCAGACAGGAGCATGGAAATGTCATTGGAAGGATACTGTGATTGCTTCCATTTTACAGAAGTAATTAAAAAGAACTGTTTTTTTTATTCCCCTAGAGGTGATGAGAAGTTTATTAACATTTCTCAAATAGTGGGTGGAGAGATGTCTGTTCATCAAAGGATGCATGAGAGGGAGGGGATGGAAGGACTATGGGGTAAATGTAGAGGCAAACATCTGCCACTATACTGCCACATATAGTACTTGTATGGCTTTTTGCTTGTATTGTATTGTGCCTCACTTGTAAGTTGCGTTGGATAAAAGTGTTTGCCAAATGAATAAATGTAACTGTAAAATGTAAATGCCACTGTCTCCCAGGCTTCTTCTCTAAATTTCGAAATGCATTCTTCACACTTTTATTATTTAAACTACTGTGGACAGATACCCTCTGTTGCAATGTTAGAGCTGACCACTCTCTCTTAGGGTGCCTTTACTGGACTAGACAGTGAGAACTTGTATCACCAATGTATCACCAAGGCCTCCACATCTGGTAAAAGACTAGGAGAAAACATACAGTTTGGACTTGCTATGGTAGATCTCCAGGCCAGAGGAGTCAGGCTCAGAAGAGCTCATAAACCAAGATAATCCTGATCTCCAAGGACATGAGGTGGGTTGGTTTGGTGTGAATTTATAGAGGTCCATAAACATGCCAACCCTCACTGAGCTTCATTCACTATGGCATACCTCAACATTCTTTATTAACACTATTAGGGTATAGATAATATTGAATTTAATCCATTTAATCATTTCACACTACTCTAAAAATATTAACATCAGAGTTCCTGAGGAATTCCTTTGATTACACAGTAAATTATTAGAATTCACTACTACAGGTTAGTGACTATTTATATTACAAAATATACTGAAGAATATGAATTTGGGGAAAGGAAAATGAGAAATAAGATCATTATTGTTATGTTTTCTGTTGGAGCACTCGCATACTTATGTGTTCATACACACACACACACAGTCTTCCTAACACACATGTTACCACAGCCAAGTGCACACACTTAGATTCAGGCACAAAGATACAGGCATATACACTGCTTTACGAAGAACAGCTCATTGCTCAGAAAGGAACAGTACACAATCAGATCTAAAACATGCAATCAGCCTGTTAATCCAGCCACTGCATCATTTCTGTTTGCAAATCCCCATGGTTTCCTTAAAACACACAATAACTGTGTGTGAATCTTGGGCTAATCTGTGGGAATATATGGGCTAACACAGCTGAACATGTCACCAATAAAACTATGGCAAAGTCCTCCCCCAGTAACTGAATAGATTACAGCTGGCGTAAGAACAATTTACTCAGCTCCCTACTCTAAACTTCTCTGACCCCTTCAGTGAGAGCAATTACCAGCAGTCACTCAAGGAAAACATTACATAAAGCTG
Organism: Megalops cyprinoides; assembly: GCF_013368585.1. Taxonomy (NCBI): domain Eukaryota; kingdom Metazoa; phylum Chordata; class Actinopteri; order Elopiformes; family Megalopidae; genus Megalops; species Megalops cyprinoides. Next base: position 32,590,345 of record NC_050595.1, read on the forward strand.
TATTTGTCATATTTGTAATTACTACAATAACTCTTTGAACACAAATTGAGCACAAACCTCCCAATGCCAGGCAGAGAAAACTTCTGCTTACTTCCCTGATCAGACAGACAGAACTATTGTTACAGGGAAACAAAAAAGCTGTGATCTTTACTGATATCTTTACTTTCTCTCAGGCCTTGAGGAGAGTGAATGATCTGCATGTGGTGACACTTGCACACATAACATAACAGTTCTGCTTGCTCCAGGATTACATGCTGGGTTGTATGATGTCCTAACACAAACAAGCACAGATTGGCTCCTACTTGGGGACAGAGCTGGGGTGTTGTAAGATCACATTCCAAGTATTAACTATTCATATCTTCCAACATACATTCCTCTTAACTGAATGAATGAAATGCATTTTCTACAACATCCCCCACTGTACACCCTCCCCTCTGCCAATCCTGAAATATTCATGCTGAAAAGAATACATTTATCTCGCCCGTGAACATAATGCCACTGCTGCTTTTGTCTCATGTCAAACTCTTAATTATAGGTTCTTATAGTAATATTTGCTTCATCTCTGCTCGCTGGGCTATTTTTGAAGCTCAGTTCTCCACTGAAGTGATTAGCAACATTTTATGTCGCATCATATGTCTGCTTGACAGCAAGTGTGGGTGAGCTGAATTAGAAAGGAGGAAAAAAGACATGGGCTTGGACTAAATTAAAACAATTTACATTTCACAATAATTCTAATTATTGGAAGATCTTCTGTGAGAGGTGCATTAAATAGAAAATGTATTTTCTTAATGCCTGTTCAGTATGCTGATTCAGATGGACTGTCTAACACTTATTTAAATACATTAACAATTCACTCATGCAGTAAGAAGCCAATGGCTTCAGACACATTTTATAGTCAAAAACTATCGATTTTGCATACACTATATGCAGAAAAAAGCTGTATGCAAGCCCATAATGCTAACACTATATGACAAAAACTATACCATTTAAGAAGCACAGTAGATGCTAGTAGATGAGTTTTTAGTATTCCTTAGCTTTAGCATATGGAAATGATTTGTCATTGTATTTAGTCTTTTAATGTGTGAATAATTAATATTTACATGTTTATAATCAATTACAGTTTGCTACTGCATTATCTCACAGTTGCAGTTACAAATGAGCCATTTTCATGTTATACACACTTGGGGCTGAAAACAATTTAAATGTGATATTTTCTAAATCTGCAAAACAGGCATATACAGTATGTATAAGACAGTCACAGACTTGTGGTAGTCTCGTTTGTGACATTTTGAGTTTATGACATTTATGCCACTGACCCTGACCATACACTGACCATCGGGTGTGTCAGTCTCCAGTTATAAAGCCTCGCCCTTAGTCTTGCTAATGCACTGAGCCAAGAGGGTACAGTAGGGCGAAGGCAGGGACATACTGTGCGGACAGCATTTAAAAAAACAATTGGCAAGCACAGCTATTATATTCTCCTGATAGGTAGATAGCTAGCTAGTTAATCTGTGAGAAACAGACTAGCTAACTCCAAAACAAAAGGCTGATCCACAGCAGGAATGCAAATGCTACAAAGTGTCTTATTCTTAGTGCATGATGTCTTACTGCATTCCATGAATGATTTTTGACACTTTTGAAATTTAGCCAGCTAGTTTGATTAGTAAAAAATGCTTTCTCTAATGATTTTTTTTACATTTTATATTTTATGCAATAGTCACTGCTTTGAAACAGTTACAGATAGCTAGCTAATAAAATTGATCTTCTCATTTGCCTGTTTGGTGTCTATTGATTTTTCTGTTTGGGGAAGTCTGCATAATTCTAAATTCTGCCACAAAATATGTTACCAACTGATTGAGTACACGTTTAATTTTTACCTCTCCGTTTAGTGTTAGAAATTGTGAATTTGTCTCAGTCCAGTGCGGTCATGTTTTTTGTTTTCACTGAGGTCGCATCATCATTACAGCGAGCCTTCATATTATGCATTACCTCAGGTGGGGTCAAGTATTACATTAGAATGCAAGGTTCTCATATCTGAAAAATAGTGGCTAAGCATCAAGGCTGCTTAAAGGTTTTGTATTTAGGTTCTTGGTAGACTGTTAGCCATAGTTCCTGCAAGGTCCAGTTCCTAAAATGGAAACGGGCCCGAGATGGCTAACTAGCTGAGCTGTAATGTGTGCAGCTCAATTCTATGACTATAATTTTGCAAGCTAGCTAGAAACCAGTGTCTTGTGCTGGTGTTGTAAAAGGCTTTACAAACAAAGTATTTTCTGTTGGCTATTTTAATTCAAATAATTTTGAAATTATTACTGGGCCAAATAGTGTGTTGACCAAGAATAGTTGTGTATTTAAAGTCTGCCAATACTTATTTTTGAAGACAAGCTGGATATTATGTAAATGTATTCATTAAATCACATCATTTGCGACATCTTTACAAATGAAAGAAAACTGTACATTAAAGGTACCTGTGAAATACTGGAATTTCTAATATTGAAAGCTTACATTAAACCTTTATTGTTAGCTTGTTCTTCTCTTATGATGTAATAATCATTGGAAATCTCCAGTTACATTAATAAACATTAATCGCTAAAAAGTTTACCAAACTTGGGTATTTCATTACTAGTCTTAGAGGTCTCAGCTTTTTAAATTTAATTTACTTTACCCAAAACGAGTGTTACAATACCTTATGACATGGTAGAATGAGAAGTGTAATAGCAGACGAAATTTCTTGCTTCAGATGGAGTCTTGTGCTTCTACACCATTTATTTACCTTGTTTATATGTTGGTCATATTCCATGACTTTAACATTACTATATGTCAATAGCGGTGCACTCACGGCACATTTGTAAATCTCTTTTCTTTCTGCCAGCTCCTGGACACACCACTGCCCACAGCCTACAGGCCGTACAAGTTATTCATAATTAAACTTAAGTTACTTTATCAGCCCTCACAAATCCTTGCCTCTCTTCCCGTCCACACTTCCGGTGTTCACTTATTATAACGTCAGAATTAAGCACAATACTCATATTTCTGCGGAACCAAACATCCAGCCATTTCAAGAACATTTCAGTACATACGTAGCTAACTATACAGCACAGTATACCACACTATACAGTACAGGTTCTGTAAACTTGTGCATACACTATGGATTGCCTAGAAAAACCAAGCACTCGAGAGATCTTCACTATAAACCATAACATCTGTCACTAACTTTATTTTGGAAACTGTAAGGCGGATATTTTGCAGATTACAGCCGACAGGCATGCTTCACAACATCTGCTGTTTGAAACACGCGTACGTACTGAGGTCGCAAAATCACTGCGCGTCAGCAGGCAACGTGGCGTTCATGGCCATCTCTTGTTACGGACATCACAGTAACCAATAGCTGAGAGTATAACATCAAACTAAAGGAAATGTCCCATGTTATCGCTCAACTGAGTGGCTGTGCGTAAAATTCCTTGACATCACCGCTTGGTTGCACTCTGCGGTGAGTAGTGGTGATGAACCGGGTATGTTTGAAACGAGTACGGTATGTGTACCTGGGGAAAGTATAGTTACACCCACTGATGCAAAGTACTGCATAGTTGGCGAGGTGGACAATGTTACTAAGCTCTGTAAACTCTTGCAACATCTAGTTCATTCGAGTTTCTTGTTTTAGAAGCTGCAAATACTTTTGGCAGTCGTTTCTTCTCGTTCCTCGATTTGTGTTGCTGGCTATCTGACTGTTTGGCGCAGCAGTAGCGATGGACTTGTCTGGCTGTGTGAGCTTTACGTTGCTGTTTGCGTGTTTAGTGCTGAGCAAGCCCACAATGCGGAAAGATCGGGTATACCATGAACCCGAGCTAAGCAGATACGAGGACAATGGGACCCACAAGTACGACCACGAGGCCTTTTTAGGCAAAGAGGAGGCTAGCACGTTTGATCAGCTGACTCCAGAGGAAAGCAAGCAGAGGCTTGGGTAAGGCTGAGCGTGATCTTCCAATTTAAGCTCGGAGCTACCTTTAACATTCCGTTATAATTTATTAGAAGAAGGACTTCTTGGTGCGCTGCGCTCTTAAAATTACTGTGCCGCTAGCTAGGCAGAATTTCAGCTTTGTGCATTGACATATTTCTTCTGCATCTTCAAAGTTTGCGGATTTCTGAAAGATAGAAAGTATTTTTAATTTGTATCGTGCGATTTGTCATGATGAGACTACCGATGTAACTAAGTATAGCTAGCTGATCTAGCTACCAGAATTATGCCTGGACTGTTTTTGCATGCTGCTAATTAACTAGACTAACTCCTTAACTTGAGAATGGGTTGAAAATGTGATGAAAGCAGCCTGATCTTCAGAGGTAGCTGGGGCTGCAGATACTGCTGTGAATTCACTGGATGGCAAGAAAATTAACACTTACATGCTAAAGCGTGTAATGCCCCAATAGCCCCCTCCTCAGTTGTGTTGCATTATCCTCACCAAGGAGCTAGCTATCTAGAACGTATTTGAATTAGGGGCTACCTCATCGCTGTAGGTTTATGGAGGTATTAAATGGGCATAGGCAAGGCGCCTGGAAAAGCTTCAGCGCAATTCCTTACAGTATGCTTTTACTAAAAAGGAGGAGGATCCTAGTTAAGATTACAACGTGGCATGTAAAGATATAAATAAGTGCCTGTATATTGCTAGTCCTTGAAGTAGAAAATTGAACACCGCTCATATTTTAAAATGTATATATTTACTATGTTTACATTCCTTGATTTCTTTAGGATTATCACGATATTGGTTCTGTCCATAACATAATAAAAAGCGGAGCAATGACTTATGCAATCAAGTAATTACGAGCTGTTTTTGTGTGAGTCGTTTTGACTCTGAATGCTTTTACTTGTTGTGTTGCAGGAAAATAGTAGACCGGATAGACGTGGATAATGATGGATATGTCACTATAAGTGAGCTCAAGAGCTGGATCAAAAGGGTGCAGAAACGCTATGTCTATGAGAACGTGGCCAAGGTCTGGTCTGATTATGACGCAAACAAAGACAATGTGATCGCGTGGGATGAGTACAAACAAGCAACGTATGGCTACTATCTCGGTATGAAGTTGACCTGCTTGCTTCTGGATTTACACATTTTAATTAATTTCTTTGCATGTTCAACAATAATGTAGTTTGCCCTGACTGTTGATAATAATGATGTCAAACTTTTAATTAAACAGGGCCAAATGATATTTTAGTAACTTCCCTTTAATCAATGCCATTAGCAGCTAAATATTTATAATATATGATACAAACCTTCAGAACCTGTGAATTGTCTGTAAATTGTAAGTGAAACTAGCTAATAATGCTGGCTTGGGCTTAAAGTTGTGCCACTGACCCTTATACAATTGGGAACATGGTTATTGACATGAGACCATTGTGTAGTGATAAGATTTAGATCAGGTGCGAGCAGCTGAGTGCAGAAATGCCCTCTCCCCTGCCCCCACAGCCAACCCGGAGGAATTTGAGGACACCACTGATCAGTTCAGCTTCAGGAAGATGCTGCCTCGTGACGAGAGGAGGTTCAAAGCAGCCGACCTTGACGGCGACCTGATGGCCAATCGTGAAGAGTTCACAGCTTTCCTCCACCCGGAGGACTTTGAGCATATGAAAGATATAGTGGTGCTTGTAAGTTTAAGGATTTACAGATTCTTGGGTCAGCCTAAAAAGGGAAGCTGGTCCTTTGGGGTTGTCTTTGGTAAGCTGTGTGGCCAAGTTTGTTAGTACAGTGGGAGAGGCCCTTGGCCAGCATAGAGAAAGTTAGTGAGGATGCACAGACTGTCCTATGGGAGCTCAGTATTCAGGTGCTCTGTAACTCCTGTTTTCATACAAACTTTCCAGTTAGTCAAATCCAAATTGCTCAACTATTTATCTCCTTTAGAATTGCATGTTTGTTTTATAGTGTCTTTGTAGGTTCTACAGGTGCATCTCAAAAAATTAGAATATCATGGAAAAGTTCCTTTTTTTCGTAATTTAATTCAAAAAGGGAAAATTTCATATATTCTAGATTCATTACACGTAAAGTGAAATATTTAAAGCCTTTTTTGTTTTAATTTTGATGATTATGGCTTACAGCTCATGAAAATCAAAAATCCAGTTTCTCAGATTATTAGAATATTTCCTAAAGTCAATCAAAAAAGGATTTACAATACAGAAATGTTCAAGTTCTGTTCAAGTATGTTCATTTATGCACTCAGTACTTGGTCGGGGCTCCTTTAGCATGAATTACTGCATCAATGCGGCGTGGCATGGAGGCGAACAGCCTGTGGCACTGCTGAGGCGTTACTGAAGCCCAGGTTGCTTTGATAGTGGCCTTCTGTATTGTTGGGTCGGTTGTTTCTCATCTTACTCTTGACAGTACCCCATAGATTCTCTATGGGGTTCAGGTCAGGCGAGTTGGCTGGCCAATCAAGCACAGTAATATCATGGTAAGCAAACCAGTTAGTAGTAGTTTTGGCACTGTGGGCAGGTGCTACGTCATGCTGGAAAAGGAAATCAGCATCTCCATAAAGCTTGTCAGCAGACGGAAGAATGAAGTACTCTAAAATCTCCTGGTAGACGCTAGGGATGTAACGGTACAGTGGGTCCACGGTTCGGTATGTATCGCGGTTTTTGGGTCACGGTAACGGTATGGTTTCAGTATCTTTATATTTAAGAAAAATATAAAAACACATCACTCTTTAAACAATGAACTCTTCATTTAGCCTACAGACAAATAAAACTTTCCATTCAGAAAAATGGCAGCATGACTGACTAGTAGGGCTGCTCGATTATGACAAAAATAATAATCACAATTATTTTGGTCAATATTGAGATCAGGATTATTTAACACAATTACTCATTGACTTTGGAAACATCATGCATTTATTGAACTTTTAACCCTTTCACATAGTAAGTTATGTTTATGCTATGTAGTGTGGCTGTTACATTACATGGTTTGTTATGTTTTCATTAGCGTTATTAAGCTTCTTATTGTTTTCAGTTAGCAGTTGCTATATTTTTTAACGTTAAAACGCTGTTCCCGCAAAGATAAAATTAGCTAGAATTTTTCCAATCTAGTGTTCTAATCGCACTAGAGATGAAACGGTATGAAAATGTATACCATTGAAAAATCTCCGGAGCGCTATCACTGCCTTCTGCCATGTTTTCACTGACGCAAAACAAACCTACGTTGCATGCTGTGCCTGCGCGTGTTATGAGTCTAGAATATATTACATTTTCACTTTCTTAAATAACTGATGAAAAATATTGAATTTTTTCACAATATTAAAATTTTTTGAGACGCACCTGTAGGTCAGGATCTATGTGCGACTTTGGTAATGAAGTGATGATTGCTCTGTGTGTACGGATTTGTCTTGGAATTTGGTAGACTTGTAAGATGAAGATGTTTTATATGTGAGTGTTTATACCAGGCAGTTTCTTAGCACACACTCTTATCAAGACCGACTTGCATTGGTTACAAGTTTTACATGTTCTCCATTTATACAGCTTGGTATTTACTGAGGAAATTCTGGATTAAGTACCTTGGGGAGCAACCTTTTGGTTACGAGCCCTTCTCTTTACCACTACACCATTGCTTTATGGCCATTGTGATTGGACTTAATTTGGTTGTCATACTAAATGATATTTTTTACTTGACTTGGAAATTGTTAGTCATCTGTGCAAATTTTTTTGGAACATGTCCTGTGGGACATTCTACCACTCTGTTTATGCACTGTTATTTTAAATATGGAGCAGAGCACAGTTGCGTGGCAAACTGTAGTGCTAATGCACTAGGCCTCAAATTCATAAAATTTGTAATACCCATTTTCCTGTGTTAATTATTAATGTTTACGAGAATGTCAGTTAAAATCTAGCTTGGACAATTCTGTCTTATTTTATTTCTGTGGAAACACTTTCTGAGTTGTTAGTGGTTTCTCCACAGCAATAAAAATTAAGTCACTCAATGGTACAACAGTGCCTTGTGTGGTCAATATTTCTTCTAGCTTTAGTGTGATATTGAGCATCGAGTTTGTTGAAACATACAACCTTAATTTCTTGGTACATGCAGATGTACAGTAAACTGTTTTGACCTTTGTTTTTTATAGGGGTATTTTAGGTATTTTAGTCGTTCTTTAATGCACACATGAACTCTTTGATATCAGCCAGTTTGGAGTCAAGTGAGCTCTCTTCAGTAGGTGGGCTCCTGTTGTGACAGGAGTGCAGCAAATTTGGGTTTACACTTTGTCTCTAACCTCTGTGGCATGCATAAACAGCTTATATGCAAAAGCAAATCTCTGACTTTAACCCAAATTCTCATGGACCTCAACCTCCACCTTACTTCTTGTTTTAGGAGACTCTGGAAGACATCGACAAGAATGGGGATGGGTTTGTGGATGAAGATGAGTACATAGGTATGTTTAGAGCAGGACCTCAGAAGTGTTTATTTTACAGTGGAATATTGTCTATTGCCAGACTGACAGAAAATGTCTCCAGGAATAGGAAGAGTCTTTGGCATTTTTAAGCAGTCAGCAGTTCAGTGTATGAGACAAATCACCCCATGTGAATTTACTGCAGAAGCAAGCCAGAGACAGTCAGAACCATTGCTGTCTGCAGTGTTCTATGTTATCACAGGGGGAGCCTTACAGTCCCCTGCTGGGCTCTCTGTCTGATGTTCCCAGGAAAGACCTGCAAATGCAAGAGTTATTTCCTCAGTGCAAGGTAATTAGAATTATCTTAATGCACAGGGATACAATTAATAGCTTACTGCAGGTCAGTGATTAAGAATTACCTGATAATAACCCTGAGTAACTAACTGCAGAAGGAGGAAAAATGACAGATCCTCTCCCCAAGTCAGATTTCTATTTAGGACGCTCATTTGGAACGCTCGCCATGTGCCAGCAACACAATGGAGAAGTACCATTTCCCCTGCAATTAAAGTCCATTCGGTGAAATTACCTCCGTATAATTACTAGGTAGTTGTCGGCATTTGTTATAGCCTGAATAAGTGTTGTGTCCGTGCTGGAAGCCTGGACACGTTGGATGTGTTGTTGCGAGCACCCCATGTTGACACTTCTCTGAAGCGCAGTGCCACAAGGTCAACTCCTGTTATTTTCTACAACAGCTCACCTCCTTGTGGTTAGGTTCAGTGACCGTGTAAACTCTGGAGGGGGTGAAAAGAGCTGTAACTTTTTACTGAATGAAATTCCTGTACATCTTGAACTCTGACCTTAGGGAAGGCAGAAAGTGACACGTTGTCCTTGTGCCGGTTAGTCATGTCACCTTCACAGCAAAGCAGCATCACACCTGAAGTTAATTAGACAATATATTGTAAATCCTTGAGTTAACTCTTTTCCCGTAAAGTAATTGGGTCTATGTTGTTGATTCAGAGGCAATGTATCTGTTGGCCTGCTGTAAATATTTTTGTCTTTTGAAAAATTATATCTTTGAGTTCTGAATAAGTTGTTCATTGTGCGTTTATTAGTAATGAATGCTTCCCAGTTTGCCCTGTGATAGTATTGCCTGATGGGGGTGGGGGGAAAAAGAGTGTAATACAAGTCGATAACTCCCCCCCCACTTATCCTTACAAAAATATAGAGAGAGTTTTTTTTTTTTACTACTATGTCTTTATTTACTTTCATTTTTACTACAATGAATATATATATCAGTTTAGGAACATTGCTGTATATTTCTGCTTTGCATTAATGGAATTTTAATTGTATTTACAATATATTCTTGGGCTGAAAAACATATTTCTCACTATATAACAATATATTTCATTTTTGTGTGTGTGTTTAAGGAATATAGCATTTGTATAGCAGTGTTGATTTCCTATTTGTCTCCTTTCCACAGTGAGGATATTTGTGATGGTGTGTGTGTGTGTGTGTGTGTGTGTGTGTGTGTGTGTGTGTGTGTGTGTGTGTGTGTGTGTGTGTGTGTGTGTGTGTGTTCAGTGTGTTTGTTATGTAACCCCATGCCCCCCACCCCTTAATCTTTCTGTTGTAGCGGACATGTTTTCGCATGAAGACGGGGGTCCTGAGCCAGACTGGGTCAGGACTGAACGGGAGCAGTTTTCTGACTTCCGTGACACTAACAAAGATGGGAAGATGGATAAAGAGGAGATCCGACGCTGGATCCTGCCCCAGGACTACGACCATGCTCAGGCCGAGGCCAGGCACCTAGTGTACGAGTCAGATGCGGACAAGGTACCACCTCTGTGTCTGCTCATAGACTTCTCAACCAACTACAATTTAATAACTACAATTACTGAGTGTTGTTTCTACAGCTAACTCCAATTTCCCTAACTAACTAGAATTATTAGGTGTGTATTTTCACACAGATGCCCTGAACGGCTTTAGTAATTGTGTTACTTTTAAGTTAATGAAGTGGGATGGAAGTTGCTGTACATGTGGGTGCCTGAGGGTATAAGCAAGCCCATATTGAGCATATGTCACTGACCGAGGGGCGTCTCGCATGGATTTTAGGATCAGATGCTGACCAAAGAGGAGATCCTGGACAACTGGAACATGTTTGTGGGCAGCCAAGCCACCAACTACGGTGAGGACCTGAAGAGGAGACACGATGAGCTGTGATGGATGCCTGTCTGTGCCACATCCCCTCAGAGCAGCAGGGACAGCGCCACTGGCATGGGTCACACCACTGCACGCAGCTGTGCTCCCCCTCCATGCCAGTGGCAGAGAGGAACCGTTGGAGGTTATTTAAGTTAGTGTAATAAGAGCTGTACCAAAGGTGCACCGTTCTGAAGGCTATGTCTTTGTTTCTGTGAGATTGACAGGTCCCTGTGAGGGAAGTCTGCCAGTCTGGGTATGAGTGTGTGGAAAATGGTGATCTGTTCTCTACCATTGAGTGTTTGTTTAAAGCCATTAATAGTGTGATGTGTGTCTGCAACCTAGATTTGCTCTTCTGGCATCTAGCTTGTCTGTATGTTAAAAAACTGTGATATTCATTTGTCTGTTGTGCTTAAGTTTGTCTCTTTTGTTACATTCATAAAATGGTTAAGAATGTGGAGAACATCTGGGGTGCATCAGTATCTACAGCATTTTAGATCTTCAGACTAAACCATCTGCAGTGCTTTATGACCCCTTCAGGATGTTCTTCTCTTGTTTTGGTGGGAAGTACTTTGGTCTGGTACATCAGCCATCTTGGCTTGTGTCTCCTGCTGACTGGAGGTTATTTAAGTTAGTGTAATAAGAGCTGTACCAAAGTAACCGCATATGGGGTTTGCAGTGCTTTTACAAATGTAGCTGCACAAACTAGCTATGTATTTCACAGCAATGTGGGGAGATTCGGGATCATGTTTGTTGTGAGCGCATTTGTTGTGTTTATAAATGGCTGTCTGACGTGTATACAGGAGAACCTCCCCATTTGCAGATTTGCGATCCACATTTTCGAAAATTTGCACCAATACTCCCTGTTTAAGACTTAACTCTCTTTGCAGGGGACAGATCACTGTGCCAAACCCTTACATTTATGTGACATTGAACAAACTGTTAGAGCTTTACTACATAAACAATTATACTGGTGAAAATTGTATGATTACAGTATTTTTATTCTGAAAGTTGTTTTGTCTCCTGAGCAAATTTCATTTACGCTTCATTATCATTGGTACAGGACAATTTTTTTTTGCATTTCACCTTTAACGCCAATTTGTAGAAGGTGGTCCCTGTGAATGGTAGATATTTTATTACCATTCACATTCACAACTACCATATAGTTATTTTACATTTAAATTTGTAATTGTAGCTGGATAGTAGATAGGTTTCCCCTATATTATTAGTGGTTGGGTCAATCATGTGATACTAGTATTACTTACTTACTGTCAATTTGTTACTTCTTGAAACAGAATACTGAAAGCAAGTGCACATTTAGAGCATTTTATAATCTGACATTCAGTTCATTAGCATGTCCACTGTAAAACACTTTGGGCAGCTCTCTTGTGTATTGTATGCACCCCTGGAGGCTGGCTGTGTGATCCAAAAGTTTAAAGCATAACCTTATATAATAGTAATTTAATGGAGACAGTCTGGATGTCACACTGTAGCTTGTGTTTAAAAGGTCAGTACATTGTGGTTTTAAATATTTCTCATTTTTGTTTTGACATGCCTTTGCATATGTTTTGTGTAGGTCACCTTTTATAAACTTGAGGCTGATACACCTTTTGCATTTCAGGTCTGTAATTGTAAATGTGCAATTCAACGTGCTATTCCTGTAAATATGAAGCATTTTGGACACTTTACAGTGTGTTGAAACCTTATACATTGAGGTCAGTGTGTGAATAAGGGATATGACTTGAAATGCACTGCACCAGCTCAGATTACCTCTAACCCATGCCATATTCTGGTCTCATTCTTTACTGTGCTTATGGCCAGGCTCAGGTCATCCAAAGCAATATGAATATGTCACATACCCATATAACACATTTGCTGTACTCTGAAAGTGTTTATTCATGATGTTGGAGGACGTGACTTTCTGGCTCATTCCTCATTTACTCTTTGACTCTCCTCTTTAACATTTTGTATTTCCAGTGCATCTTTGTAACCTTTTTTTAACAGTCTACAGTATAATCAAAGTTTGTACATTGCCAGTCCTGATACCAACTCAAAATAAATGCTCTTGGCTTTACTTTGGGTGCCAGGTCAGAATTGTACCTTTTCTGCATTAAAGTGAGATTTGCTCTCTGCACAGCCCTTTCAGAGTTGAACAGATTCACTGCATTTGGAAACCTGTGAAGCAGAAGGCATATATTGAGACTGAAGAGCTTTCCAAACTGCAGGCAGCTTCTACAGAAACACCTTACACACCTTCAGACATGTAGCTCAGCTGTTAACCAGTGCGACGGGTTGGCTCCTAATTGCTCTATGTGACAAATGACCTTAATTTGTCATTTAATGGGTGTCATTTCTGCTAGTTGTGGGACCAACTGTTAAACTTATGGCACAGCAGCTCCCCACAGCCTGCGAATGGACTGTGATTAGTTAATGCATGCATGTGAATGTAAGAGTAAGGGGAGTTACTGTAGTGCCACACGCTTGCTAATTGACATGCGAAGAGCTGGTTGTGTTAGTAGGATGAAGTGGATGCGACCATTAATGGTCCTAATTTGTAGCTGCTGGCGGTTCATGCGTAACATGTAACTGAGAAAGCAGTGCCGCCTCAAAGCTTTCCACTGCATGCTCCACTGTGCATCGATGCTGGAACATATGGATACATGTCAGTGTAGATAATTCTAGAGCATGAGAAAGATTACATTAGATGCAAAATGGAGCATGATGTGTCTTAACATTTAGCCTTGCATTTCATTTTATGCAAAAACAGTCAACATGTTTTATTTCCATCTTGGAATCCTAAATGCTTGTTTATAATGTATACTAGTGACCCTAGTGCTCAAACCGCTTTGTAATGTAGCTGTAATGTAGAATAATCTTCGTACATAGTTTTTAGGGGTTCTTGGAAATTTTGGGGTTCATGGAAATTAAAAGATTTTTGAATTTCAAATTTGTATCTGAAGTAAATGAAATACCATAGTAGGGAAACTTCATAGTTTCTTTTTTCACAAACGCAATAGTAAATATTTCATAACACAACATAAAATTGTTGAGGTTAAGGTTGACAGCATATAGCATGTTAAATTACAGCCTATTGGGAGCAGTGTATTTTTTACGGTGTTGAATTACTTCAGTCTAATGCTAAGAAAAAGCTGAGAAATATGGTCAGACAAATTAAACAGTAATGAAGTTTTATGTATATCAAACATCAAAGTCCATCAGTTCAGAAGCTGTATTGTTCGATATTCATTACAGTAATGATTCAGGATACCACAAACTACTTTAATTTCAGCCTCACCCAAAATATAACTTTTACCCATTATCATTTCACAATAAATATTTACATGAGTTCAGCTGCTGTTTGGACATGTGTAGCTATTTGAACTACTGGGAATATCGTCCCCGCAGACACCAATGCATTACAGCTTGTTTTCAAATGTCAAAGGAATTCTACAGATGTAGAAATAAAGCCTTTATATTTTCTGATGACTGCCATTTTTACATTACTAAATACATTTAGTGATTTGCATGTTGGACAAATGAACCGCATCCAGAAATACGGGGCATTTAAACCATTTCTCCAGACAGAATATGTGGTTTGTCATGTGTCAGAGGGGATCTGTGCGTATGGGTATGTGGGAGCCGTGAAAATGTGTGGCTCTCCCACAGCTATTTATACACATGGTTCCCAGTTTAAGATGAGTATCCAATTATTCAGGCAAGGCTAATTTAATGACCGCGGACAGGTCTTCTATGAATGTCTCTGTAAATCATGCAATTCCTCCCATAAAAATTAAAGAGTCAGTCTGAGGAGCAAGATAATGTCATAAATTATACTTTAATTTGAATATTAATATTTGAATGTTGCAGGCCTCTGAACAGGCCATTTCTGTTGTAGTCAGGATATTGGGATAATTTTGTTGATGGGATTTTAAACCTGAAAGACGGATCAGATGAAGTAGAGGGAAGGATGCAACCATCGGGGCAGAACAGGCACACTCAAGGTCAGAAGACTGAATTAGACAAGAAAAAAACTGCAAATGGTTTCAGTAGGCTGAAAATTAACTTGTTTATACACGTAGATAATCAAGGTTTTATAATTGCTCTAAGGTTCACAGTTTGGTCACGAGCATGTTTCTAGAGGATGCTGGGGGGAAAAAATAGGGAAAAAAGCTGTGAAATGGCCCATGTGCCAGTGCAGTATCTGTTTTAAGACAGCCTTATATCAGATGGGAACAGTGTGGTAGTGTTATAGTGCCTTATTGGAAATTAAAACTGTTTCTAAGTCAAAACAGAGTCAAAAATAATTGCTTGCCCCATACAGTAATGAATTGCATGCCTGTACTGTGTTTTTTGACCTGGATTGCACAATCAATATGAAGCCTTTTCTAACATCATCTTAGGAAGATGATCTGAGTTCTGTGATAACTAAAGAAGGCTGCTGTGTCAGTGTAACATGTACAGTTTTAATACAGCACTGTTGTATTATATATGTGTGCATACTGTGTCTCATAAACATTGTGAAATGATGCCTATTATTATTAAAGCTTTTAGACATTTTGCCAAATAAGGGCTTCATGACATCCAGCTCTACATCTTTACAAAATCTGTCCTTACAGATGTACAAGCATATAAGAACATAAAAGAAATTCGGGGAATAAAAAAGGAGGATTTCTTGAGGAAACCCCTGGGGAAATGGGGAGAAAGGCAATATCAGGCAAAGGAAACCTAAGATCAGATCATACTATACTTAGTACTATAGTAGTACTATACTTGTTCATTCCTTACTCCTCCTAAAAATTCCTCTCTATGCATGTTATGATGTGGCCTGTGCTTTAAATGTGCCAAAAGCTTATTTTTGGTATTTTCGGTTATATTGTGTAATTGATTTTGAATGGGGGAAGTGAATATCACCACACATCATTTTCTCAGAGTTGCAGTGTCTAATTTCACATCAGTGTCTGCTCTCCCAAAAGAGGTTGTGACAAGTGCGGGCTCCTCCATATTGTCAGTGTTCCTCCTGATCACGCTCACACTCTGCGGGCATATTGGGAGGTCAAAGTGGCGCAGCCGGATGTCTCTTTTACCATTGCCCGCTGCCCATCAAGCTCGAGTCCCGAGGGCACACGCTACGACCATGCCTTCTGCCAGGCCTACTGCAACAGAGGCTGCACTGTGGAAAGGCACATGTCTTAAAACCAATGTGTCTTGTGTATGAGTGTGTGTGTGTGTGTGTGTGTGTGTGTGTGTGTGTGTGTGTTTGCATGTGCATTTCTACTCTCCAAAAGCTACAAAGATGAAATGAAATCCATATTACCTAGTGCCACATTTGTGTCTTGGTTTTCTAAATTTTAAGTGCAGACATAGGAGAGTGGCAGCAGAATTTCTATTAGTCTGCATTTCCTGAGCTAGCCCTGAAATAAATCAGGAAGGAGCAACAAGGCAGGGGTCACATTTGCGCATGGAGTTATTTTTGAAGAAAATCGGAGCAGTTCCAGCTGAGCTCACTCACATGATGTGATAAGACTCTTCCTCTGTTGCCGCTGCTAACCCTTATTAAGGAGGTGGAAGGGAGGCACCAGGGCTGACTAAAGGTGCTCTTAGGCGGTGCAGTAGTACTGTGGTATTGTGGAAAGAAACCAGGCTGATAACCCAAAGGTTGATGATTAGATTCCCTGGTGAGGTACTGCTGTTGTACCCTTTGGCAAGGTACATAATCCAAATTTCCCAATTTGCACAGCTGTATAAATGAACAACAGAACTGTAAGCTATGTAAGTCACTCTGGAAAAGGGTGCTCAGCAACTTTAGAGCAATGCTGGGGTATGTCTGGATAGATCTTATTTATTCTTATCTGGTGTTTCTCACAATTTTCTTCTGAAATTGCAGTAAACATTACATTGGTGATGTACATGCAGAGATATACAATCACAGAATGTGGTGGTGGGTTGTTAAAATACAAATTTAGCACACAAATAACCTGATAAAATAGTAGGTCACAGCATAGATTTGCAAGTCTGATAAATAATCAGCTTGTAATGAGTTAAATTTTGGATTTAATTTTGGAAGCTCCGTATGTAGCATTGTGAACACACACAATGCAATTATATTCATGATTTTTGAATATGTTTGAATACTGCAATGTCCTCATTTCTGAGATCTGTACATATGGAGCCTTGCTGCATTTTGTATTTCATTAAAATATATTACTGCAGCTTTGGAAGAAACAGCAATTAGATAAACAAAGTAATGACAGTGTACATAAAATTATATTTAAAGATCTCTAGTGGTCTCAATGTTTGCATAAAAGTGGGACATCTCTTATTAAATTGATGTTTACACAAGTTGCTGTTATTAAAGTTTAGACTAAGGTATAACTATAAGAATGACTGGAAGATTTATTCAGCATATTTGTTTCTTGATTAATACAGCCTGATGTAGGCCTCATTGAGTTTTACTTCATTTTCTGAATTGAATAACTTCAAGTTAATTCAAAAAGCCCTTATTAAACCTGTGTGCTGGGCTATAATTTACATAAACTCTGTTAAAACTCTGTTGCTTAAATCTTAATTACATGGAAAAAATCCTTGAGCAGTTCTTTCCTTAGTTCCTTCCTTGAGTCATGCCAGTCCAATACATTTAGCCATATCCCGTTGTATCTTACAGCCTTCTCTTCTCATTTGCAGCAACATACCATGAAACATTAACATTTTTTGTGACCGCTGGCCCTCTTAGGTCACTTACATCAAGTTACAAGTTTGAAAGGTATGTGTGCACCCTTGGCAGACACGCAGGGACTCAGTGGCATCAAATTTTAACAAGGCATCTGGGAAAGTCAGGGCCACGGAACTATAGAGCCGACCCCTCTTCAGCGTAGCTCGACTCCCCCTGGTGGCAAACTGATGAAAGCACATGCCAGGGTTCAATGAAGTGCATGTCCATTGACTCAAATCCGGCTTTTTACATCATGAATTTTTATGTTCCTGTTGGCTAACCATGCAGCCAGGAGGGGACGCCTCCCTTCCTTGACTACACAATGTTGGGGTAATATATTTTAATTTAAAAACCACAAACCCATTGATTGCTTAATTAATTTTAACCATTTTAGGGGAATAGAGCCAATTTGGAGAGGGTCACAAGGACTAGATTCAGCAGCAAACAGTTCTATGTTGTTAGTCCATGCACTTGGTCCTCTCTTGCTGATTACCACACAATTAACATG
Organism: Megalops cyprinoides; assembly: GCF_013368585.1. NCBI lineage: Eukaryota > Metazoa > Chordata > Actinopteri > Elopiformes > Megalopidae > Megalops > Megalops cyprinoides. The sequence goes on from NC_050595.1 coordinate 32,608,116, forward strand.
TTGGTAAAATTCATATTTGCATCCCTGGGGAAATTAACATGCGCATGCAGAAAGCATGATTAGCACAGCTATGAACTACTTCACCAATAGAATTTAACAGGCTTTATCAGCATGAAATGGGAAAAAATGACTTCTATTTATATTTTTCTTTTATAGTGGCCTGTAATTCAGTACAGTCCACCACAAATGCTGATTTCATGTAATTTTGTCTTCTGTAGTTGTATTCACTGCCATATCTTCAATACACAGGAATTATGTGTCCTCAGTTTGTCAACAGCTATACTTAATCTGTGTTTTAAAGTTAGAGCACATTTTTTTCAGGTTTGAATATTGTACTGTATTGAATATTATAACGCAACGAGACAACATGCCCAGTTTTTCATCAGTCATCAGTTTTTCATAAACCAAAGACATAAAATATAAGACATGAAATTCTGCTAGTCTGAAAACATAACCATTCCATGTAAATATTAGCCTAAAGGGTAGCGTATAAGTGTTAATGGTATAGTAATGTGTTGTCTAGTACAGGGAGATGTGGCAAAATCCATTTCTGCTATTACAAGTAGGGAGATGCTTTCAATGATCTTTGAGACATGCTGTTTCATCTACTAACTCAATTTTAAAGAAACATTTGAAGTAGTAAGTTAAGGTCTTGATCTCACCTTTAAGAGGTTGCCTATGGATATTCAGCCATTAATTAATTAATTAATGTAATTAAAACTGAACACTAAAATGTAGAGAATTACAGTTTGAAAGACACTACTCATAAAATAACTTCACAATAGAATTTTCAATTAATAGTATGTTTTGGAGCTCTGTGCGGTTTATATATAAAAATAACAAAAATGGAGATCAGAGAGGCTAATTAACTAAGCAAACATTTAGATTAGAATTGCACTGAAGGAAGGCCTGGGAATTGAGCTAGTCCCATGGGAGAGTCACTCTACTGAAAGGCTGGGGCATCTGGATCAAATGAGGCCACAGCCAGAAGGCATCTCTCTCTCTCTCTCTCTCTCTCTCTCTCTCTCTCTCTCTCTCTCTCTCTCTCTCTCTCTCTCTCTCTCCTCTCCTCTCCTCTCTCACTCTCCCTCTCATTCACTCATTCTCTGTATCCACATCTGGACCCCATTGGGAACAACTCCCCTCCTCTCACAGCTCCACAGTTCCAGTCCTCAGGGGGCCTCCCAAACCACGATTCCGTCCCTCACATGATGTTAACAGATGTAATCCTATTACGGTTTAGATCTCCTCACCGGAGAGCTCTCACTGTACCACAGTGAGGCTCGCACCAACCCTGAACAAGGCGGACATCAGACACACCCCAGTGCTCTGCTTCACAGGCCTGGGCTGTCTGGCTGACCTGGGGTCAGTGCAGACTGAACCCCAGCCAGCAAGATTCCAGTTGGCTGAGAATCCCCCCAGTGTCCTCTCCCCAGGAGACGTTGAAATATAGGTCACTGCAGAACACAAAGCGTGTGTGGAGAGCTCAGACAGCAGCTGACTATGGTTGTTGAATCTGAAAGAGACACTTAAGATGCACAGACATTCTTCCTGAAACCTGTTCCTGTGAAGGCACTGATTCGTAAAATAATTATTATAAACATTTTCACCAAATCTATCAAATGCAATGCAAATGTACATAATAATGAAATGTGTATTAATTGTCACAATAATGATTACAACAACAATAACAACATTTTTTTAAATGTTACTGTTCAATGTAAATGGAAGTGTTAAATAAATAGAGGATTTAGGCTTATCTTCTCCCATATTTTCAGCATGTGTATGTGTGCCTGTGTGCATGCATATCTATGTGTGCATGTGTGTGTGTGTGTGGTCTCTGAGGCACAAGTGACTGGCAGCGCTCTAAGAGCTCTTCCTTTCTGCTTGTCTTTTCTCAAGGTGTTTCTTCCTCTGATTTCTCTGGGTTCAAGAGGAAGGCTAGCCTGAACAAGCCTACCTGCACCAGGAGGAATCAAGTTCACCCTGCACCACAGGCAACTGCACAGCCGCCTGGAGAGGGGGACCCAGCTCCCAGGCACAAATGAGCAGACCTGACCCCCGTTGCACACTCACTCACTGGCCTTTGTAAATATGTGAGAGGCCTGAACTGGAGAGCAGCATCTTCTTTAAAGCTGAAATAATACTATTTGAGACATGTTTGTTCTTTCATATGTGTAACTTCCCCTGTAATATTTTTTTCTTGTAATTTCCTTTTTCATATTGTTGTCTTCTTTTCAGCCTTCTCATTTCCTCTTGTAAAAACATAGTTTATAAAAACAAAAAACCTAAATCAGATGATGAAAAAAAAGTCAAAGACAAGTTAAAGAGGGTCAATCACTATTCTGACCATACGCATGAGGATCCTTGATAATGGATAATGGATTCTAGATGGTGATTGAATCTTTGCTATTGCAAGGTCCACATGAGGCGTGAGTAGGTTTTTACATTTTGTGTTTTTTTTCCAGTTTGTTGAATCAATTCAACTGAAATTGGTTTTAAATTCTCATTTGTGCCCCTTATCATTGGATCATAAGTTATATTGTGTATTTATGTGTATTTATTACCAAAACACAGTAAATGTACACAGGGATACAGCCGTTATCCAGGCTGTGGTATTGTTCAGCATCTGAGAATTTCAGAAGACTACGGATAGAATGTGACAGCACAATAGAGAGAATGAAGCATACTGATGTGCTACCTAGGGATTCTGGGAGACACAATGGTGGATGAAACTTGCTCAACCATGTCCAACACAACAGCAGGGGCACTGCCCACATCCCCTCCTCAAAGGTCTTCGGTTCATCTCCTTTTCACAACAATACCATGGCACAGAGACAGCAAGGGAGAGAGAGGGAGCCCTGCACATGAGTTACAGGTGGCTTTCTGAGTGCAAATAAAAGGGGCTCTGCATTCATCCCTCATTGGGTAATGAGGAAATGAAGCCGATGCTAATAGTCACCTTGGTGCTCGCCCCATTGAGGGTGCCAGTCACGAGCTCGCACTGATGGAGGGGCAACGTGAAAGGCATCACGCTCACTGCATCCTCACACAGGTAAATAGTGAGCGTGACATTTCAGAGGGGACTTGCATTCTTCTGGATCATTCACCATGATATTTGCAGTTATTGTTTGTGTTTCTGTGCCTTCATCCTTCGGTGTTATGATAACTGTAAAATTTCTGAAAAAAATTCACGTACAGACACAAATGGGTAGGCCTTTTTTTTGTTTTTGTTTTTTTTACAGTGATATTTGTATGGTTAATCTAATAAAAACACAGGTCATTAATAAAAGCAAAATAAGGTGGGTTGGTATGTTAAGTTAAGATATTAACAGAGCTTGCTCAACTGTACTTGTAATATTTCAAAGGAATGTAAGATACAACCAAAGCTGAAGAAAACAGTGCCCTCAGCAAGATTTTAGAACATGAACATGTTGTAAAATCTTGCTGAACATGAACTAGTCCATAACAAAACATCATTCCCATCTGTTCTTGTAGACTTTACAAGTAAGCACTAGTCTACTAATTCACACTTCTCAACCAACAGCATTTCAGAATTACTCTGTCAAGTTCCTAACAAGCCATGACCAACAAGTGCTTTAAACTGAGTGTGTAATGTGTACTATTACAGACAAAGGCTTGTCCATAAAAGACACATCAGTCATCAGCTAAGTCTGGATAACACCCCAGCTTGTCAAGCACCCCCCAGGGGTTCCTGACCAAGTTGGTGTTGTTTAAGTGCTCATTATAAGCAAGATGGTTCCTCTCACCACATTGGTAAGTTACACATGCCTTATCCTGCCACATGCTAAAGCTGTTGTGAAATGATATTGAAACTTGAGGGACATATGGCTGCCCATTGAAAAAAGATCAAACTGTTGCATTTCTATCATCATTTGACATGTGTAGATAATTGGAGCTTAACATTTATTTTGATTTATTTGGATCAAAGTAATGGGAAATTGTTTTACTGGGCAGATCACAGTACCCATCTCTCACATCTTAGCTCATATGCACTTACATGGTGATACAGTGCGATCTGATTTTGTGGTGGTGCATCACACAAAAGGGCCTGCAGACTGCACAGCGACAACTAGGATTGGGATTATGCAATAATGCATAATGCTGTTATTGTCACAACCAAATGCAGTGACACACATGATTTTTTTTCTAATCATTCATTGCAGTTTTCATGATTATTGCAGTTTTCTCTTATTTCATTGTTTCTTTTTGCATATAAAGCAATATGACCGTACAGGTATTGTTAGGCCTATCTAGGCAGCATACCAATCATGATTAGTTAAATTATCGTATAGTGTATGAGTTTGTTAATGATACTAAACTAATATCAGCAGAAACTTTCTACTGCTCTCTAATCAATTAATCATTGAATGGTATCGTTAAAAACAAGTCAGGTCATTGCTAACTGATAATGTCATATAAATATCTTGCATGATCTGTTTAACATTTGAATATTTAAAGTTTTCCTGAGAGTGTGCTTAGAGGAAGGTGGAACTGCTACTGTAGTAAATAAGCAAGTCAAATGAGTTTACCAGTTCATTAAAGTTTGTGAAGAATAAAACACTGAATCATAAGCTATGCGAATTTAAAATATAATGACAGAAAATTCTGTTGTTTTCCCAAAAGTTGTGACAATACTTTTGAATGCCTGCAGAAGCACGTTTTCCACTGTAGAGAATTGACTTACTGAGGCCTGCAAATGAACCCTGACACACATTACGTACACACGATCTTATATTCTCAACATGCAAGCAGGGAGGCATAATGCACTTATCCTGTTATAGCTGCTCAACATGACAATGAGTGCTGAACAGTTACACATCAGGTGGTGTGGAAAGTCATATCTTGCGTCTCTGGGAAGTTGCGGCAGTTTAAGATACGCACCCCATATTTTCACTGAGAGGGGGCAGATTCACATGCATTTGTGTTTCTGATGGGAGCTTGTTCATCTTAAAACACAACCTGAGAGGGTGCGCTGTGAAAGCAGAGACATCCCTCGCTCGTTTCACCTCATCAAACAGACTCTTCCGTCTTTTTTCCACATTTATAATGTAAAAAGAAAACAACGGCGGAGACAGCCTGGTCGCTTGTCTTTGAATGAGTCGAGCGCCGCTCGGACGCGTCTCCGGTAAGCATTTGCACGCCGCTGGATTCTTTTCCGTTTCTTCCTCCTGGCTGATGAAAAGCGCTCGTCTCCCGACCCTCCAGAGCGCAGCCTTGAAGCGGCCCGCAGCCCCCTGCTGATGCGAGTAAGACGCAGAGCGAGGGGAGAGGGGCGGACAGATGCGTGGATCGCACCGTTAAAGTAAACTGCCTCGATGGGGAGACATGTTTACTCAGGGAAGCTGCGAAACGCCAGAGAGACGCCGCGCTCTGATGCTGATCTGACACGCGAACGCAGCATGGGGAATAGTCAATTTTCGGCTGGCGACAGAGAGAGTACAAGACGTATGTCGGCAGGAGTCATTATGTTGAGTTTTCTGTCTCCCCCTGTCAGGGGCCTGAGAGCAGCATTCATAGCCAGGAGCCTTCGTTTTTTTCTTAACCTATCACCAGATATACGCTAATTTAAAACAGGGGAATGAGAAAGGAGAAGCACAGAAGTCAAAGCACATATACCAGCTGACATAGCCCCGACCACCAGAGTAATCAAAATGTATTTTTGATACCTTAATAACTGAATTGTGTTCAAGCTGCAGGCAGTTACGGTTATCTACTGTCAGGCAATGGTAGGAGAGAGTGAATAATTATCTCTTGATTTTTCCTGTGTAGTGATTAAATGAAGCCGTGGCGTACGCCCCCCTGGTCTCCCTGGTGAGTGGGCCCAGGTTAGGGCTGAGTGGCATTAACAGCTGATTGATGTGGCAAGGGACTTCAGCTGCTGAGGGGTGAGGTGCTCCCAGGTGATGGTCGCTGCTGTCATTAGCCTACACAGAGGCAGGACACTAGCATCACTTCCACTGTATCAGGTTCTGCCACCAGGTGACACTATCTGTTGTGTCTAAATGTTATATGCCTAAAATGCGTTTATGAGATTCAGACCCAAATCATGTGCTGTAACCTACTGCATATTAAAATGTCACCTCAACAGGCCAGTATATCTACAAACAATGGAAGCAAATCAAAGTGTATCGCTTGCCAAACATAAAATGTAAGGTTGTGTGAGAGGTAATAATTATAATTGTAATAATTGAGACATAATGAGTTGAAATGAATGAAAGCCTTGAATGAAAGTGAATAAGAAACTCTGACTTAATCATTTAGTCGTCAGTTGAATGAGAACAATCACTAAGCTAAGCAGTAGCAGAGTTGAGTAAGAATATGAACAGTCTCATTATAGTGAGTGTCATTACACATTCCCTTCACTCATTCTGTGTCTTCATGTCTTAATGGTGTGATTAATAAACAGACGCAGGAGATATGCAACACAGAGGATGCACAACTCTAAAACTGCTGCATGCTTGCTAATAAGGGGTTCCTTTTTCCCCTACATTCCATTTCATCAAGGGAAACTCCATCATGGACACCCAGACTCTGACTCATGTTCTCATCCTCTGTGTAAAATGGCAACTGCATTGTGAGGCTTTGTATGTCCTCATAAATTAGATCTAGTAAGTACAAGTTTGCTCACATGTGCACCAAAATCCCTAGCATTCCTCTTGTGTCCTCATCTATCCTCTCTGCCATGCTGGGTTGCAGTGAGTGACTGCAGTGTGACACATGTGTCACCTTTCAGTTGGCGCCACTGAACCACTGAACACAAAGCCAAGTGAATAATTCATAAGTCTAATCTAATCAATGAGACTAACGAAGGAAGCATTCTCACTCTACATCAAATTCAAGATTAAACAGGATTAACGCTCTGCTTCAACAATATTCTAATGCAATCTCAACCAATTTACCTGCTCCCCAAAAATGAGGGAGAGAACTGGCATTATGCAAAGAGTATGTAAAAATGTGCGTAGGATGAATCCAAAGCCGACTGCTTCACAGATTCGCCTGGCCACGTAAGTGGAGGCCCCTTGTTATGTGTGCTAACTTAGCCACGGTATGTTTAATTTGAGCAGACAGGCCCCAGCCAGCTCCTGACAATAAACACAATTTATTTATCGCTAATCACACCCTGTGCCCCTTAGCTGCCGTTCTCTGCATCCATAAAAGATATTCTGTCTCCTGCCCATGCAAATTGTGACGTGCATAATAAAAATAGACCAAAATAATGGCAGCCTGTGGGAAGCCCACAGGAAACTTGCTGTCCTGTGCTGTGTCTTGCATATGTTTGTGTTGGCGGTTTCATTTAAAGAAACTGTGCTTCTGTCTGAGGCACAGTAAAGCAGGTAATATTCCTAAGGTGCTCATCGCAAAATACAAGACATGGTCAAATCCTAATTAGAGCATTCAGAAATAGGAAGAACTCGTAATGTGAGATATAGATGTGTCATATAGAACATTTGTATTACGTTGCCCCTATGTAGGTCAGAGAGAGAGAAGCTCTGTCACTGATTAATCTTGTCTGGATGGCCTGAGATTTTCCAGCTGTGTCATTGGCTGCCAAGCCCCTTTCCTTTCCTGTGGGAAGGTTATAGGCGCGGATGGGCATGGACCATGACTTCATCTAATCCAGACATCCACCATCACTTGTGTGACATCTGTTCATCGCTCCTCCTAATCTAGAACACTCAGCATGCATTAGAGGGGACTTCTCCCTCCACAAAGGTGATAATTAGATAACGAGTTGAGATTCAGGCAACTGCAGGCAAGAAACTCACAATAAAGAGTGGGTCATGGCAAATGTTGTTGTATGCTCTTGTTAGACTCACAGATCCACCACAAAGGTCTTGCCTTCATTTAAATTAGATTACTTCAATGACCAGTTTTTAGCAATAGTCAAGTTCAAGGCAACTCAAAGACACTCTGTATGAAACATGAAATGCTATGAAATACTATTATTATCTTGGGCTTACAAAATGGAACTTGACAATTCTTTTTTATTTTTTCAGTTCTCTGGAGATAAAAAAAAAATGTTTGAAAGTGCCAAGTGGTTGGATGTATGCATGGACCCAGTTTCCATTGTCATAACTCAAAGAGACAAAGCAGAGCTCTGTCATCTATCTGTGCTACATGTGAACAGGAACCTTGTCAAACTGCAGTTTTCAAAGGAAGTAGCAAAGTGGAAGTGGCTTCAACAAAGGTGTCATAATTGACTGGTTAAACAGGTTAGGCTACAGCATTGTATTTAAAGGCTAACATAAATTGAATGACTCACAATTGATGTCATGAAATTTCCCAGCACAGGCCTGGGTGGGCTCCTTTCCTTTTCTATTAATACAGAATTCGCTATACATTTCGCTTTCGTTGGTGCATATGTCCCATTAGATACCTTTGGGCCAATCACAGACATATACGGCTTGTGTGTTCACCTAAATGGTTGCCTAAATGAGATAGCAATTGTGTGGCGTATGTGCCCAAGATAACTATTAAGCAGACTTAACTCTGGTCAGTTGATTTAAAAGTTAGACTGACTAAAAATCAGTGTGATTCTTGCCACTATGGAAACCAGAACTACAGCTATTTTGGGAAAACAGACAGCAAAGGTCATCTAAAATAATTTCATTTGCTTGAAATACATTTGTTCATCAATTGCATGTCTCAAGGTAAAAAAGGTAGGACTGAAAGTAACACAGGTGATATACAGTGCTGTGAAAAAGTATTTGCCCCCTTCCTGATCTCTTTTATTTTTGCATGTTTGTCACATTTAATTGTGTCAGATCTTCAAACAAAATTTAATGTAAGACAAAGACAACCAGAGTAAACACAAAATACAGTTTTTAAATGATCATTTTATTTATTGAAAGAAAAAGGTTATCCAACACTATATCACCCATGTGAAAAAGTAATTCCCTCCCCTAAACTTAATAACTGGTTGTGCCACCTTTAGCAGCAACAACTGCAACCAATTGCTTCCAATAACTGGAGATCAATCTCTCACATTGCTGTGGAGGAATTTTGGCCTACTGTTCTTTGCGGAATTGCTTTAATTCAGCCACATTGGAGGGTTTTCGTTAGAGCCCCTCGTATCGAGCCCCTCTCCTGCAGAACAGCTTACCTACTGAGGTTTGGGAAGCAGACTCTCTCTCCACCTTTAAGTCTAGGCTAAAAACATATCTATACAGTAAATCCTTCAGCTGAGGGACATGGCCTGGTACTGGCATGGATCATAGAGTCTCTGGCGGACTAGGTGGTGATACTCAACCCAGTCAAAAACTACAGCCAATCACAGTCCATCAATGACCAAGGATAATTGGGAAAGCCACAGGACATTGTTTTGTTCTGTTTACTGGCATTAAAAATGGATTTTGATTGAGTTGAATTTTTGATGTAAACTGGGCTTTGTTACTCATTTGTACATTAGATTTAGATACATTTAAACTTTGTGGGAAACAGGAGGAACAGAAGCTTACAAAATAATGAGGCAGAAAAGTGTAGCAAAGAGTTAACTGTGTGACAGCCATGCTAGTCTTATCCTTCAAATCCTGTTGAATTCAGCCTGACCATTGGAGTATATACATGCTTCATTTCATTCATGATGTTTCTGTGAACGTAGGTGTTTGTTCTGAGCAAGGAACTTTTTTTGTCTTTGTTCATTGGCAAGTACTTGTAGTGTCAGTGTGCACTGATTGGATACCCAAATGCCCGGTAAAACAGTGGATCATATTCATGACACAGAGTACTTACTGTAGACTAACAGAAATCCATATGCTTCTTTAGTGAAATAAATCAACCTCAGAATTAAACAGCAATTCAGACTGATGTGTGTGTGTGTGCGCGTGCGCACATGTGCCAACAGCTTGCTTGTTTGTTTGTAAGCCTGTGTATAAGCCTGTGTCGCAGAGAATATTCCAGAGAAAAAAATTACCCTATTCCTCACATACTCATCTCCAGTGAAAACCCCAAACAGACATAAGGGAAAGGGGAAACATAATTATGTTTCCAACAATGAAAAAGGTTTGCTGAATTTAAAAACTTGAACTGCATCACAGGCATATTTTTTCTAATAGAAAGAACTCTCCACTTCAGATAAATGCACCAAGTGACCTACACTGAAAGGGTGAGATTTAATTTTTCAATTAGTTTGGCTTGTGTCAATTTCCAATCAAGAAGAGAGCAGATCTGAGACAGGCGTGCAGCCTGAGAGAATAAACAGGATCATCGGCCACTTCCTGGGCTCACTTGTGTTTTTGGTCTTATTCACACAAGCAGCCATCTCTACCCTCTTTCGAGGCCAAAGCTGTTTGAACCAAAGTTCTAATTATTTACATTTACATTTATTTATTTAGCAGACGCTTTTATCCAAAGCGACATAAAAAAATGCATACAGTAAGTATAGCGACAGTGCGGGGACAGGATGTGTACAGTTCCACAATGAGACAGTAGTTGTCAGCTGAGAGCAAAGTCTGTTTGAGGTCGCAGTACTAGCTAATTTATGCAACTACAGGGTATAGGGCAACTAATAAGATCCAACTTCAAAACAGTGCAATGAGTGCCAGAGTAAAGGTGGTAACAAAAAAACAAAAACACAAAAAACACACTGCAGTTTTTAACAGCACTGATCCAGATGGGGAGCTGAAAGATGACAGTAGACAGGAGTTGGGAAGTGAGTGGTCGGGGGGGCATTGTGTGATAGGTCAGTCCAGATAGAGTCTGAAGAGATGTGTCTTCAGACCACGTCTGAAGGATTGGAGTGATGGAGCTGTCCGTAGCAGGACAGGGAGTTCATTCCACCACTGGGGAGCGATGGAGGAGAAACATTGCCTTGCAGAGCAAGAACCTCCCGCTTTGTCTGTGCGAGGAGCAAGGCGTCCAGTTGCTGCTGAGCGTAGGGGTTCAGCATCGTGGACTTCACTGCACATGAGAACTTTTTGTTTAAGATTGTTTTTTTTTTTGTATGATTTCTAATTTATAGGCTGTTTAAAAAAAGAAAATGTGCACAATATTGTTATTGAATTTGTCTTAATTTAGATCAGTTCTGAACTTTCTGAGAACCACTTCGCGATTTTATTATGAAATCCAAGGCCCGGTGTTAGTGCAAACAGTTGCCAAGACACAGGTGCTATCAGTGGAAATATTTTTTGGAAATCACATATTTTGAGCATATACATCAAGGTGACATTTTGGAAATATTGGATATACCAATTGGATCATATTGGTCCACCAAGCAAAATGCTAATTTCCCCCTCAAGTCTAGGTAAAATGGAATTATGTCTCTTACCCAGTGACATGCCATATTTAGGTCAGGTCTTTCATAGTACTTACAATTTGTATCAGAAATACTCTGTTTGCATGTCATGCTTTATCCAGGGTTTGTATATCATCAGCAGTCTCCCTCTAAAACAGAAATAAAAAAGTCAAACCTCAGGATACATTCCTTCATCACAAGTGAGTAAAAGCAAAATGCTGGTTCTGAGTAAATTATTCACAAACTAACCCATTACAGACAGGGTCTAGGTGCTACCAGAAAAGTTAAACTCCAAATATGTTTCTGGGTCAGCTGCACTTGAGCAGTCAAACCTCATCTTTAAAAGCAAGCCACCATATTGGGTCCCATTGGAGCAGCACACATGTGGCTGTGATACGTCAGTGGAAGCCAGGCATGCACAGCCCATCCAACACAAAGGATGCCATGCTTTGAATGGGCACACTCAAGTGCCCATTCAAAATGCTGGCGTTGCATATTCAAATCCTAACTCACTGCCTAGCTAAAGTTTTAACAGGACTGTTTAGATCAAGAAGTAGCAGGTGTGAAAGGTGCTAAGACAATAGTATTCCATAGAACTTAACATTGTGTCAACACTACATTGCTGTGGTGCAATCACTAAAAGAGCACCACATCTTAACTGTGCAACACAGACCAGCAGGGAGACATGATATGGAAGAATGTTATTGCAGAAATAAAAGCCTACCGCTGCCTGAAAGAAACTATAGGAACTGACTTAAGCAAACTTAACAATATACCTAATGTAGTACTGTAGCAGTCTTTATTGGCTGATTGTGACCCCCAGGGTTTGACAAGGACCTCTCCACTTGAATTTGCTTTGAAGCCCGCATCAGAAAAACCTTCTGATAACATAAAAGCAGTAATTATGCCTTCAGAGGCTCCTGTCTGCTTTAGGGCTGCAATTAACTACTATTTTGATAGTCAAATGATCTATTGATTATTGAAATGAATAATCAACTATTTGTCTTATTTATCTATCGGCTTTTAAATTTAGCTTGCGGTTGTTTTAGGCACTTGCTAACTAACAATAAAGACAATAAACATGAGAACTTCATTCAAAAATACTTCTTTTAATGAATGGTTACTAGGACTAATTCAGTGAGGGCAGTTGCTTGCTGGGGAGTACAAGTCTGCTGCCTTTGAAGAAAGCCATCCATGGTAGCATTACAAGATCCAACAAACCTATAACTCGTTCGAATTAATTCGAATGCAACCCACATAAGGCACGCACGCAGAGACACGAGTTGTAGAAATCTTTCGCGATTTAGAAAGTATCAAATTCTCTGGCAGCAATCGGCAGCAACACTATCTCCAGCCATAAACGTATCCATAACAACAATGCAACGTTTAAGCAAAGAATTTCTAAATAGCAGACGGGCTCTGGTTTAACATGATAAAGTTAGGGCACATTTGGAATGTGAACACTGTATGTTCAACGTCATTAATAATTTATTGATCAAGAGAAAATAGAAAACGTTACAGCTCATAACGTGAAGTAACATGGCTTTTAACATTAACATCAGCTAGTCTAGCTAGCTAACTAACTTAGTCTTCATCATGCAGAGAGCCAACGTGCCACCTCTTCAGATGCTCGAGCACAACTGATGTGCTCCCATGCCAGGCAAGGTCAGGTTTGCAAATGTTGCAGTTCACAACCTTCTCGGCAGAGTTAAGAGTGAAATGCTGCCACACTTTTGAGGTCTTTGGAGGTCTTGTGAAGCAGGGTTTCCGTTAGCCGGTAATTACCGTCTTTTGCTTGGTAAAATTTATGAAAAAAAAAAACGATAAATTAAAAACTCGCCAGTCAAAATGTCCAGTAATAATGCACATACAATATTTACTACATACTCATACTACATTTTAGCCACTAATGTTGAGGTTTTGCTCAATCGTTACTGTTCGTTTTGCTTAATCGTTAGCCTACTGTTCATTAAATAGTCAATCTGATTTGAGGTCGTTGTCATTCTTTCGTCGACCTAGGTGTAGGCTACACATTATATTTGTGTTTGTAACATAGACTGTTATTGAAACGTGACTGGTAAGTATCATATTTGTCGTCATGACGTCACCAACTATTCGACAATTAAATTAGTTGGCAAATAATTTGGTCATCGATTTTCGTCGACTACGTCGATTATTCGTTGCACTCGTAGTCTGCTTCTATATTCATATGTAAAGAATCGTCATCACTTGAGGTTCACAGGGACTATACTTAGAAATAAAATGGAGACCTCTTAGGTCCTTCCAGAGGCCTGTTGTTTACTTTATCTGCATATCTGCCTGCTTCCTGACCTCACGCCCGCCCGCCCCCTCTCCCCGCCTCAAAAGCAAAAGTGGTTTGATCCTGCGCAAATCTATCGTGGGTAAATAACGTGGCTAAAGCGAGCAGTCAGTGGCTTTCGCCAATTCTGAAACCAAAATCAAAATCAGGGTTTCAGAAGTGCAGGGAGCGCAGAGAGCTAGCTAAAAGAGGGCAGGCAACTGCTGACGAGTTTCTTTCAGAAAACAGGTGAGCCGAAAGTGCCAAACAGCCTAAATATGTTGCAGTAAGTAAGCTAGCTTGCTAACAAGCGATTAGCTAGTTAGCAATCATTCATAACAAGCACAAGCTGATAAAGAATCAGAATTTGATTCAGTGCAGCGAGTAAGCATTTTATTAATAGTTAATGTAACAGACAGTGTTTTTGTGATCATAACCCAGCGAAGTTGGCCTCAGCCCAGCAGCTAACCTGTAAAATGCACACTTAGTTCCACGGGCAGCTGCAGAGGGAGAACGAGCAATGTAGCTGAAGACATGAGACAAGGTGAGCTCAGCAAAGTAGCTAACAGGTGTTCCAGCTTCCAAGTAACCATTTACTGGGTAGTTTCAGTGAAAATGACAGTACATACAGTGGTCCCCCTTATCCGCAGTTTCAGTTACCCGGTCAACCGCGGTCCGAAAATATTAAATTGAAAATTCCAGAAGTAAACAATTCATAATGCGCGCCGTTCTGAGTGCCGTGATGAAGTCTCGCGCCGTCCCGCCCGGGACGTGAATCATCCCTTTGTCCAGCGTATGCACGCTGTATAACGCTACCCGCCCGTTAGTCACTTAGTAGCTGTCTCGGTTATCTGTTCGATTGTCGCGGTATCGCAGTACCTGTGTTCAAGTAACCCTATATATTGGTATAATTGTTCTATTTTATTATTAGTTATTGTTGTTAATCTCTTATTGTGCCTAATTTATAAATTAAACTTTATCATAGGGATAGGAAAAAACATAGTGTATATCAGTGGCAGCTGGTGAGCTGGAAACAGGGGAGGCTGAAACATTACCTTTAAATCAAATTTAAATGCTGTAGCTTTCGCAGTAGCGTACAAACTACAGACAATCTGCGCTGTTTCGCGACCATAATCATTTACTCTATTTACGCGATTGGTATCAATTATTCTGTGAATTATTTGTTTTATTGTTAATCAAGGAGGATAAAGGGGAACAGGCTGAAAGTAATGATAGATTTAAAGGTAATGTTTCAGCCTCCCTTGTTTCCAGCTCACCAGCCGCCACTGGTATATATAGATACAGATAGCAAGTATAAAATCCTCATTTAACCACAGTATGATTGATGAAGCATGATTATCTCGTTGATTATTAGCTGTTTCTATTGTACTTTAATTTTTTTTGTTAGAATTCCTCTCTAATTACATTGTTTCGAATAGAGACTAAGTTTAAGTCTAATCCTCATTGAACTACAGCAAGATATATGATTCAAAACACACTTACCATATTTACCATACCAGCTGTTTAAGCCTTAAATGCATACCAACCAACCTAATAATTGAATTTAACATAATAAATACATCATATATTTTTCTGTCCCTTTATTTTCTTGGGAGCGGGATGGAGGGAGGTGGGGGGGCCCGGGCACACTACCGTGTCCAGGGCCCAAAATTTGGTGCTACGCCCCCGGCGTCATGTCCTCAATTTTCAGTATAGTTCACCTTCCCTTTGATAAGACTTCTCTGTAGAAACTACGAGCTCCTTTGTAACATGCTAAAGGAGGCTAGTCTGATACGATTATCAGTGCTTGCGAGGGCAGTGAAAATTACACTCCCCCACTCTGGACACAGGAAAAGCTGAGGTCAAAGTGCACAGTCCAGCCCCCTGATCCCTGACTCCTCCCAACACTGTGCTGCATTCCTGCCCCATTTCACGATGTTCTCCGGCCTTGACGCCCTGGCTGAAGCCCAGTGGGAAAGCTAATGACCCCATTAACCTCTGATTCTGTCCTTGGGCTCTCTCCAGCTTGGCGGCTGGGCAGGAGACACCAAATCTTAGGCTTATTTTCATGAATCACTCATCATGTGCTTTTATATAACACATAGAGATGTAGATGAAATAAACATCCTGTTTGAACACACAGAGATATGGATGAGCTGAAAGTAGTCAATGTTATGCATACTCACAGTGAAAACTGAGCTCTTCTGTCAGTTGCCCAGCTTTGGTGGCTGCAGGGTACTCTGGAGGGGTTTAAAGTCAATGGGATTACACTTGACTAATTATCCTCTGATTGAAGTTTGCAACCAAAAGCCTGAATGGGATCAGCCACGATGCTCTGCTCCAGAAAAATCAATCAGACTTAAGCATCACTTGTATAAACAAAAGAGCCAGGAAACACGAAGAAGCAGACACACACCACACGCAGACACACACACACGCACACACACACACACACACACACACACACACACTCCCTCTGTGACCTGTGTCCTGTCTCTTTTCTCTCTCTCTCGCTCTCTCTCTCTGGCGCTACCTCTGTCTCTCTCCCCTTTTCTGTACTCTCTCTCACTCTCTCTCTCCTTCTCTTTCTTTGTACTGCCGCCTCTCTTTCTCCTTTTCTCTCTCTCAGTACTCTCATTCTCTCCCCTTTTCTCTCTCTTTGTCTTATAGCAGCTTGGAGGGAAAAAGCCTTGAGGCACAGGAAAGCTGCTGGACCGCCACCAAATTTCACTCCCCAGGAAGTGGGAGCCCATCTGCTCCTCACCACTCCTGACTTTAACCATTGCTCTGCCAAGCCCTCTGCTGAAATATCTCCCCATAAATAACAGATGGGCCCTTCCTCCACACTCTGCTGCTGTGTTTGCTTAATAAATTTAATTAATTTCCCAAACCTTGCTGGAGGATGCCTGGGAGGGGATCGCAAGGACCACTCTGTGGTGCCCCTCTCTAGGGAGTCTCTTTTATCCCATTTCCAGCCTTTTCTTCATTTGACAAACGAATGATGGCCAATTGTACACAAACGATAGGAAAACATTGCCCAGGAGTAATCCTTAAATGAAAAGATCTATGTGTTTCCCCGAAGTGCCGGATGTGCTAATCACACTGCCCTGAGAGGTAAAAGGTTTCAGACTGCCTCAAATAATTGGAAATGCTACAGTCTCAACTGTCTGCATTATCTAAGCCCTGTCAACACACACCAATAAGGGATCACTGTAATTTACAGAGGAGGAAAAACACTACTATTTTTTAGAAGTAGAAGAGATGATTACCCAAGGTTAACAAGAGCTGGGCCATTCCTCACATTAAGCAGAGTTATTCAAAAGTAAGTTGTGGCTATGAATTTTGAATGCTTAATTTTCACTACAGGCTTTGTCAGAAAATTTGTTAGTTAGCAGCATCCTATTTTCCTTATAGTTTGGACCTAGGGGTACAGCAGTCATTGAGACATCAAGGCGGGCAATTCTGAGGAGCCTGACATGTTCTCTTGTTAGATGGAGGGCAATTGATTGATGGGGAGCTGCAGCAGGGAATTCGAAGGTCAGCGAGAGAGCCATGTTTTATTTCACTCAAGGAAAAGGTCACCAGACCGCCTGCATGGAGAACACGGACACAGTGAAGATCCTCACATGACCGCAGAGCCTTGATTGGTTGTGCGTGCTGAGGAACTTCAGGTTCGCTGAGCTGCTGTAGACTGGTGAATGGTGCTGTAGGAGTGAAATCCCCATCCCTGGGAGAGCAACAATGAGGCTACCACACTGGGCTAACACTGTCCTGACATTTCAGTGTAATGGTGAACTCACCCCACCTGCTAGCCATGGGTGGTACACACCCCGTGATGCATGGCAGCCATTTTTGCACCTGTATGGCCACCATCAGGCATTGTAGAGAGGCCAGTTGTATGCTTGCTTCCCACAGAAGCAATGCCACCATCATGCTGAAATGGACTCCATAAAAGAACTAGCTAGTGGCATATGTTAATTACAAAATTAACAAAATGTTACTTTAGCTTACTAACACAGTGGTTCTTAGACTTTTTTTACGTGGCAGACCCATTAACTGACAAAATTTTTCCACAGACCCCACCAAGACCACCAGTTCTGGGGAATAAATAAAGGCATACACTTGGTTATTATACAAATCTGGAAAACTCTGCTCAAAATTAATAGGTCTACAGTCGTGTTATACACACCCCATTGGGATGAATGCAGCAATTTTTGATGAAACCTGAGTGAGGGGATGTCTGGCTCTAATCTGGAAAGCTTCAGTCTTATATTGGGTTTCATGGTGAGCCACTGCCCAATCTGCTTTGCCTGCCTGTGTTATGCTGCTGAGTTCTCTTTTCTAGCTAGAGAGCTAGCTAGATAGCTCTATCAGTTACTAGCAATTTCATATGGTTTGTTTTAAATATTGTACATTTCTGTCTAACTGCTGCATTATCATCAGTAAATGTAGCTACTTAAGGATGTAGTGCCCTTCACTAGCTCAAAAATTGGGGTTGTGAAGGGTTGTTCTTGTTGTTGTATGGTGGTCACAGAACCAATCAACCAAACCATTTGTGGGAACTGATGTGATGTGATAAACTGACATGGATGGCACACAATCAACATTGTTATTGCATGTGCTTACATCAGATCAAACAAATAGCTACAATTCTAGAATTTTCCACCCCTGGTGGAAAGACCCCTTGGCCACCTTTCACAGACTCCAAGTTTGAGAGCCCTCTGACAAGAGTTCCCCAACTACTCTCAGTCAATACTGGATTTCAAAATGCACTAGCTAGCTTACATTAATAGAAAACCCAATCACCCCCCAGCTTGGCAAGACAGCACATCAAACCCATTCTCTGGTTTCTTTCATTGTCAGTGATTTCTTTCATTGTCAGCTTGTTGATTCTTTGATAGATGGCTAGTATCAGCTAATTTCAAAATTCATGTAGCTGCTCACTTGCCAACTAGACATACGGTTAGCAAACTTGTGTGTGTGTGGGGGGGGGGGGGGGGTTACACGCTTGTATTTTTCCATTTTTCCATAATGGTAAGATCATATTAAATTCCTTTGTTGCAAGGAGACTTTATGTGGGCAGGCAATCAAATATTACTGCCCCAGACTTTTCCCACGTCCATGCACGGCACAATTACATTACAGTTTCAGACTCACTCACTGTGCCTCACTCCTGTAGGCAGTGGCGTCATTAGGCCTGGTTGTCTGAGGCTACAGCCCCAAATGTTTTATGAATAGCCCTGGATCTCAATTTTTTTTTTTTTTTTATTACAAAAATGTATGGGGAACATTAGCCTTCCTCACACAGGACACCAATTATGTAGGGGCAATGCCTACAATTAGAGGGGGGTACCACTTACGTGTAAGGAATATCCTTACATGAGGTACCAATTATGTTGGTGATAACATTTACATTTATTCATTTAGCAGACGCTTTTAACCAAAGCGACTTACATAGGTTACAGTTCTTTACAATGTTATCCATTTATACAGCTGGATATTTTTACTGAGGCAATTGTGGGTTAAGTACCTTGCCCAAGGGTACAGCAGCAGTGTCCCAGTGGGGATCGAACCGGCAACCTTTCGGTTACGAGTCCTGCTCCTTAACCACTATGCTACACTGCCTATTACATTAAACACATGGAGACGCCATAATCAGTCTCATAACATATACTAAACTATTGATTTGAAAGTTAAATTAATAATTAAATTAATAATCATAATTGAAATGACCACATCAATAGTTATTCTTAATCAAATCACAATATTATCTATTTAGCTAACTAAACAAATAACACTGATTGGCAATATTCATTCTACGTGTAACATTACAACAGACAACCTAGGGAAAATAATGCATTTTTTCAAGTAGTAGTAGTAAAAAATAAAGGTAGTAATGCACGAAGCAATACATTCATGTACAATAAGTGAAGTCTGTATATGTATTTACACTTATATGTAGATTTGATTGAATGTCTTGCACTAGTGTGTGTGAGCGCGTCATACGGTGTGTGTTCCTTTGTTCTGAGTCGTGCGTGTGCTGCGCGTGCTCGCTGGACACACGTGCTCAAAGAGAACAAAGGAACATGCATGTGGCTGCAAGTTTGAGTTGCCTATGTGCATGTGTGAGCAAACATAACGTCTGTCTGGTACAGAATATGTTCAAGTGATTGACAACCACGGGGTTATTCTGTGCGGATTAAAAGAAGGTACCGGGGGCTAGCAAGAGGATATGCATGTAAAGACCCTATGTCTCTGTGTGGTATCTTAACTAACGCTGCACGGCGAATAGTGTGTGACAAATCAGCTAGAATCAACGAAACATAGCTAGCTACATTACTCGTAATGATCTGAACACACGGATGTACAAACATTCATAAATGTAGCTAACAGTCGTTTGTTTAGCTATGCAATGTCCTATGCCCAGAGTTAACAGCCTACTGTAGCTCATGAAATGAGGTCCAAATCTTTCGGTTCCGTGGGTGGTTTCACTCGCGGTTCTGTCGTCAGGGAGCCAGGGCTGGTCTGGTTCGGTTGAGGGTTTCTTTCTGCCTGGGAAACACATTGAGGTGGATCTGGTCACACCTTTGTCTCCGGCTGGTAACAAGTTCGCACCGCTCTGATTGCTGGCCCTGAAACTCGGCTCTTATTTTATTGACCTCCGCTAGCAATTCATCGCTAGCTTGGAGAATCAAAGTCAGGACAGGGCCATCGGCTCGGCTGTCCGTGTCCCGCCCCCATGGTGCGGCCTTCGGGGAGAATCAAAGCCAGGACAGGGCCATTGGCTCAGCTGTCCGTGTCCCGCCCACGTGGTGCGGCCTTCAGGGAACGAGAGGGATATGTCCGTCTTCTTCGGACGTATGGAGCAAGAGGCAAGAGGTATGTCTGTCTTCTTCAGACATGTGGAACAAGAAGCAAGAGAAATAGCAAAGGAATACTGTCCTTGGTTGGGTAAGAGGTCGTGAAACTGCAACACATTAAAAGAGATTTATGCATTACTGTCCATAAAAGTCCGAACGAATCTATCTGTGGACAGCACTGCACCTACAAAAATAAGAATAATAAAAAATGGCCCCAGATCTATTCATCTGTCCTTCTGATCATGCATTAAAGCCCTCAAAAATAATATGATATCGTTGATCAAAAACACAAGTACGTTTTGGGTCCTCTGTGTGTCATTCAAGCAGCAGATCTACTTCACACTACTACATTTTGTGTGAGCATGAGAGAGAGAAAAAGAGAGAGTGCACTGGTGACAGGGCTTGTCAGTGTCAGCATCTGGTGGTAGCTAGTTTTGGTAGAGCAGTGTCTCACATCTTATATTCATTTTACTCAGAAATAACTTGAAAATGGTGCAATTATTGGGTGAAAATCTAAAGATTTCTGGACTGGGCTAAGCCCCCAATGTTTCAAGATCCTATCAATGCCTCTGCCTGTAGGCATGCCTTTATCTCATTTTCTCTCAATCTGTCAGGTACATTGCTCAAGTTGGACAAAGTCAGCGCCTCTCAGTGCTGCGGATGCAGTTTCCTGCTCCTGTTTCTTTTGGAACATATTCACCACCCTCCCCTCTGAGCAAGGGTCTCTGAGAGAAGGGTAACTATTCACACTCATCTTGCTAAACGTAAGATTTAATCCAGGGTAGAAAAGGGCCCAGCGCTGAATATCACATTTAGGTAATGAGGGTCAGACTTGGACAAACAGCATTAAATGGAGAGGATAGCATTCATTATCTTGATGGCAAGTGCACACTTCAAGCCATAAATGGCAGACTTCACCAATTACTTGACATGAGAGCACTGTGCTCATGGTAGGGCAGGATTTGGCAGCCCCCACTAATCCCTTGGATCCAAGCTCAAACGAGAGATCCTCCAGATCTGTTGCAGGCCTTGCCATATTTGACCCTTTCATTGTGGAAGTGTCTGAGAACTCAAATGAAAAACATACGGTATGATACGCTTTTTAACGGGTGATTTCAGAAATACAGTTATCAATTTAGCTTCTGTCAGGCTGTGAAAAACAGTTCATAAATACGTACACCACATTACAATGCATGATATCACACAGCTACAAGCTAAATATATATTAGATGTCATCAAAGTGCTTCATTTTCATCTTCAGAAATGTTTTTAGAACAGAGGCAAGTTTCAGCTTGTATTTAGGCTTTCAATCTCCTGTCAGGCCACTCTTCTTCCCAGTACACACAAACATGTAGTGGGACACTACACTAGTGGGACACATTTTCATAGATTTATAAACATGAAACCAAGAAATCCTGTCAAAAATCTTTGAATCCCTAGATGAAAATGCAATATTCCAAATTTCATTTGGATAAACCAAAACCAAAACGTGCTAACGTATAAAAGACGATCGCTATAATGTGGCTAAGTGGTTGCTAGGGCGTTGCTAGGTGGCTGCTAAGATGTATAAGGTGGTTGCTAGGGTGTTGCTTGGTGGTTGCTAGGGCATTGCTAGATGGTTACTAAGGTATATGTGGTGGTTGCTAGGGCATTGTTGGGTGGTTGCCAGGGTGTTGCTAGGTGGCTGCTAGGTGGTTGCTAGAGTAAACAATATGGTCGCTGGGGCATTATTAGGGCATCGCTGGGTGGTTGCCAAAGTTGTGCTAAGTGGTTGCTAGGTGGTTGCTAGGGTGTTGCTAAGACCGTCTTGACCCGCACTCGTCTTTTTGTCGTTCACTCATCCCTCCATCCTCTCATTGACTTCAGTTCATTTTTCAAAGTCTTTCCGCTCGGTCACCTTTCGGCCTGCAGTCATAGTACCTCATATGCTGCCTCAGGTCATGCCACCCAACACTCATTGAAAGCCATACTGACCCGCACTTGTCTTTTTGTCGTTCACTCATCCTTCCATCCCATCCTCCCATTGGCTTCAGTTCATTTTTCAAAGTCTTACCGCGTGGTCACCTTTCGGCCTACAGTCACAGTACCTCCATATGCTAGCTCAGGTCATGCCACCCAACACTCACTGAAACCCATACTCACCCGCACTCATCTTTTACGCGTTTATTCATCCCTCCATCCTCCCATTCATTTCAGTTCATTTTTCAAAGTCTTACCACTTGGTCACCATTTGACCAATAGCCAGGGGACCTGATATGCTGCTTTGGGTTATGTGACTCAACACTCACCAAAGGTGGGTGTGTCCCTCGCAACCATATTGTTTACCCCAGCAACCATCTAGCAACCACCTAGCAACCACCTAGCAACCACATAGCAACCACCTAGCAACACTGTGGCAAACACCCAGCAACGCCCGAGCAACGCCCAGCGACCATATTGTTTACATTAGCAACCACTTAGC
The DNA here is from genome assembly GCF_013368585.1 of Megalops cyprinoides. NCBI lineage: Eukaryota > Metazoa > Chordata > Actinopteri > Elopiformes > Megalopidae > Megalops > Megalops cyprinoides. Next base: position 32,630,993 of record NC_050595.1, read on the forward strand.
AACACCCTGGAAACCACCCAGCAACGCCCTAGGAATGCCCCAGCAACCATATTGTTTGCCCTAGCAACCACCTAGATACACCCTAGCAACCACCTTATATACCTTAGCAACCACCTAGCAACCACCTAGGAACAGCCTAGCAACGACCTAGTAACACCCTGGCAACCACCTAGCAACACTCTAGCGACCACCTAGCAACACCCTATACCACCCCTAGTAGTATGCCTAAATTCAACTGGTTGTAATACAATTGCCTGTAGAGAGAGAAGGGTGTGTGTACATGTTTATTAAGATAGTGTTTGTCCTTGATGTATAAATGTTTCCATAGCCATACCCATTAATGCAGTCAGAGCCTGTATGTCCCATACAATGTTATCCCGGTGCAATGTACTTTGCAACACTGCTTGAATGCCTGTTTGTATATCGTGCATAGAGGTTAAATGTATATTTATAATTGCTGGAATAGGACTACTATGTGGCATTGTATATTGCACATTCACAATGTAACCATCAGTCCTGATTTAGTCCCCCTGCTTACTCCTTACAGGAAACCACACATACCTACAAACAACACACACACCCCAAACAACACTCCCACACATTCCAAAATCCCCAATAAACACCTGAACCCGGAACCTGACTCCTGTGTCCTGACCGACACCCCACTGTGACAGCAAATTAGCCTGAACCTAGTTACGGGTGAAACTGCCCCCTCAGTTTCAGGAGTACAATAACTGTACGAACTTCCATAAACATATATAATGACTCAAATTATCTTTACTGTCAAATAAGTAGCCACAGAAACACCCTGTTGGCTTTATGAAGTTCTATAAATTGAATGAAAAAAGACCATTAGATTTCATGTAAGACCATAAAACTCTGTTTTATTAGTAGCAGCAGCAGCCATGTATTTCAAAACAAAAATGGTCTCCTCTTTGTTCATAACTACTTAACCTCAAGATTGATAGCCAGTATTTGGACTTTTTTAGTACTCAAGTAATTATTGCCATTATCATAGCAAATTAGTGGCCAACCCTTAAGTACAGGCTCTTCACAGAAAATGGGTTTAGCAGGATAATATCAGCACACCCACTAGCTTCTTTATTACCTCCTGTTGCGAGAATGTCAAAAAATGCCAGTATTTCAAGTTAAAATAGGATAGTACTGGGCACCAGTTGTTGGTGCAGTGGATATTTGACCTGCAAGATCAGTGTGCAAGCCTGACTGCATTTACAACATATAGTTGCAGCTCAGTGACCACAGCAACAATAACTATTTACCTTCTTGTGACATTGTATTGCCATCAATCTACCTCTTCTTCCCACAAATGTGAACTCACTTTAAAGTACTGCTCTGTCTGTCTGAAGATAATATGGGTTCAAACAAATGAGAGGTCTGATAAATTACTCTACTGAACTACAGTTCACATCCTGCAATGTAGCACCACATCATTTTGACATGACATAACTATACATTCATCTGAATACAGTCAGCCCCCAAGAAGCACCTTGACTATTATGTGGAAATGGAACCATAAACTCTCTTAAAACAGAAAAGACAACTCAAATGATTCTTTGTACAAGCTCTGCTCTCCATTTGGAACACTGTTAGATCATGCTCTAATATTTCCAGTGGTACAGCCAATTCTAAATTATAGGCATAAGGCAACACTGAGTGTCAATTTCTTTGTATTTTTAATTTAAATATTGAATGTCATCGGGAGGTGTCTATGTAGATGGCAGCAGTGTGGTATAGTGCATAGAAAACAGGGCTTGTCGCTCCCAAAGCCAATTCAGTTCCCCAATGGAGCACTGCTGCTGTACCTTTGGGCAAGCTGCTAAACCCATATTGCATTAGTAAATATCCACCTGTATATGTAAGTCACTCTGAATAGTGTCTGCAAGGCAGCTGTAGAGTAACGATTAAGAAGGAGCCTCGTACTACCCTCTTGTCAGTGCACAAGTTCAATATCTAGTACAGCATCAACATCGAAAAAGCTACTCTGTCTCTCAGGGAAATCTCATATTCCTCTTGGCAAGCAGTGTTGCAAGCATCTCAGTAAACATGCAGGCAATGTATTTAATACTCTTGCCAAACCAAAGCATGGATGCAGTAGCCAGTATATCACACACATTGTTCCATTCTGGGAAAGTGTTACAAATGTGAGCAGCATACTGTTTTGCCATGCATTTCCATGCTTAAATGTGAGACCTTTATTTTCCACAATGTAAGGTGCAATGAGTGGGGACAGAATACTGCTCCTGTAAAGAGGCATCAGGAAACACTGATTGTAATCTCTGTCCGTAATGATCTATGGCCTGTACTGTTGCAACAGGCAGCACAATACAATGTGGATGAGAACTCCATGTGTCAGTCGTATACTCTCTATCTATCCTCATGTCAAAACACATTGTACCATAACTGTTACACCAATGACCATATCATCACACAAATCTCCATTCAATCACTTGTTGGAACTCTGCGTACAGATATGACATGCCATGTGAAGGTTTTCAACACTAATCCAACATGTAGCCAACATTTAGTCAACATTCAGGCAGTAGGCTTTCATGCTGCCATGCTACTGACTGGTCTTCCCATGGTGGCATCCTGGTATCTCTGTAGTCCCATGCAGGAAGATGTTAGTCCTGAAGCTAGTAGAACCCTACACGGTGCTTACCTGTATGCACTCCTTTGCTCTAACTGTGTTTTCAGGGAGGGGGCCAGTGATGAAAATAGGGTTACATTAACAGGACAATAGAAGTCAGTAGAGGCCCACAAAATTTCCCAGCACCTCTCTCCTCATGACTCATAAAACATGGCCATCCACATGAATCCACAGTGTCAGCACCACTTAATTTTACTTGCAGTCATGGGGGAATAAACATTGGCATTTCAAGCCTCTTATCTCCAGTGATGTACAGTAAATAAATGTTAATGCAACACATTCTCTTTTACAAGAGACAGTGCCCTGCTCTGTTCAGTGAATGCTGATGGCACATAACAAAACCATGTCAACTGGGTTAAGTTTAGGACACATGAAAACATTCACAAAGATTGAACTGGTTCTTTTACAGTCTTCTTCATGTCATATGAGGATGTTGTGCCCTCTGTTTGGATGATTGTGTTATGTTGTATTTTATATGCAATGTTCCCATGTGGCCCTCAAATATAGCAGAAAATGTCATGCACATTTCACCTAATGTGGTTGACTCTGCAGACAATATTATTTAGTCATGCAGTAAATGACAGAAACGTCATCAGCCAAAACTGTGCATGTTATCTTATTGGTTGTCTCGGTGAAAACACTTCTCTCCCCATCTCTATGTGAGACAGTGTGCAAATTTGCCCTCTTTGTGGTAATGTGCATGAGAGCTGCTCTTTCATTTTAGGCTCTTATACACTGTGGGTTTAAGGGAGTTGAACCAGGCAGCAGTCTTCTGGGCCAAACTCGGTCATATTTTATTTACACACTCATGGCTGAATTATTCATCCATTTATTGAACTGTACAAAAACTGACACACAACTCCATCCACATCATGCATTTTTAAAATACCACTCTCTTGCAGTCTATAGCACTACTACATAGACATATAATGAACGAGGCAGCCATCCTCCTACTCCCCAAACCTCTCTCTGTTTTTCTCTCTGTTTCTCTTCAGTTTTCCATCTTTTGTCATTTACATAGTGTTGGTGTGACCAAACAGATAAAGGAGTTCAGAGAAGACAGAAAGGCAAACACCTCCCTCATGCGGCAGAAATGTATACCTGCAGCCTTGATTACACTAAGAGGTTGGGTGAGGACTACATATTCTTGTTGGATGGAATGTGCCCACCACAGGGTGTGTGTGTGTGTGTGTGTGTGTACACGTGTGTGTCTCTGTGTATACAGTATATGTGTGTGTGGTAGAGGTGTTCTGCAGTAATACTCAACCCCAAGCCATGCTTATGGGGGCAGCTGAGGCCTCCTTGGTGGGTGAGGTCCACATTGAGCCAGATCTCCACTAGGTCCCTGGGCTCCTTGTGTATCAGTAGCATGAATCATTCCCTGGTCAACACTGGTGGCAGACCTGAGAACACCAAGCCTCTCTCTCTCACATGAAGGTATCTAAATGCTTGCACAAATACAGCAATACATAAGTCATACATAAGTACACGTGCAGGATTTTAAAAACTGAAATCAAATCATATTTGGGCACATTTTAACTACACAATTGTCAATTCAGTAGTACGAATTTCCACACAATCAAAGTGTAAAGAGGTGTAGTGGTACTTCTATTTAGCTTGACAACAGGATCACACCTGGCCACAAGCCAAGGTCAAACCCCCATTTGGACATGGTAACTAGGTAAAAATGTGAAGCTGGCATGGAGGAGGGATGCCAGGAATAGCTGGCTCAAAAGGGCAGTGGAAAGTTGGATTTTATTACTTGTGGGCAGGACCAGTTTGCTAATTTCATAGGGATTGCCAGAAAATTCTGCTCCTGAATTTTTTTGGAACATCATTCAAATATGCATAATTTGTTAATACCACAAATTGTGTAGATCTGCCTTTCATGAAGCTAAAAAGGCTCTTTATTTCTTAGATTTCTACCAGACTGCCAGTATTAAGCAATGCATGCCCTAAGGACTCTCGCAGCGTACAGGCTTACTCAAAACAAAGCTATGGGTATCAGCTTCAGAAGCCATCACAGAGCAGGAGAGGTATCCTGCGCCCTGTGGCCTGTGTCACAGCTCCAGCAATGATCATTACTGCATCAGCATGTTTGATGAGCTCTCCTGGTCTCTGCCCTAATGTTCTCTTTGACAATGAATAAATTAGACATACACTCCGCCGGCTGTCCTTTGACCCTCTGGGATGTTGGCAGAGCACTGCGCCCCCACTGTTTGGTCAGTGCTGATGGATGTCCGTTTGTAAGGAAACACCGCTGCGGTGTTGGATTTCTAACTTCCACTCAGCCACACAAAGCAAACACACACTGCTGTCCAAGGTGTGTTGTGTTTACCATCAGTAAGGCCTGTAACTGTTTTTCTATGTTGTTTCCAATGATGAATTTTCACCTTGAAAAAGGTGCTTCACTTATAAATTACATAATGGGTCAATGGCAGAATGAGCCATTCAGGAAGGCTGCTAACTTTATTCTTCAGTTCATACACAGTATAGCAAAATAGTGGGAGAAAATTAAGACAGAAAACTCCTGTTGTTAACCCCTTTAGTTGTCATTGTGCCCAATGTGAGAATATTATTCCTGGGCACTGTGGTGAGGGAGTGGTGCCTTACCAAGCTCTGTTAATTTACATCATCCATCTGAATCTGACTGTGTCCCTCCCCTCACATTCCACTGAGTTAGCCACTGGAAAGTGCACCCTGACCCTGGCCCCTGTGTGTTCCTTAAAGCCGCCAGCACTTATTCTTATCTGGCAGTGAGAGCTGCACAGCCAAATGATTACTCCTTCAGGAGATTACCATGCTCATCCCTGAGACCCTTTCACTGTAACCTCACAACACACCACACCACAATGAGACAAGAGGTCACTGAGCACTTGTCTCCAACAATGTACTGCACTTGGATTCAATGTCAGTGCTGGAGGCATGGGCATTACTAAGCATGTGGTTTTGTTCAGTTTTGCAGTTAAACTGGATATTGCCTGCACGCCTGAAACACACACAGTTTTAGCCAAGTCCACTGGGTGGCACTGTTTTCTTATTCACATAGCTCCAAATCAGATCAATTCAAGCAAAGACAAATGATTTGTTTAGGGCCATGGACAGATTATTTACAGCACTTAGGACATATGAGGAGCTGAAGTTTAAACTAAATTGACACACATATTACCATCTTTACTTTGACTTTGCAATAAATATAATCTAATATATTGGGCATAATAACAACAACAACAACAACAATAATAATAATAATAGTTGAGAAATGGGTTTCTCATATTGCCCTGATCTAAAACTTTCTTATGTTTCATGACCAGAGACTAAAGCTGGAATTTGAACCACTAGAGGGAGCAATTGTAAACATCTTTTATTTTGATTTGAAAGATAAACTGATAAGATATAGACTGTGGAACTCCTGAGCAGAATCTGAAACTCCCAAAGAAAATGACCTCAGATATTCACGGTTTAAGAACAATTTCCATCCACCCACATCCACAATGTGTTACTGGTGTTCCCTGGAGGAGACCCATCCCTCTTAGCTCAGCATATGAGGCCACTGAGAAACAAAATGGAACCTTTTGCACCGTTTCAAGTACTGGCCTCTCCAAGCAGAGTCTTGGCATAGAGGAGTCACTAAACATGTGACACCACAGAGCAAAATAACGGTTTTCATTAAAGGTCTGAGTGCGTTTTACCAGTAAACAGCATATTAAGTCATGAGGTAAACAGGACATGTAACTGTCAATTCATGTTTAGTTCAGTCCAACGCTACAGAAATCCAAACAGATTGAAATACTTTGCAGACCAGTAACAAAATAGTTCTACAGTGAAATATGGCATCTTTATACAGACATAGACATGGCTATTTTCAAACAATATGAAATATGAAGCCTAAGCTTCCGTACAAAGAATGAAAACAAATACATTCATGAGATATTTAGACAAAACTATTTTACATCAACAGTAAAATTATTTATTAGTTCTCTATTTTAGTGGTGCAGATCTGTACAATGCAAATGCTTTAAAAAGATGTTATCACTTGTGAGAAGTGTATTTGTTTTTTTTAATTGATAGCAAAAATGTTTCCGATATATGACAGCATGTCAAGGATTGAGATACGACAATCTGATGCATTGAAGTATTACACTGCTATATCTTTTTATTTTTGTAAAATAAACTACAAAAATGCAACACAGTGATTACAGTTGACTAATGATGCAGAAACCCAAAAGAAAAAAAGATCAACAAACTCCCATGTCAGAAGACAAAGTCCATATTTTTCTTTGGAATTTGAGTCCTTCATACACAGCATTACACACAATTTTACAGTATCAGGTTATTGGATTTTCAGCTGTTCCAGTAATACTTGGTGGGGAGTATTTAGTTAGAGGTGTTGGTTAGGATTTTACTGTAAATGCAATGCAAGTTCACATATAGAACAGCCAGCTGATTTCTAAAGATGATGACTGACAAACCACAGGCATTTCAACATATTGGGTGTGTTGCAACTCATTCTCCCCTTGGAAAATAATAAAGAAATGATCCACCAAGAGATTCAGCAAACTCCACAAATCAAGATAGCTTGATGTAATAGACTAAAGTAGTCAATGGACAAACAATTGGTCAGCAAGTGGTCTGTCAGTTTCACAGTCAGAGAGGAAAAGGATTCCAAACGTTAGCAACCAAAGTTACAATAAACTCAGTGTATTAAAAAGAAAAATAATTCAAATGGAATTTGGGACCAGATAAACAGGGCAGATAGAGACCAGTTTGTAACAAGCTGTCAGATCTTCAGGAATCCAGGCAGCTCAACTCTGCCTTGTCCAAACAAATGCTGAGAATTTTTATTACTATCACAATACAACACCAATAACAACACCTCTGACTTCTCACTGGAAAATACAGTTTGACTGAACTCCAGTTTAACCGTGGTGTTGTGAAGTCAAAGAAACCCTGGGATGGATCCAGTCTCTCCTTCTGTGGTGTAGGATCCAGTACCACTGTAACTCATTCCCCACCAACTGCAACATAAGATATGCAGGTCTGGCATTGAGAAAGACCAGCCCCCAGCTTGAAAAAAATTGCTACTACCCGCTTGAAGGGGGGAATTTTAAAAGGCGCTTAAATCAAACTCATCCCAATCACTTTGGTCCTCTCTTAACCTGGCCAGTGAATTATTTGGCCCCGTGGGTCTTAAAGCAAGTACAACTGCAAAGAGATATGCGTGATTTCCCTACTCGATGGCTGCGACATCTCCCACAACTGAAAGCTAAACAACTGGCCGGGTCTCGAAGGGGCGGATGGGCAAGGTGCACACTGAGCACCTCGGCCTCCGCCCTCCGCCCTCCACCCCCAGGGCACCACTCACTGCCTGGCTTTTAAGTGTATTACATCACTCTGTTTGCTTTTTTATGTCACAATATTTTACTGTCTACACAGGAATTTCACCTTACCCGAGAGTGCATCGCCAGAATGTAGAAAGCAACTGGGACTGCACTCGCAAAACAAAGCAGAGGTAAACATCCTGTTAAAATCCTGAAGAAACATGCTGGATAAAAGGCACGAGCAGGCATTACGGTCCTGCTGTTATGCCCCTGGAGTATTTCACCTGAATGACTGCAATAAAATAATCAAGCTGTGGAAATGGATCTGTTAAACATAAGCAGAACAAATAAATTTGGATTAGGCTAAATAAATGGGAAGTACTTTCGTCACTGTTTGTGGGAAGGTTACAAATCAGGTAATTATGATTGGTTAAAAGGATTTACGTCAATGGTATAACATATTAGGTGCCTGACATTTTAAAATGTTAGTCAGCGTATGTTTCCAAAATGGCCCTGTGGGCCCACTGTATATCCTGATATCCCGGCTTAGTGCTTTGGTGTGGTTTAATTGACCTTCTTAAATAAGTGTCCCCTGTTAGTTCTTTCTTAACTCTAACCTCCATCTGATTCTGTAACTTATTTCTACTAATTTTAGTCCCTTAAATTAGTACCACAAATATTCAGATTACTGTCTAAGAGATTGTTCAATGGGACCAAGAACAAGTAACAATCCATCCAACTGTGCCAGCAGCACTGATGACAAATAAACTTCATTCTTCACAGTAACACAAACTCACCTGAGTCACCTCTAACAACATATTTATCTCACAAAATGGAGACATAACAATGAATAGCAATCAAATAGCAATCAGTCATGTCTTATGTTTCATTGGTCTCATTCACTGCGAGAGGGGTAGTCAAGCAGTCTTCTCGTCTGAATATTATCAGCATTTGCACTGTTGTTGCAAAGTGACTGAGTCATTACTGTGAGGACACCCATCTGCACCTAACCTATCCTGGCACAGCAAGAGGTAAGTCACTTTGCATTGACTGTTTAACAACACTATCATACTGCCATCCAACAAGCACCACAGAAAAATCTCTATCTCCCCAAGTTGAAGCTTTGGTACCCCTCAGACCAATTTTCCTTCTAGTATGCTAGAGAGATAGAGATAGCCATGATATAGCCCCTTGTAAAAAAGAAGATTAAATTCTACATTCACAGTTAAGACCTGATTATTCATAATGCTCTGATAACTGGGGCCTAACTGCACTTAGTATCTAGGCCCCAGTCACTGCACTTGCTTCTTCAGCCTTTTGCTTGTATGACACTTTCCAGTGGTTTTCTTACACTCTGATTTTTGTAAAAGGTGAGATTAGGTGGCCCAGAACCTTACAGCTCTTTTGGCCTTGGCCTACAGTTGTTTAATATACATTTGAATATGTGCATCACCTTTGCTGGTTTGAGCTGTGTCAATCTTGGTCCCACTGGTCACATATTTGTTGCAAGTCCTCAGTAAGTCATGCGTGTCTTGGCTGTCCATGTCCCACTGATTGCTGGTGGTAGACAGGAGTCCTTGATTTTGGCTTTTTACTAGAGTCAGGCGGTGGTTTTGGCAGCCCAGGGAGTTCCATGTGGGTGTGGCACACCAATCATTGAATAATTGAATAACGAGCAAGCTATGCCAGACACCTGTGAGCTGGGTGTGGTGGGGATCTTCACAGCCTTTAAAAAGCAATTAGTTGGGGTGGTCATGGGTACAGCAACCTGGAGAAAGGTAGCAGGAGTTTGTTTGTTTGTTTGTTTGTTTGTTTGTTTGTTTGTTTGTGCGGGGAAGCGGTCTGTTGGGGCGTGTATTAAGTCTTTTTTGTGGGTTTTTTCTTTTGTTGCATTAGTTTCTTTGTTTTTTTTTCCTTTTTGGTCGCATGCTTTTGTGTTTGTGCGGGACTCTGGCAGGGCAGGACATAGCCGGAGCAGAGAGCCCAGGGACGAGGAAGGCTGTCGACCTCAAACCCAGCTGGTCAACTGGCGCAAATAGCAAGAGCATCCGCCCTGTGTTTCGTAAGGAATGTGTTACATTCAGTCCTGTACAATAAGGGTGTTTTTAAGGATTCTTTTTTTTTGGTATTTCATATTTGGTCTTAAGATTTGTTTTTATTTTTGGCGTTGCTGCCTGGGGAGAGAGGCGATTAACAGCAACACCTGTTTTGTCATAAGTATGTGTGTGAGTGCTCCCTGTGGCAGCCTGTGACTCCCCACCTGGTCAGCCTCCGATCCTGGACCAGCTCACCCTGGCCAGAGGGAGGTGCCAACCGCAACTTGTGTGGGAAATTTGCTGTGCTTGCTTTTCTGCCAGAGTGTGGGGGTGTGAGGGGACCAGCGTGTGCTGTGGGTTGGAGTGTGTGCACTTACCTGTGGGGGGCACTCTCCTTCGGGAGGGGGCAAGGTTCCGCCAGGGCCTACAGTGGGAAGAGCAGGCAAACGGGGGTGACTACAGGGTGTGTGGTCTTTAAATGAACTACATTGATGTAAGATTTTAAACCCAACTGTAATAATAAAGTTTGGGTTTTTTTGCTACCTGCCTGGTCTTGCGTTGTGGCGGGCTGACTGTGGTCGAGGCAGTTGGGTGTCCAGGTCTGCAAACCTGTGACACTAGGAGCCACTTCCTTTGTTCCCAGTTGCGCTGTGATCACCTTTGGACCAGGTCCCTCAGCTTGGCTTTGGAATTGTGGGAGAGAGGGATAGTTCTGAACAATTAAGGTCTCAGCTATTGCAAAGCCTAAGACTAAATACACAAAGAGTTGTATGGAAGCTGCTTGCTCCAGCATCAGTGAATTACTGGAGGAAGCTGGCCAGATCATATGAGGGTAACTGTTAATTACACATGCATTATATATATGAACATATATATAGTGTGTGTGTATATATATATAATATATATACATGCGCACGCACACACACACACACACAATCCTTTGTTGTATGGTAAGGGTACACTACCTTATCTGGCCTTATCCTCACAGGGGCTCAACACCAGCACTAGCAACAGACTGCTTTTTTACCAATGGGTTACGAGCCAAAGACAACATACAGTACAATGACTTTACCAATACTGTCCCTGTAATCTTGTTACTGTATACCGTGATGCATTTGATTCTTACATTTCTGGTATTTAAATTTATGGTAACAGTTGCTGTTTTTTGCTATTCTGTATTCTGTCATTTTCTTCATTCATTTTTGCAAAAGGGCTAGTATATATATATCTATCATGTCTTAATGTATGTGTATGGGTCCAAGTCCAGTTGTTTGTCCTGTGCTTCCTTTATCCTGGCCTACCTCAACCTGGAACTGTTAATGACCCACTTATAGCTCCCTTCTGCTTAGGGTCTCTTATATAATCACAGACGAGATGTTATCCAGTTCGAGACATATGAAGGCCATTTGAGTGTGTAAAACCTGTGCCATGTCAGGGATAAGGGGGCATACTGTAATAGGGTCTGACCTCTGCTGAGGTTAAGTTCTCTGCCAAGCTCCTCTGCCACACACATCAACCTTTTTCGCATGTGGCTGTTATTCATCCCCTTGGTGAGGGGGGTCCACCTCCTCAAGTTGATTTACTCCCTCTGACACCTCACATCCTCTGGACCGTCCTCCATTTTTAGGGTGCATCTAATCCTTTAATGGCCGATGGCCTGCTTACAGAGAGAATTCCAGTGCTCAGGACATATGATTTGATTCATGTGCATCCGAGCCTTTCTTTCCCCTAACTTGTTTTTCCGTTAGCTTATCTGAGGACTCATGCCCACAAATCACCAAGAGGGTTCAACATAACTGAAACTGACTGCTGTGTCATAAATTTGTCACCAGTATAGTTACCTTGACTGATGAAATGACCATGTCAGCACTCTCACATACACATCCTTTATGGCAAGCTAATTGAAGTGAGATCGAAGTATAAAATTCATTAAGTGTGAGGAAAGTTATGGGTGCTTTAGTACTCTCAAAAATTTTACAACTCCACTATTTAGCGCTGTCAGAGTAAGTAGTATGTTTTGCATATTGGCTGTGGGATGGATAATCTTTATCTGGCCTTCAGTGAAATAGCCTTTGTTATTAGTAAAGTAGAATGGAGAAGTAGCCACCAAATCAGACAGCTGCATGTTTGGTTGCAACTAGAGGAAGGAGGTCCAGAAACAACAGGGTCCCTCATTCAATCACTCACTCACTGAGCAGCTCTCACAGTAATGGCAATTTTTTTTTTTTTCTTACACATTGCCTGTGTGTGGAACCTCATAAAATCTAGCCTACATCCTCTGTCTCTTTGGTTTCAATAAGCAATAATTCCTTCAATTTATGGCAGTGCAATGTTTTATAGTTGGAGATCAATTTGGCTATTTCAGGTCTGAAATTAAACAACTGTGTTGTACTGAAAAAGGAACACAGCCTTGAAGTAATCATTAAAAGTCTAAACAAAAACTTTTCTGTTGAAATTGTTGGGGCATGCTCATTGATTGGTTAATCTATTTAGAACACAACATCAAAAGCAAGATGTTTTCTTCTCTGGGTCTATAATGGAAGCCACAAACGCAAAACAAAATCAAAACCTGTAGGGATTTGAAGTGCTGTTCATCTTCATACCTGCCTTGTGATAATGAACAGCATCCAATGAAAAACACCCATATGAAACAGAGAGACAGGGTGGGATGGGATGGGATGAGGAGGTAACTCTGCTTCTGTATTTCTTCCATGAGTGGATTGTTTAGGTGAAAAGTGACCTTTGACCTCATGCAGCATTCATATTCTACCCTGTACCCTTCACATCTCCCTCTCCCTGGAGCGTGCTGTTGGCTGAGTTCTGATGGATGGTGCTGTGGACCAGGACCAGAGCTGCCATTGTCTTTTCATCAGCTTTGAAGGTCAGAACCAAAGGGTGGCTGGAGAGCACTGGCCATGTGTCCAGCGCACTGCTAATGAATTTATGCTGATAAACCTGTTTATATCTGCCGTCTGCAGGGGGAGCCAAGGAAAGCTCAGGGAGGCCTTGTGCTTTGCATTAGGGAAGGTGAGAGTGAAGCAACATCACTCAAAATCAACCATTGTTGTATATTATGTTGTTGATACTGTACATTTGTACACTGTCCAGTGTCCAGGGCACTCCCCATATAGGAATCAAATCTGTCAAGGACAATTTGATCCTTATAAAAGGAGCTTCTTATGCAGATTGTTATTGGTTTACCCCAAAGATTTTGATCACTGTAAACAACTGACTCTTTTATCAGTAACTGTGCAGGGTTGTAATAAAAAGCAGCCGCCTCACTTCAAAGGCTGCAGAGTGGGGCTGTGGAGCAGAAACCCAGGGCAGAGATTAAGTGCTGCATTGGGAGATGTAGCGGGGTTTTCTCATGAGTAATTGGGTGGGGAGCCAAGCAGATTTACACAACGCTGATGCAAGGCTCTGTAGTAGATCTGCCCAGAAACATTCCCCATGTGTGATAAACTACCTGAGACTGCAGATATTTTACAAAGAAAACAATTATGAAATATACTTTCTTTTAAAAAGCTACAAATATAAATATCAATCTTATGTTGCTCTCTCTGCTTTCATCCCAACATCAAATTCATAATCGTTTTTTTTTGACCAGAGAAATAACTTGAAAGTATTTTTTTCCTTGCATTTCCATGAAATATTGTACACTTGCGCAACAAGAACCATTGAACCCTTTGGAAATTCAGCTGGGCTCAGTGAATAAATTTTTCTGGTCATCTGAAGTGGGAAATGGTTGGGTTGGAGTGAGAACACATGTTTTGCCTCGTAGTTTTCATGGCTGCCTAAAGAATCCAAGAGGAATCTGAGCAGACATTTGCAGAGATAAAAAGCAGCCACAGTGAGGAGTTTTTATTTTGAAATCCATCCAGAGCGAACTCTCCCCTCATGGCTCTTGTCAGGTGAATTGAGTGTGGTCAGGACCTGAGTGGGTGACTCAGTGGTCAGTGCCTCTCAGCAGCTTTATCCAGCCCTGTTAGTGGAGGCTGGGGAAATCCAACACTGTCTCTGAGCCAACACAGCTGCCCTGGTCGACAGCTCACTTACCACAGCCTTTAATGAAAAGCTGCATTAAGAAAAATAACCAGTGTATCCTTTGGCTTCAAAACTGTTCTATCACTACATTCAAGAGGGGAATGACACTGATGTCAGGTTCATAAGGTTGCCTTTTAAATGATACCTGCAGTATTGGTATAATTTTTTAGTGACACATTTCTTTCAGCTAAATTCATTTTCTCTGGTCATCAATGTATACTTTGCTGATTGCTTTTCAATTACAACTGCAATGTTTAAGTAAGAAAGTGAAGACCTAAGATATATTTCTCTAAATGTTAAAAATATAAAAATAATAAAAGATATTAAATGGTAGAAGTGGACCAACACTTTTTAAATTATTAACACAACTGCATTGCCTCACAGTATTTGAAGGAATTATATAATCTACAGACTTCAAGATGAGACTTTTGTCAAAATTTGAGGACGTTACTTTCAGTGAACAGTGCGACGTGTTCAATAAGGGCAATAAATAACATTAATGATGGGAACTTGGGAGGAAATGAGTGATTTGTTAAGTAACATTAGCAAGAGGCTGCAAGTGAAGTTCTGAATCAGTATAGCATACAATCCTCCTTTTACCGAAGCAGCAGTCATAAAAAATGCAATAAAGCAAGGATACCTTTTTGCAAAGTGTGTGTATAAAAGCTGAAAGTTTTATTTAAAAAATTAAATAACTTAGACTGATCATCGTCCACAACTTCAATTAAAAAAGGCACACAACTGATCACATAAGAACTACAGGAAGTGAAAGGAGCTATTAACTTCCACATAGAATGGAGAAACTTGGTCATGTTTTATACAGAACACACTGGTGTCAGTCAGGGGATGACTGTTCCTTACTGAGTATGGGGCTGTACATGAAAATACCCAGTGACACTGTCTGCTGGCTGGCTCTGCTGCTATGACACACCCACTGCCCTCATGCGACAAGCAATATTACAGATTTAGCCTGTGTTAAGATGACCCTCTTCCACCAGGGTAATGTGCTCTTCTTGGTCAGCCTAGTCAGAGTGCTAGCTGTAGCTTGGTTAGGTTCCTCTGATGCATGTTATGATGCCGAACCAGCTCGTCAGACCTGGCAAACTTCTTCTGGCAGTTGGGCCACCTGCAGGTGAATGGCTTCTCACCTGAAGAGAGAGAGAAATCATTTAAAACAATGCTAATCCTGACCTAAATTTGAAAATTTAAATAGTACAGTACAGTTTGTTTGAAAATGACTTGGTATTTACTGTTTTTTGTATTTAGAAGAGTATGTTGGGTGACTCAAGTAATATGTTACAGTAATAATCTGTAAGGTGCAGTAAGTCAAAGTGATACATAAAAGTGAAAAAATAAAAGTATACGCACTTGTTTTACCTGTATGAGTCCGGGTGTGGGTCTTAAGGTGGTCAGACCGTGAGAACTTTCTCTGACAGGTCTCGCACTGGAAAGGTTTTACACCTGGGCACACACATGAGAAGAGAGGTACACATACAGTCGAGGTCACAGGCTCAGCCATTCATGACTCATCCACAACACAAATGGTATATCATTATTGCTATTATTGCCAATATTGTATAGTATTTTTATTTTTTCAACAAGTCAGCAGTAACTGTTACTGAAAAACTTAATGTACTGTAATCGGTCCCTGTAATATCCATAAATTGGTATTGTTTTAGTATTTCATACAGTCTTCTTGTCTTTTTTAAGATTATTTTTGTTATGTTATCATTCTCTTTTCATTTTGGAGGACATTGCCTTGTCAAAATGCCATTTCAATGTAATGGAACATCTATTACGTTAAATCAGATTTGATCTACTGCCTGCAGTGATCTGTGATGAGAAGTAATTTGATACTGTCACAAACACAAACTGTTATTAGTGAGGGGGTTGTATTTTCTGATGAGCCAATGGCCCAGAGTTTTAATTAAACAATGGTTTTATGAATTCTAAACCTTTGAATGCACAGGTATTCTGTATTGCAATGGCTTGTTTTCAGTTTGAGTGTGTGAAGGGTTAAACATGGCACATCAGCACTAATAGAAAATGTAGTGTCCCTGCCATTTGAGCCTGTGTATACACATACAGATGACTTGAGTGAGAGGGACAGACAGAAAGGGAGGGTTGAGGGAGGGAGAGGGAGCGAGAGGAGGGAGAAGGACTGAGGGAGAGGAAGGAAGACAAGAGAGGGAGAGAGAGAAAGAGGAAGGGAGAAGAAGACAGAGGGAGGAAAGAAGTGAGGAAGAGAGGGAGGGAGGGAGGCAGGGAAATGGGCTAACCTGTATGTCTTCGCTGGTGCCTCTTTAGTTGGTCTGATCTGGAGAATCTCCGGCCACAGTCCGTGAAGTCACACTGGTAGGGCTTCTCCCCTGAGCAGGGACAGAGTGAAACTCTACTGTCAGTATGATACTCGCATCAGCCAAAACCTTGCCGAATGGAGGCTTCTTGTGCTGGTTCATGGTGTAAAAATTAAACCATGTCTATTCAAATCTTTAAGTGCCAAAAATATGCTGGTGAATGTGATAGTTGTGGTTTTTATAAGTGCCTGTTTAAGTCAATATTACTGTTTATACTGTATCTCTCATTGATTGCAAGTAATATTTATTCACCCCTTCACAAAATATAACGTTAATCTTTTAATTTTTTTGCATCTCCTAGCTCTGAGGTGATGAAAAACATTTGCAGAATATATCAGGGTTGGTAATGCCATTATGACACTGAGCCAGACATTTAACGGGGATGTATGTTTCTCATCACAGCTGAATGTTATTAAGGTGTCTGTTACCCAGTGACCAGATACAATATTAAAGACATACCACTGGGATACTTATTGAAATTACTGCTGAGCAGGGCACGCCAGCAGTGGTGGTTCACCTGGGAAATAAGCCATGTGTAGGGTCAGAGGCCCTGCACTTTATCACCACACCACAACACGGCGCTGAGCAGTCACCTTTTCTCTGTGTTATCACTTTGCTCATGCTCACCTGTGTGCTTCCTGCTGTGCATCTGCAGGTGGGACAATTTGAAGTATCTCTTGTTGCAGCCAGGGTATGCACACATGAACGGGCGCTTCTCATTGCTCTCTGATGACCTCACAATGGGGGGGGTGATGCCAGGCACCCGTCGGACATCCTGCAAAGGGATGCCCGGTCACAGTGAGAGGAGAAGAAAGTCTCAGAGACACAACTGAATTGCATACGTACACTGGATGTGTATTTACAGAGCTAGTTATAGATAACACACTCTGTACAAGGGATGGAAATAAATGCCCCACATTCAAGGAGTCCCAGGGAAAATGGTCCAATTTTAAGTTCCCTAATATGGTCTGTATTCACAGTAGACACATGTATGCAATAAAGCTCTGGGTTAAAAAAATGGGGCATTAATCTTGGAGCTACCTTCATACTGTGTTTACAGCCATTTGGTATAATATACGTTTATACCATGCAACAATTGCTTAGTTATACAGTAAGATACAAGTGTTGTACAGCTCATACGAGGCTATAATAAACTAACTCTGATGTCTTCTGCTCATGCGCTAAAACATGCTGGTCCAACAGCAAAGGCTTAAATGTTCCCCTTACACTGCAATTTGCTGTACAGTGATCACTAACATTGTCTTGTGCCACTGATTTGTTATTGAAATGTTAGCTTTTAGTTATGGACCTTAGGCAGACAATCTCAGCAATCCATCTTCCCATCTTTTCATTTCAGCCCAGCGCTTTTCTACGTCTGCTCCCACAAACATCATCTGCCCCCAAGGAGCAATTAATATTCATCACAAGTTTTTGATAAGCAAATTATTTCAGTGGTTTACAACTCTTCCACTTGGTTTACCCACTGAGATTTCAACACCAAAGACAGGGTAGCATTTATGATGCTTCAATTGACTCCATGAACAACCAATGAGTAAAGAAACTAGGAAAGTTACACCATAGCACCCGGCAGATAGATGTTCCGGCAGATAGTGGCCATAATTTAACGGTCCACCTACATCTTTTTCACCCCAGGCTCAATTTCTAAGGTGGAGAACTGTGTGGAAAAGGCCAGTTAGATAATGCATTCATATCTGTTCATGCTTAGGGTTGACTTACCTGGATTCCTCGGAACATTCCATGGGTGTGGATGTGGTACTGGGTACTGCAGCTGTACACCATGGGTGTGCTGGGTTCACTTTCATAACCCGTGCCATGGCTATTGAGGGATACAGGAAACCAGGTTATCAGCAGCAGCTTGGTGCTCAGATTACAATGAAAACAACCAAATTGCATGTGGATGCAGGTTCGACATAACCCATCGCTGTGCATTATGAAGAAATTTTCTCAGCAAAAATTCATTAATTTTGGGAGCCCTCTGAGACTGATTAATCTAAATATAAACACCTTTGTAGTAATGCATGACTTAAAATCAAAAAGTGTGCTCCTAGCAAAATTGAATAGGATTAGAATAACAGTGTGTTAGTTTGTTTAGACAGCCAGTTCATAGAATCTAGGGATGCAACGGTACACGGTATTTTGTCGAACCGTTCGGTACACCCCCTACGGTTCAATACGCACACGTGAACCGCGGTAATACGATAGGCCTGTCATTTTCCTCTAGCCTAATTTCCAAAACTTGCTTATTACTTACTGCAGACTACACGCACGTTGTACATTCAGATCCACAGAACATCTCTGGAGCCTATCAGCGCTCTGTATGCAAATACGAGCTAGAGAAGAGAGGGGAAACTAAAAACAAACATTCTGGCGTATGGTCACACCAGTGTGACTTGCCGTTTAGCGCGTATGCTAAAACTGGTGCGATTTAGGGATGAAACGGTTGCCGGTAAAATTCCCGACGGTTAGTATTACCGTTTAAAATTTTAATTATCATTAAAACCGTGGTTGATTACCGCGCTTTGAAAAACTCAGGTTAAATACTGCCTAGCATCAACCAAAGTTAGCAAGTCTCCCAGACGCAGGTGCGCAGGCGCAGCATGTAGCGTAGGTTTGTTTTGCGTCAGTGAAAACATGGCGGAAGGAAGTGATAGCGCTCTGGAGATTTTTCAACGGTATAAATTTTCATACCGTTTCATCTCTAGTGCGATTAGAAAACTAGATTGGAAAAATTCTAGCTAATTTTATCTTTGCGTGAACAGCGGTTTAACATTAAAAAAACATAGCAAATGCTAACTGAAAACAATGAGAAGCTTAATAACGCTAATGAAAACATAACAAACCATGTAACGTAACAGTCGCGCTAAATTGCATAAACATAAGTTACTATGCAAAATGGTTAAAGGGTGATGTGTTTTTATTTTTTCTTAAATATAAAGATACCGAAACTGTACCGTTACTGTGACCCAAAAACCGTGATACATACCGAACCGTGGGCCCACTGTAATGTTACATCCCTAAGAAACAGTTTAAAATGCGTAAATGTATATGAACTTATGGGTCCAACAGTTGCCAGAAATAAGTAGGGTTTCAACAGCCAGTTTGCAATCTTGTTGAAGGAAGAGAACATTTCCAGTGAAGCACAATTAAATAATTAATTAAATCAATCCTTATTCTCTATGGTCATATCACACAGTCCTCGCTGGTAAACATGTCCTCGTAGTATTGAACTATTGAGTTGTGGAAAAGTCCCTTCCACTCTAATTTCTATCTGAGGTCTCTCTCTACTGTCAGAACACTGGTTTATGATCACATGCACTGGCTATAGCCTGTGGAAAATTTGCAAAAACATCACTATATTACTCATCCTTACTTTCGGGTAATTTGCTCTTTACTCCACAGACAGTAAATTCACCTTGCAGATCTGAAGACTCAAGAAAAGAAAAATGGACAGCTTTGCATCATGCCAAAATTTATACCTATGGATAGGCGATAAAGTGGCCCCTAACTTTGACCCCAGATTAGTACAAGTTTGTTGTGCCTTCTAGCTCTTTTTTCCTACTAACACACTCATCAGTGACCACAGGACTATGTAAAGATCAGGAAATCACAAACTTCACAGTGACCACAGGGATATGTCAACGTAAGGTCATCACAAACTCTACAGTGACTACAGGGATATGTCAGTGTCAGGTCATCACAAAATATGTAAGCACCAGGTAATCATATATACTGCAGGTACCACAGGGCTACATGACCATAGACTGATAAACAATCTATGAGTTAGAGGTGGTTTATGTACATACAGTAGCTAAGACAAATGGAGGATTTTTGACACACACACAAGCTACTGGGACTTCTCTGTATCGTGTGTATCTGTGTAATGTAGTATAGAAATAATGCCATATAACTCTTTTTGACCAAATATACTTTCTTTGTAAAACGTTATTGATTTCAAGTGTAATTTGCAGCTATTTATAACACAGTGCCTCCTTGTGATGGACCCACATATCACACTTCCTGCTTTGTGTGGTCTTGGTTCATAATATTTTGAATAAGTGGATTTCAGTAAGCATATTTCACCACATTAAGGAGCATCAAAGAAATTGCAACTGGACCATAACTGGAAGGATATTTGACCAAAACAGCAACAGCAGCCATTGAAATATGGGTGAATAAAAGCTCTTCAATCAGACCCTTCTATCTGCCAATCATATAATCTCCTCATCCTAACCAAATTCATGTAGTTTTTTTTTCTGCTGACCTCATGACTAAGCTGCAGGGCATCCTTTTCCATCAGATGTACTAATGAGATGTCACAGAACTGTCTTTGTCCTGACAGTCAAATTCAGAGGCCTACAAGTTGCATGTGCAAATGAATCTACAATTTATTCATTCACTCTAGAGATAAACACTGTGGGCCCATGGCATTGGCACATCTGGCGATTAGGAGCTGTGGTTTTTCTCTGGAAAAGATGTAAAAATATTTGGCCTTTGCTCCACCAAGATGAGACTATATTTCCAGCTGGTGTTCCATTGCTGCTGTAAAGACCCTGTACATCAGTCACTTGAATCATCCTTGCTGCTTTGCTTTTGGCCATGGAGGAGGCATCACTCCATCCTCCAAACCAAAGTGTGGATCTGGAATCCCCTTGGTCTCTGGGACCTGTGAGAGTTTAATCCATTGCATGCTGATCCACAACCCCAACTTCAGAGGGCTGACCTCCTCCTCTGTCTTATCTTGGAGCACAGTCAAGCCTAATGCTCTGCTCAGGAAATGCTTTAAATCTGTGATTTAATCCAACCAATGCTAGTCACAGTTTGCATGGATATTAATCATTGGGTGTTAATCCCATTCAAAGAGGAAATTCTTTCCAGCTCATGCAAGAGGGACCGACTGACATACCTCTTGATGGTGGATGCCAGCGTGTTAGCAGGGTTCCATGCCATGCATTCCAGAGATGCCATTTGGTATAAATTATCACTGCTGGGATCAAAACAAATAGGAAAGAACAAAAATTCAAATTCTTTATTTTTTGTAGACTTGGAGGTGTGTGCTGGGGGGGGGGGGTTACTAGATTTTGAAAATCAATCTAAAAAAAGATCTGGGGAATCAGACAAAAGCTACCTTGTGATTGAAAAACGGTCCCTAAGATAGATGCCTCCCAGGTAACAAGTAGTGAATGCACCACCACATAAAGAAAAAAAATGCATAACACCAGGTGACCAATTAATCTAATCCCACTGCTTCTGAAACTCAAATACCAGACTATTATTAAAACCCAGACTCCAGGGTCATTAGTTATCTTGGCAGATGCTTACTCTTTCACTCACTCACTTGGTATTTTTAAAGTTACCAGAACCAGCTAAACATCAGAACACTGCAGCATAACTTCCAAACCCTTTGCACCAGGCCATGTAAAGCCTGGCACACTGTAGACAGCAGATAAAAGTGTTTGGGTCTTACAGTACCAACCTGAAGGGTAAATTGAGGGGGACTCTCTGACAAGGACAAGTTTCTAGAGCAGTTCTGATGGGTTTATTAATTTATAATCTTTCAAACATGCTTGTTCTCATTTGTCACACACAGTGGACAATGTGGTCCATTATGCTGACAGAACCATACTGGGCTACGCAGTCTCCTTAGTGATCTAAGCTCTCCATGTACCGGTCAGTTTCGTCTGGAGGGATATGAATGAGGATGATGATTACTGGAACCAAATCTGAGGGGGTGCTCCCATAATAAAAACCACACTGGCATGGGGTTTCTGGGCAAGTAAGGGTGGGCCCTACAGCTCATTTTGGCAGGGTTTTTTCTCCACTCTCTCTCTCTCGCTTTGTCTTGCACTGTATTTGTAAATGCAGCCTCCTCCTCAACTACCTCTGTCCTCCTTCTGCCCTTCTAACTGCCCATGTCATCAGACAACCCCATCGTCTCTGAGCCTTACTCAGCTCTCAGTTTCTTCTAGTTATGACCCGCTCTAAGCCCAATTCATAATGAACACTGCTTCAAACCCAACTTCAGTCTGCACTTTGAACAAGCAAATACTTACTAATTAAATGCAATCATCCATTGCCTACTGCTCATTAGATCAAATCTGTGAGCACCAGCAATGAGTGTGAGATTCCTCGTATCAACTGAATCTCAACCCTAGGTCCACTTGCTCAGGAAAACCCAAACTGGGAAACTAGAGTTTGCAGTGAGCTGGTGGTACAGTACTGTACCTACTGAGAAGTGTGCTGTCAGCTTGGGCTTTTGGGACAAAGAGCAGCCGTCTGCCAGTACAAATACTTTTGATTAGAGAACAGACCAGGGGTTCGATGTGAGGCTTCCCAGCCCCAGCAGCTATCTGCTGTTTATAACAGAGCAAGAACCATGGCCCAAGGAGAGGACATGTAGTACAAAGGTGAAGCTGATTGATGCACTCTTATGTTTGATATTCCATTTTTTATCTCTCTGTCCCCCAAGCTGAAAACAAACATATTGATGTTATTTAAGGAATTTGAGCTAATTCTGGAAGTTCAAACTGGTCATGCAGAGGACGGGGCTCAGAACTCAGAGCAGTGTGAGGGCATCTCCATTTTGAAGATGGTGGGGAGAAATTCGAAAGGAAACTGGTCGTAGATCAGGCTGAGTTTATTTTGGCCTGCTGAGGACTGCTGTGCAGCTCTTGACTTCTCAGCAGTCACTGCTGTAGCTTAAACTGCAGGCTTGGCCTCAGGTCGTGCCATACGTGCTGCATGTAGAAATTTAACCGTTAAGGTACAAACACAGATGCACATACAGCCAAAATTCATTAATTATAACTAGGCAGCCAGTTGTCTGTATGTAAGGGGCTGATCCAAAGTGTTTACAGCGTGTGTTCAGAGTGTATGTTTTTCTCTCAGGACTAGAATTTTTAGTTTCAAAGTTCACATATAGATTGACTCCTGGTAAAATAAATCGTTTTACATAATTAGTTTTTTACAATGGAAATGGGTTTGAACAACATTAAAAAAAAACTCTCAGAATAGCAAAGTGATCAACAATTCACTCTTTCAGTGAATGTTTTTTTGACTATCAGTCTTTAAATGGGAGCAAAGTATGATGCCAGAGAAGAGGTGTGTAGGGGTTAGGTGTTGTGCTGTGAGCTGATTGATGTCTTTATTTTGATTAGTAAAATCCCGTTACAGGCTCTCACACAGCTCCCCTTCCTTCCTCTCTTGCCTCACTGCCGCCTTCCTCTGTGTCAGGATGTGTTCTGTGGCAGCATGACTTTTTGGAGACTTTATTAAAGACTCATGTCAAATACTGCCTTCATGGACAAACCATCTCTCCTTGGAAGGGGTCAGGGCCAAGTGAAAGACCAGTCTCCTTTATGCTTTGCGTATACTGGCTACAGATATCTGTTTATATGCCAAGTTTATATGTCTTGTAAAATCCATCACTGTTAATGCAACAAACCATAAAATTATACAGGCAAGATGTAACGGTAGGTTTTTGAGTTTAAATGAAATGGTGGAACATCAATGGAAACATTCCAAACCCTGCTTCTGTATTAGGGGGTGCTCATACTCTCTCAACAGGAAGTCCCCTACCTCTTCTCTCCCACCCACCGACAAGCAGAGGGGCGCATATTATAAATCAGGACATAGGATACAAAAATTCAGCAATACTGTTCTGATGTCATATCGTGCAATCTCAAGGTTTTCGTCTATTCTACTAGCCACTCCCTTCCTTCGCCCTACCTTTATGTATTTATTTATTTGCTGCATAATCATATTTTTTTCATAAGGACAGAACAAATCTGGCCACTTGGCTCTCCCAGACATCACGAAGGTCCTAATTTCACCAGTTTTGATTGGTTAAGAAACAGTTCCCATCTATCATTGCCGCTCCCATATAATCCTGTTCTATCAACACTTAATGACTGATATCTCAAGGCTTTTTTGTGACAGAACAGTATCAATGGCTTTTTGATAGTGGCCTGTTTTCAAAGTGACTTTCCTTATCTTCACTAGACAATATTCAATATGTGTCTGGCAACTGAGTCACAGGCAGCTCATTGAGAAAATGCATGGTTTCTGACCATTCTGTTCACTCCATATTTTTCACAGCTGTCTAGCGAATGACCTGTTGTCTATGGGTGTGTGCAGCTTGCCATGTGAAGTTATACAAGTAATCAAGTCTTACCAGAGATGAGTTTCTAAAATTGCAATGCTGACAATTTCCCTGGGTGAGCTGGTGTGTTTGAGGGCAAACAGGGCACTCCCCATTTGCCAACCAAATGACCAAAGGCATGGTACTGTTACCACTGTGACCAGTAGGCAGAGCACATGATGACATAGAGGGTTCAAAAGTGATCACACAGGTGAGTGTGAAAGAGTTGCTGGCTGGCCCATGCAGCCAAATGGCAGGGTATATCTGACTGCACACATGCAGGTGAGCGTGGGGCTCTGGGTGCGCATGCACAAGTGAGCATGGGGATGTGTCTGGCTGCACATGCGCACTTGAGTGTGGTGGACAGGTACCTGTTGTAGTGGTTCCTCAGGAGAAGTGTCTGGTTGCCTGCACAGCTGTCTGAAGGGTTGTGGCAGCTGTACACTGGGGGTGGTGCAGGGTACTGCTGCTCACCTGTGCGACCCACACAGACATGGATCAGAGCCCAGACCTTACACTAAAAACACTCACACCCTGGTCACACAGAGTAAACACTAGCTCTCCCCATAATGCCAGCAATAAAGTCACACAAACACATACTCTAGCCTCTTCTCATCATAACTATGAACTGCGAGTTCAAAGATATAAGAATTCAACATTTCTAGTCCAAATAAATAGCAATGGTACCTAAATCTTCTGTGTAACATCAATAAAACAAACCAGTTGATTCATTACAAGCCCTCTTCTTCAAAAATAACATAAACTGGTAAATCCCATGGTAAGAAACACACCTGCATTAGTAGTTGGAATGCCAGTGGGAGTAAAACTGAAAATGTCATCATCTGTGATCACCAATGCTTAGTTTAGTTTTACTTAAGGCTTGTACACAGAACTGTGTTTGTGTCACCACAGAACTTATCTTTTTCTTCCTTACATTAAGGTTATTTATTTAGTTATGAGCTGTGGGTCGTAGATGCCAGTAGTGAATTGGTAATTAACTGGTAGTGAACCTGAAGGCAACACTGAATCAAAGCAGTGTTCTCCAAGTGAACCCTGGTCAGCAGCTGATTGACCCCTGAAGTAATTAATTCTCTATGCTGAAAAGCTGAGACCTCAAAGGAGTCAGGAGAGCAAAATGTAGCCACATGCTCACTGATGTTCTGAAAACAACAGCTTTCGCTTTGAAGCCGTAAAGTAAACCAACTTGCCTCTATTTGAAAGCAGAGATGAACAACCTCTGCTTTTCCTTTGCCTGCAAACATAGTGAATTGGTCCCCTGGTGGTTCTAAACATTCCAAAAGTTTCTCATATTGCTGTTTCCTCCAGTTATCATCTACAGAGGCAGGATAATTTATGGCCCCAAAATTAACAGCAAACATACTTTGCTGTTTATTAGCATCTAGCACAGTGACCAAGGAAGAAAATGCAGAAAATAACACCTTTGTGACTTCATGGCAGAAGCCAACCCCTGAAGTCCATGTGCCTTGTGCCCA
This sequence comes from Megalops cyprinoides, assembly GCF_013368585.1. Taxonomy (NCBI): domain Eukaryota; kingdom Metazoa; phylum Chordata; class Actinopteri; order Elopiformes; family Megalopidae; genus Megalops; species Megalops cyprinoides. The sequence goes on from NC_050595.1 coordinate 32,657,070, forward strand.
GGTACAAGTCCATGTGCCCAGCCACCCTCATCCGCACATAAAAACACACACACACACACATAGATCACAATGGCAGCAGAGTGGGAAAAGAGGCAAAGTGCTTGAATGTGGTGCTCATTACCCATGTTGGTCTGTTGAGTTATGGGGTCCTCATGCTTGAAGGACTGGTTGGGGAACTGGCTGGTGGGGTGTGAGGGGGTGTGCCCATAGTTGAGGGTGTTGTCAAATGCTACCGTGCTATAACCTGCAAGGAGTAAAGAGTGAGAGAGGGTGAAAGAGAGAGAGAAGGAGACACACAGATGGCAAACGAAACCCACAAAAGTCTCCTTACAATAGCCATGACCCCATCTGTTCCACGATTGGTTTCAGAAAGTGCAATAGGGACTTCCCAGTAGCTCAGCAACTAAAGTGTTCGTCTTCAGTACAAGCTGAGCTCTACAGCCCGGGGTCAATCCCAATCGTGTCATGAACTAACAATAACCTGGAAGCTAGGGGTGGGTGTGTTGGCAGGGGTTGCTTGACTCATGCTATCAGACACCCTGTGATTTAACAGGCACCTGCAATTTGTTTAGATGATGTCAGCAGAGTAGTGTCCATCCTGCCATGAGTGGCCACACCACTCTAGTACACTGGGTGACTTTCGGTGAGAAAAATAGCCCATGGCTGTGTGCAAGTGTATCAGAGGATTGCGTTCGTATCAGCACTCCTGCGGGGGTGCATCGGTTGTGGTATGCAGAGCCTACTATGGTATGCAGCTGTGAGTTCAAAATAGGGTCGCATAAAGGAGAAAAAGCTAAAACGTACAACAGGAGAAGCATGTCTGCATTACTGGCAGCATGCAGGAAATGGAGTTATTGAGTAAAAGAAAGTACAGCAAGGAGACACCAAAGTATTTTGACAAGCATTTCGTAGTTATGTTTTATAAACAGCACAAGTTTTCACAGAAAACAGTAATCAATCCTTATAGGGTGGACACAAATAATCTCCCAGACTTGGAGATATTCCTGTTCTTTGCTGCAGCATTTGGAGGAATGAAGCAATCCAGCACCCATAGCTGAGGGTTCCCAAAGTTTGGGCATAATCTTGCAAGAGGTGAGAGGTGACCTGGATGAAAACAAACCCTTGGTGGGACACTGAAGGGGTGACACCAGGGCCCAGAGTGAATCATGCCAGCCCCTGACCCCAAGCTTACACTGTCTCATAAATCACCCTGTCCCAACACTACCTCCATCAACTACCAGCCACCACTTTCACAACAGCTGGGCAAAAAACTCATTAAAGGATCCTATTTTTCTTCTGTGGGTTCCTGACTCTGTGAGCCCTGATATTTATCAATGGAAATGAGCTGATTGAGAGGGTGTCCACAGGCCTGCTCTTTGGGCTAATTCTGGGGGTGAGAGTATCAATGCAGGCAACTGAGGTGGGAATCTGCCAGGGCACTCTGACACTTTTCTTCAAATTTCTCTTGTTTGACTGGGCAGCAGCACTCACTGGTGTGAAAACAGCAAGGAGCAGGACAACCCAGCAGAATATCTTCATGGAGTCACATACCTATAAATTACCCCAAAACCACTAGTACAGTGTCAATAACTCCTGAAGTAGTTTAAACAGTGTTCAATCTGCTGCTAATGACTCTTTTTTATGAATTGCACAATTAGGTAGGAAAAACATGTAACTGCTTGGCTTCAAAACATATTTGATCAAATGTCTTTTTCAATAATTTCATTGATTCATTCATTAATCATCTCTTGTCTTAAATGTTGATCATGAAAACCAATTTTCTCCATTGAAATTAGTTCTGATTCAATGTGAATCTTGTTGAAATTTTCAAACAGTGTTACTTAACTGTGTTACTTTTCAACAGCAGTTAAATATAAAATGTTTCATACTGAGAGTATAATTTATGAGTCAAAAGGACCATGCAGTTTTTATCACAATTACAAACAAAAGTCTAAATCCCTTGGAGCAGAAGCATGAATAAATATGTAACCATGATATAATTAATTGATTTTTCATTTGAACAGGGCAATGTTTTATTCTAATAGGTGGAACACATGAGATGTAATTCTGTGAAACACTTTGGAAATGTTCACGTGCAAAGCACTGATGGACATTCTTCAGGGAAAATAGTCAAGGAAAAGAAATTTGATGCTGTATTACATTTTGATTCATGGTCGTACTGGCCTTGATAATTACAGTTATCAAGGATTTTTGTTGCAAGCTTAGACTTTGGGACACTGGGCCGATCTTTCACATGCTTTAATAAATCTTGAGAGAGGGGAAAAAAGTGCATTCGTAAGTATAGCCTCACAATCACAGCAGAGTGTTTTATCCCAGTTTTGTGAACGGCCAGGGTGACCTTCACAGCACAGCTCTGATCGGACTGGTTTTTGACCATGGTCTCCTGATGTTTGCCTGCCACGGTGCTGAGGGAAGGCGATAACAATTTTGGCCTACATATCCAGTCATTTTTGATAACAAGGTCTGCAATGCATGACTTGACTAACACCTGAGCCAAGTGTTGATTCACATGTAGAGAAAGTAACTGAATACGCTCTGCCACTGAACGGCGCCTGGTGGTCTTGTTGCATTGTTGCGTTAAATCACTATCCATCCGTTGTCCCCCGGTGGTGGAATGGACTTCCACACATCATCCATTCTTTTGAGTCCCTCTCTGTCTTCAAGAAACATCTGAAGACATAGCTCTTCCTCTCTCACCTGAGCACCTGAAACACTTCCCCCCTAAAAGAACTTCTCATGATTAAAAATCTATCTCCTATTAAACTATAATTATAAAAAGTAATGGTCTGGTTGTAATGGTTTAACACACTCTTTGCCTGCTAATTTGTATCTTGCCTGGCTAACCTTTGGAATTTTGTCATACAGCACCTCTAATATTGTTGACTCTGTATGGTTTTTCACTTGTGTTGTATTGTACCTCACTTGTAAGTCGCTTTGGATAAAAGCGTCTGCCAAATGAATTAATGTAAATGTAAATGTATTGCTGCACAACAATTTGGTCATAACTGGTTCCCCTCGAGCGGACATCACTGCTCCCCTCTGAAGTGGGACTCCTGATACAGGATGGGACAGGCAGGGGAGAGGAGTAGCCCAATTTGAAACAGAAAGCAGACTAAAGTGTGTAAAGTAATATTTTCTGTTACTTCAGCAAAAAGGCAATTGCAAGCCCATGGAATATTGTTCCCACACCCTGTTACCTAACACAAACCAAGCCTTAATGACACACTAGTGCTCTGCTTCAAATACTCATGGGTTTCAGAGGACTTTCAATGAAATTCAGTTTCACCGTATAAATCTGAAAAGATTTGACTAGATAGACATGATGGAAAGATGTTTGCACACATTTACAGTCTATTCATTCAAACAAATTTCAGTCATGAAAAAGCTTTCTTATTTTACATTATTAGATATTATCATAATTGTCACAATAGTCCAATAGTATAATCAATCTGTACTGACTGCACTGACATAGTTTTTTTATTAACTAATTATCTGTATTGTAGCTCACTTTAAGACTTTTTTTAATAGTGGGAAAATAAAATATTTTACCGAATAAGAATAATATTTCAACATTAAGAATTGCATAGCAATCATTTTTACATTTGCACAAGGTAATCATAAAACAAAATACCAAAGTTAATGATTTACAGTATGTGTATCTATGTATGTATCCTAATACGTAAGATAAAAAATACATATTAAATGAAAAACGACAGCACATTTAATAGCTAAACCTAATAATAATTACAATGCAATTCTCAAAAAAGTTTAAATGTTTAAAAATAACACTTTAATTCTAAAATATTCAGTTACACTTAAAATATATATAAAATCTACAATTATAGTATATTGTACTGTTTCATGGTTACAGCTCTGTTGTGCATATTTTCCCTGAATTTATGTTTGATACATTATATTCTCACTGAAAAATCCACCTAAAATGAAAAAGTCTGAAAATAAAAAGTCAATAATAACATAATTCATGTAAAGGAATTCCTTTTTCAAATAGTGCCAGAATGTGCTGTCAGTTATGACTACAAACATCCCTACAGTAATGTGTGATGATTGGCCTGACACAGTAAGGTTTAAGCACACAGGACAGAAGGAGTGCCATATACAGTCTGTACAGTATGTGTAGATGCACCCAGTGCATTGCATTCCCAATGAATACATCAATGCATAATTTCTAGGATCTTATTATACTGAACGCATCACCCTAATCACTCACATTAACTTCAGAACCCATACCCACCTTACAGCTGTCAGTTTGGGTCTTACCCTGTTTCCCAGAGTCTGGGAAACAGGAGAGACCTCCACACAGGTGGGCTTTAAGTATGGTTGTGCACTGAGTCTTACCTTGGTTCCTGGTGGCTGTCTGGCTCTCCACGCAGTTAGACAGGTAGGGTCCATTGGAGAACAGCCTGGCCTGGTTGCTAGGAGGCTGGCTGGGAGGGGGTGCTCCAAATGCCCCGTAGCGGCAGGGCCCTGTGCTGGTGAACTGGCCTGAGAAGTGCACGGTGAAGGCGCTGATGCCACAGTGGGGGTCCTCATGGGCGTCGGCCGTCACCCAACCGGGCTCCTGCTTGATGAAGGAGTGGGACTGTAGAGAGCCATAAGGTGGTGCGCCATGGAGGTCCAGAACAGGCGCCCACTGCGGGCCACTGCTGACAGGCAAGGCACAGCTCCCGCCACCCCCAGGGAGGGCGGGGACCGCTGGCAGCAGGGTGTTCAGATCGCGCGAGTCTGACCCCATCTGTCCCCTGAGGTCTGCGGGTCCCGGTTCTGTCAGCGTTGCTCTGGACCAATTGCGCCCCGGTCTCAGCGCCTTTGGGTCGAACCAGGTAAAATTACAAGTGTGTATGCTCAGGTTAAAAATCCTGTTCAATTGGAGGGAGAGTCACGTTCAACAAAGCCTCCTTGTTGAATGGAACTGCCATGACATTTCATCCACTGCAGAAAGCAAAATCAAAACAAACTCAAGACGTACATTCATCTCTCAGTCCACGTCCTGAGAGGCCGTGGTGATGGCAGAGTCAGGTCAGGGCCGGTTCCAGTGGCGGAGTGGTCTTGGTTCTGGCAGTGGAGGAGAGTACAGAGCGTGGGGGTGGGGTGGAGGAACAGCCCTTGACTCCCTTACTCATGTGTCTGTTCCTCTGGAGTCTCGAAAATTCAAATACAGCCTGGCTCTTACTCATGGGTTAAGAGGAGGAGCCAAGGCCAGTGAGTAAGCAGGATGAGTCCTCCACTTCATTCACCCACTCCTGCTCTATGAATTTTTCACTCTCGTTGCAGAGTAGTGAGAGCCCAGCAATGTGAACAGTATATGGGAAATGGGTGTATGTATGTTGTGTGTGTTTGTGCTGGAGGGATGGGGGGAGGTGGCTGTATACCAGAATGTGTTTCTGTCTGTGTGGATGCGGGTCAGCTGGGAGGTGGGGGTGATAATTTAACAGTGGCATCTAATATTTTTCCGTTTGACCATAAGTGTGTGAAACTCTTCTTTTAAACTAGAAAAATAGGCTCAATAGTTGTGTAGCATGCTGCGCAAGGCTTATTAGTGCTGTAGGGCTCTGGTTTATTGTTTTGAGAATTTTATAAATTCGTGGAATCTGTCCATAGTACTGTATGTATCATATTTGTGTGATGCACTGTTGCATTTTTAACTGTTCATTCACCTTTTCTATTCAGTTATAAAAAATTTATACCTTAATGTGCAGTCGTTCATTTCAAACTGGCCGCCTTGAATTGTGCTGTAAATGTTTTACTCGGTGGAAAGAAAATGACAAGCCACTGCAAATAAATGTGCCGGAACAGCTCATCAAAATAATGTAGTATTTAAAAAAAAAAAATGTACAGTAATAAAATGTTAAATTTCGCATACGTGACAAAAGTTAAATGAACTATTCTGCACATGAAAAACTTTCAATTTTCATCACCATGATTCGCTTTATCAGTGAAATGTGTGCATAACGTTTCAGAAATAATCGTGGTTTTCATGTGACAGCCACAATGCTGTGGTGTTCAATAAAATATTCGCAATATTCACAGTTTATTCATAGCATTTTTATCTATGAAAACTAAACTTGAAATGAATTTTTCAGGAATGATCTTAGTTCATTTACGAGACACAAGCACATCTAAGGTTAAATTAAAAAGTGTGCGTCTCCGAGACCTCGAATAACTCCAGTTGTCTTCCTGGCGCTTTAACATCACGATTTCTCCCTCGTGCATGGTGCAGGGGATGTACAAACACCGATCAGGTATTCTGTTTACAATAGGTAAAAGTACGTGTTTTCCGAGAGAACATAATTCATTGTAAAACCTTGGGGACGTTGTTTCAACATATTGCATAAAATATTTTCGCAAATTATTGCATGATCAATAATTTCAGCGGCAAAAAGGAAAATAAACGCAAGCAAACGTTTATTTGATTTAAATAAATTATGAATAACATTTTATTTCCTCTAAGAACGAATTTAGAATATGCTCTTGTTGTGAAAATAAGTAGCTATGGCACAATTTCCCGAAGACGACTTTTATTAACATTAAGGTAAATATTCTGTGAAATTCTGACATTTATGTACATAACGTACATAAAAATTTATCAATGACGTTTATGTACATAAGGCATATTTAGCTTCTCACATTTAACTTAACACTTTTAAGTCTTCTTTTAAACCAGAAAAAGATGGTCAGTAGATTTGTAGCATGCTGCGTAAAGCTTGCTTTGTCGATACAATAATCAATCAATGATTTTTTTTTTCTTTCAAATAAATTACTAACTAAATCGATCGCGCGCAATATTTCGTTCAATCCTTCGAATTATTGAAATCCTCATAACGACTTTTGTCGCTGTAATTTCATTGTATATCTGGCATCTAGAATAAAATTGCATGTGCCTTAAATTTATACGAACAACTTCAAGAACAGAAAAGATAAAATGAGAATATGTAGATAGAATAGAATTTATACAAAATATAGAATGTATAGAATGTAGATACATTTTCTCAACCTTAATCGGCTCAAACGCTCACCTAACATGTTTTTAGCATGTAGGTTCTAATATCTCCAGTGTTAAATCGGCAAAAAAGGAGACTATGGAGACTAAAAGGAGGAAAAGGAGACTAAATGACCTTCAGTCTGAAGAAAATCATGTCCTAATCGTAGACAAAGCATACACCTAGAAAACATGAGAGTCCACGGAGAAAAAATTAAATTCAGAAACGGTTGTTATAGGTTACACATTTCAATAATAAATAGTTATTAACGTTAATTATAGACGTTTAAATTGTATTATTATTTCAATTGTACTCTAAATTCTCATTTTCCTTACTTTCTGTTTTTACAGTAATAAGGTGTATTACAGTATTTGCAGCTTATTTTACAGTACTGTAAACACCCCGTGGGACTCCCAAAACTTAACTTTATAAAAGGGCTGTTATAGTTCATATCATAAGGTAACAAGGTAGCAACAACTTCTGATACCTGAAAAACACCCAAGTTATTTTGCTTTAAATTGTTGGTAAACATGCAGATTATAATATAGGCTACATAATGTTTATCAGAGTGCAGCATATTGCTGTAACATTGGTTATGCCGTTACATGATCCTGTGGACGACACATTACGATCTACAGGAATTCTTTTCAATTAAAAGTAGGCCTAATATATCTTTTACCTACTTTAACCCATATATCTGTTTTAGTAAACGGTGCCGTGGTCGATAGAAATTGAGAAAGGTCGAAAAAGTGAATGAAGTTCATCCTGATTAATGAACGCTGACACAAAGGGAAGTCTGTTCTGAATATGTCGAGAACCGTTATCTGTTAAACTTTTAAAAAGTAGCCACGAAGCTCACACGCAGGTGCTGACTCTATTTTGAACTTTCGCCGTTGCTTATATCAATGTCCCACAGTCAAATAAAGGAATAATATTGGCTTGCTTCCATTCTCATGCTTTGCGGTTTCTAAAATTTTGAATGTCAAATAAAGTAAGTAGCCTATGGGTTTCTTGTCTCTTGCCAGTTTCAATGCCTCTAGGCGAACAGGCTGTTAGGTGGTGACGGATAGAAAGTAAAACTGTAGCGATACATTTTTAAATCAAAGCTACAAACAATCGATGAAGTAGGGAACTGAGTTACGGCTTAGATTCCAGATAATTCACATCTTAAAGAACACCGCCAGAATTTAGCATGTGGCACTTTAAAGCCGGCTGGCGGCCATATTATTTTATGGGGACATAAGCAACGGGTTTAACATTAGCTCTTCCACTGTTAAAAATATGTTTGGAGCGTCTGAAGAAACAAAACACACACACACTATACACACCAGTTTGCAACATGGAATGCTGAAATAATTTACTCAGCTCATGAGGCCAAGTGTGATAATCACGGTTTTCTAGATGTTTCAACTTGAAACAGCCTTGTTCAGCTAAATCAAGATGTCAACCTGTATGCCTAGGTGAATAATCAAGTAGGTCTGTGGCAAATATGAAAACCAAATCAGAATTCAAAATGTGCTCCTTCAAAAACATTCGCCTGACCCATAGACATATAACCTGGAATGTGCTTCCATAGACCTTGATAACCTTGAAGAAACTCTTAGTAGAGGTCCCAGGTGATGCTGGTATATCAAAAATATCCATACAGTGGACTCCTCAAATCAAAGCATTCAGAACATAAAACAACATAGGACATCTTGGAATGATTCTTGACTCTCACTATCTCTAGCAGTACATCAGTCAGGGGCGAAAACTGACACAAGAAAGTCTGTCCTTCTCGCTAGGTTAACTGAACACAGTGATAAATAAATGGCCCAGGATAAGGACAGTTATTGTCAGTTATTGTTCTAATAACACAGGGATAACTTCTTTAGATGTGGTTAGTATTGGCGTCAGGGAGGGGGGTTGAAATCTGTACTGGATCTTTGAATGTTTTGGATAAAGACCCTACATATGCATATGTAATCATATGTGGTACAGTAGAGGCCACATTCCCTTTTGTCCTTGAGCAGTCCTTCTGTACCTGATCTATGAACCCTCTTAAGGACATCTCTTTGGCTACTGGTCTTGCCAGCCATTCTGTGCTCATGACAAGAACAGTACAAACATTTGTACACTGTGAAACATGCTGGTGTAATCAACTCTGCATTTACAAGTAAATAAAATATGCTTTCTGCATGTTCCCTTACAAACATCAAGTAATCCAAACATCATGGCTTAAACACAAAATGTAAATCAACTATAAGCATCCTTTGGATACACCTACCTTAAATACATAAAAGTGTGCAGTTCTTTGCTAACCATCTGGATATGTATCATGGATTATTATTACTATTATTAGATCCATAACCATTAGTAGAATATGAACAAGTTCTTCATGCTGGAACACAAATTCTTCCATCAAGTTTGCTTTTACTTTAGATCCATAAATATTCCTATTACTATGAGTTTCCACAATGCTCCATTATTTTTAAATAGTGCTCCTGGTGAACCTATTAACACCTAGCATACAGCCAGTGAGGGTAACATTTGGTCACTCCTCCATAAAAAAATAAAGTAACCGTATTTTGATTCACTGGTGAAATTATTTCGGTTAAACCCAGCACCCATTTCCCCTTCTTTACTGAAATGTGGTTATCCTGGAAGGAATTAGGCATGATATGTCTCAATTTGTTCTGCATTGGGACTGCAGTGCAGCGAGGAGCCTGGCCCTCACAGGGGCGGCAGAAATGGGGCTGAAATTGATGGGATCAGGCCTGCGCCTGCTCCTCTGGCTACAACATCTGGAAATCTAGTCTGGGGCTCTGCAGAAAGCCACTGACCCAGGATTCAACTCTTTAACTTGTGAGAGGAGAAGAAGACTGTGGTGTAGGAAAAGTCACTGTGTCAAACGTCTTTATCTTGCCACTATCCAGGGAGTAAGAACAAGCTTGGAGAAAGCCCTCTCATTGGCAACGGATAGAAGATGTGAAAGAAAACTAAGTGAGATTCCTTTACCTCGGCCCTACATTGTGAATTACCACATCATCACAGAATTGACTAGAAGGAGACTCCCATGTTGAATTACAGACTGGCTTATAGACTTTCTCATCTGTTCAGTCTTTGTTTCATCCAATGTGTTAGCCTCTGTGAATTCTTGTACAGAACCAGATTTATGACAGTGATCAGAATAGCTACATCAGACAAATTTGTTTTAAGGCCTGCTTACTTTCTCTGATGTCTGTATCAACATTGTCCAGAGTTTTGTGATTCATGTCAGTTACTGTATTTAAGAGGAGGAAAACTATACATGCATGTGGGAAACAGCACTTGGGATTGCTGATGATTCTAAAGTTTGTTTCTGTATGAAAACTCAGCTTCATTGTCTCCCCATATTATTTGAGTAGAGCAAGAAGAATTTCATTGGGAGGTTGGTTGAAATGTCGAAAGCAGTCCTCTGTTCAACTATATGAACACGGTAACACTTCCAACCAACTTTTTGCATTGTTCCATTTAACCTATTTTTGCAATACTGAAATTGTTGAATTTTTTCATGCCCATAACTTATACCAACATCACTGATTTATCAGCTACCAGAAATTTTCAGTGGGAGGCCATGCAATCTTGTAAGTTGTTTCAGTTTCACTGAAAAAATATGCCATCAATTTTTACTGATCTTGATGTCTTCTGTCTCACTTTGTACTAACCATTTATAAGAATGCTTCTGCAGTTTTTGCATTTGTTTTGAATTGATGCATAGACGGATTAATCAAAATTATTTCCTCAGTACTTACCGGAAGTGAAAGACAAACACTTTAAGATGACTCTTGCAATAGCTTCATCTAAATTAGCCTCACAGCTTAGAGTTGAACATTTCTGGCTGAGGAGTTGATGCCTACAAAAACAACAGTTCAGGAAGCCCACTCTAATTCAGTTTCTGGTTTTGGAAATGGGAGCATAGGTTCACCTCAGTCCCAAAGGAACCCAAAGGCATTCTGTGGACGTCGACCGAAGCGTTCTTAAATAATAGCAGAGAAAAGTAATGGCTCCCTTGGCCATTATAATGCCTTTTTTGTCCACAAACAACAAATTTTCCTAAAATAAAACTTTACTGCAGTTTGCCCAAGAGGTCTTGAAAAAAATGTGACCTCACTGACCCATAAAGTATGCTTGCTGTCCGCGCCCAGCAAACTTATCAACACACATCTCCTTCAAGGTAGCAACTTCAGTGCTGACCATTCGGTCATCAATCAAAGGACCATTCGGTTCCTTTGATTGATGTCAACCACAAAACGCACTTTCATTCTTCAGATCATTCTTTGGCTATCTCTAAGTTTAAAACAACGGACTCAAAAGACAGGAAAATGGCCAGAGGTATATTTCACCCACGGGTGAGGAAACCAAAGCTGGAAGTTGCTTGTGGTGACTTATGCAAACAGAAGCTACTGTATGTGAAGGGAATATTTATCGATAACATGGAATGTGACCAACTGCCAGTTACAGAGGAGAAAGTCATAAAGACAGTCCACAACAAATGTTGCTGGAGCTTACCTGAGTTTGATCATCAACATCCTTTAAATACTGACTCATTTTTGAAAACAAATTAATAATCCAATCTGTCTTCTTTGGTGTCTGTAAGATATATATAAGTACAATATTGCTAGGCCCAATCTCCCTGTTTCTGTTCCAGGATAATGTCCTGCCCTCCATATTTTTAAACACATGTAGGCCTACGCAAAAAGCTGTAACAAAAAGTGCCAAATAATCACCCCCACTGTTTAATATAGAACTTCTATCTCCCTGTGCTTCAAAGTGAGTTGGAAATGGAAACTGGAGATAAAGAAGAGGGATATTTGGGTGAAGCTTTTCTTTGTTGGAGCTGTGAAAGTGGGGCTGCTCATTGATGGTTTACTCCCTCACACCATCTTTTAGTACCAGAGGAGGTTCAGAGGTTCAGCCAGCTGGCACTAAATTCTGTATGAGCAATGGAGAAAACATGGCGCAGGTGGCAAGACTAGGCGTACAGCCATTCAAAAAGTCATTCTAATGAGTTATGAGGAGTGATAAATCCATTGACCATCATTAATTCTGCAATCAAGTGTTATCAATTATAGCTAGATAGAATGAGAGAAAAAATTATTACATTTGTATTTGATAAATGTTGAATGTAAAAACAATTAACCATTTTGCTTAAACAGCAGTAGTCTGTCCCAAAACAAACTGATGTTAATGAGATGGCTGAAGAACAGAAAAAAATGTGATTAATTACTGCTTGCCTATGTCTTCATATTAGCAATCAGGATCATTTTCAAAATTACATAAAAGCAGAAAACAAAAACAAAACTCTTATACGGTGCAGACATCATCATAACATATATAACAAATACCTTGCACGGCAAACAAGTTGGGGGCGCTTTTGATATTCAAGTGGGTGGGTAATATTAAAAAAAATGTTCCGTGTTATGTTTTCTAACAATATGGGGTTAAATGGCACGTCGGGGAAAGATAAAATATCCCTGTATGAGACACTCAGAAGAATTAAAAATACTGGCTTCTCTTCAAAAGGCTGAATGAGGAGATATTCTCTATTTAGCTGGGTGTGGGAACCCATCCAAAATTACCTAAACAGACAGAAAATGGATGGAAAAGGAGGCAGCCGTGTATCAGCCAGAGTGGTACGGCCAGATGTGGGCTCATTAATTAGAGCGCCTCTGTGCCTTCCAAAAAGAACAGCCTTGTATATCAATTGAAAAAAAAACAGAAAATTTCTGCAGAACGGCAGTGGTGGACATGTTTTGATGGCATGACGGCGTTTGAACGGTACGAACTGCCCACTTGAATGTATAAATTTAATCCACTGGGTACCAGGTAGTGTAGTTAAAATATAAATAGATATTTTTGGATTGAGGCTTTTCTGTAGATGCCTCCAAGACAAGGCTCTCCAAATAAGTGCACAATAAAAGTAGGAAAAACTCTCTCTTGTACCAGAAACCGGCAACATTTATATCTTCGGAACACGCAGTTAATCTCCCGCAAAGAAATATTTCATTCTTCACTTAAATTTATGGGAATCATAAACTCAGAGAGGCTGGCTCACGTCCAACAGATAGAAGAAAATAATGCTGGTCAGGACATTTCTTCAAAGATATTATCTACACATTCGTACGCCGCAGCTTTGGGGGGTTTTTTTAGGAATCAACAACCAAGTCTACAAATCACAGCGTAGCGCTTATCTCTTGCCAGAGAGACAGCCCTGAACCCTGCACCGAGGAACATGTCAAGCTTGTTTTCAACCAGGGGATCAAAATCTGGTAATAATAAATAAAGAGTATTGCTTTGATAAAATAAAATGCTACACTGTGCTTAAATTAAAAATAACACGGGCCGAGGACAAGGGTTCATTCATGTGCGAAATAGCTGCGTGCCGATGCGGTTTTCCAACTGCGGAGTTGTTGGAAACTCAGATAAAGATGTGTCAAATGATTGCCGCAGTCTGCGACTCTCTATCTGCAGCAAGTGTCTGTCATATGCTCACATGTCATGTATATTCCAGGAAGCGGTGAATTTTATGTGCCTTTCCCTGAACACTGCTGCTGAGCCCATACGGCTCATAGTTACATTCTAAGATGTTTGACGTATGGAACTCCATTCATTCATTTAAGAGAACAAGTTTTAACAAGTATAGCTTAAAACATAACAGCGCCGCCCCCCCCCCCCCCCCCCAAAAAAAAGTCCAGCCACTCTGAAAAATTAACTTTTAAGACTGAACTGCTTACCATGCCAGTACTTCAAGCTGTATGATAAGTGCTTGCATGTACTAATATGGCACAAGAAATGGGAATGTCCCACAGGCTTTACCTCTTAGTCTTATCATTGTCATTTTGTATACATGTAGTGGTAAGTGCTCATTTAAAGACATATTTCTTTGATCCTATATTAATCTCCAGCTATACATCATAACTGGACATTGTGATTTTTCTTGCTTCAAAAACACCAATTAAACACTCTTGGTTGACAAGAAAGCAATAAATCATTCCAAAACCAATTGTTATGCACTTAAATCCAAACTGAGAACGATTATCAAAATTCCAGGAATATTGTGGCTCATCATCTGTAGATTAGGATTTAAAAAGAGGGCACATTCCTCAGTTTGATAATTAATGTTCTCACATACCTTTGTGGAATAAAAGATTACACTTCACGTTGACATTAGACATGTTTGTCTTTCTTAAGTAATTTAAAATGAAATGCAAGCCAATAAGTGATGTCTGTAGTGAATCACTGTGTTCATCTTATTGAGAAATTGGTGTGTTTCCAAAAAGTGGCTCTGTATCTCATATACAGTCATATACAGTGGAACTACTTATATACAGGGAAACCATGTTGCAAAGTCAGAATCCATAAAATAAGACTAAATCAGTGACTTCTGTGATCACAGAAATAAACAAAGCTGTTCTTACCACCAGAACAGAATGGAAAAAATGTCCATGCTGGTACTGACAAACTAGCGACTGTTATTATTTCAGCCTGTAAACCTCTGACCTGTAAACCTCTGACCTCATAGTCGCTTTATCAGTCAAACGACCACAAGGGTCATTGTTCCTTCTTAATACTTTCAAACTAATAATAATTGATCAACGCCATTTCCTAGCCCTTTAACTAGACCCTTTAATGATGTATCACGGGTAGTTTTCTTTTTTCACTCACTCATTGAGGAATACAAACTATCTGAATGACTTCTCGAGACATGAATGAACCACAAACAACACAAACAGTAACAAGTGGTACTGTAGAGTTTTCCTTCAAGCAGGGACCAGGGAGTGTCTATGTACTTTGAGAGAAAATAAGTGGTCAGCCATCATCACAGGACAGAGACATTCAGCAGAAAAACACAGACAGGTGTTATATCCTTTCCCATGCCAATCTCTTGCCAATAGGGCAGGTCAGTGTAGGGTGTGCCAGACAAAACTGTGATCCCTTAGAGTGGATGTGATGGAAGACACCTGCTGTGGGCCCAGGTTCTCCATCATTAAACTCATCTGCCAGGGCCTTCTCCCAGAATCTCCCAGCCTTGGAACCCGGAGTTCTACCTCCCATCATGCCTGCAGCTTACTCGGGTGTGACGCTGGCTGATGAGGTCTGCTCAATGCAATGGAAACTGGGGACCCCAGCTCTATGTGCTGAAAAATGAGACTGACCCTGTTCATTGGGAGGCAACAGTGCAATGGCAAGGGAATTGTGGGAAGCAGAAAACTAAGAGGCTGGAACTACCACCCACATCAGAGGCCTGTTAACATCAAAATGGGGATTACCCATAAAAGTGAGTTATGCAGCAATCAAACCTAGCTCTTTGAGTGTCTGGCATGGTGGAACTCTACACTTCAGTCAATTAAGAGCAGAAACCCTTGACCACATACCTGTCATCCCATATTATCAATATAAACCAAAGTGTCACAATAACCAGTTCTGGTGATCCCAAAACCATGTCCTGTAGAAGTCTATACAGACTTTTCAGTTATTGCAAACTGAAGGAGCACAAACTGGATACCAGGAAATCCTATCCACGCAAGTACAATGCTCTTTGCTCATAGTCATGGGGTGTCATTGGGAACCTATTTTTTCCTGGAAAGGTATATAGTGCATTAAATACATTTAACCTCTGTGCAATGTGAGAAACTATGTCAATATAAATGGCACTGGCAAATCAAACCATGCACAAAAAATAAAGGTCTTCTTGATGCCAGCCAGTCCCAGACATTAGCAGGTCATGGAACAAGCTATGATTTCAGCACAGAGGAGCACAGAGACAGCCACAACCCTGGAGACAATGCTCCCATCCAGGGCATTCATCAATCAAAGAGGTGCTGCCCAGGGTCACTGGGTGAAACTAATGATACACATCAATGGAGCAACACACACAGCTTGCTTTCACTGACCTTATCTTCTAAGATTGCAAAAAAACCTGATTATTCTTATCAGTTCTGGTGTCACAGGCCATGGAGGCACTGAGGAAGCTGTGACTGAGGAAAATCTCACTTCTGCACGCTCATGTTTTCCAGTGTTCGCCATGACAGATCAGGTGGCATGCCATAACCATGCTAAACATGCAGTGTGTTTAAGCTGTATGAGAGTCCACCTGAACAATAACACATACTGTACTGCCTGGAAGCTATCTGATTGTATTAGTTTGAGCTTAATTACAAATGCCTTTTGTTTATTTTATTTGTCCAGATCACTGATGGCACATTACATTCTACTGAGCCTTCTACTTCTAAGTATTTATATTTGTATATAATAGGATAAAATAGCCGTGATTTGGTGTCAGGCCTCACAAAAGCTGTAACATTTCAGTACAGATGCTTTTTCATTGGACGTTAGATGGCAGATAAGGTCATGACAAATCCAACTAGATTTTATGAAGAGGTAAGGAAGAGGATTTTGTTTCATTTTATATACTTCACATACCAGGGTGGGTGAAAGCAGAGTGAAACTATACACAATTTATAGACGTATTCATGTCACAAAAATGACAGTATGTTTTAGCAGAGGGAGGAATGTTAAGGTCAAGAACATAAAGTGTTGTCAGGTAACATTTGATATGCCATATATTGTATAAACACTCTGGATGACCATGGATTCTGATGTCTCCTTAAAAGCACATAAACAATGAGTAACTACTGAACAACAAGCCCCTGGAATTTGATATAAAGGTTCTTCCTTTTCAGTTGAAAAACAAAAGTTAATTGACAACAGTTTTTAACGGCTTTAAAACAGCAGCATAGCTTTAAATGTTTATGAAATATTCAACTATGTAAGCATGTAGTAATCCATAATCCATAATTGTCTTTTATCAGGTGAATGATTCAAGTAATAAGTGTTTAAAAAGACACATCTTATAAAATGCTTACTGTGTAGAAACCAAATTTCTTATGTAAAAGCTTTTAAATTTCTGTATTTTTGTAAAGCTCAGGTGTAGCCAAATGTTACGCTCTTACACAACAAACACTATTTTGTTTTGTTTTTATTAAATCAATAAATCAATTTATTGATTGATTGGTTTATTTATTTCATGGCTCACATTATAAAAATACAATCATGAAATCAATTGCAAAGTGTCTGGAAAAATCCAGTGTACTGTACTTTTGGTGTTGGATATCAGTACAATGAAATTCATAAAATCTCATTCTCACTGGGCACTCACGCGATTTGCATTTCCTGTTGTCTAACATGTCCAGTGAACAAAAAGACATACTTTCCATTGACTGACAGAAAAATAGGTTCATGCAGTCAATCGTAAAAATATACGTTCATTCATCTTATTAGAGGGTGGTTTGCATCATTGTTCAGAACCACTCCCAGAGACGTTTGTTTCACTTTCAATGTTGTAGACTGAATTAATTTGTTTTTTAATGGATCTAGATGTGCTATTCCCTGCCCAAGATTTAAAACCAACCTGACATGGGAGCCAGTCTAGTGAAGAGGGCTGAGAAATGACATCTTTACAAGTGTTTCTCCTCCAGGTAATGTACCCCTCAGTGGGAGAGGTATGGACTGACATTTCTATGGGGATGTGCTTAATGCAAAGTTACAACCAATCTAACCTAACCCATCTAGGTTACAACCCAGCTCAGGTTCTTCTCTCAATCATTGCTAAAATGGATCATACTTTATGGAGCAGGAGCACACAGATATTTCTCCAAATATAGAGGTAACTGTAACATATTTCATGGCACAGGGAGTGTCATGTACCATTGTGATGTTTGCATCTTTCCAAAAAATTATGCACAGGACAATATGACTGTATGGGGTAAAATTCAACCAAAAAACCTTCCATGGAGTTTCAACCATTCATATTTCTTCTTAAAGGCATCATACTGACATACCACATAATTAAAAGATTGATAACTGGATGAAAGAGAGTAAATTGAGAGTACATTGAGATGGGACTTATTTAAGAGGAGATAAATGGTGTGACCTGTAAAGCTGATACCCCCTACCTCTGAGAGCAGCAAACTGGCTGGGGTCATATATTCCCTGCGCTGTAAGAGGTAATCTCAGATAGGGAGCAGAAAGATGATTCATGTCTGCTGAGTGCTCCAACAGTGAGCGAGCCAGATCACACCCTGTTGCCATTCCTCATGGAAACTTCTAGACAGAAGCAAAGGATGTACTTCATCAAATTCCTGGGTGCCACAAGTATGTTGGTTTGTTTTCATGGTCAGGGGCCTTAAGAACACTTTAAATACTTTATAATGAACCATGGAGAGCATGCATAAAAAGAAAATATGGATTCTAAAAGAAGAAAGAATCTATTAGGATTGGAGAGGGTGGTGCTGTTTGTAGTTGCACATGTTTTGTATGCCTATTTTCAGTCATCCATTTAAAAAAAAACATTAAAAAAACATATCTATGGTGCTTTGTTAAAGTAAAACTAATAGTACCTAATAGTGCTCCATTTTAAATAACAAAATGCCAATAAGTTCCCCTCTTGTCTAGCGGTAAATGTTCACATAGATCTTCTAATTAGGAATGAAAACCTATAAGCAGGTTGAGAAATAAATTTAGAATAATACAGAGAGGCTATGGTTATCCAGTGGAAATCATATGAAATTAATTTGTTAAAATGAGTTATAAACTAGACAAGTAGTGTTGCCCCATACTAGGTCTGGTCTGTGTCTATGCAGATAATGGGCAAACTGTATGTTACAATTATGTGGTGGAGGGATTACTATCTCTCATTAACATTGGCTCGTAAAGGTTATTACGAGCCACTTCCGGCACTGCTACAGACGGCTGCCTGTCGCAACCGCTCCGACCTATTCGTATTGTTTTGTCTATTTATGTTAGCTTTTAGCATCTTTTTTAGCACTTTTCCTTCTTTTAGTCTCTTAAGAATGCACTCTGCACACTTTATTGAAGTTTTTCTTACATTCCTGCTCATCGGGAGACTTTTTTCACCTAGACGATATGCGAGCGCATGTCGGGGGGAGCAGGCTTCCTTTGTTTACACTCGGGAGGAACTCCTAGTATGGCAAATGGCGACTGCCCCCGTGGAATACCAACAATATATCACAGGTGAAATAAGGAGGAAATACCATGGCTGCAGAGCGGGGATTAAACGGCGAATGAAGAAGAGGAGACACAAGCCGTATCTCCCTTCCATCATTATGGGAAATGTGAGGTCACTAGCGAATAAGATGGATGAACTAACGGCACTGGTGAGGAGTCGGAGAGAATTTTGGGAGTGCAGTATCATGGAAGATATCCCGAACTACAACTCCACTGTCACCGGTTTTGAGATCCCTCCCCACACTAAGGATGCATACAGCTCCACAGCCCTCTTCCCACTTGGCAGATCGGATCACAACCTGGTCCACCTCTCACCCCAGTATAAGCCTCTGGTCCAACGGCAACCTGTGACCACCAAGACAGTCAGGGGGTGGTCGCATGATGCAATTGATGCTCTGAGGGGCTGTTTTGAGGCTACAGACTGGGAGGTTCTAACCGAGCCACATGGGGATGACATAGATGGGTTAACACATTGCATGACAGACTACATTAACATCTGTGTGGACAATGTCATCCCCACCTGTACAGTACAGTGTTTCCCGAACAACAAACCCTGGATTACTAGAGACATAAAGGCCCTTCTTAATGACAAAAAGAGGGTCTTCAGAGCTGGGGATAACATTTACATTTACATTTATTTATTTAGCAGACGCTTTTATCCAAAGCGAGGAGGATAAGGAGGAGATTAAGGGGGTCCAGAAAACACTGAGTATTAAGATCAGGGAGGGCAAGGACGCCTATAGGAGGAGGAGGGAGTACAGGCTGCAACAGAACAACACAAGGGAAGTGTGGAATGGAATGAGGAGAATCACCGGCTACAATCAGACCAGCAGCCGTATGAGAGAGGACAGTGTGGCCAGGGCCAATGAGTTAAGCCTGTTTTTCAACAGGTTTGAAACTGGAGCCTTTGTCCACCCACCCCCAGCCCCTCAACCATTCACACCTCCCTAATCACCATACAGCCCCCCTCCCTGTATCTAGAACTGCCCCCCCCCCCCCCCCCCTCACTACTCCCCCCAACCATCACAACTGATCAAGTGAAAATGCAACTGGAAAGACTCCACTCAGACAAAGCTGCAGGCCCTGACAGCATGACGACGGAGGTGCTTAAGGGGTGTGCCGAACAGTTATGTGGAGTCTTCAAAGCATCTTCAATCTGAGCCTGAGTCTGGGAAGGGTTCCCACACTGTGGAAAACGTCATGCCTGGTCCCTGTGCCTAAGAGGGGGCACCCCAAAGTCTTAAATGACTACAGGCCAGTAACATCACATGTGATGAAGACCCTGGAGAGGTTGGTCCTCTCCCAACTCAGACCCCTGGTCAAACGAGCATTGGACCCCCTGCAGTTTGCTTACCAGGAATGCATCGGAGTGGAGGATGCCATCATATACCTGCTACACCAAGCCTACTCCTATCTTGACGAGGCTTGGCCCACTGTGAGAGTCATGTTCTTTGACCTCACCAGTGCCTTCAACACACAGCCTTTATTGCTGGGAGACAAGCTCAGGTGCATGCAGTTGGACGCTCCACTGGTGACCTGGATAACGGACTACCTGACCAACAGACTACAGTATGTGAGACTAGGGAGCAGTGTGTCAGAGACAGTGTTGAGCAGCACAGGGGCCCCCCAGGGGACCATCCCTTCCTTGATGCCCTGTGCTGTTCCCCTGCACACATATTCATTGTACAGTTAAAATAACTATTTCTACCTATCTCACTCCCTCTCACAGTTAACTGGTTTAAGAATTGCACTTTACAGTTATTATTATCGTTATGCACAAGTATAATAATAACAGTGTTTTTCTATTGCGCACATTGTAAATAGCAATAATTTCTACTCTTGTTTATATTTGGGTCATATGTCATTATATACTATGCAAAAAGTATTTCTTATTCTTATTCTTATTCTTATTCTTATTCTTATTCTTATTCTTATTCTTATTCTTAACAGAAGTTTGCCTGATAACTAACTGGCTAACTTCATGGCCTCCATGGGAGACATAACATGAAAGCATTAGCTAATTACTTTATCTGTAGCTAGGTGCTGTAGCTGGTATTTTAGCTAAACTCTACATGCAGCAGTATATTGCAATGTGTTCCAGTTTATACATTCTGGCAGCTCTTTGATGGATAAAGTATCATCACAGCAGTCACAACTACCTAGCTAGCTACCACAGCAAACTTTAGTTGATCAACAGGAATAAAATTAGATTACTCTCATTCAATGGCTGTTTCTCAAATACTTATACCAACTTTTTCCTGCCTGGTATTCCCTAAAGGGATCTCAATTTTGCATCAATTTTGCATCCACATTCAGTATTCTCATATAAGATAAGATATAGGATTATGTTATATATAACAACATGTAATAGCTGGATTCTGCATTTGTCAGTCTAATGTGGGGGGGTGGGGGGCAGTTCTGGCTCAGGAGTTACAGCAGCACATAGCATGTTGGACAAACCACAGGGAGTGGCACAAATGTGTGCAAATGGGACAGAATCGATTTCCTATTCTAATTAATTAGAGTTAATATTACTATTTAAATGCTCCCTTTGTATTAATCAAGCAGAATCTAGCTACAATATGTTCTTATAAGAATTGTCCTGGGTGTGTTTTAAATATCTGTGTGGAAAATTTTTTAGAACTTGAATACAGTGATTTTTTCTGTCTCCCACTTACTACGAAATTGTGCTGCTCATAGATTTATTTTAGAAAAACGCTGCTTTCAAAAAGTATCTGGATGACCAATGACACTGCAGGAAAATGAAGAGGGTTTTATACAGATGAAAAGCTCTGTCTTCTTACGTCTTACTACTCAAAAATAATTCAGTTTGATATGACAATTTTTTTCATGTTTGAAATTAGGACTAGTCAAAGACTAGCTAAATATAGTGCAGTGGACTATGTGTTGTGTTTGCAAAATTAACTTAGCTAATGGCATTTGTGAATTAAATGAAAGAAAACTTTATTCATATTATTCAGTAATTTGCATCCTTGCTGCCTTTGTCACACAAGATCCACACAGTCACACACAGACTCCTGACACATGGAAGAATTGTATTAGTAACTTGCATTAGTGGCAAAATGTTAATGTCTTTATGCTCTTGTCCCATATGGTCATACGGCCAACTGGCACCCAGCTTCCTTCTTTCATAACCAAAGTAAGTGGAGTTGGCCCAGGTCAACAGAGAGGATTCTCAGGAGAATATTAGAGAGATGAGAGGTCAGGACATGTTCCCGCACTTACCTCTCTAGGGCTAGCCATTCATCTCAAATGAGAAATAAATAGTTAGTAACAACTATATACCTTTTACTTACTCTGGAAAAAAATAATTATACAAACTTCTTAGGAGCTGGGGAATGGAATGCAGGGGCTCTTGTTACTCAAATGGCATGAGGAAATTTAAAGAGAGAGATGGGTTAGTAAGGGAGTAATCAGGATAGCAGCACCAGGTACAGTACCTTAACATCGTATGCATTTGGGCAGTGCTACACTTAGCACCTTGACCTGCATTAGCATATGGCTGACCTCAGCACTCCAGCACATTTGCAGGAAGGTGTGGCAAACAATGTTCAATTACCAGTTCCAAAAGAGGGAAATAAAAGGCATTATTTGCCTCAGAGCCCACTGTAGAAAATGAATGCATCTGTTGTCTTAAGGTTGATCTGACAATTTTACTTTTTGATGACTTTTCATACTTTGTCTGAAACAAACTAGTTTGGAAATGATTTGGTTTCACCTCATTTGATCTACAAGGTAAGCAAGGTAAATTGCCTACCTAGACAGCCTGAGCAAACTGATTACCTGGTGGTTTGAATGGTTAGCCACCATTTCATACTAGCTACTTAATATTGGTTATGCCAGTGTTTAAGCTAATATAACATGTGGTCCACCTTTACTGGGGTTGGATGGCAGTGTGCTTAAAATGCATCTAGAGAATCCAAATATTTCATATTCAATATTTTACAGTCCAACATGTATAAATGGTCATTCCATGCAATTTTAAATGGCATATAAAAACATTCCTGACCTTGCAGGAGAATAAACCATTCTAGAATTTGAAATAAAGAGTGTAGCAGCATTACTGTGGACGATCTAGGGTAGGAGCATTGTTTATATTCTGTACATTAAACATGGAACTTTGTGTGGGAACTTATGCAAATAAACAATTATATAACTATATACTACATTAAAGCGGTTTTAACCTTCAGTTTTGATATTGAATTCCATGACTATATAATAATACAATTAATTATATTTGATTGTGTCTTATTTAAGATAGAAATCCAAATTAATCGATTCTGTCATCATAGAATTCTTTAGGATTCCGATCGTTAAATAGTATTATTGTGATTGTAAACGATTTTAATTAATTAGGCAATTCGAATTACCTTTTTAAACATGGTTTCAATAGATACTCACTGTCTTGGACATTAAACCTCCTTTTCATTATTGATTTTCCTTAATTTATGAAGGTTTTTCGCGGGACAAATTATTATTATTATTATTATTATTATAATTATTATTATTAATGTTGCCGGTAAATCGATACACAATCGAGAGTCTTGGTCGCAAGCTTGCAGTGGCGGTACAGGGCTCGACACTGTGACCCGGAAGAAGAGTGAACTCGCCGGCTGGTCAAAGTTGAGCCCTTTTTCCGGTAGCTTGTTCATTGTAGCGTGTGCCAGATCGAGACTTGCAAAAGTACTAGAAAATGAGCGTCCCTGCTTTCATAGATATAACAGAGGAGGATCAGGTGGGGTAAAATATTGTTTATACCGTCGTGTCGACCTATGAACAGTGATGTTGTGCTTGAAAGTCGACGTTACTGCAGCTACCTCGCCAACTAGCCAGTGATCAAGCTAGCTTGCTAGCTATGGTAACGATTTCTTGTGAACGACAGAGTAACTTGCCTGGCATCCCTTTTTGAACTAATACATTTTGCCTACTAGAATTCCCCGGTTCCAGCTGGCTAGGTTTGTAGTTGTTTCTTGTGTGCTGATCTTTGCGTGTCAGACTTGACAGCAAGCTGTCTATCTTACGTTACGTTACCTAGCTGTGTGTGCTCAGCAAGCAAATCACAATGACGCTAAAGAAACCACCGGACGAGTGACAGGCACACGGGCTATGTAATGCAAGAAAATGTATTGTTTAAGTAGTCACTCAAGGTGATGTTATTGTTTGCAGGCTTCAGAGCTCAGAGCCTACATCAAAGCTAAAGGAGCAGAGATTTCAGAAGAAAATTCAGAAGGTGGGCTGCATGTGGATTTGACGCAAATAATCGAGGCCTGTGACGTCTGTCTGAAGGATGATGATAAAGGTTGGTACCAAAAATTTCTGTATTCGGCCAATTGAGGCAGTAGCTACAGCCAGTGGACTTCTATGTGGATGTAAGTCAAGGCCTTTCCCCATGTTCGCTTAACTTTTGCCCATTTAATTTACAGTTCTTTTAGACACAAAAATGTTTTGAAACTTTCAGTACAGACACACTGTAATGTATCCCCAGATGTGGAGAGTGTCATGAACAGCATTGTGTCGCTGCTGCTGATCTTGGAGACGGAGAAGCAGGAGGTCCTGATCGACAGCCTGTGCGAGAAGCTGGTCAAGTTCAGGGAGGGAGAGAGGCCCAGCCTGAGGATGCAGCTGTGAGTGAGCAGCAGTCATCTACTCAGGCCTTTTCATTTTCTACAACTGCACTGACATAAAGCAATTTTCCACACGTATTCATGAAATTTAAATTTAACCCCCAGGGAGCAGTTTTGGTTGGCCTTTCCAAGCACAACACAGGGCTCTATTAAGTGCCTGCTTCTCTGATGTTTGTCAGCACAACAGTTGTTGCAGGGCTTCTTAGCATGGGGGGTGTAAATGTCCATAATGCCATCCATGTTACTTTTTTAAATCCAGGCTGAGCAACCTATTTCATGGCATGGATGAGAACATTCCTGTGAGGTACACGGTGTACTGCAGCCTCATCAAGGTGGCAGCCACCTGCAATGCCATTGCGCATATTCCAACTGACCTCGACCAGGTACGCCCCACAACTCTCACAGCAACATGCTCTGCTGTCTCATTGCTGATGCACAATTGCTTATCCTGGGAAATTTAGGAAAAGCATCTAGAAAGTGTTGAGACAACTTGAAAAATGTAGTCCAGATTGCTTAAAATGCGGGATGCACAGTACTTCTTTGCATGTGTGAGTGTAGCAGTGTGTATCTACACTACATTACACTACATTACACTTGTCTTTTTTGTTCCAGGTCAGAAAGTGGATAGTTGATTGGAATCTCAACACAGAGAAGAAGCACACACTCCTGAGACTGGTCTATGAGGCACTAGTAGACTGCAAAAAAAGGTAACTGCCCTAAGATGGTTGTTTTTGGAGTTGAAAGCAACAGGGATATCATGGTGTGTTTTCCATGCCTGTTTCCTGTGTGTCACATGCCTGCGTGCATTTGCTGTTCTAGCGAAGCAGCGGCTAAAGTGATGGTGGAGCTGCTGGGGAGCTACACCGAGGACAATGCCTCACAGGCACGGGTGGACGCCCACAGGTGACCATTGAATTGCCACTTTCAGTCAAGTGACTTTGTCCAGATTTGTGCGTCCCTGGTAGTGGTCTCAGTGACAGCAACTGTACTGTGTGTCCGCCAGGTGCATAGTCCGTGCATTGAAGGATCCAAACACTTTCCTTTTCGACCATCTCCTGGCCCTGAAACCAGTGCGCTTCTTGGAAGGGGAACTCATTCATGATGTGAGTAGAGAGAAAGAAAGCCCAGTTTGGTCTTCTGTGATGATCAGTTATTTGTTCTTTCCTTGTGTCCTTGTGACTTATTAGCCCTGGTTAATCAGACCTTATTACTTTGAGTTCACAGTCACTTAATAATGAATAAGATAATTACATTTTTTTGTTACTGATATCTTTGAAGTATATTCAGTTAACTCAAATGTTTTTCTCTTTTTAGCTGTTAACCATCTTTGTAAGCGCGAAGCTAGCAGCATATGTGAAGTTCTACCAAAATAACAAAGACTTCATTGACTCACTCGGTATGTGCACTCAGAATTCTTTGTTCTTTTGATACTATCCACAATGAGTGCTGTTACCTTTGAATTAAATTGCATTATAACTAGTTACAGACATCTTGAGGTTTATACTGTGATGGGGGGATGATTTGATTATAGCTGTTTCAATCTAGGGAGCCGTAGACTGTTCAGCTATCACTACAAATGAAGTGCAGATTCCTGTTGAATACACACAACAACATTTTGGTTGTAGGTTAGCTTTTGCAGGCCTGTAGACTGAGGGAACAGTAGGTATAAGTGTAAGCCACCATGATGGGGGTAGACAATGACAGTGCTTGATACCTAGCATCCTACGATGGAATGTGAATGTCAGCAGCCTCTGTATTTACATTGTATATAAAAAGGCCTTGTAATTAACATAGGGGCCCTCCCTCACTAATGTGTAACCAACTGTGTCAAAGGAACATTGCTTCATCATCTAGGGTGTGTATTAAAATGCTGTTCTCACCCTGTCTGAAAGATACGCCTCAGTTTTATTTGTAGATCCACTTAAATGGATAAGAGTTTTCATTACAGCAGTATGATTTTGACATTAGTAGGAGTTCCTGTATTTTAATATATGTAAGAGGGTGGCTAGGTTTGTTCAGACAAAATGTATTTATTCATTTTATTATGGGTAGATTTTTTATGGTCTGAGCAGTTTTTGTGAGTCATTTCTTTTGGAAGGGTGATAGGTAATAATACACGTGTTTTTAAAGGTTTATTTTCTTTCTCATTCTCAGAGATGGTTTGAAATATTGCTTTGTATGAATAATGGTGTGCTTGTTTTGCACCTTGGAACACTCACATCTATGAAGTTGTTGGTTGCAAAATGTCAATGAATTAGCAGGCCATAACTGTACAGAGAACTAATGTAGCCAGCACCTTTTGTGCTCAGGACAGAAATATCATGTTGTCAGAATTTTATTTTTGGTATTATTAGTCATAATATGATGAGTAGCCAAACAACCACTTAATTTGATCTGCTGAGCACAAGAAGACTACGTGAGCAGGGCTGGGATGGGAGATGGATGTGAGATCTGGACAAAGCCAGATGCTGAGACAGAAGGGTTCAACATTCGTTCTGGATGAGAGACGTCTTCTTTTGATGAGATGGTAAACCAAGGGCCTGACTTACGGTGATCACTGAATATTCTATAGCACTGGTGGAAGGAGTAGGGGTGTTGAGTCTGCTGACCTGGTCCAAAGTACAGACGTGCTGTTAGTGCTGTCAATCATCTATCCTCCAGCTGACTGGCTGTGTAATCCTTGGATTCCCTCTCCACCTTGCCTGCCCAGGTTATCCTTGTAAAAGAGCAGTAGGTTGTCTGTTGGCCTCCCTGATCTATCTACTTTTGTTCCTTGCTGGTGAAGCTGTTAAAATGATTCTTGTTACTTCTGTATCCAAATAAAAAAGAACATTTTCAATGACCAAAAGCACATATTCAAAGTAAGTAGGTAAACTAAAGTTAAAGTAAATTCTTTTATTTAATTTGACCCCAAGTCTTTCTTTATCTTATCTGAAAAGAATCAGGTGTTTCAGACTTGTGTGTGTTTACGTTTAGATAGTATTGATGTTACTTAGTGAATTAGAATAGGCTAAATCAGATGGAAAACATGTTAGCTAATTCACCTTCCCCTGGTATAAAATAAGTTGTTTTTCCCCTCTAAATTTATTTTGATACATTGCCAGATTTTGTTAAATGTAATTATTGTGAATTAACTTTTGTAGACACAATTTGTTTCTACTTAAATGCTTTGTTGTGTGTGCATGCATTCATGGGGTGTATAAACATACTTTTAGAGCTTTGTACGTTTTCACCATTAGGTGGTGTTTTAAGACTTCTTTATTTAACCTCATGGTTTGCTTTCTTTTCAAAATCACACAACAGTTGTGACTGTGCCTCACCTTTACCTGTGTGTTATATTTAAGGCCTGTCGCACGAACACAACATGGCTAAGATGCGTCTCCTCACCTTCATGGGTATGGCTACTGAGTATAAGGAGATCTCTTTTGACACCCTGCAGCAGGAGCTGCAGATTGGAGCTGACGACGTGGAGCCTTTTGTCATCGATGGTAACTGTTTTTTTAATGTACTCTCAGCTGCTTCACAAAGTGCCTGTCACCACTGTGAAAACCCAGACATGTCTGCGTACAGATCCCACAGGAGGATGCCTGTAGACAAGTTAAAGGAAGTGGATTGGAACAGGATCAAGTAGACATTGGTCTATGTCTTAATTTTAACTTTTTTCCTATCAATTTTTATGCTTCTAATTGCATTTATTTCATCATACTTTTCAGGGTGCCCAGCTTTTACTGAAATATGTGATGTTTTGACACTTACTGAATTCTTCCCTCATTTTCAGCGGTGCGGACCAAGATGGTATATTGCAAAATTGACCAGACACAGCACAAAGTTGTTGTGAGGTAGGTCATCGCCATCTCAATTTTTTTCCCCCTACCATTTTATTTTAGGAAGATTTAAAAAGACATCTTCCACAGCAGTTTTGCCAAGCAGAGAATGAGATCTGCTTAAACTTCAAATACTGATAAACCTTAAATGTGTTCCACTATATCTGCTGGACAAAAAATTGCCTGGTTTGGAGTGTCTGAAGCTGCCAGGCATTAGCTGTGCAGTTCTCGCTCTCTCTATCTCTCTCTGTCCCTCTCTTGCGCTTTAAAACCCCATTTGCCTCTCATCCTCAGTCATAGCACCCACAGGACCTTTGGGAAACAGCAGTGGCAGCAGCTGTACGACACCCTTAGCTCCTGGAGGCAGAACTTGGCTGCTGTCAAGACCAGCCTCCAGACCCTCTCCACCTCCACATAGAGCCACCTCCTTCTTTGTGCCCATCACACTTTTATATTAACCCAATAAAATGAACTGAAGTCTCTCTGTTTGCCTCCTTTAGTCTCCTTCCTTTAAATAATATTATTTATGTGTAACAGTTACACCGTATTGGGGTTGGAGTTTCCACTGAATATTTCCATGTCTGAAATGGTCCTGGGATTCATTCAACCACACATGGTAAATGTGTATGTGGGTATTGGAGAGCCTCTGTGTCAGCAAGTAGGAGTAAAAACCACATGACTTGACTTATACCTGTGAATTCCAATTGGGTCAAATATGTAGAGAGATAGCAGCATTACTTGTTAAATCTGTCTTTACCAGTTGATTTAATTTCCGCTCTAAAGCATACAGTACTTAATTATAAAGTATTAGTAAAAATTTTCCATATTTCCACTAAAATGATCCTTTTTCTTCCTTCATACATCCCCTGATGTAATAATTTATTTTCAGTATTACTGAGTATTATTTGATGGATGTGAAGATATAAAATGTAATACAATATAATAAAGTTCAGAACACTGCAATGTTACTGTGCCAAACATCCAGATTGTTTGAATATTTACCATTTATCAGAAATTTCCACTTTGTAATACGTGTAAAGTAATATATTACTACACTGGGGTCTTTCAAGTCCCAGCCAGTCAAAAAAGTCTTGGGAAAAAAAGGTACAACAAGCACAAAAACAGCATGTCTTTGAACATATCAAAAGGATGCAAGAACTGGGCTTGCTGACACCCTCCATGTGATTCTCCATCAATATAACAGTAAATAACTTGTTCCTTGTCACATTGGACTGCACTACACTAAACAGACCCATTGAGATTCCTTCTCACAGAGTCATCTCACGGAGGTCTCTCCAAATCTCAAGTAAAATTCTTCATGAAGAATTAATGAAGGGGAGGACAGAGCTATAAGATTTTGGTCCAAATCCCTAAACCAGCTCACTCAGTGCTGCATAAGAGAGCACAGATCCTTTCACTTAAGGTAAGCAAATACCTGTATTCATTTGTCTAGATGGTCTTATTGTAACCACAATTCTGCTCACAGACTTCAGTTGTCACTTTAGCTGCAGCTAGCCGTTGCGGCAGTTGATACTTCTAAAGAAACCAGTGATGGGTGATTGATAACTGTTCTTGCTAGGGAGGAAAATTTAATTACCAGACGACCTGTATTTCACCACATGTACTCTCACTCTCAAATTGATGGTTATTTAGTTATTGTCTATCATCAAAGCTCTGTATCAATATAAAGAATGCTTTCACTGAGTGCTCAGGGTTCATTTTGACTCTGCTGAACCCAGAGAGTGTTGGACGTATTTCTGACAACTGCCATTCTTGTAAATCTCAATTGCAATTGCGCCTTTTTTTCCTTACAGAGCTGATTATTGTTTATTTGCAACAATTTCACTTATTTCAAGTTGTTCATTTCTCTTTTTTTCTCAAATTTTACACTGATATTTTCCCTACAATTTCAAGGCCATGGACACTGTAGAATGAACTCAGCACCTGCAAAGAGCATGGACAGGTAAAACTGTGAACAGTGGCTCATGCTAATTGCATAAAACACAATTTCTATAACATTTAAAGGTACATTTAGGCTTTTTAGAGTGACATCAGATGAAGTCAGATGAATGTAATATTATTACTAAAAAGCCTGCACAAAAAGAAAAATACCTGTCTAACTTGGGTTAGGAGTTTTGAAAAGTCACTTTGCAAATGAAGTACTACACTCTGGCCATGCCTTTAAATATATCTCTAGCATTAAATTCAATCCAAGATAGAACTGTCAAACACTAACATCGAGATGACAAGTTTCTCAACAATGTTTAATTTGAATTGTTTCTAATGAAAATTGCAAGCAAAATACAACCACAAATGTATGGTCACAAATGTTCAAAGAATCCAGGCTTCACCCAGGCTCAGCGCTAGGAGAAAATACAGAGGGGTGCACAAAAATTCATAAATACTATGTAGACATCAGAGACATAGAGGTCAATCTGGGGGTGCAATTCACCCCTAAGCACCCCCATAGCACTGGGTCTGCCTTCACCAACAATTTTCTGTTCTTAAACTGAGCTCTTAATCTAAATAAACAAGTAAGATGTACTATGGTGTCAGCTCTCTGATACCTCAGCATTAGTCGGGAAGTAATAGAACTTTAGAGCAGTGATATTACACAATGCTATCTACAGCCTTCCTCAGGCCTCATGTAAAAGTCCATTTGTACCCGTTGAGTTGGATTCTTGGCTTATATAGATTTCTATTAACACATGATACAGTCCCAGCATGAAGAATTACAAAGTGTGCATTAATAATCAAGTTCACTGTATAGTGTTAAAAATGAGTATTGTATATTGGGAGCGGGTTAGCCTGTAATGTGGTCATTAAACTTGGGACAGCCTTTTATAGTGCATATCCTACAGACAAAAACTGATCTAAGCCAGAGTCCATGAAGACATCTGTTGACACTAAAAGATAAAGAAATTTATGTCACTATTGTAATGGCATCTCATAATACATGGAAAGCTGATACTGTGTTTTTGTGCAATACAGATTATTCATCCTTGTGTCATCTGAAATGTTATTCTCTTATTAAATGAAAACTAAGAACAATCACAAAGGGAGTAATGTTAATCTCATAACAATTGCTGACATGGTATGAATGGTATGAATTTAGAATAATGACTAGCAGTACATTTTCAAAGAGTAGAAAATGTCCACTGGAAGGAATTTTGAATCCATATGAAATGAATACTTCTGGTGCCTCTTGTGGAGAGACTAGTCCTATATAAATTACAGAAATAACACTGAATGTACAAATTGTGCTCACCGCCTGGTTAGATTCCTAAATTAATTTGATTTGTCCTGCAGATGGTCCACTGCCGCCTCATCATAGTTTACTTGAACGTGGGAGGTCTGCACTCAGGATGACTTTTTCATAACAGGAGCCTTTCTCTCCAACCTAAGCCGGAATGAAACCTTCCACATTACATTTCACAAATAACATTGCAACCTGCAAATGTCTTTTTGGTCTCTATAATGATCCACAGACATTTAACATTTTTAATTGTAAAAATTAAAAGGACAATATCCATAAAACTGAGTAATTTATCAGTAACAGGATGTTCATGCTGCCCTTCGGAACAGGCCTGTAGATCTGCAATTAATTGAAGAAATGGTCATGGCAATAACAGCAGCAAGCAGGCCGAACAGATCACATGTTAAAACACCAATAAACAAACATTTATTAGGCCAGATAAAGTGATTTAAAATCACATCACGTAGTAAAACACACAAATAGAAAAAAAAAAAGTGTAATTTGGCAATGAAGTAAACCTGTGTGTATATGTATAAAAGAACTGTGCCTTCTTTTTATACATATACGAATATAATGCCAATTTTACACAACAAAGTGACAAAAGTTATACAGTTATAAGGGATAAAGTTACACAGTGTTTTCTGCAAACAGGAATTTCAGTCATGAAATACAATAGAGTGAGCTGTATGAGGAAGATGTGGTAAGTGAAATGTAATTCATAGACAATGCGTTTTCAATCAGCTACCTGTCCATTCCTGTCGAGAAAAATCCTGCCGTAAAAATCCTTCTTCAAGTAACCCGTGTAAATTGATATTTACGAATAGAAATACACCAATGCCATGTAATAAACAAATTCACTCATTGGTCTATAAATAATACGTGTTTCTTTTCGATGTTATTTTGTCACTGGTAACATGGGCCACATAGGCTGAGAACTGCAAAACAGAATGTTTCTGGTTATCCTTCTATTTTGATGTCAATACATTGTAATCATCTCTATGAAGCTGAGCAGTAAGCGGACTCTTGGCAAAACACTTAAAGCTGGCCGAACTGAGAAAATAAAAAAAAGATTTACAATAAGGTCGGTTAGCTATGCAGGAGCTTCTGTACTACACAGCCACAAACGGTGCACACTGAAAAGTAACTTTTACCAAACATTTACCAAAACTATGCAGTAGGCTTAAGTGATTGCTGCCATCTAGTGTGTAATGCATGTAATGAAAAATAAATGGCTTCTAATATTTATGTCAAAAAAAATTTCAAAAGTTCAAAATAATTCTACAATTAAAGAGAAACACAGCGTTGTTTCGAAACTTTAAGGTTATTTTCAAATATCTGATCATGATCATGGTACTTACGCTACATAGGCTATATAGATTTTGCTTAGTTCTGTATTGATTCTAATTTTATTGAAGAAAAAAGTAGATCACATGGTGAATTTGGAAAGGTAATGTATTCAAATAAATGCACAAAACAAGATTTTACCACATAATTATTACATTAATTCAGAAATTTTATATTAGATAACGTGCCCATCCGTTAATCCAGGTGAACACCTCTGTTAGTAATGTCTGGCCAGATGGCTACCATAGCATACGACAGGTGGTTCGATCTGGCTGTTAGCGCAGACTGAAACTTATTGTTTATTCAATAACCTGTTGCCGTAAATAAACCATTTATTGAAAAGTAGACATTTATGTAATAAGATTTCGAAAATAGAAATGGCTCAATTATAGCGTTGACATCACCGATTGCGTGAGACTGATAGTTTCGGTTTTTTTTTTCAATCTCGTTCGACGTTCAGACCAGCGTTCTCTGGTTCCTGTAAGTATTTGCTGGGCTTTCCCCGCTTTTTTTTTTAGAAAGTTTTAGAAAGGCTAGGTAGTTTAATTGGCGTTTTCAGTTGCGAACATGAAGAATGCGATTAGTAGTTAAACTGAAAATGATCTTTTTGGATTAGGCGTTGAAGAAAAAGATCTTCTTGCTATACCCAGTTGTATTTCTTTGGTCTCCGAATTGTCACCAAACTAATATGTGTTAACCCTTTTAATCTGACGCAGGTGGATAGCAATGTTTTCATATCTATTTTTATTGTGCCAACTGCTACCATGTGGATTCACTGGATCAACGTTCAGATTATTAGATTTCACAAGCAGAGAGGACTCATCTAATGAAGGTGAATTGTTTTAACAAAATGTGTGTTGTCTATAATGTTAGCTTGTTTTCTTTTCATCTCAAAAGCAATAGCCTTTTTTACCGATGTGATAAGGCTACTGTAGGTTGCATTGAACACTATGCTATAACCTCACGTCGTGTGTATCAAATAGGGTTAGTTTAATTACGCCTGAAAACGTGACAATTTTGGTGAAAAAATTGTGGACTGAGCCACTCCTTAACTTGACCTTTTGGAACTAATATCACACTACTGTTATCTTAATCGTATGGAGCTGTAATCAATGCAATACACATGAGCACATTTAATAGGGTACAAATACTGTCGACTTAAGGGCGCATGCGATTTAAATGTTGAAAGTTAGTACATGTCTTAATGTACACACTTGTGCGTGTTGGGCCTACGTTTTGAAATCTTTGTTGCCATAAGCCGTTTTTATCCTGATTTCGGAATTGTTTTTGCTTCCTAGTTTTTGTGGAAGAGGAGGATGCAAATAAATTCCTGGGACGCCATCTGTTGTTCAACAGATTTGACTTTGAGATATTCACTCCCGGAAATCTAGAGAGGGAGTGTATTGAGGAAGTCTGCAACTATGAGGAAGCACGCGAGGTTTTTGAAAACGACCAAGCCACAGTTGAGTAGCCCATTTGTTATAGGTTATATATTTGCAATTAATTTACCTGCTGTCTCTACCCACATTCAGAGAAATATAAAAACATCAGTTTTTATTTGTGTTGCAGATGGATTTCTGGAAAGAGTACACAGGTAAGAATTCAGAAGAGTTGTTAATTTATTAATAGTAAGTAGTAGTATGTCAAACACAGATACCACAAGAATTGGCTAGCCTGACTGTGACCTGTGTTTGAGAACAAATATATAGTGGGCTTGTCATGTGCAATGATATTGTTTGTGTTACTTATAAATAAAAAGAGCCTAAATGTGATAGCCCGTTTGTAAGATACAATTTCTGGATGTGTATTTTATAGAAAATGTTTTTCCTTAAACTTGTATCATGAAACAAATGACTCATATTAAAATTTGACACTCAAAAAATGACTCCAAAATGTACAATGCTGCCCAGGTATGCTAGGGTTGTATATACTTGTATTGTAATTGTAATACTGAATAACTATATATATAAAAAATCGTCCTGTCATATACCAAGGAAATACTTAGAGACTGTTGATCCATTTCAAGATTTCAAATACATCATATAAAAAGAATCCCAATTTAAAATAATTGGAAAAGTTTTTAATTTTTTATTATTTTAATGTGTTACATAGAGAGTTTAACAAATTGACTTTTGATAATCTGTCATACTTTTAACTAAAATGTATGCAGGAAGCCAACAGCTAGAGACATCTCTAAATGCAATTGGTTTTTGCCATTGATGTGTGTTACAGGGTTAGAAACCAAGTGCTTTATGACAAGCTTATGAATACTTTGAAACTACAGATATTTACAGTTTACCAATATTTTTAATGGATAAATTTGACAAATGTAAAGTTTCAAAGTTTCAGTGTTTCAGGTGATGAATATATTTATATCACCCCAACTGATACTGACTGACACCTTGACTGAGGGTCTAAAAGTAGATTTTATTGTTGTCTTGGTTAACAACCACATATATTTTTAAAACATTTTTTAATTTTATTTAGTTCTGGTTATATAGTATTTACTTTAAAGATTATGCTTGATCTGAAGTCTGTTGCATTGTGAACAATCTACTGATAAACCTGACCACTTGACTGTAATCTGCAGGCCAAAACACTCATCCATCAAAGGTAGACCTAACCGCCCTTCTGGTCGGCCTCATTGTGGCTGGGGTTGGCCTTCTTGGTATAGGGATGTTGTTTTGGTTCCTCTGTCAAAGAAGAAAGCGCAAATATAACAGATCTCATGGGTAAGGATTCAAGCATTATGATCTTTTCCATAAATTAAAGTCCTGTGTGGACATTATGATTTTGCTGGCCCCCAGTAATCACTGATTCCTCCAGGACCCATGCGCAAAGGAACTGCTCCTCCCCCAGGAGGCCAGAGGAGATAGTGCTGCAACCTGTTCCCCCACACGACCCCGGCCTCCCCACCTACGAGCAAGCCATGACCATTGCTGGACCACATGATGCCCCACCGCCGCCATACCCAGGGTATGAACCTCCCATGCTTCCTAGGTCCATAATGGAACCATATAATGACAGTGTACCAAGTATGTCATTAAGAGAAACATTGCACACTGAACAAGCAAAGCATTACTTCTGTGTTTCAATGACCACCATAGCTTAGTACTTTAGACTTTAGTGGTTCAGTGTTTCAGAGGAGCACCAACTGAATATCCTGAATATCCAACCTCTACAGTACAAACCTGAACTTCAACACAGCTTTATATATGTACATATATATATATATATATATATATATATATATATATATATATATATATATGTATGTATATGTATGTATATGTATGTGTAAATGTATGTATTTTACTTGTAGATCAAGACGAGGAGCTGTGCAACGGTAGCATCTAGCATAAGATGGAAGACTTTGCTGGAAGGCTTGAAGATGTTGTATTAATTAGCCAATTTCAGTGGCTAGAGGAATTATAAAAATGTGTGTGTCTATTAATTTAAAGCTTTGATACATTAATGTTTGAGTTTTATCATAGCATAGGGTCATATTGCTCCTTTTCATTATTGCAATATTTTAAGTGTGATAGTAATTATAGTTCCATGCAAAAATATTTATTGCACACTGACAATATAGTGTGAACAGTGTTAATTTTGACTTAATTGTTGGCACTTACCACCACTAGTATTGGGTTACAGAAATGTAGTAATGTAATACTTTCCCTCAGGTAACAGCACAATTGGGCTTGCCATTGTTGGATTTGATTTTATGCAGCTGTAGTTTTTAATTCATGTTTAAATAAGTAAAACATATGATACACAGGATTGTCATGCTTTCACATGATACTGTTCCTGTAGTGTTTTTGATGAGACTGGCTTGTTTGCATAAAAATGTAGCCTTATTTCTTTTAGCACTGTTATTTTGATGAAGATTAAGGTCATTCTACTCTTTCCCATCTGTAAAACTTGTATTTTGTGAAACATGAGACTGATTTGAGTGTAGGATGAGAGTGACTGAGCTTTTTGAATATGTTCTAATTACCATATGCATTTGTACTACTTTATTTAAAAAGAATGATCACTTTCATTGGAAATTAACAGGAGGTCGTTTGTAGTTTGTGTTTGATTTTATGTTAAAATCTGGAGATAGCTAATGTGTTGTTGTAACTTGGTAGTGCAGATTTTTTTTTTTTTTTTTTTTTTTTGCTGTCTCAAAAAAATTGAATGCATTGAAATAAAACACTAATAGAGAGGAACTTTGATTTATAAAGTAAATGTAGTTATATTAAAAAAACTTTAAAACCAAATTGTGTTTATTGTGTTGGCTGGATCCTTTTGTCTCACTTTGTCTCACAGTTTTTTGTAATGAGATTGCTGTGGTTTTGGCAGTAACACATCTGGTGGACCGTTGTAAACATACTATATTTGATTTGATGCTAGAGCAGATAGTTTTACTGTGATTACTTTGCTTTAAAATTGTTACATGAAAATGAGAATGTGTAATGAATATGTTGTAGGCCTCCAGATTGAGGCCCTGAAGTTAAGAAACAGAAATGTTCAACAAAGGTCCATTATGTATTGGTTTGAAGGCATTCGATTCCTCAAAAAAGACATTGCATTGACAACTTCGGCCCCAAAAGTCGGCCCCTGATTTGTGAATTTTAGCTAACTGAAACATCACTGGATTGTTAAGCACTTAATGGTAGCCTTCATCAACTACACAACAGTGGTCATTGTCACTTATGGGTAGTCAGCTAAGAGGCAGTGCACCTGCATGTGGGCATATGCACCACACTTCTATATTGCAGTAACTAAAGCTAGCTAGTTACATTTACAGAGGTAATAACACAGGTAACATATTGTTAGCATTAGCAGCTGCTGGCAACAATACTTTGGACTTAAGTTATCTGAAAAATATGTATAGGAAAGCACATCAAATTTATATTATGACTTCAGAAGTTGAGATGAATGGTTGAATGGCTTCAGAATTATTTCTGAAAAACAAGAGAGCAGTTTTTCTTAACTGGTGTGTACTGCACCATCAGCTGGCCATTCTATCTTTGCTAACCTGGAGTAATTTTGCCAATATTACTTGACTGGATACATATTCTTTAGTTATATTAGCAGTTCCTTATAAACACTCTGTTACATTCTCCCCCTTTATTTGATAAAACATATCCTATCATCTTTTTTAAGAATGCGTCCTCCAAAATCAGCTTGTAATTCCAACCATGCTCCAAATGGAGCTGAGCTGGTATTTGCAGTGATGACATTCATGTTTTCTTCAGCAAGCTCCAATGGCCTCTTTCGTGATTTCAGTGAATTGATCTTTATCAGAATCCTCACCATGACCAGCGCTGCCTATGCTTGCTCCTCTGTACAGCACATTACTTAATGTGCAGATGCAAACTTCCTTTTTGGACACTTTTTCCCACCTTTTCATTTGTGTATGAATATATAAATGTATGTGTTTGCATTTGGGGCCCTGTTTACAAACCGTACAATATATACACATTTTCTCATCGATTTAACCTTTGTCAGTCAGGAAACGTGAGAATGTTTGTGTGTGTGTGTGTGTGTGTGTGTGTGCCTTGACAGGCATTGCATAATTGCTTGAATTGCTTAAATGATTAATCATACCCACCAAATGATAAAAGTGAGAGATTGTTGTGATAACAGCAAGACCTTCTGAAAGGTGTATGTATTTGCCTTGTTTTAACTATTTTATCCCATTTTACATTTGTCTTTTTTAACTTCTTGTTTATTCATAATAAATTTTTTCTATTTTGTTTTTATATCTATCTAGAACCTCTTTTTCAATATCTGAAGAATAGGCCATCTTTTTTTACACTTACACATACAAAGCCAAACTCATTTGTAATCAGTGCACAAGGAGATCAAGTTTTTTTATACATATCCTTGTGAGAAA
The DNA here is from genome assembly GCF_013368585.1 of Megalops cyprinoides. NCBI lineage: Eukaryota > Metazoa > Chordata > Actinopteri > Elopiformes > Megalopidae > Megalops > Megalops cyprinoides. The sequence continues at coordinate 32,696,090 of NC_050595.1, forward strand.
AATATGTAGGCACCTTGGAGGTCCAGTCTTTCCCTGCTGTCCGTGTGGTATTTCCCCACATCTAAACAAATAATTTTATGAAGCCTGTACTGTATTAACCCATCTACTTGTTAAAGTCCAGATTAAAAGTTTGATACTGCATGATGGAATGCTGTTTAAGAGGCTCTGAGGGTGTGAGTAAAGGTAAGCTATCTCTTTGTTGGATGCTATCTCAGTTGGATTATAGACTTGTACAGCTGTCACTGTATGTATACGATCCATAGGTATTATTTGGTCACTTACTGTGTTCCAAGAAATTAGGCTCTTTGAAGACGTTTTATTCAGTGTTATGCCAACTCAATTGCTATGGTGCTTATGTAACAAACGTGGAAAGAGGTCCACAACTCCGCTTCTCTGTTTGCATCACACAACTAAATTGCAATATCCAACATCTTTACCAGTTGAGCTAAAGGCAATTTACCCCTGGTTCCATAGGCAACAACACTAGCTAACCAGTGTCTCAGTATCACCAGTGAAACTGCTCTGCTGTTTGCTACAATACCAGCTTTATGCAGGACACACACAAGCCATTAATTTTCAACTGCTAATCGTCTCTGCTAAACGTGTCACTTACATAGGTAGGAGATAGCACTGTATTCCTGCTCTGATGTATTTCACAGTCCTTTACAGTGTCATTTACACACATGACAATGTTACATCATTATTATTGACCCATTTTCTTTATGGCCTTAGCTAGGTCTCCTGTCTGATAGTGTTCAGACAATATAAGTTCCAATTCTTGGTATAAGCACTGAGGGACTGATCTTCCAGAGAGGCCTCCTTAAGAGTTTAGCTGCTCCCCATCATGCAGCCAGAGTGGTGTCAATCATTTCCTGTGTGCATTGTTCCAGGTGTGTCTTTGGCTGGCTGTATCAGCAGCACGTTTACATTTTTTAACCTGGTAGCTATGGGTTCACCAGTAGCTATGGCTTAACACAAAAGCAAGTGGAGTAACTATAACCAATAATAGTACCAAATCTGAGTGTAATGGAGCTGTGCTGTCAAAAGTTATGGGAAGAAGAAAAAGAAGAAGATTAAAAATGAGTTGAAATGAGCAAAGCAACATGTTTTCCACCATTCTGACTGAACACTTACATTTGCATGTATTCATTTGGCAGACATTCTTATCTAAAGCGACATACAATTGTGCACTCGATAGGATTAAGCACATCAGCTGCACAGAAACGTCATAATAGGATTTAGTGCTGTCAAAGGACATACAACCTTAAACCATTACCATACAACATTAAGCTTAACCTGTGCAACTTTAAACACCATAGGTTCATATTGTCACAAACACAGAATACTTAACTATGCAGTCATGAACATTTAACAACTAATGCACTTAAAACTTTATTTCATTACGAATAATGAATTATTTTACACTGGGCCATGCATTATTGGGCACCATTTAAATGGCCAAATTCCATTGTCACAGAAACTCAAAGTCACCAAATTCAACATGAATAATTCAAAATCGTCCCAAGCTGACTTGGGGTGTTCTACCACCCTAGATGAAAGCTCATATTACAATACATGGAAATTGGATGTTCTTTGCAAATCCATTACCATTTGAATCACATCTCTGCTCAATGCAGATCCATCACTTCCACTATGTCATGCATGATGCTTCTGCAACATTGAGGATGGAAATTATGACACATTGTACATCATTTTGTAATTCATACATTGAGAGGATGAAAATTTGAGGAAATGTAAAGTATAGAAACTAATATACCGAGCGTGAAAAGAAATGTGTCACACTATTTATGCATGTATGCTGTTAAGAATTGTGTTCACCAACCCTATGTAATAAAATAACAAAGCTGACATTTAATGCACAGAGTCACCTATTGTCCCATGGGCTGTCCTGTAACAATAGTGATGTTGCTCCTGTGCATGCATTTAATGTATATTTCCATAATTTCCTTGTAAATTAGTCTAGACTTTAAGTATATGTTTGATTATCCTGTAGCAGTAGCATAAATGCTACTCTTGATGTAAATCAAAAGTTGACGTTTTTATAATGTGGATTACTTTTATCCATATCTGTCAAATTAGTTTTTTTTTTTTTAATGAGCTGCTGATGTTTTAATAACTAATGTGCAATTTATTAGTTTGAAATATAAGGAATATGAAAATTTTAAGACACATTTTAAGAGTCATGTAAAATTGGGGTTGAGTTTTACTTAGATTGTATTGAACGACAAAGTTTTGCAGTCATTTTAAGGGCCCTGGTATTATTACAGTTATTATTGGTATGAAGAACTCTATAACTTATTTAGTTGTCACCAGTATCATTTCCCCATTTGGAATCCTAGTTCCCAGCACGCACTTTGAAGAATTACCTGCCTACATGACATATAATGCGAGCAACTTGCAACTCAAGCTGGTAAGAAGTGCATCCTGGGAAATTAACCAACATGGGGATCTGATCCAAGTAGCACCATGCAGCACTAACAACATGATTGACTGAGGGACAGGAACAATAATAATCATCATACAATAATCTGATATTAAGAGTCACTGTGCGGATCCCCCCGAACTACCGCTCTGCGAGTCAGTGTTTCCCGATCTATGCTCCGAGACAATGAGATTGTTTCTGGCCGTCCGTGCGCTTGAATGTGTGCCTGCTTAAAGCTCTTTCGGGGAAGTGCATCACTCCCAATTTTACCGGATGATGGACAGGAATTACCCGACTTCCAGCTTCGCAGAGCAGCTGGCTCCAGCAGCACAGACCGCAGCTTGGGCCTACGATCGCAGTACCGCAAGCATGAAACCAAGGTAAGAGATGACGGGGAGGGCGGGTCATCGTCCAAGAAAATTCCGGTGATGGAGGGCCTAGCACAACAAGAAAAAATATGTCGAGTTGTGAAGTTAAAGCACCGTTTTACTGAACATTGGGTTCTGGAGAGGTTTTTTTTGTTTCAGATATTTAAAGGGAATAACTTATCAGGTTTTAAAAAGACGTGCTTGCTTCATAAAACTCGGTTGCATGTTAGCGACATTGTGTCACAAGCATCGCGATCTTGGAACTTAATTACCATTAAGCAAAATAGTCTGCATATGGATACATCTGAAGCGAGTGGAATGTGTCCGCTGTGATTGCAGGACATTGATCTGATTTCCGGATTGTTCTTTTGATGCGGTTAAGAGAAATAAACATTACTTCCTAAGTACAGCCATCCATCGTAATTCGATTTCAATGAATTATAAACAAGTTGTCAAATAATTGTTGGCACTGTGCAACTCAATGACAGAAACACAACTATTTCAACATTAACTGTGTATCGATTTATGCGCCGTATCACATTATTCCGATAGTGATTAATCTGTCTTTCATTTCTTGGCATAAGCTAGTTCTGTACAAATCTGTTGAAATCGCCTCTGCTTCTGTTTTGTTCTTTTATTGTGGTAAATTTTTCCAGTATATTATTTGTAAATGGGTAGTGAACTGATAACTATCGAATGGGAACACTTGTAAATATTTTCATAGACATGGACATGCTTATCGACATGTGCGCTATGTCGAAGGATAAAAACTGAAAATTGCCCTCGACCTAGATAGTAATATAACTAGACTATTTGTATTTGCATAAACATCGAGTGTGTAGTCTTGTGTCGTTTTTCAACTGACGGAGCCTAGTGTGTAATAGGAATTCAGATGTCATGGAGTAAATAATCGAGTAAACAGTAATTTCATGTCTGCACTACTGAGAGGAGGGTAAGAGGTATTGCTTAAAACACACATGCACACACACAGGCAAGACGGGGAGACATTACCTGCTTAGTGGTATACTGTAAGTTAAAGGTATTATGAAAGCATTATCTTTTCAGGTGTTTATTTTGAAATGCACTCATTACATTCATTTAAAATTTACATAATGACATATTTTCCACATTTGCACATTTTTTTAATAATATTTTCTTATTATTACATTTTTTATTTGCAAAGGAAAGCAAGTGTTACAAAATTATAAAATATTTTACAGTATACTCTGGACCCTCGAATTACCTGTGTGTCTTATATTTAAAACAATGCAAGAGTAAATAAAAGTTTGGCCGATGGTGGGAAAAAAACTACTAGTTGCCTTAGAGAGTGATGTGACATACAAAGAGGATGTCATTGTAACCATACAGTTGAAAACATTTGAAGGAGAAAGTGATGAAAGTGCTTAGATTTTCCATAGGATGTTACCAGTGGCGGCTGGTGAGCTGGAAACGGGAGGCTGAAACATTACCTTTAAATCTGTAATTACTTTCAGCCTGTTCCCCTTTATTCTCCTTGCTTAACAGTACAAATAATTCACAGAATAATTGACACTAATGCGTAAATAGAGTAAATGATTATGCTCGCGAAACAGCGCACATTGTCTGTAGTTTGTGCGCTATTGCGAAAGCTACAGCATGAGGTTGTTTAATTAACAAGGATGGCAATTTGAACAATTAAGTGGCAAGTAATCCCAAAGCTTTCTTTTAAATGTTTCACATTATAGCTTTCTTATGTTACAAAATTCAAATTACAAAACGGAGCTAAATTTAGTTAGATTGATTTAAATTACTGAGATTAAACCTTTAGGTGAGGTTGAGTGCAATGAACAATAACGTTTAGAACACAGACCTCACAAAAGCTGTGACGTGTCATGAGCATTTAATGTAATTTAAATCGATAAATGCCATCCTTGTTAATTAAACAATATCATATTGTAGCAAGCACACAAACTACAGACACTCTGCGCTGTTTCGCGAGCATAATCATTTGCGATTGGCGTAAATTATTCTTTGAATTATTTGTTTTATTGTTAATCAATGAAGATAAAGGGGAACAGGTTGAAAGTAATGATAGATTTAAAGGTAATGTTTCCAGCTCACCAGCCGCCACTGGATGTTACAGAATAGATTTAACCATTAAGACAGACCAAAAATGGATGCAATTTTAGTTTCCTTTGATAAAAACAATTTTTGTTAAGAAAGGTTTCTCAAATATAAAAGAGCTGTTTGAAGCTTAAAACAAAAGTATTTAAACCCTAGTTTTCAGGGTTAGTGGCCACTGCTACACTGAAACATTATTGAGGGACCATTAACATCTAAAAATCCTCTCACATAAAGGTGATTTGTCTCAAAACCAGGGCCACCATATGAGTAGTTGGAAGTGAACCAGAGATGACAGGATGGTTTTTGCTGAGAGTCTTGCTGTAGGATGCTTGCTGGACATCACCGGGTAAACATGGGGGACATGTGTGTTACTGTGTGTTACATGTGGGTGGGGCGTATAATATGGAATTGTTCTGGGAGTAAACAGTTGCAAAGCACATACCAGTGCTATTGTTAGGCATCAGCTTCACCAAGTTCTTGGGTTGTCTCTCTGTGAGTTGTAAAAAATTTGTCACATAAGCTTATTTCCAGTGTATCCTCCGAACTTGATTGATATGTTGTGAAATTTTATGAAATATGACATTTTTGCATATATATTTTTACTTGAAAATGATTGTGCATTATACTCACAAAGTATTTAGCTAAATGCTGTGTATTTAGGAAATGTATAGGTGCAAATGTGGGACCCATCCATGCCTGTATGCTTGTAAATGTTTTCCAAACTGGGAAGTCAGCTGCCTAAAAAAATACAATCAGATGTCTGGAAATATTTTAAGAGGCAATCTATATGTGCTGAATAAGATGTGCTTGTTTGATTTTTAAAATCACTTTAGTAAACAATGAATTGGACATATAACTCCAGCCATTATGAATGTATTCAGCTAATAGCTGAATCAATAAATGTTTGGGAAAGTGACCAGATGGAAACAGCATTTGTAAAATTCTGTTTTGTTTTATAAATCTAACATTTACACTTGTCATGTAGCACTTTTCAAATGGAAGGCATAACTTGGTTGCTCTTTAATGATTTTAGTGACATTGATTCAAATTTCATTTAGTGACCTTGAGACAGATGGTAATGTATGGTCTTAATGACAATCCATAATTTTCTGTGCTGCCTAGTTTTAAATTAGCACAAGTTAACTTGTGGTAATGCTTGAATGGTGTTGTGCATGCACCTGCTGGTCTGAGAGTGTTGTTAGCCTGGCCTGAAAGGTCAGTAAAAAGTAAATAATGTATCCGAAGCCACCCCTGTGTTAGGTCCATCAACTCAGAGCTGAAGTATTATTGATAACAGAGGTATGTGATACAGCTGTTGGAAGACTATATTTGGTTCTTGTTCAACAGAAACTGCTGAGCCATTTGAAGCAGGCTAGATATGAATAAGGTTATTTCATTTTTGTGTATGCACTGAACTGCACTGCCAGTCAGAGGATCATCACATTTTTGATCTGAATTTGAAAGATCTCTTGAAGGTTTGCCCTTCTAGTTTCAGTACAGGTTAGCTGCTTTAGTTCCTTCTATCTAAGCACAGTTTTCATAAGCTGCAGTTATGTTAGACCTTCCTTTTATGAAAAAGTCAAATAGGTTATCAAGCCTAGCTTAGCCAGTCTGTTGGTCAAAGTGTACCTACTTCTCGTATGCAGTGAGAACCTGGGCATTTAATTAAAAGTCTCCTTAATTTAGATTTTTCAGAAGTTTGATATTTTCCATGGAAGAAGTCTACCTTTCCATATCAAACTGAGTGAGGTACAGTATATCATATTTTGTTTGTCATGGGTCTAAAACAATTGCTGGCCAAGCAACAATGACAGTTAGGTGCCCTGCATAACAGCCTATGCCCAATTAAATGATAATAACTGAGAATGGGGTCTTGACATACAATAGGGGACAAAATTAAGAAATCTGAACCGTAACATTTTTTGAATGCATAAGATTAAGTTTTATGATGTTTGATGAACGTCTGAAGCTTACTCACTGTGTGAGCCTTGTCACATGTAAAAACTACTTGTTTGACCAAAAATGATTATGGCCTGGGAGGCATGTTTTGGATGGCTGGCACTTCGTACTAGCCATCTGTTTCATACACATCTGGTGAGGTTACATGCGCCAGAAAATGAGATGCAAATGAATCCGTTTCTTCTCAGTTGGCTCCCTGCACAGATGTTTGTCTGAGGGGAAACCATGACATGCAGATATGTGTAGTTTATTCTGAATGAAATTATAGAAATTGTTGTTTAGATGTTAATAACTGTGTATATTGGGAAGTTGTTCTGCATGTTTTTTGGATCAGCCCTATCCTGGCTGTGTAGGAAGAGATTATATTGCTGTTGCTGCTGGTCTTAGGTTGAAAAGTTGATTAGAAGGCACAAATAAATATGACTTGTTTTATTGATTGTAGATATTCAGTGTAATTGATCATTTGAAATGTTATTATTGATATTATTTCTATGCAAATATCAAGGGACGGCAATGTAGCATAGTGGTTAAGGAGCAGGACTCGTAACCGAAAGGTTGCCGGTTCGATCCCCACTGGGACACTGCTGCTGTACCCTTGGGCAAGGTACTTAACCCACAATTGCCTCAGTAAATATCCAGCTGTATAAATGGATAACATTGTAAAGAACTGTAACCTATGTAAGTCGCTTTGGATAAAAGCATCTGCTAAATGAATAAATGTAAATTTATTAATTATCTAATAATAAAATATTAAAATGAAACTGACCATAATTTACCATTTATTTACAATGTAGTTACAATAAAAGTGAACTTAATTCATATTGTTGTATATTTTCAAGATAATGCCTGGCGGTGCCACAGTAGCAGAGCCAGGAAAATGTTTCTTCATGGAGCACTGCCTGGATACTCCAGTGTTTTGGTAATTGTTACCTGTGGAATATCAGTTATTTTTTTTAATCATAATTTACTTATCAGTTTAACTGGAATTTGATATCTGAGGTAAAAGCTGGTCCCATTGTGTCATTCTCCTTTCTGCCCTCAGGGGCAATACAGATGACATATTTTTGTAAATCGATAATGAGAGGACAGCAAAGAAAGATTTATACAGCTAGGTGCAGGGTAGTTTTGATGCATTGCATTTTGGTCTTGGATGTTCTTTTTCTTTCTGGCAACCTAGATTAAGCTGATCATCTGAAGTTGGCAAAGCTCCTCTCATCGTTCTTGCACCAACTGGTAACTGTATGTGACATTTTTGTAATTGTTTCTGTTGCGTTTTAGCAGACAGTAATGTGTGGACACTCCAAAGTCAAGAAGGAGTTATGGGCCAAGTAGAGTGACCAGTTGTCCCAGTGAAGTTGAAAAAGTTCATGTGAACGCTTGTCCACAATGTTTTAAACAAGACATGATCAGGACTCTGTCTGCCCTGATTTTCTGAATTTCAAAATGGGTTCTTATTAAATGGCCAGATTTTCAGACCTGCTGCTCTTTGTTTGCAGTGGAATGTCTTCTCCAGGGAGATGGATGGTGGGGGGTTGGGTGCAATGTAGTTTATTTATTTACAGAGTCACGCTGTTTAGCAAAAACTACAAACCTCTTTGAGTGAGTTTCACCTACTGCATTCAAGGTTAGGTCCAGTGTCATTACCAGTCAAGCAGGCTAGCAAGCTTTTTAAACAGTCAAACATACAATCTGATATACAGTCCAAAACTATGGAGTCAATGTAAGTGTGAAGTAAGTGGCAAGGCTACACTCTTTGTGTCCATGTGACAATAGAAAAAAGTCAGAAAAGAGAGCAGCATTTCTTATGGTGGTGAGGGTAATGAGACACACAATGAAAATGTAATACAATACAAAGTACGCTGTAAATTTAGGGGAAGCAAAACCATTGTCTGTGTTTTTTTCTTAGGAAACCCAATGAATCCCTAAGTAATCAAGCAGCTGCATCTGAATTGACAAATTTCTGTTATGGTGCAGTGCGTCAGTATTGGTACCAGTCTACCAGCTGTGCCTGCCCAGGTGGGGGGGTGGATGGGCCAAGTCCATCAAAACTGTCACCTGACCCCATCAAGAATTCCAACACATGGCAGTAATCTTTGAATGACTGGGCTTCTTAATGGCAATGTGTCCCTCTATTACTGCAAACTGGCCCACCTAATTAAAGGAACTGGGGGTGGCCCTGAGGCCTTGGTTTAAAATGTTCTGGCACTGCTCTCTTCAAAATTTACAGTCTTGGCAACCCATGTGAAACAAAGGACAGGATGAGTAGAAAAGGGCTGCTTGGGGAGCAAAACCTTTAGTGCTCTGAGTTACCTCCACCAAAACCCACTATTCATTTGTAAATTTGCTGCATTTTGTTTTTCATATGTTTTAGACATGATATTTCTTGTGTATCCTCATCAATGAAAAAAATAAAACCTTAGGTTGGTGGGTGTTTGGTAACTTTAGGTGAATGATTGTCAATTCCTTGTATCTTCCAAGATTTTTTAGCCTTTGCTGTCACTCTAGTTTCAAAGGATCACAAGTTAAATAACTTTAAACCAGTATATCGCTCACATAGGTCGTTTATAAGAGGCATCTTTGTAACCATCTGGGATGTTTTCTCTTTGACTGAGAAAGGAGCTGCTGCACCCGTGACCTTTGACATTTCAGGGCACTTTCCCAGCAGGTTCAAAGTCCTGCCAGGTTTGAAGCTCCATTAATAATTCATCTCACTTAGAAGACAAGCCTTTTGTGTCCCAGCTTGTAATGATGTCATGTAACAGCAGTGCTAGTATAATCTGCATAACAATAACATTTGGTGGGGGTTCCTGTATCTAATTTGTAATAGTCAGGAGGCCATCAGGAAACACAATGCCAAAATGCCAAAATGTCAGACTGGTGGAAAATGCATATGTTCATAGCCACCAATCTGTAGAAATCATTTCATTTTTTTGTGGACAAAATGCTTTTTGTACTAAAAATACCTATAGATAAAATCACACTAGACATGTTTTATGATCAAGGATTAGTAGACAGAAGGAGCTACAAGTGCCAATTGATGATCAACATTATTTTATCACTTTCGGGAGTTAATAAGAACTTCCTATTAATTTTCTCTTCATATTTTTAATCTACTGATGCATTCACCAAATATAATTGCTTTGATAATGCAGCTTGTTGTTTGGCTCTGTATTGGCTTCCCTGGTATATACTGTCTTCATATATATATATATAACATTATACATAACATACACTTGCAATATTATTCACATACTGACATTATGGGAATCATGGTATGAAAAGTGTATGCAGTTCCTTTTCTAATACATGCTGCCGTCATTCTTACAGTTCAACCTATGGAGCAACACATTCAGAATCAGAGCTACTCCATCGCCAGGCTTATGCTTCTACTCATCAGCTCCCCTCGTATGCCACTGCACACCATCCCACAGGTGAGGTGACCTGGGGGACCCATTTCCATGTGACACAAGATTATCCAGATCCTTGTTTTTGTATTCATAGTCATCATTGTCTGCCCCTTTCCAGGGCTGCCTGGAGTCTTCGACGCTGGTTTGCAAACTGCTAACAGTAATACTACTGAAACATCAGTCATGAACTTCCTCTCTGCTATCGAGTCCCGTACCACTCAGGCTGGACCTGCCACTGCTTCCCTCTTCCCCCAGTTCAGGACTCCCTCATGGCAGACTGGTGTGTGTGTGTGTGTGTATGTGTGTGTATGTCCATTTGGCAAATGTCTTGAGTTTGCATGCTTGTTTGTTTATGTGATATGTCTATATGTTTGATTGCCTCTCTGTTGTCTGTGTCCGGCTCTGATTTCAACGTTTGTCCTTTTATTTATGTATTATTTGTGTCTGTTTCGTGTGTGTATGAAATATATATGTTATATATGTTTGTCTGTCTGTCGGTTTGTTTCAGTCTGTGCTTTCATTGGTAATTCTGCATTTGATTGTGTTTGGATGTCTCTCTGTGTTTGGGTGTATCCAGAATAATATTGTGTTTCATTTGTCTGTATTCCCAGGCATGAATTCATCTGCTGCTACAGAGCTGTTTGTTACTGGATCCTTGCCCTCTACAGGAACATTTCCGAACCCAGCGGCTCTCTCCACTTACCCCCATCCCAACAGCTTCTCTACCCGCAGCTTTGCCACCACTTCCTCACTGGCACTTCAGGAGTCCACCTTCAGCTCCTCCACAAATGGGATACTGTCCCCTCACGACCCTCTGCTGCAGATCAAGTCCTCCCAGAGCACAGTGCCCACAGCACTGTCCTTTGACCGCCTCAACAGCACTGTCCTGAGCACCAGTCTCCCACCCCAGTCCTCCACATATCGTTCGGCCCAAGAGTCAGCCCCCCACCTCCTGCAACCTCAGTTCAGCCTGCTGCCATCAGCCCTCGGCGGCTCACAGCAAGTCCCCCAACCTTACAGCACCTCGGTCTTCACAGGCTCTGTTGAGAGAGCACATCAGAGGGAATGTAGTGTGATCAAACACCATCAGCGGCCTTCCAGCACCCAGTCAATCCAGGCGCAACTTCCTGGCAGTGCGCAGCATTCCTTGCAGGGCTACGTCGCTAGCGGGAGTGACGTTACCTTCCAGAGCTCCCCACAGCAGCCAGCTGTGCCCTGCAGCGCTATGGGAGACTCCACTCAGGTGAGCAATAGCAGACCACAGCAGAAAACATCTCAATCCACACTGGAGCAAACTCAGGCCTACCCCTGCTCCATTCCTTCTCCTGGGTTTTCGTCCTCGCCCAGCACGAAAACCAAAGACTGTTCCTCCAGGCACGCCCAACAGCCCCCAGAAGCTGCTGACTCCCACGGCGGCTCCCCTGACTTGCAGTCTCAGAATTACCCCTCCCCCATTCAGAAGCAGAGCTCTGTGATCTCTAGTCAACCCCAGCCTTACACATCTGCACAGCTACCTATTCTGATGTCTGTCAGCCCTTCGCAGCACTATGTCTCATCACCAGCCCTGCCCAGCAGCATCAGCCAGGGTTACTCTTCCAGTCAGTCAGAGAAGTTGCCTTCTTTTTACAAGACTCTGACTGCTTTCTCTGGCCAGTCAGGAAATGTAACCTCTGTGAGCCAGTCACTCATCTATTCTTCCAATCAGCAGCAGGGGCTGCTCTCAGTCGGGCATAGTGAAGAATATGGGGCTCAGGTGCAGGGGTCTTGCCAGAGAAATCCCTCCCAGAGCTGTTCTTCCAGTCACTCTCAGGGTCTGCCAACTGTAAGCTATTCTGCACAGTCCCAGGGACTGGCTACTGTCAGCCCCTCTCAGAGCTATGCTTCAGGACAATCCTTAACTCTGACATCAGAGTCCCCCTCCTTCTCTTCCAGTCATGCCCAGAGCTTGCCAATTCCAAGCTCCACCCAGGACTTTATTTTAATGCAGCCTTCCCCTGGTGTCAAAACAGAAAACACATTATCGCCTCAGAAATACCTTCCACCCGTTCATTCACCCCAATTCTCCTCCGCCTCTCATTCCCAAGCCTTACAAAACAACAGATCCTCAGCTGACTTGAAGCCATCTTATGGCAAAAGGAAATCAGACTCCAATGTCTTTGTCATCTCCAAACAAGAGGGAGATGAGTTCCCCATTCAGGATTTGCAGGCCTTGCAGCAGACACCTTCGGGCCAGACCCTTGCAGGAATGCAAAACAATATTGTGCATGTGGTCTCCAAGATGGACAACCGATACAATTCTCAGAGTGTAATCCGGAGCAACATGCAGCCTGAGGACCAGATAATCAGCCTGGCACTCCCAGAATCCAAAAAAGAAGAAAGGATGGTCTCTTTGAACCACCATGAACAACATATGGCTAGTGCCAACAGTCAAGTAACCACAGATACAAAGAGGAACTCCCCTCTAACACAGTCTTCCCATGTGAATATAAGCACAGACGAGCTTAAGCAGCACTCCCTGCTCCACACTGTGCCCGTGTCACAGCCGCAGAACCATCAGATACAGGCCCCTGGCACCCAGCAACTGGGTCAGAATCAGGTGTCGCAGCAGATGCAATATATTCGCCTACCAAGCGCCCAGGTCTTGCTAGAGCCTTCACGGGATCTACAGATGATCCTGCTGCAGCAGCCCTTACTTCCCACAGGGATTGACCCATCCAAGGTGTCAACCCAGATGCAGCAGATTCCAGTGCACTACCTGCAAATGGATGATCAGGTCAGCAGTGCCAATGGGAGTCACAGCCAGGAGCAGATTGTTCTTCCACAGAATTCTGACATCCTTAAGATGGACATGGCTGAGCCCTCGAAGCCTGGACAGCATCACCCAGCACCAAAAGATAACTTCAGCCAACAACATCAACATGATGCTAAGCATCACTTTGCCCTGAGTTCCATCTGCTTCCCCGAGTCCATGCTGCTGGGAGATGAAAGGAACATCTTGTCCAATGTGGATGACATTTTAGCTGCCACAGCTGCTGCCTGTGGGGTCACTCCTCAGGATTTTGTCAAGGCCACCTCCTCGGAGGGGGAAATGCCCTCGCTGGCTAGTCCCATGGACTCAAAAGGCCACTTCCAATTAGTGGACACAAGACATATCTCTCCTAGCTTCTCTTGCCCTCACCCCATTGTTGCCAACACACATACTGTGGCCATGACACTAAATGGTGGTCAGCTAACAATGGGCATCCACCAGTTGCCCAAAGGTGGAGTCTTGCAGCACCAAGCACTTGAGGTTTCAAATTCACTTATACAGCAGGACGTGACCACCTCATCTGCCAACTCCAGGCATGAAATGAAAGAAGGGGAAGTAAGATCCCTGCAAAAGCCCCGAAGCACTAGCCGTGAATTTGAGGGGGAGAAGGAGGAAGCATCTGAAGAAGAGACTTTGAGCAACACTAATGGTGCTTTCAACCCCAGTGGGAGGAGCGCTAGTGAAGAGACCACAGCCTCAAAGAATGACCTCCAACTGGCTGGTCAGGAGTGTGACCACATGGGAATTCTAGACAGTACCAAGCTGTCCAAAGGTAAGGAACTAGCTCCAATCAGTGGGCAAAAGGCCATTAAAACAGACCATGCCATCATGGAATTTTCCTCCAGTAGTTTCCCCAGGAAGAAGGCTAAGTCTAAGGGTTCTCTAAAGCTGGCTGGTGAGGAGGAAAATAGCCACCCTAAACCAGTGAAGAGGACTGGCCAGAATAAGAGGCAGAGCTCCAAAGGGAGTGATACCAACTCACCCTCAACATCCGATGGCTGCTATGACAGCTACCAGCAGCAGGAGAGAATGCGGCAGAAGATTAGAGAGGTGGAAGAAAAGCAGCCAGAAGTCAAAACTGGATTCATTGGGTCCTTTTTGGACTTCCTGAAATCTGGTCCCAAACAACAATTCTCGTCTCCTCCAATAAGGATGCCAAATCGTTCCCGTAAATCCTCCACATCCTTCAAAAGGCCTCCCTGCCCCCTTCCCTCCCTACCCTCCAAACAACACCCTCTGCTAGCACCATTGGCTTCACTGGAACCTGATGGTGCCAATCGATCTAAAAGGCTGGACGAAGAGCTGAACAAGAACCTGGAGACCCTTCCGTCTTTCTCGTCTGATGAGGACGATTCTGTGGGAAAGAATCAGGACCTTCAGAAGAGCATTACTTCTGCACTCTCTGCCCTGGATGACCCTGCAGAAAAAAAGAGTAAGTTTAGAAAGAGGGCTCAAAAGGGTAACTAATACTCCATAGAGTTTTATTTTCTTGTTGATAAAATCTCAAAAAAGTAGTGTGAAATATCCAGCCTATGCACCTGTATGTAGGTACTCAGTGATTCAAGCATTCTCTCATGCTTTGTGTCGTAAGTGTCAGTCTCATAAGCCTTAATGCGCGACTGTTTATCACCATGTAAATGCATTTACTTCATAATATTTGCTGATGAAAAGACCAAGCTGAAAAGGACATCTTAATCTGAGTACCCCCCTGTCTAATTTAATTCCAGGAGTTGCAGAGAAAAACCATCCAGCTGCTATCGTGAAGCAAGAACAATGTCACAGCTTGCCTCCCTCAGTCTTGAAGACACAAAAGCAAAGTCCTGCTGTGCCTGCAGAGTTGTCTTCAGCGGAGCAGATAAAGGACATCCCCTCCGACCAGCTGGCCATGCAGCTGACCTCTGTGGCCATCGAGGGTCTGACAGACGAGGACCTGTCTGACAGCGGTGGGGAGGGGATGTACCGTGAGCGGGATGAGTTTGTGGTGAAGATTGAGGACATTGAGTGTTTGAAGGTGAGACACCAGCAAAATTGCTACGCCAACATTAAAGGTGCACCAGTCTTGGATATGAACTGTGTGATCATTTGTTGAGGCACTCCAGAGAAGCATTTTCAGGTCAAATTCAGATTTTGAACATGTCAGCATTTTGCAGTGTATAAAACAGGCTGTCTTCAGAGATGTCTCTCCAGTCCCTTTATTTGGGCATAACAGAATAGGTAGATTTAGCAGAACAGATCATTGCCAGCAGTAAGGTAGCCCAGCTAGGCTTAGATCTTACACCATCAGTTGGCCAGAAATTCTGGCCAATATGTTTCAGTATTGTTTCAGCTATATTTCAGTGTTATATTTAGCCTTTTCTATCAGTCTCTGTTATTACATTTTCTGTTCTGTATGAGTAGATGACACTAACAGCGGGGTGTGAGCCCCCTGCCATCTGGAAAGTTCAGAAGGCCTTACTGCAGAAATTTGTACCTGAACTGAGGGATGGAACCAGAGTGTTTTCTGCCACTAACAGTGTAAGTAAGAAAAAATAAATAACTAACAAGTTCCACTAGGCCAATGCAGACAGCAGGTCAACATCTTATTCAGATTGTATAGTTTGCGTAAAACTTCTATTAAATGCTGATTCTGTGACAAGCGCCGGTCCCTTTAAGTGGCTAATGAATAAACACTTGTCTCTTATAGTAGTCAAGTATCGCCTCTTAATGTTATTTTTTATTTAAAGTTTTTAATTTAACTGCTTGGTATGAAAACAGTTGAACCTTACACCTACATTCTCATTTCGCAAAAGCCTATTCAACAAGTATCAGTAGCAATAATTCACCTTCTCATGTTATGGGAGAGCTTTTCAAAAAGCCACTCTGTGAAGCAACAGTTTTACTTCAGTCCTTTGACACGTTGTTGCAAAACAACTGAACGTGTGCGGTTTGCTCAGATTCAAATCTGTCAAAAGTAGAGGAACACATTAGACAAGGCATGTTATGGCATCTTATCTGTAAGACATCAAATTATGGGAAACTCAAAGTAAAAATATGGAATCCTCCTGCTCTCTTTCTCTCTTGATAGACTCTTACAAAAATTGTGCAAATAGTTTGACCAGTTGGTAGCTTATGGGTATTTTGGTAAAATGTGGTAAAACCGCATGATGTGCAGTGCCACTGTAAACGAAATGCATGAAAAAGAGCACCAGTAGCATCAAAGAAAAAATGTGACCTCATGCTTTCTTTTGAAAAGCAAAAAAAGACATATCAGTATTGTACCCATTATAATTTCAGATTTGTATTCATGATTCCCCTCATTTTTAACATGAGACATTTAAACATCTGTCTGCAACAGCAGCAGGTTGTCGGATAGGGTGACCAGGTACCCCGCTTTGCGTTGTACTGCACAGCATTTTGACCTTTCATCCCACATCCCACATATTGAGATAATGTCCCGCATTTTCATTGGTCATTTGGTTTTTAATTGTCAGAAATAAGAACACATGGATGCGTTCTTTTACCCGCCCGCCATTGTGGCATAGTTTCTACTCTATTTAATAGCGCTACATCAAAAGCAGCAACCTGGCTCATACAAATGCAGCATAGCCAAGCTTTTCTAAAAGCCTGGCTTTCATCCAGTGGCTGAGAAGAGAGCAGTGAAGGTGGTCATCAAGAGGCTGTGACGGCTGTCAATCAAACTGTGCAGACATGGGGCCAATGACATGTTATGTTGCAAAATAAGTGTGCCTTTAGGATGACAAACAGCACTATGCTCATCATATCTTTCATATAGCAAAAGCTGTAGTCTCTATATTTTATAGCCTACTGGTGTGCTGTGGAATTGACTTGAGGAAAAAGTTTACGAGTCAAAAGGCAGAATACAAATGTTTCTTATTCAGTTAGATAGACATTATATCAAAGTTTTAGGTTACCTCTCAGCATTGGTAACATGTCCCACATTGTCCCACACAAACTTCTACTCAGCCCACATTTAGTGTGTTTGCATCTGGTCACCCTATTGTCGGATGTCGAGGCTAATCCTGGTTCTAAGCAAATACGTGCATGGGCTACTAATAGCCCGTGGTTTTATGGTATATGCTGTATATTTATGGTATATACTTTCCCCTTTGTGTTGCATCTTCTTTTTGGAAGTTTCACTCCAAGAAGATTTTAAGTATATCATGAGCTATTCCCAAAATTGTATATTGGTATGTATTCAAATTCGGGGCTTATCTTTCAGTTGTCTGCCTAATGGCACCTACAGACCGTGAGATTTCAGCAATCTTATAAGTTTATTGCAAGCCACACTGTGCAACATGGATCTAATAAACTTGGGTACGACATTAAGTTTGATGTATGTAGACTGTACCTACTGAATCGTAGGCTACGACACAAGTCAATTTACAGGAATAAAATGTCATCAAATAAACGTCATTAGTAGACGTAGGTCGTAGCAACAGTCACATTGTGAGATGGTCATCCTAAATTTCTGACCCTGTCAGAATTTTGTCCCAGGCTATCTTTGGTCGCAAGACTGTGACAACTTCCATTGTTGGACCTCTCTCACAGTGCGATGTAGGACTACCGTTTTGGAGCCACGACCAAAGATATTGCCACGTTTCTTTCACATTGGTCAGCTTTCGTCTGGGACAGCCCAAAATATCACAGTGTATACCTGCCATAAAAGATACTCTTTAAGGAGTTACAACACCAACTTGACTGTGATGTTCAGATTTAAGCCCGGATTTAAGTCTAATTTGTATGAAAAATAAGGGTTGTATTATGAAGAACTGTGGGATTGTTTTTTCACACATGGCTGAAAGAATTCTCTATGTTTTGTTTGTGCTCTGTAGTATTTAGGTTACTTTGGGGATGCGAAGACCTTGTACAGAAGAGTGTATGTGAAATTCATTGACACCGTAAACAAGAGGGAGTACGTCCGAGTCTGTAACAGGAAACCAAGGTGCAAGCCCATGCACTCTATGAGGTACTAGCTACACCCCATAAATCATGCCCCGCTCCATACAGGGTACTACAGTGAATTCTGCTGGGTTTGATATATCCACCAGCAATAGCAGCTGATTTTAGAGAACAAAAAAATAACTCTTTCGTTATGTCTGTATTCTTTATTCAGCCAGTTTATAACCTGCCTTTTTTATCCTTTTTAACTTTGATAATGATACAGAATCAGACTCAAAGTTTTCAATTCTTCCTTCTTGAAGGAGTCATGTCTACAGTTTAAAATGAGTGAAGACATATTTTGGTGGCATTAGCTCTGATCAGAGTCTGGTAGGTGTTATGTTGAGTCACCTATTCTGTTCCCTGGGGCAGAGGTTCTCAGGTCAAGGCTCTGCTCAGCCAGAGGGCTGCCTCTACTGTGGCTGTCATCCCCTCCACACCAAAACCTACGTCCAGCAAGCCCCCCTTGAAAGCCAAAGCCAAGCAGCCCAAGGTGAAGGCTGAGCCACCACCAAAAAAGAGGAAGAAGTGGAAGGAGGAGTTCTCCTCACCCTCTGAATCAGCCCAGGAGGCCGTGAGTGAGGATGATGGTGAGGAATATGTTTTGTGGGCAGTTAGCATTCATACAGGAGGTGTTCAGCTTAGCACTTTACATGAGCTCATATTTGCTTGTCTTTAGTTATGTTAATTGATTTATAACCTTGATGCCTTTCCATTACAGGGTTGCTGTAGCAAATGTCCTGAATGATAAGGTTTAATTTATTGTTCTCTGAGGCAGACATATTATACAGTGCACTCCCCATAAAAGAATGTGCAAACTGGGACTTCTCAGCTGTTTTTAGTTTTTCTTTTTTCTCATGTATCTGCTAATCTCATAAGCAACACATTTTGGAATGGCACATGATACTATGGAATAGGCCAGAGCAGGTTGTACTTGAATCAGGATTTCAGCATTTGACTCACTATATCCCTGCCAGTATGTTGTGTTGATGCGCAACTGGTGTGTGACTGTACCCTCCCGTGTGGTTGGTTTTCCAGAGTTCACACCGCCAGTCCCCTTTGCCACGCGCTTCCTCAACACTAGGACCATGAAGGAGACCTTCAAGAGCTATGTGGAGCTGCTGATCAGCGTAGCCCTGGATGCGAACGTGATGGAGGCACTGGAGAAGGAGAGCGGTGAGTGTTGGTGGGTGGGATGGCTATAGGCTGACTGCCAGCCGCTTCTATCTCAGTGCTGTCATCCTGCTTTCCTGAAGGCATGCAACATAGTCTAGGATTCATCCATCATTCCTTCACTGGATAAGTATTTCATCAGTTGTATAGGTCATACACTTTATTTGACTTGAAATTTTATTTAAAAGGGATATCAAGCATTTCACATCACACATTTGCAGGAATGTCATACATACATTACATACATGTACATACATGCATATACATACATACATACAGACAGACATACAATGGGCAGCAGTGTTGCATACTGGTAAGGTGTACGGTTCGTAACCAACAGGTTGTTGTTCGATTCTGCACTGGAGCACTTCTGTTGTATCCTTGGGCAAGGTACTTAACCCACAATTTTCTCAGTAAATATTCAGCTGTATAAATGGATAAAATTGTGATCTGTGTAACTCCCTCTGGATTAGCGCTTCTGCTAAATGACAATAATGTAATGCAATGTAACATACATAGTTCAGTTAATTAGGAGTTTGACAGACTACTGATAATAGACATTGTGTCACTGTCATTATGCTGACTGGTGGAGGTGGGAGTAGTGTTATGTGACCCTGTTGAAGTAACTGGAAAAGGGTGACAGGACTGAGGTTATATTATATTGGATTATATTATTGTCATTTGGTAGATGTTCTTATGCAGAGTGACTTGCACAGTGCATCTAATAAAGTGGCATGAAATAAAGTTGCATAAACAGGACACCATTAACCACACATGGACAAGCATCAGTCCTAATCGTAGTGCTGACATCACAAATGTGTGCCTAGATCGACATGTAAGTGCAAAGCAATATGTACAACTTAAGGACTCTATCATTCCAAATATAATGCTAATACATACTACAGACATGCAAGTAAATCTGCACTTTCCCAACTACATAAAACTCTGAAATATACTTCCACATATATAATTGCATTTATTGCAAGAGACAAAAGATCACACTTGGGTAGGGGGGTGAAGTGTAGCCTTAAGAGCTGAGTCTTTCAGTCTGTGATGAAAAATGACTAGTGTCTCAGTGGTTTGGATCAAAACAGGAAGCTCATTCCATTACGTTGGTGCCAAGACAGACATGTTAAATTACTGAGAATGCTTGGCTAGTGAAAGAGTTAACACTTGTATTATATTCCTGAATGTCCAGATGAGCTCCTGCTTCCGCACATGAAGAGGGTGGATGGCATGCTCACAGACAACAGGAGAAGGCTGCTGCCCAAACTGCGCGTGGGACACCTGTTCAAGGTGGGTCCCTCTGCTGGCTTCTTTCATGAGAGTAACGTTAAACTACACCTTCAAGCACAGCTTTGGCTCTTCCTGGCTGGAAATAAACAAACATGTATTCATCCCATACTCTTTCTTACATGCTTCTCTGATTGGTGCAAGAAATGCATTTGGGGTCCTCCAAAGAAGGATGGTAGTGTTAATAATGAAGCCCAAGATCAGGTCTGGTTGGACACTCTGAGCATGTGTCATGTATCTGTATATATTGTTTGTGTGATTGCTCAGTGCCTGCAAGGAGTACTTCTGGGATTTGAAACATTCACCTTCCTAAAAAAAAAAAAAGAATTTTAGGGGGCTTTAATGCTGAATTTGAAGCATCAGTTAGCTGTGAATACGATAGCAAGGCCATCGTTCTCATTCTTTGTGTTAATCAAATTTGAGTCTACATTTTCCTTCATTGTTTCCCCAGAGTGCCCTGGACAGTTTCCCAGAGTTGTCTGTGGTGGCTGAACTGACAAAGGATGGCGAAACCCCCACATTTAAAGTGCGGTTAAGTGGGAAGGCTTACAACAAGAAAACTATGAGGCCTTCCAAAGTCTCTGGCAAATTACCCCTGGTAGGCTTCTCAGGCTCTTGTAATGTAAGCTGTAATTTTCGACTTTAATTGCTGGCATTCAAGGGGATCACAGAGGTTAATGAGCTCAATTAATATTTGCTGTGGTGTTTCTAAATGTTGACTCACTGGAAATCGCTGCTTCACCAAGGTCAGATATTTTCATGCAAAGTTATCCATTCAGTTTTCTTTAATCAGCGGTCTCAGCAGATTTTTATACTGGGGTGCATAAATTGCCTCCAAAGTGCTTGTTTTTGTGGTTTAGTGATGATGACTGTTGTTCATAATGATAATTATTTATAATCATAATAATCATCATAAAATAAATTGTACTCATGCAGTACTTTTTCTACCGTATATTTTCAAGACTGACAGTAGGTAATACTGAATAGACAAGCAATTCAATGCAGCTCTAACACATTACAGAATAATAGTGTTCAAAAATGATTAAAATAGGGGTGATGACTAAAATAGCTTGTTGAAGGCTGCATTAAAAAGAATTGTTTTCAGATGGATTTTTTTTTTAATGTTTCACACTGGCCCAACACTCTCACTGTACTGAGCAGAGCATTCCAAAGCTTGGATTGGGGAGGGCACTCTGATCAGAAGGGAATATTTCTCATGACTTAAGGTCTAGGTCATGACTGTCAGAGAGCGGTGCAGTCAAAGACATGGGTGGGAGAAGTCCTGGATAATCCAGGGCAGAGTCATGTACAGCTAAATGAAGAAGAGGAATCTTTGGTCATTCCAGAATCACACCTGAAGCCAGTGTAATTTTTAGAACAGTGGGTGACGTAGTCTCTGCCAGCAGAACTGCGCATATTTAAATCTGCTCACAGATGCACACCAGCAAGAAGTGGATTGTTGGTAATATATTAGAAGTCTAAAGTGTAGGTAATAAACATGTATAATCTGCATAATCATCAGATTTTTCCTTTTGTGGATATGAAAAAGGATATCAAAGTCATAAAGCTTACAAGAACAACTGACTGCCAGGCACATGTGCAAGACTAGCAAAACGAGTCAGTGTCCATATTAAAAGTACCAGGGCTATGGAGAAGGGGCTGGATTCCAGTTAACATGACCTGTGTTTTGACACAGTTCAGTTTCACCTGAAGTGGGAAGAAAAGTTGCTTGTAAATAGTGACTAGGTTTGGCCAATAGAGGGCATCCATCTCTTGTCCTAGATATTGTGTAAATCTGAAAAGAAGCCTGGAAGACCCCCTGAAAATGCCTCTAACACTTATGCAAACTTAATGTATCAATTTTCAGTCCATCTGTCTGTGTTCACATGGAAATCGATACTGTTTGAATTCTCCACCCTTCCTTCAAAAGGTTGCTTCATAGTGTATTTAGTGTATTTCATCCAAAATAGGATAGTCAGCTATTTCCTGAATGCTTTGCAGGTATTAAGGAAAACACTGAATTGTTGTCCTCCCTGTTTGCCCCACAGGAATACACTGTGGACAAGGAGAAAACACAGTGGTTCTCACTGTACCACTCACTCCAGCATTACAAGTACCACACCTTCCTTATGTGTAAAGATGAGGTAAGTCTTTTGTTGTCTCTTTACATTCACTGTTAACAGGTATTATAAGAATGTGTCCTTCACTCACCTTCCACCAGGAATGCAGTAGAACCGGTGTGGGTTTTTCAACCCTTCAGCTGTGCTGGAAATATCTTATACTTTGATTGGATGCATGGGCGGCACAGTCATTGATTATGTCACTTCCTCTTTTCACAGATTGCATCTCTTCAGACACAGGCCCGGGACCTGGGGCAGGAGGAGACGGTACAGCTGTGCATGCGTGATGGCAAGTGGGTGGAGGGCCTCTTCGACAAGTTCGGCGAGCTGCTGACCCAGGTGCAGCAAACCTGTTCCTTATAGCTGGAGCAGAGAAGCCACCAATGACCGAACTGCTAGCCTCTAATCAAACCTCTTCAAAGCACTAACTGAAACCCAATAAAGACCAAATCATGCACTGGTGTTCAGTGGTGCCAGGTCTCACAAGCTCTTAGCATTTCCAGCTCGGTAATGGAAATGCTGTATCACACGGTGCTAAACTGGCAGAGTAGAGTGATTTACTCTGTTGATTTTATTAGTTATTTTATTATTATTGCTGGCCAACTGTTCTGGATTGGGTTTTCTTTTATGTATTTTATCTTGAGCAGCATGATGGATCAAAATGATAGACCATGCACTAGATGTAAACAAAGCATCTTGCATAGGAATCAAAATGTTTCAATCAGACAAAAGTATCTTGATACTTTTTCCCTCATCACTGTGCCAGTGATTACGGCCAACAGTAAACATGAATGGTGGGGATGTTCATAAATATATAGATAAATATATATGTGTATAAAACATCCAATTTTACAATGGAGTGCCAAATTTATATAGAATATTGTACATTTTGTAAAGAGACATGTTTTGTCAGAACATTCTTTTATGAAAGAAATTGACATATAGATATCTAAATTTTGTGCTTCAAAGACTCCTTTTATTATAACAATGGTTATAAATCTAAGCACAGAGTTGGTGCAATTCTAATACTGCTTTTTGTTATATATTTTATTGTAATAAAATTCAAATACCTTACCTATTTTCTCTGAGCAAAAAAAATGCCTTTATACCTTTTTTCCTTTCAAATATACATTTTATCTCACTACTAGGTGTATTTTTCACAAAAAGAAAATATTGTGGTCAGATTGTTCCATGCATCTTTGTAATACACTTTTCACTGTTTTCCATAAAAGACTCCCAATATGTTTCTTTGTTGATTACCTATTGTAAAGTATATATCTTGAGATAATCTATCTTTATTAATACAAGTTTGCCTCAATTTTAACCTGAATATGCACACAGTATTGGACTAGTTTTTGCTTCTCAAGTGTAGCTGTGTTACACACTGCAATTATTTTCTGATATGTAATAATAAATTTCCTACTAAACAAGGACATTTTAGATTTGTCTTATTGCTTGTGGCTTTTAGTCCTTAGGGCATTGGTCTGAATCCTGTGTTATTATGCATGTGTAGATGCTGAAAAGCATGAGTGATGTGTGTCTAAACATGTCAGGGTCTAATTGTCAGCATGGTGTCATGCTCAGTCTTTAGAGGAATTAGTCATATGTTCCTGTTCTTTCATTCATTTATACACATGAAGTCCTGACTGCTCAGTGCAAATGTGTCTGGCGATATGCTGTGACAATGACATCTGTGACATCTTGAAGTGACATTAGATGGTTGTCTACCTCTAAATGAAGCACAGTAGATCAATGTTGTGCAAAGTATTTATGTTGTGATGAATGATGTAAAAATATGATATTATCACTCTATGCGTGCAGTGCTGCAGTCTTAGTTTAAGTCAATAAAACAATGCACTGAAAAATAGCAACTGTTCTTATGCTGGCATTGAATGTGGCTAAAAAATAAGAATAATATTTTTGGTAATGACACATTGAAATAATCCAGGTTTCAGGTGCAAATGCATGACATAAAGAGGTGTCCGCTGCAATGCTACCCAGAAAAATGGGTTCTGGTCGGGTAGGAGTGTCACAAGAGCAGTGCTGGGAATGCAGAGCTGTGACACTGTTTGCATGGCCTGCGCCCATTCTTCCTGCTTCCTGCTTCCTGTCTGATTGCATGAACTAGAATCAGGAACCTGTCAAGCCACTGCTCTCTGCCTCTTACCTGATAGATTAGAGATTAGTTTGCCTGGCTTCAAGAGGAGAAAACTGGTTCTTCCACCTGTATAGCTGCTAGGTCATGACTCACAAGGGAGGGTCAATGTGTAACTCCACTGTTAACTGACATTCCAGGAACTTCCTCTGAACTGACCTATTGCTTTATGGGTTTTCTACTGCTTCCATATTCCATGTTACATTTCAAAATATGTATTAATAATGGGAATTTTTACAGTTGTCATAGCCCAGAAAAAAGGCAGTTGCATTGTTGTCCCCAACAGTGTGCATCCATGAAGTCATGGAAATGGCATGTTCAACATTTTGTATGTGGTCACTTCAGTGCTCAAGCGTCAGTACTCTGAAGAACAAAATTCGATTGTACGACAATGCAGCATGCTTCCTGGTCTCTGTACAAAAGCTCTTCTGTTGCATAACAATCCCAGATAAAGGAGCTCACTGTCTGAAATGACAATGTCCATTTGAGGGGCTAGTTCAGAATCCCAGTCTGTTTGTTACTGGCAGAAATGGGTGTTTGTTAAACACAGATGTTAGGGCTATAGCTAAAATGTATGAATATTAATATTGCACATAGTTCTGCAAGTGGGCTAATACTGAGAATCCCTTTGTGGGTTCATCTTACATTGCATTTGGAGTCTGATAGAAGGGCAGTTCTCCATTCTTGGTAAGATCATCAACTACAGTGGAGAAAAGGGATTTTTGTATATCGCAAATAAAGTGAAATGAGACCTTGTTTTTCCAAGTATTTGCGTCACTCAGTTCTCCCTGTTCCCAGCCATTACAAATATATACACCAATCCCATGTTTATTGTATTTTTATTTAAATATACATATTATTCACTTGTTTGTCACACCTTATATATTTAATACTAAAGTAGTTGTGTTTGTGTTGTGAACAGATCTCTCTTTGCAACTTTGGTGATAGTTCAGTATTCACTGCTATTTTGTTGGGGTCATGTACTATGCTTTACCTCATTGGTTTGTTGCATTTTGTTGCTATAATTTGTTCCTATTCTGCTGAGTGATGTTGTAAAACCATAATGCTGAACAAATGACTGAGGAGACTGACAGAAAAATGTTTTCCCATTGTCATCTACTGCTGAATAATGCGGATAGTAGAATGTACGATTAGTGAAACCTCCTTTCTGCAGAGGAATGCAGAGGCTGACCCTGCCTGCAGAACCTTGATTAGGTGAGGTATTTTCATGGTCCACATCCCATAAGGACAAATTTTGCAGGTGGCAAACAGTCTCCTAGAACGGCATCCAGGATAGGCTGGATGAAAGGAGTTGAAAAACCAGTTTGAGTCACATGGGTATTTCTGAGTGAAGACAGGACTTCCCTGAAGACATATATCTGCTTTGGGGTTTGTTATAATTCTCGGTGTTTTGATTCGTCTGACGCATTTCTGTTTACCTTTGAACCAGACCCATTTACCACATCCGATAATCGCAGGTGAGTTGTCAAAGCTGATACACTCAAAGGAACTCAACAGCTTTGCTTGATTATTGACTTACATCAATGATATGGACTAGTAGCTCATTGGTGTAGTGTAATGGAATTGTGGGTCATAGGATTCAATCAAAGCGAGGACACTAGATATGCCCTTGATATGCCCATAGGGGAAACATAATAGCACACCTGTATGAAGGGATTATAGATGTGTGAGATTGTAAACGTTGTTTGACTGTGATAAGGGCAGCTGCTATGCAAATGGTTAGTGATGACTGGCCGTGATGACGTTTTTCTTCACTGTTTAATTTAATAAACATGCATCAATCCCCTGCTTGAGTTGCTGTAGCTGTCACATTTGACATGAGTAATATTTAGTAAAGGCAAACTCCCAACCCTTCTGTTTTCAGACAATAGCTCAGCAGGTGTTTGAGCTGAGAGCAAATATGTATATTTTCCTCTGGGGTATCTATGACAGCATCTTGAGAAAATGAGAAAAAGTGAAATGTCAAGCCCACTCCTCTCACTCCACTGGACTTCTGTTTTTTATACTTCCAGTTTGCCTTGCTGAATTGGCCTGTGTAGCTCATTCATTATTTTTTTTCACAAAATTAACAGTCTAAGAATATCTGTTTAGTGAAACATGCTGCAATGTTTGAAATATATTACCTCTCTATTTGATACATCACATTTAGAATGGAAGATTACAGTCTAGTAATGGTCATTAACCTTTTCAATGCTGTTTTTCAATTACTTAACCACTAATTCCTTTACTTCGCCTGGGATCAATTCAGAATGGTGACTCACTGGCATGTCAGAAATAGTTATGATGCCATAAGTGTTGGACAGCTGTTGCTTTAAGAGGATGTCACCTCTGAATGGGTTTATACCTTGGTTTGGAGGTGGGTCAGAATTTTGATCTTATTTCTCCTATTGTCCAACACAGATTTATCTGCAGTTCTACACGATACTAGTGGGTAACTGTATACGTCTCTTCCTGAAGTAGTTTAAGACAGACAAAGGCTGTCAGACCTATGATAGGATGATGCGCTATGTGGGAGGAGCTGGCAAAATGATTGACATGAGAATAGGAACAAATGGGTCAGAAAAGTAGTAATATACAACTAAGAGACAAACCTTTTGTTGAACGTGAAAAAACCCTGGCAGTCGTAGTCCCTGTCCAGTCCTGTAACCTTTGTCTCATGCACATATACTGTATATCACACTGGCTCTGCGATTATAAAACCATCATCTACCCTGTCAAATTCTGTTGTTGTATAATTGATATGTAAACATCATTTGGCTGGATTGCTATCTGCTTAAATTAAGATTTATCATGAGCATATGAATCTCTAGAATTATCCATGATGAGGGGTGACAAATACCAATTTAAAGCTAATAAAAAGTTGAATTCGTTTTACTTTATACAAGTAACTCGCCCATTTCGAGTTAAAAAAGCACACAGCATCTGTCCAAACAACTCTTTTTTAATTTGAGGGATACCAGTCACACAGCACCTCAGGAACCTTTGTTGCAGTTTGAAGATCACAGCCCCCCTGAAATCATATATGGATTGCTGAAACTGTATCGTCATGTAATTAAAGCAAAATCAGCCTAATCTGAAATGCAGTAAGTGTATGGCCAGACTGTAACAGAATGAACAGTTAATATCCCCGACACTGTCTGTCCTCTCTCTTCCCCTGTCTTTTTTCTGTTTGTAGACATTGCCTCGCTGTCCCCTTTAAAACAATCACACATTTTGCTGGGAATGACAACAGATGTGGTCGCTTTGACTTTGGAATGATCATATACATGTTATTATAAAGAGAAATATGAGAATGTGGTATGTCTCTTTAAATGAATTATGCAGATAGGAGTCAATCTTTTCAAAACGCTGCTGGGTTTCGACAAATAGCTGATCAAAGCGCCACACATTATGTTAACGCTCCCATTTGTTTGTTGTTTATCTGGTGGAACCCCGCAGAACGCCTCAGCGCCGACGAGGGAGTTGACTTTCGTGTTTACGTCACTCCATTAATAGCTGAGCGATCGGAGTGAGAAAGGGAGGATGATTTGAGGGAGTCAAATCTGCGGACCGACTGAGGATGAGACGGTGCTGAAGCTCTCTTGGACTAACTCATGCCACATGCACCGACCACCAGGTAAAGAAAAACTAATACGAATTATGCCACCACCTATTTATTTAATCTTTACTGGTCAAGAACCAGTGTATTGCGTGTACCCTTCATTTAGGCTCATCCTGTGTATTGTAGACTCAAGTTTCATTTGAAAGTGGTTTTGCATTGAGAAAATGGTACTGATTCCTTGCCACATTGTTCTGCTGGCTGCGGTGTGTCTTGAAAGTTGCTGTTATAACCAATGTCTTTCTCACACCCGTGGCGCGCGCGCGTGCGTGTGTGTGTGTGTTTATTTCGAAATGATTTTGATTGTTTGTGTTGAATGATACGGTAAAGTAAAAGTAAAAAATGTCGGAATGGAATAAATCATTTCTCGTAAAAATTGTGTCATTAGAAACCCACCAGAAGCCAGTTTAGATAGCTGATAGTATCGATATTTGAAGTGAGTATGATTCCTTTGAGAATTGCTCCCGTCGCGGTTATTTACCCATCTGTTGAGCAAACATGTCTCGTGTCACTGTTGCTCTGGGCTTGAAATAACGAATCCCCATTGGTAGCAGATCTTACAGTACGAATTCCCTTGGAGATAACTTGCGACCCACACCGCCAAGCAAAGCACAACACAATAAGAAGAGCTAGAGGAAAGAGTGATACTATGAAGCAATTTGTTGTTATCCCTTATCTCAATAATCGAGAGCTAGCGTGTCTTTGATATCTTTTTGTACAACCTGAAACTCAGGCTGGGACAGATTAGTGAGGGGGACACCAAATTGTAACTACGACTGGCTGCTTCTAAAAGCCCAGTTGCACCTGTACACTGACGTTTAATGACTCCATAAGATTTCACTTCTTACACTGCCATCACACTGTCACTTATTTTTATTGCGATGCCTTATTTCATTACACTTGCTTGCATAGATGCATTTCGAATACCAGAATAAGCTTTATGTGTTGGTTTGGGTTATCAATGTTCTGTATATACTGCAAAGTGTTCACATTCAACATTTGAACTCAAAACAGTCGCAGTGTCTGCAATGTATTACAGATGCAAATAACTTTTTGCAGTACAGGATGTTCAGAATGGCAGGATGGCTGAACAGAAGAAGGAAATCATATATAGGTCACTCCATTGAAATAAAGTTTATTAAAATGATTAGCGAAGTGTTGATAATTTGTAGTTCATGCGCAAAAAAATTGGTATAAAGTTCAAAAATAAGAACTATGTCAGAATGATTGCAGCACTGCTAGATTTGAAGACTTAAAAATTAAAACTGTAGCAGCTGACACAAAAAAGCATTTCTTCATATGTTGTGTCCTACAGTTCAGGGAAGAGGCAGCCCAAACACTTGGTGGATCTGTGTAATTGAATCTGCATGTGTAGCAGCTCTGCAGTGTGGGATGCATCCCACACTGTAGAGGGGCATGGTGAACGCCTTGGGAACGTGCTTACAATGTCATCATTGTGTCAGGCTCAATGTCATTTACAGAGTGAAGGGCTCCTTTTGAAATGATTAGTCCCTCTAGTGTGATCATCTGACTTGTGTACTGTTGGTTTTGGCCAAGGATGTTGTTTACTTTGGAATTTGCTGAACCTTTTTTATGCTGCTTCTGCTTGTGGTTTAACAAAGTGTAGAGCATTAAGTAAGCTTTTTATCAGCAAAGTCCTTGTCACTGGATGGCTGAACCAATGATGTTGAAGCCAGTAGAGGGTGGACCTTTGCTGTGTTAAACCTCAGTTAATTCAGCAGAGTGTAGCAACTGGCCTGTAATGTATCCTCCTCGTACTTATTCTGACTCTCCCTCCAGCAGTTCAGGGCATGGCCAACACGCCGTTTCGGGCCACCTACATCTGGAGCAGCATCATCAACAACCTTCAGACACAGGTAGAGGTGAAACGGAGGCGCCACAACCTCAAGTCTTACAATGACTGCTTCCTGGGCTCTGAGGCTGTGGATGTCATCCTGGCCCACATCATCCAGAACAAGTTTTTTGGGGATGATGAGATTCCCCGGGCCAAGGTAGTGCGGGTGTGCCAAGCCCTTATGGACTGCAAGGTGTTTGAGGCTGTGGGTACCAAGGTGTTTGGCAAGGAGAAGAAGCGCAGCGTGTTTGAGGACAGCAGTTGCAGTCTGTACAGATTTCTCAACACACAGAGCCCCTTCAAGAACAATCTAGAAAACACAAGTGATTCCTGCACCAGTCAGAGGACTATTTACGATACACCTGAGAGACGGTATGGGATTTTGGTTTAATTTGTTTGCATGTTTCTCAGGATTCATCAGCACAAACCCCTGGTTTGTGTCATTATGGACAAAAGGTCTTCCCAGTTCTTATGTGCAATGTGCATCAATTGTCTATTCATAATGCAGTGTCCTTGTTTAACAGTTAACTACTGTGGCACAAAAGTGTTTTCCTTCCTGTAACAATGATTGAGAAGAGGTGCTTTGTGGCTGTCAGTCCTGAGATAGCACCATGAACTCTTGTTAAAGGAGACCTTTTAAGGGAGTGTGGGAAGCCAGGTTTGGCAAAGGTTATGATGGTTTTAATGAGAGGGCATTCAGTTTCCCTGAGGTATGTACAGAATTGTTATTAGCCATGCAGTACTGCTCTGACTATCGTTCAGCAGTGGAAAAGAGGGAACAAAAACTGTTGTAAATGTATAGTTATGGCAGCCCTGCAAATCAGTTGTAAATCTCTTTTTAAGGATGTGAAGCATCCTTGTACTTGTCAGGAATAAGCACTCTTTATCCATTTTGTAAATATGCTGTTTATAGTTGTTTTATGAAATTATATGAACTATATTATGTTCTAAATACATGCCATGTGTAATTTCCTCCTCAAATTCATTTCAGTCTCAGTGAGGAATGCAGTTCTACTAAACTCCATAGGTAAAGATGTTTTCAAAGCAGAATTAGCATGTTGTTTTAAAGCACAAAACACTAAAATTGGTTTGATTTTGAATCATCAGGCAACATGAGCCAGCATATTCAAAAGCCACGTCTGTCCAAACTGACAAGTCTTTAGAGGACCTGTTGGGGAATGTGACCTTGAATTCAACGAACGCACAACAGGTGAAGGTAAACATGGGATTACCTCAGACAGGTAAGTCTCTCTTCTCAATGGTGTAAGTCATCAACCTTAATCTGCATTTGGTGTGAATCATTTTTGTAGGTGACAGATTGGCATGGGGCCAAGTTCAGAATTGTTTCCCATTCTTTATCTTTAGTGAGTCCTTGTAGTGTGGTGAACAGAAAGCCTAATGACTGCCTTTTAATATCCTCATCACCTTTCTTTCTCAGTGGTGAATGAAGTATGGCAGGAGCAGACGATACTACGGCTGCTGCAGCTGATAGAGCTCCCCCTGCTGGACAGCCTTTTGGACGGCAGGGACAGCAGTGAGTCCCCATTGCACAGTATGGACAGTGACCCTGACCTTCTCTACACCAGCAACTACCTAGACCGGGAGATCCTCAAAGCCTTCAGTGACTCGCAGTATGTGAAACTTGTTACAGTTAGTTAGAAGGAGACATGCTTGCTACTTCCTGCATTGCAGCAGCCAATGCTCATTCTAGTAAGGGCAGAAGTATGCAAACATCTTGGCAGAGGGCAGAGTTTGATACTACCCTTGCCTCATTCACATATAGCTTAATTTTAAAGGCTGATGTCAGTGGCCAGCCTACATCAAGTTCCAGTTTCCAAATGGAACAGGATCCCTCCATTCAAGTATGGTTCAAATCAAACAAGGCATCCATCATTTATCCAGCCCTCTGTGAATGATTCTGTTTATTCTGCCCCGTAAACACATTGTAGGCTTGAAGGCCGACTGCTGGTGTACATGTTGCAGCCAGACACACTCATGCATGTGGCTCATATCATTCTGAGTGTGCTGCTGTTATTGCGGGCCATTGCCCCTAGGTCGGAGCTTGCAGTCTCACACCCACATAGTTTTCTGGTTATTGGCACCAGTGGGCATTGCCTGAGCATGTGACTGTCACCCTTGCAGGGCAGACAACTGGCTCTTGGCTGCTGTGGACTGCTTGGAGTTCCTGCCGGACCACCTGGTGGTGGAGGTGAGCCGCAGCCTTCCCAAGTGTCTGGAGACACAGCAGTGCAAGAGGATGCTCTTCGAGATCCTGAGTAAACACTACGGCCAGCCAATGTGTGTGGCCCTGCTCACCAGTCATCCGATCGACATCCACACCGGCATCACAGACCTTTTGGGTAGGACAGGGCTTGCTGCTTCGGGGTCCCTCTTTTTTATGGCTACAAGGTCTGTTTCAATCAGTTATTGAATGATTGATCAGTTGATCGATCATTTTCACTCTGTTGGTTTACTCAGCAGTCTGGTCGAATCATCATACTTGCGATACTTGAACTTCCATCAGGTTTTCTAAGAGTAAGACAAAGAACCCAAAGTGCTCAAATCAATTAAATTGGTGACAAACTGAATGTACATTCCTGTCTTGGTTCCTTGGTTCCTATCCTCAAAGTCTGGTGGAGTCTCAAGACCTCTGAGCAACAGAAAGTGTATTGACCAGATCAATGAATAAGAAAATTGAGTGGTTGTTGTCTGGACCATTGAATGGTTGTTGTGATTTTAAATGCTATGTGGCACACTTCATAATACTAGAGCCAATACAGTAATCCAGTCAGGCCAGAAAAACTTTGGATATAAATTGGAGAACCAGAGTACCTGTCCTCACACATCTCATTTATACCTGCTTAGTAAGCACTCTGATTAACAGAGCTGGTATTGGTGATTTCTTTACTTAGCAGACCCACTGTACTCTAAAACCTGTAGATATTTTATTGTTTTTATTGGAGGACTGGACATTCTAAAAGCCAATAGAGGCATAATGTGGGCATAGAACTCACAACCAACTGGTTTGTCCTGAATCATTACCACCTCATATTGCAGCATTGTAGTGATCTGATTTTTCCTTTCGCACAACTTATTTTATGCTATGTATTGCGTGTGTTACGTTACATGGTTCATTATGTTTTCATGAGCGTTATTAAGCCTCTCATACTTTTCACTGCCGCATTTGCTATACTTTGTAACGTTAAATCACTGTTTCCTCAAAGCTAAGGCTAGCTAGAATTTTTCCAATCTAGTGTTCTAATCACACGTTTGACCGTGCACGTGAAAGTGGTAATCACACTGGTGTGACCGTACGCACAAAAGGGTTAATTAATCTGAGGAGAAGACAAGTTATATTTTGGGGCTTAATGGGTCTGAAAGAGTGTTGGGCCTCCTTGCTTGATTTTCAGTTGCAGTTGGTTTCCATTTTTAGTGAACCTTTTATTTTGCATTCCTCTTAAAATCCATATTTATGTCTGCACAGCACTAGAGATATTAACAGGGCTAATGTGTATTCAGCGTCTTCAGTGTCTTCAGTATATATGATTCAGAGAGACGTGTCCAGAGACAGGACCATGACTTCCCAAGGGCATTGCTTCATTGTGCCCTCTAAACGGGGTGTGTTGCATGTTCCATGCCCTCTCTGACTGCCACTGTAGCAGCCTCTGATGTGTACTATCTCACCTGCAGTGAACGGGAAACTGGACCAGGCCTTAGAGGCTCTGCAGCTGTGCCTGAAGCTGCTGGACTCACGCAGCCAGGAGGAGCTGCGCAGGCTGCTGCGCTTCATGGCAGTGGCTGCAGACCCACGTGAGGTCCGGCTGCACAGAGAGGTGAGGGGGCCCCAAGGCCTGGTCTTAGGGGCGAGCGCTGTAGTCCTCTCATTGCCAATCACTTACTGTTACACTTTTACCAAGCTTTTCCTCTCACCACTTTAACAGAACACTCACATCTCTCAAATTTTCATTTTCACAGCTGACAATTTGCAGGTGTGCTGAAGTGCCCGATATGTTCTGTGCAGTAACCTTCATCTTAATCCTGGAGTCAAGGACTGCAATTAATTTAATGATATTTCAGATTGAGAACCGGATGGCGGTGAAAAGGGCATTTTCCAGAGCAATCATCCATAGCACACACCTGGCCAAGGGGAAGGTGGACCTCCTGGTGCTATTTATGGTGGACAATCATCGTGACGTCTTCAAGGTGCAGTACATCCATTCATTTGAACTCTTCGAATGCACTGACTGGATGCCTCTTACGATGGATATCACAAAGAAGACACTGTTTACATGGCCTGTTTACATTAGGTGCCATGCAGGGGTCAAGTCAAACATTTTTTCTTACATTGCCTCTGTCTTCTGTTTACTGTTCCACTAGAATGAGGTGAGAGGCAACTTTTGGTTATGCTGTGGATGAATGCACAAAAGAGGTTGTTCCCTTCCCTCTGTCCTGGAACACAGTGCAGTCTGGTTTTATGGCCATTTGGTGGAATGATTATTGTCACTCTGATTGTGTTATCATAAGCATTTTATCCTGTTTGTCTTTCCAGATCCCAGGGTCATTGCACAAGCTGGTCAGCGATAGGTTAGAAAACATTACACATGGGAAGGACCAGGACATAACAACAGGTACAGATTTTCACAGTCCATTGGCTGTTGTGCAATAATTGCTGTGCATTAATTGGATTCATCAGCAGAGGGCATTTTGTTGCTCCTGTTTTGGGAGTCCAGGGAATAGATTGTTTTCGGTAAAAGCATGGTGACTTCATAATGAATGACAAGTGTTTTGTCTACCACATCCTCCAGATCCCCCCTCCAGTCAGCGAGTCACAGGCAAGGCATGCAGGGATAGCATTCAGAAAACCACAAAAGAAGAGCTCCGAGCCC
Organism: Megalops cyprinoides; assembly: GCF_013368585.1. Lineage (NCBI taxonomy): Eukaryota > Metazoa > Chordata > Actinopteri > Elopiformes > Megalopidae > Megalops > Megalops cyprinoides. The sequence continues at coordinate 32,731,218 of NC_050595.1, forward strand.
TGGTCAGGACAATTCACGAGAACCCAAAGCTGTCTGCCAAAGAGAAAAAACGCTTGCTTGGACAGTTTTGCAAAGGTCATCCAGAAATATTTGTACAGTATTTAAGAACCAGAATGTCATCAGTTGATGTGTGAGTAACTGCTGTATATGTTGTAAAAAAAGATTATAAATAAAAAAAACTATGTATAATAATGTCATTGTTTTGAATGTGTAAATGTGGGAGAGCTTGAATAAATGTGTTTTTTTACATCATGCCCTGTGGAGAGGTATCTGTGCTCACCTGTACTGAAATTGATATATTTATGCAACAATTTTGATGAATTTTGAGTGTCTAAGGGAGAACACCACCATTTGCTTATCTGATCTTATTGCATAGTGGGGATTACGGCATTCTGTACTTGGTAGCTTCTCAGGAGAAAGACCATTCTGTTCTATCCAAGATGGAATGTATGTATTTATATTAAGACACTAGGCCTATGCAGCTTAAACCAGTGCCCTTGGCAAAAAATTGACAAATGTGTTAATGAGAGTGCTTCTATCACGGGGCATTCATTGTTTGCTTTTTTCCCCTCAAGAAAAATGTTAGTGTGCTGCCAGCTTATGATAAAAGTCCAAATGTTCTGCATATCTTTTCAATGAATGCATGTCTTGTTTAAATCTTGCATGGGTATTGAATGCGATTAATCGAACAGTTTGAAAGATAGACAGAGGAGACTCTCTGTTTCATGTTCCCCACTGATATTACATCACGCAATGACATCAGCAGGGAACCCCCCTGTGAACAGAATTCCAAACTTAAATTCAAAATTTCATAGCATGACTGAGATGACAGAATGTGTGTGAGTTGTTTTTCTTTACATGCTTTCCATCTATTGGCAGTGTGGACTGTGGGACTGTATTAGAATTTCAGAGAAATCCAGCAGGAAAAGAATGTTAGTCCAAAGCAGTATTACAATCAAGACAAATATGATGAAAGAACTATTTTGGAATTTACATTACATTACATTACATACATTTAGCAGACGCTCTTATCCAAATGCAACCCAATACTACACGTAAGGAACATCAAATGCTAGAAGTAGCAGGTGTTAGGGGGTGGGGATAGAAGTGCAACCAAGGTGCAGTCTGAAGAGGTGGGTCCTCAGTCTGCATTGGAAGATGGCCAGTGATTCCGCTGTCCTAACCCCCGTGGGGAGTCCAACACTGAGGGACTAGTATAGACAGGGATTGTTTGTGAGAAGAGTGACTCCATCGGGTTGAGACAGTCAGTTGCCCTGTTGATGCAGAGCGCAGCAATCTTGAGGGAACATAGGGCTGCACAGGTAGGAAGGCAAGCAAACAGGGAGTGGCTTTAATCTAGGCGTGAGAGGACCAGGGCCTGATCTAGAAGCTCTGTGGAATACGTAGTGAGATAGGGGTGGATCCTTTGGATGTTGTAGAGGAAGAATCTGCAAGCCCGACTCACCGCTGCCACCTGAGAGGAGAAGGACAGTTGTCTATCAAGTATTACACCAAGGATTTTGATGGTGCTATTGGTTGTAAGGGTTGTAGAGTGTAGGCTGAGGGAGAGCTCTTGAAATGGGGAGGACTTGGATGGGATGAAAAGCATTTCAGTTTTGTCCACCATGCACTGTGAAATGCATTTCAGGTAAGCTGAGATGCGTGCAGTGTGTCAGATGGCAGAAACAACAGGAAGAGTTGCATGTCGTCGGCATAGAAATGATAAACAAAATGGCATAGAAATGAAACAAATTTAATACAAACATACATTTAATACAACAAATGAACACTTCCCTAATATTTACAGTACAGGACATTCTATGATCTTATGTACTACATACTTTATTAATGATAGATTGAAAAATGTTTCATATAATTTCATCATCTTTCAGCTGCGTGAACTATTTTCTGAATAATTCTAAACTGGCCATAACAAATATCACACAAATCATTGGCCAGTTAGTATTTGTCTTTAATGTTAGGGTGAGTAGATTAGGGAAATTTTTGCAAAACGGTGATGATGGGAGATGAAGTCCTGAGCGAGCGAGACGTCATGGTGTCCATTTTAACAGACCTGCGTCCCGTCACCAGCTCTGCTAAATCTGATTGGATGCAATCACAAGCACAATAGAAATTACAGAAGAAACATTATTTCAACAAAGGGATAAACATTAATGAGCTTTTGCACAGGTACTTTTGAATTTGTAACATATACCAAAAAATAATAGGATGGTGACCAACAGCAGCCTGGCCCATACTTCATTGTGAATGGGGCCTTCCAAGTCCATCCTTTGCACATAGGTGTAGAGGAGACAATTATGTTTGGCTTGCTGCCTAACACAGTACTTTTCCTTTTGGAATATTTCATTTGATTTAGTCATATTACATTATTGTCATTTTGCAGATGTTCTCATGCAGAGCAACCTACATAGGTCCACAAATTCATAGCTGTTCTACCACATTTTAATTTGTAATCATCATAAAAGAAAATTCGATTGAAAATTTAACACATACTTATTAAGTAACATATAATTTAACATATATATTTAACATAAAATTCAACTTCTTGTGCATCTCAGTTGGAAAGGCCTCTGAAAAAGAAGGGCAATGGGCTGTGTTCAAAGTATTCTGTGACTGTCTGAATACACATGTGAGCCAGGACCAATCAACACATGACAACACCCTCAAGATGTAGAGGGAGTTAACCAGTGTTACCCAGCAACTTCAAATTGAGTCCTTCTTCTCCTTTTGGCTTCCTGTTTTCATCTATGCCTACTTCCACCCTGGTCTTGAGCAAGAATGTTGGTGCCAAGTGGACTGATTTGATGGTATATATCTGCCAGCCGTCTCTGCAAAGAGATCTACTGTAATTCAGTGTGCAATAAATCCATGGGCCTATGCTCTCATCTCTGTTTTAAATACGGCCTGAAATCCTTAGGAGGGACTAGGCCTGTCAGGGTTAATTGTGACTTGTATATGGCTTGTGTCTGTTAGTCTCATAATTTGTGTGGACTGAGATATTCCTCTCTACTATTCTATACTACACATCTCACTAAAATCTTGCCCCATGACCTGGAGGCTTTGGGTTCAGACCCTGAATGTGTTACTGTTGTTGTTTTTTATCCTCTTCATCCTCTAAATAGGTATGTGAATTCATTACATAGTCTGAATGAAATGTAAAACAGTGGACACAGGCTGTGTGGAATGACTATTACATAAGCGTGGACATGGTTATAATTGATGTTGATACATCCCATCCCTGAGTGAAAACATTGCACATATCCTTGAACCACACATTAGTAGAGGAGTAGTGTGGCATAGTGGTAAGAAACAGGGCTCATAACCAAAAGGTGGCTGGTTAGGCACTGCTATTACGCTGCTGTTGTACCCTTGGGCAAGGTACCTGATCCGTAATTGCCACAGTAAATATCAAGCTGTATAAATGGGTAAAATTGTTAGTTGCTGTAGATAAGAGCATCTGCTAAATGACAGTAATGTTGTAAAGCTGTGTTTGTGTGACACAAAGGATACAGTACAGGGGACACTGGAGTGCTTATACTTTTATATATCTTGTATATATACAATCTACACCTAAGTAACCCTTGGTCCCCTGTGAGCTAGGGCACTGTGATACACACAGTCTGTGTAACTTGCACAGATTTCAGGGACTTTTGGGAGATTTTTGTTAAATCTAAGCTATATTTAACCCAAAACTGCATTTAAGATCAATTAGTCAATTGGTCCAAATGACTATATTCAAAGTACTATGTGCGTAACAACAGACAGATTTAGGAGTGAATTCATAACTCCAGGAAAAGTGCTGACTACTCCTTTTTCATGCCTCTAAAACTGCCATTTAGCTTAAAAAAACCTCCACATTTAATGGGGAAACTGTTGTTTAGCTCATAAAACGTACCTTCAGATGTGACTTAAAACTACCCTTCAGCAAAAAAAAAAAAAGATCTTTCAGTTCAGCTGTGGACAAGATTCAGGTATGAATGTGCACACAAAAGACAAGGGTTCCACAGCACAACAGTTTCCACTCAAGCCAAAAGATGTGTCTCTTGTTAAATTATTCAGCGCCATGTCATCAGTTCATGTCGTTGTTGTTGACGTGTGGTGGCTATATTTTTACATGGAGAGATTAATTGTAACTGCTTTGTGTAAGCAGAAAACAGTGCAGGACACTCCTCAGGCATGCATCTGGCTTACATAATCAGCCCATGCTGTCCACCTCTCTCTCCATTCCTCCCCATCCCTCTCCCAGTCTATTACTTCCTCCTTCCCTCTCTCTCCACCCTCATGACAACCCATGTCCAGCACAGATCACAGTAAACAAAGATGTTGAAATGGAAAACACCCAGGTCAAACACAGGGTGGAGAAAGGATCTCTAAGGAAATGTGAAAATACCAAGGATGGAAAGAAGGTAATGGAAATCAAAAGAAGATGACTAAATACCTAGGCAATTACATCATCAAGGTTTATTTTTAGAATTGAGAAAATCTATATGGCCATAAAAAAGACTGAAGCATCTCACTATGATAATATGAAGCCCTCAAATATGAAATACCTTCTTTCAGTGCAGCTTCATTTATTTCATTCCTACTTAGCAACATACAGCAGAACTGCCCCCTTGTGGTACTGTTGAGAATTGAACTTTTTATCTTTGGACATGCTTTCATTAATAACAAGCATTTTTCTTTTGAATACACTAGGACAGCCAATAGTCAAATAGCCAAATATTAGTCTTCTTTCTGTCTTACAGAAAGAATGTAATTGTAGTGCTGTGTTATCAAAACGTTACCAGTTCAGTTCCCTGGATGGGCAGCACCTCTACACAAGGTGGTTGACTAAAATTGCCTTAGTGCATGCATGATATGTCGGAATGCATGATATTAAAAAGATATGTATGTTATTCTGGATAATGTAATGTAACTATAAGAACCTTCTATTAGGTTGGGCAGCAGTGTGGTGTAGTGATATGGAGCAGGGCTTGTAACCCTGGTTAGATAGTTCCCTGCTGGGACACTTCTGTTGTACCTTTGGGCAAGGTACTTAACCCACAATTGCCTCTGTAAATATCCAGCTGTATGAACGGATTACATAGGAACTGTAACTGGAAGATATTATTTCAGTATTTGTTTAGACAGGGATTGTGGTATGTTTTTAGGGAGAATACTCAACATGTAAATAATCCTTCAGGTCACCATCTTTTTTCCCTAGCCTAAATGTAAAACACAAGATTCATATTTTTAGTGAGTCCAGCTTTGATGTATACTGATGTACTAATTTTTGATATGTGGGGAATAGTATGACAAGCTAGATTATGCCTTTTTCTGCCCACATTAATTTGATACTTGGGGCTTGAATCTTTGCACAGCTTGAATTTAGTGGAGTCATTTCTAGACTGTTTGTCTGTTCTGTCACCAGAGAAAGTTGAATATTTGCAGATTTCTGTAGATTGCTGAAGTTTAGTATGTCATCTAGCCAATTCTAGCCAATACATGTTGCTGGCTTCTGATATTAATTTCTCCATCTCATGGTGTGATTGAATGGCTTCTGCCAACAGTTCAAGTGGTAATATAAATCAAAAGGGAGAGAAAGTAATTCCATTTTAGGTGTAGAATGTTTCATTTCTTATATGCAATTAACAGAAAACATTGTTTTAAGTTGGCAGTTGGCATTTTAATCCATATTACATATGTATAATTTTGCTATTTTTTCATTTAAACAAATTAATTCTCAAAGTTGTCCACGTTCTACAGTGTAGGAAAAGGTAAGCCCCGATGGAACACTGATGGAAACGTGTTGGCCCTGAGGTATCACCAAGGTGGCTTTAAAATCCATCACATTCAGCATTTCACACCAGTTAAAAAGCCAGCCACCACCAGAGAATGAGTTTTTTTCCTTTTTATTGAAAGGAAATGCATTTGACTACAAAACAGAATGAATCAACTTTGCCATCAGTACTGGAACTACATATGGCAACGCAGAACATTGTGTCAAATCAAGGACTTCAGTTAAAAACTTTGTACAATATAAGCCACCCAGTTTTTAAAATAAAACTGTTAAAAAGAGAATGAAACCACAATAGACAGTAGATGTGTGCAAAAGGACACAGAGACTAAATCAAACTTTCCTGTGAGTTGCTCTTCATCAAACATAACCTGGAGCCATGTGCTCAGCGGGCCAGCAGCAGTGATTCTTTTTCTCCACCTTATCAGTGAAGGCACTCACATTTGGGGGAAGAGGCCTAGATTTTGGAGATGATGACTCATTGAGGTGTTTTGTGGGCAGCAGGTTCCTGTGAGTACACTGCCACACAGACAGGGGGTGACATGGCCAAGCAGCCTCACCGGATCCTCTTCTGCTGCCGCGCTCTGTAGATGTCATGCGCGGGGGGTGCAATGGCGCCTTTGTCCTCCTCCTCGTCTGAGTCGGCGTTGGGCCTCTTCAGTGACTTGCTGGGGACGGCGTTGTTCTCCGTTGGGCCATTCCCCTCACTGGCCAGCTCCGGCTGTCTCCCTGTGATGATTTCCACTGCAGCGTCCACTGCTGAACACCATAAAGGGAAGGGTCAGGATGCGGCAGCCATACAGATGGCAGATCACTGCGTCAGGCCAGGAGATATGCAGGGCCTCAGCGGAGTCCGCCATGCAGCCACATGTGTAGATCCACTGGTATGGACAGTATTTGTACTGTACAGTGTATTTTATATTATACTAAGGAGTTCTTTTATCCATGCAAAAACTGCTGTTGCACACTGAACTACACTTTTAAAATCAACTCTATAGGTAATACATTGGCATGCAAATGGAGGGCCTTCCCAAAGGTTAGAATGTACAACCTTGCTCAGATCACATGTTGCTATGGAAAACGGGACTGGTGTGTTAACAGTCTGTCAGGTTAAATCCTGACCCTGGCACACCATGAGAATAGCCTTGATATTGACATAGCAATATTGCTAACAGTCACTGGTCAAGCTAGTGACGCATTTCAGTCACTGCATGGAAACTTACAGTCAGGGAGTATACACCTTCGGAAACTCTCCATCAGCTCATCCACCTGAACAAAGGGACCCTACAATAGAGCATCCACAATCTCAGCACCACACCCATAAAATTACAGTCCTCTGTGTCTAGGGAGGAATGTGTGCCTAGGGAACAAGACCCCCTGGAGGGGTGCGCCCCTCTCCGCACCGTCACTCACTGTGAAGCAGGTGGGTGGGGGCAGCAGCTTCATAAGGACAACAGCAGCAGGGGGCACAGGGAACACCCCCCCTGGAACAGGGTGCAATCCTGGAGCTGGGAAGCGAGGCACAAGTATCGTATTACAACAGAACTGCGGTTATTGGAGTCATTGACTTAAAAAAAAAAAAAAAAACAAGCATAATTAACCTATGAGCTCATGATATATGAGGCTCAAACGTGGTTCTTACGGGCCAGGTGACGGGGCTGGAAAGGGATCATCTGGTTGGTGTCAGGTTTGGGGTACTCCGGTTTTCGGTCCACCTCATCTTTCAGAGCGGGCGCCGAGGGGGTGACCACAGCCTCCGGAATTAGAGCTGCTAGTTTGGCACGGGACACGTCCTGCATAGACGAAGAGTAGGTTTCAGTGCGCCCAAGAGATGGGTTTGGGAATTAGATGATCGCTTGAATTTGTTCCATGGAGAATATCTGTTGCACAGAGTGGAGTTCCACTCCACTTCACATCTATTCAAAACAATCTGCTGGCTGAAAATTTGTTTTTTTGATACTGTTCTTGAAAACATAATTAAACAGATAATCATGAAGAGAACAGTGCTCTTTCACAAAATGATCACAAAATTGCATTCTCTACATACAGCAGAACTGTATTAATGGGCCTACGCAAGACTTGGTCCCATGTCCCTTTGACAGAGCCCACGTCCCCTATCCATAACACATGATCTTTAGGTGAAAAGGTTACAGCTATGAATAGCTTCTGCGATCCTTCATTCCCACCGCAGCGCTGCCAAATGCCTACCTTGTAGCCCAGAGCTTTAAGCTCGCTGGTAGAACAAGGATACAGGTCCATGAACTTGTATCTGTCCACCAGCAGGGCCGTCTCCTTGCCCTCGTACTCCTCTTTGAAGGCCGTGAGCCTCCTCCTCTCCACCTTCAGGATACTGGCCAGGTCACCGATGTTACTCTCAAAGGCCAGGAAGCGAGCCCAGATCTCCCTGTGACACACACAGAAAAAGGCAGGCCTTCAGTGGCACTGTCATGACACATACCCACTCTCCATTACAGAGTTAAAGGATGGGCACCTCTTTTAAATGTCACCTCGCAACTTTAGGATGCAGACAGAACAGTTATGAAAGCAAAGGGGAGATATTTCAGGGATGTGATTAAGTTTTGAGCGGGTTTACAGTTTCATCCTTTAAAAATAAATAGACTGCAAAGGAAAGCTGTAAATAATCTATGGTTTGCTTTCTTTATGACTTTGTGCAGGGGTGTCCTCTGCGTGTGCATGCGCGCGCCGGTGGCACTTGCCCAGATTTTTCAGGGGACAGACTGCCTGAAGTTAAAACCCTCTCAAACAGGACCCTGGTGTTGTTGTCCTCTGTCGTGGGAGAAAAAAACAGGATGTGAACATGAGAGGCAGGGGTGCTATTCGTAGAGCTCTTTCCAGATGATATTTTCAGAGGTGGTCCTCCTGCACTCTGTGTTAAACTAATAGCGCACATCCAAGACAAACAAACCTTGTTATTTACTGTAGAGTAGCTCCATGCTGCTTCTGAGTAGCTGAGCGACATGAATTAGCAGATTGTAATTAGCTTGTTTGATAATGATTTTTATAACATTCCCTTCTCTGAGGGCACATCTATGCCAGATTCAGTGCTGTTCTCAATTATGGTTGATGACAATATAACAATCACACACACTGTCTAGAGCTGACTTGCTCAAAAACAGATCATCTGGAAAGCTTTAATTTTAGTAAAGGATGCATAACATAAATTACTTCTCAGATAACACTTAATGAAAAAGTACTCACCATTAAGATGGGAGAGATAATCAATGTATGCTAGTATATACTCTGGGATGTCTCCATATTTCTTCAGGCCAAGCTCAAATATCTTAAAGGCCACCGATTTGTCCTATGTGATAAATGAATGAAGTGAATATGAGATTTATGCTTACATTTACATAAATGAGAGCTGGGTTATTACTCAAATACTGCATGATTCATACACTTTTTCAGCTTTCAACACAGAATAACATCAGAGAGAGGAGACGAGTGTTGCACTCCCTTGGTGACATCACTCCTTGGCCAGGGTGCTCTGACAGGGGATTCTTAACCTTGTGTTTGTTTTATAGCAGGACGCAGTAAAAATGGAATCGGCTCTGTAGAAGGCCTGTTTCAGTGAAATATGACGTTGGTGAGGATAGGAGGTGTGCTCGTGCCACTCTCACTTTGCTGCAGTAGTACTCCATCAGGGCAGCCGACACATAGACATGGTGCCGCGTCCGAATGTCCTCTCGGGCCTTCTTGAAGATCGTCCGGCCTGATTTTATACCCTCTGCCCTCCTGGCAAACTTCATGTACTGAATGTACACCTGCAACGAGCAAAGACATCAGATCAAAATCCTAGCCTGCCATCCTCCAAATTCCCTTAGCATGGCATCTCCCCCATGGGGGTTAATACAGTATTCCATCATCGAGCTACTGCATGAGGATGTATGAAGAGATGTGCTGATATGCTGACTGTAAGAGAAAACTAACCCGTTATCATGGTGGAAGAGTGCTGTAGAAAAGTTTAAACCTCACCAATGTTGGGTCAATGTCCTCTATAGCCAGAAGACGGTTGTATATGCTGTGCACCTTCTCGTGTTTCATTCGACTCTGAAAGACAACAGATTGTTACTTATCCACTCTCCTCTGCCTCTTGTGAAGACTGCCTACATTTGCTTACACCCCTCCCTTTGGTTTGGCTGAATCAGGCCAAAACCTTTTCCCATTCCCTCCCTTTTTAAAAGCACTTTTCCAATCAATATGGACAAGTACATTGCCCAGCAAACTAATGATAATGATGACCGTGTATGTGCTCGTATGATAACTTCATGTACTTCACATTTTCTACAAACTCAAGATGTTAACTGAGTGAAAGTGGCAGTCTGTCAAGCAGCACATGGCAAAAATGTTGTAGTTAACATTAGAATAATGAGTCAAAATGTTGCATAGGCTTGTTAAGGATGGTCACTCTTGTTGCATGGTAATTGCATAAAACTAGTCTAGTCACTTCTGTTCTAAGGTATTGAGTTATACCACCCCAGTCACTGCAGTTCTATGGCATTGAGTTATATCACTATAGCCACTCCAGTTCTGCGCTATTGAGTTATTTTACTCTACTTATTTCAGGTCTGTGGTGGTTACCTCCTCATAGTCAGCAAAGGAGAAGTAGAGCAACATGTTCTTCTTCAGCAGCGTGCCGATGGCTCTCTCGTAGATGTTGGCCGCCTCATCGCTGAACAGCTTTGCATTGTTCATGTCCTGGACACAGAGAATGGCTGCTATTCACTTCCTACTCCTCAACACAACATAGCCCTGCTTCTAAACGTTCAATGGAAAATGGAGACAACGTACCCCCTTCTCGGCCAGCAGCTTGCTGGACTGCTCAAGGTACTGTGCTGCCTCATACCAGATGTCAGGGTGATGTCCCAGGACCAGGAGGCACTGCTCATAGGCAAACATGACTGCAAGAGAGCATGATGGTCACTCAACAATGCAACCTAGTCCATTTAAAGACAGACAGCACTTTTTCAAATCAAAACAAATATCCAAAACCTTATCTTATTAAATCATCCAATTTGATGATGGTCTACACCTGTGTAGGAAATTAGTGGACCACGTGTTTTGAATTGCTTCCTGAGCATAAATACCATCCCTCTCTAAAAAGTCGGACAGTATGGTTGGATTTTCCATTGAACAAACCAAAATGAAGAGGAAAGAGCATTCAAAACAAGTGAGGGGTGCACAAATCTGGGGAAGGATACAAGAACATTTCAGAGGCACTGAACATACCTTGGAGCTCAGTGCAGTCCAACATACAGAAGTGGAAGAAATATGGAAGCCATACAGCCATACTGCCTAGGGCAGGCCACTCCCCTAAACTTACTCATCGAACAAGAATGGCTTTTGTCAGAGAGGCTACTGTGATGCCAACTGTCACTCTGACCAAGCTACAGAAGTCCAAGGCTGCAACTGAAAATGATGTCCATGGGTCAACAATCTCCAAGCTATTGTACAAAAAGGGCCTTTATGGAAGAGTGGCAAGGAAGAAGCTCTTGCTAGAAAAAGCACATACTTGCCCATAAAGACTTTGCAAAATGTTACTTGGAAGATACTACAAAGATATGGCAGAAGGTCTTGTGTCTGATGAGACTATACTGCAACTTTCTGGCTCAAACACTAAGTTTGGCACACCAGCCAAGAAACACCATCTTCACAGTGACATATGCTGGGGGGACTGGCAGTCCCAGTGAATCCCAATGAATGCTGCACAATACACGGAGATTCTGGATAAAAACCTACTCCCCTCTGCCAGAAAGTATAAGCTAGGGAGGAAGTTTGTGTTTCAGTAGGACAATGACCCAAAGCACACTGCAAGAGCAACATTGGATTGGCTTAAAATGAAGAAAATCGACATCCTTGAGAGGCCTAGTCAGTCTTGGCATTAACCCCATCGAACATCTGTGGAAAGACCTCAAAATTGCTGTCCACTGCTGCTACTAAAGAAGGAGGATGACATAATTGTTGACATTTCAGTTCTCGAATTTTTTTATTCTTTAATTTTTTAGAATTTATTTTAATTTTTTTTAAATTTTATTTCTTTTTGGGCTGCACTGTTGCAGAGTTGAGTGATTCACAAATAAAAAAAAAATCTCTAATTAGTCAAAATTTCAGGTCGTGGAAATCATTTGTGTGAAAAAAGGTTGGGAGCTGAACAGTTTTTCAAGGCACTGTATATATATATATATATACACACACACACAAGGGCATAGGAGAGAGTTTGATATTGGGGGGGGCACAACTTGCTATGAATTTTATGTCTGTATACGTAATCCCAGTCCTTAAAGGAGCATATATATTGATTGAAAAATAAAACAATATCAGGATGGCTTGAAAAAAGAAGGTATGCGCGTTTAAACACCGCTGTGCTTTCGAGAAGAGCTGCATACCTCTGTTACTATTAAGCTCATCTTGACATATAGGAGATGCACAACTGGGGCAGAGTTTGCCCAACATGAATGTGTGTCACCCAACATTAGGATGTGTCTCATTAGGCCTATATATAAGAAGAGTTATTTTCCTTGTGGAGATGGAAAGTGTTTGACACTAATCCACATAACCAAATGTCACACTTTGATGTAATGAATGATGCATGCCATCCGATCACAGCAGAAGACTACCAGTTATGGACTACACACAGCAGACAGATTTTCCCTCACTGTGTAGCCAGGGAAAACAGGTGCAATGTTGATGAAAATCTGTGGCCTTGAGCAACAGGAAAGCATGGAAGTACAGTAGCTACACACTGTGTGTACGTTTTTTGTTTAACTTAATTAAAACATTCATTCATCTGCAGTTTCTAAAATGTAAAATGTCAACTGAATACTGTGGTGAGGTTTTCTTCACAAAGTTGGTCATATAATTCTCCCACCGGTATTACTAGCTAGCTAGCTGATATGAACTTTACCTCAGCAATAGACCTATGTCAGTGACAAAACAGCTGGCTAGCTAATGTTAGCTTGTTCATTAACGATCAGCGAAAGAAGTTACAAGCTAACGTTATATATGAAAAATTTATACATAGGCTACTCGAACAGAATACTGTTCAGTAGTAGGCTATAGAGAATTTGATACAGAAAATAGGATGTGGTGAGTAGCCCAGAATACTTCCTACGTCCTTGATTTACAAATTACCTCGTGAACTTACTTTTTTTTTTCAGCCCAGTGCTTTTTGAACAACTATTGTAGCTAGCTGTGTCATCCCAGTTAATCTGCTGTGTCAACGAGCAGGAGCCCTGAGTTATCTTTGAAAATAAAACCTGTTTAATGGGTTTACTGTGCTTGCGGTCATCGTTTAACATGAATTCAACGTATCCTGAAATCAAATTTTATTTAACATACAGTAGTTTCAACAGTACAGAAACTAGCTAGCTAATAGCCTAGGCTACAATCGCTGTTGCCAAATTATTCAAAAGATGACTAACGTGAAACTGGTTGCTAAATAAATCCACACACGCCTATCACTATCATCTACCTTACTTAGTCTTTACACCAATAAATGATCTAATGTCTGTTTTTTTTTCTTCTCCCGGGGAGTGGGTGCATGTTTAAGGCTAACGTTCAAGTTGATTGTGTGTGCTTGCGTGTTTTTTTGATAATGATCCAGTCAGTAGGCCTTAAAGTGGCACGCTCACAAAACGTGATCAGGGAGAACAATATTCCGTTTCCAAGTTAAACTTTTATTCTAAATTTGCCAGTTGTTGTGACACGACTACAAATGTTTTTACTCATTTAGAGAAATTAATTTAATGGGTAACTAGTTGGGGGGACAAAAATAGGCCACACAAATATTGGGGGGGAGGTGTCCCCCCCTGTCCCCCCCTGTCCCCCCCGGTTCCTACACCCTAACAGTCGACCAAACGTTAGTCGATGAGAAGAGTCTTAGTCAACCAAGTTTTCATCGGTCGGTTAGTTGCAAAAAAAAAAAAAAAAAAAAAAAAAAAACCCCTCAAACTCCATTGGGCAGCTGCGCCTTGTCGTTAAAAAGTTAGACTATGTCGGGCAGGCAATCACCCAAAGTGTGGGATCATTTAGAGCGTGTAAAGGACGACCCTAAGAAGGTGACAAATATTCGCCTATCATTCGTCGACCTCAAACATGACATATCATCTGAAACATGTAGGGGAGAGCCAGGACGAAAGTAACACAGCGATTTTCTCCAAGCCCATACAAGTCGGATATGCCTGACTGCATCAGCATGTACAGCATGCAACACTCCTACCAGAACCCAAAAAAATCACGTGGAAAGTAAATTCACTTTTTTTAATGACAAGTTGCGTCTATTGTTTCATGTGTCATAGTCATGACCATTTGACAGAATAATCAGTAGGCTACTTTAACACATCCTAAAGTTTGCCATGTCAGAGTTTCTCAGTCAGTCAGGTTTAACTGTCAGGAGCCATTGTCGGGACGATTGTAACAGTTGTTTCTTTCATCCCTCTACAATAACAACTATATTTATTATATTATTATACCGCAGTCGTTCCACATTTGTACAACATAGCAACTGGTATTGATAGAACACACACTTGAGTTGTTGATCACAAGGAAAATTAGTTTCTGACTGGAACGTTCTTTTAAAATGACGTTTATCCGAAAAATGTGTTACTTTCGTCCCTGCTCTCCCCTAAGTAGCCTAACGTTATTATCCCTTTCGCACGCAACTTATTTTTATGCAATGTAGCGCGCTGCGTTATGTTTTCATTAGCATTATTAAGCTTCTCATATTTTTCAGTTAGCATTTGCTTTATTTTTCAACGTTAAATAACTGTTTTCTAAAAGCTAAAATTAGCTGGAATATTTCCAATCTAATGTTCTAATCGCACCGGTTTTAGCATATGCGCTAAACGGCTAATCACACCGGTGTGACCTTACATGCGAAAGGGTTATTCCATTATGCTAAATAATTAATGGCCTAATTAACATTAACGAATTGCAAAGTTAAGGCTATATGCGGCAAAATAATATATTGTCATATGCGCTATTAAGTTTATCCAAGTGTTCGTGGGGACTGGGGAAGCTAAATTACCTCACTTACTGCATGTTTAACTTCATGTTCTGTTTCGTGTTTATTTATCATTTGTTTTATAAGTTATTGTGTTGGCGTTACAAGTTCATAAGTTGTATTATGTTATCCTGTGTTGAAATAATTAACAAAATGTTCAGTCAGGTTGTTCCAACACATTCAGAGTCATTACCGCTTTTGCCGTTAGCATTGTCATTAACAAGTGGCTTGCTTCGTGCGTGCGCTTGTAAAATTTATATTTTAAAGGCTCATTATTACGGTTTTGTATTTCTCTGTAACGTAGCACAGTGTTAACAATGTTACTTGTAAGATTCTTCCTCAGCCCTGGAACTCAAACCATTTTCTGATGCCCCAAAAATATATATATTTAGATAATTAAATTAATGTCATAAACGTGCGACAACTAGTCGACTAATGGCTTGAACTAACAACTATTAGTCGACTAAGAAAATCTTTGTCGGGGGCAGCCCTAACATATATATATATATCCTATACTTGCTGTTAAAACTGAGATGATGGATGGAGGAAGCCTGTTTGAAAACATTGCCTGTGAGATGCATAGTGACAGCAGTGCCCTGGGGCCACCAATCTAAGATCAGTGCTGAACAAGTGAGTCCTATGTATGAGGCACTGAGCACTGGTTAGGGATCAGCACTGCTGAGGGCAGCCGGGAGGGCTCTCACCTCTCTTGGTGATGAGAGTCTGGTCCTCGGTGCGCAGTGGATTGCTCTTCTCCCACTGGATGTACTTCTTCCACATCTCCACCTGCTGAGCCTCCTGGGGGGAGTTCTGGGGGGGTACTGATGGGGCGTTCCGGTCCAGCCCCTTCATCACTGTCTCGTACTCCTATTCCCAAGGCCACAGGCTCTTTAAGCACCCACTCAGCAGGACACATACCTCTGATACTTCTACCTCAATATAGGGGCTCCTGTATGGTGGAGTGGTTATGGTACCCACAACCCACATGCACACAACCATTACTACACTACATTACATGACATTCATTTAGCAGGTGCTCTTATCCAGAGTGACTACCAGCACAAAAGAACAGAAGTGTATCCATTCAAGTTAACTCCCAGACCACATTATTGTCATTTAGCAGATGCTCTTATCCAGAGCTACTTACATCAGATACAGTTCTATCTATTTATACAGTTTGATGTTTACTAAGGCAATTGTGGGTTAAGTACCTTGCCCAAGGGTATAGCAGCAATACCCCAGCAGGGATTCAAACCAACAATCTTTCGATTATGAGCCCTGCTCCTTAGCACTATGCCACTCACTAACTCCAATATCACTATCAACAAACATTTCCCTGATACATGGCAGTGGGATTGAGTCAGCAGCACAGTAATTAACAGCGCTAATGTACTTGGCTTATACAATTTCCCACCCATGCTGTATGTTTAAAGTGATGTGATAACAGCGTGTGGAAGAAATATTTATGAGGACTTACCTTAGCGACTCTCCTGGCATTCATGTAATCCCTGCTGCGGTCTTCAATCATTTTCTTTGCCAGGTGCACATTGATGCCCTACCACAAAATACATACTTCTTATGGTGGCTGCACATACTGTACTATGCTATGTTACACTACACTACATATTATGTATCTGTAATGTTTACAGCTTGTATACATGCTATTTATGAAAATGAAATGTGTAACATTGCTATTCCACCTCTAAATGGCTATCAAAGGTACAACCATGTTCCGGGGTGGGGTGCTCACCTCCTCATACTTGCTATAGTCTCTCCACAGTTGCTCAATGTTTATCATGGGGTTGACACAGCCTCTCTGGTAGACCCTGCGCACTGCTGTGATTCGCTGGTTCTCTGCGTAGGAGCCGACCGCCTCCCTGGGGGCACAGAGCAGAGCACACACAGTGGTTGGTCACTACCCCCTCTATACAGGAGAACATCTATACATCTGCACATCCACACAGCCCTTATTTACACTTACACTCCTTTCAGGAAGTTGATGTAGTCCACCCATATCTGTGAGGGAGAGAGGAGATGTGTTTGACGGTTGAGTTTAACCAGGGGGTAAATGTGACTGAGGGGAGGGTCATGTCCACATGCGGGCCTTTACCTGGTAGGACATGATCTCCATCCCAATCTTGTCCAAAGCAAAATCGTATGCCTGTGCCATCTTTTCTCTGAAATACAGGGGATGCATTTGCCTTCATAACACTTCAAAATATTCAGGGACAGACACATTGTTTCAATCTTTCACTTTTGCAACAATGAAAAGTATATTGATGAAATGAGCCGATGCTTTGATGAAACTAAATTAAAAAGGTATTGAATGTCACTCTACAACTAGAAAGAAAACAAAAGGAATCTGCTCTGTTATTTATTTTACTGGGGGAAACAAGCAAAAGCCAACACAGGCTGTGTGCTACTGGGCGATGGGAATTCCCACAGAACTCCCCATTTTAGTCCTGGATAATGACACTTTTCATAACACACATATTACAGTCAAAGGCAAGAATGAACCATCTTACTTGTAACTTGGCAGCTTGCCTTTGGTCTCACGGACATAAGAAAGGTAGCACTTCCACAGGTCAATGTGCAGCACTTTCATGAGACATCGTTGAAACAGCTGAGAGAGACAAAAAGCACCTCAGACAACCATTTTCACATGGAGGAGACCACAAGCCACTGTGATGACAGTGAATATAGCTCATGCTTGAGTGTGATGGTTTCACCCTGTATACAGCTGAGCCCTTTGCCCCTTTAATTACTGACAGAAACAAAATGATTCTGAATATTACCAGGTCTCATGTCTATGGCTGGGGAGCCTGCTCTAGGACTGCACTGCATAGGACTCTTAGTGTGTTTTTCACCGCTATTGTGATCTTTGTTAAGTGAATGAGTAGTGCAGCAGATGTAAAAGCCTTATATGCATGGAAAGCCTCTCTAGAGATGCGGAGGCTGAGTCAGAGTGGCTTCAAATCTGGAGTCTGGCTGACATTGGTTAGGCGTGGGGACGGCAATGCCACTGACATATTAATATCAGGAGCCCCCCCACCCCCCCCCCACACACACACACCACACACCACACAAAATCACTGCTGAGATACCCGCGGCATGTCCATGCACACACTTACACACAGGCACACATCACTCCCACATCCTTGAATGAGAGCGAGACAGAGACAGCCCCTAAGTGCAGCGCCTACATACGGCACAGATGCTGGGGTTCATTAGAGGCGAAGGCTAAAAATGTGCACACATCAGATTCCAGGTATGACTAAAGCTGAAAGAAATCAAGACATAATCAAAGTAAAGGGTAAAAATGAAGTTTGTTTCACTCTTTACTAAATGTTTGCCCCAAACTACTGAAAGTGGGGAACCATACAGAATGTAACAGCCATTTTGCCTGTGGTCTGTTTTGTTTACAGTATTCCATTTGACTGCAGTAATAGGTTGGTAGAACGTTTCTCTTGTGGAACCAACAATTTGTAAAGTCTGCTGCTTTTGCATAGACATAAAGTATGAGTTGTGTATGATAATGCAGTGAGAACGTGCATCAACATCGACAAGTTTGGCACTCACCTTTTCAACTTTGTCATAGTTTTTAGCCTTGATCTGCGGACAGATTATAAATGCAACATTAACTCCAGTCAGTGTTTTTTCGGCTACAAAATGAAACGAACAAAACACATGCAAACTTACATGCACCCACAAACCCTCTCAGATCAACAAGGTGAAGTTCACACAACACTAGCCAATCATTTTCAGACCACAAAATGAAGGAAGGATCTATGCTTCAAGTCAATCATTTTGATAAATTAATGATGATGACCATCATAATGAATGACATTTCAATCAATGTGCATACTACCACTCCTTTTGTTTTTTATCCCAACAGAATTGCCACTCATGGCCATGTGCATACAGTACATAACTTGAATGTAATACTTACAGACAGTATTCCTTAAAGTTATCCATACTACCATCCACACAAACCAACATACTGCATTTGGTTGTCTCCAATTACATAGAAAATGCAAGAGAACTTCAGTGTATCATATGAAACTAGAAGATGGAATGTACTCTTATCACAAGGAGAGGGACCAGCTGGAGAGAAAAACTCCCACCCACAATCAAAATATACAGACCTGTTTCAAAATGCTATGGTTAATGACTTTGCAAGTTTTTGCAGGTTTATATCTAGCTATTGTAATGTCTGCATCACTATGTGATAGAAAATAATGAATAAGGAATAACATCATTTTCAAAGCACTGGGCTATCACTGGTAGGAGTAAGAGCTTTAGGGACATTACATCACTAGTTACCTCCACCCTTCTCTATAACCTGGAAGGCCATGAGAGGCGAGTTACATTAGCAGGGGAGAGATACTGTAGCAGAGGCAGAGGCGTGTCCCTGCCCTGCTGAGTAAGCAGCGAAAGACATCAGCCCCAGACATCAGCCACTCTCCTACTGTGACCACAAGATGATATTACACAGTGTAATATCATTCACACATTAGTCTAAACAGATGACTGATACACCAGCAAAATTAGACATTGAAAAAATTAATAAAGCCATTACTACTGTGAAACATCCCACTAAACAGATGAGATACATTAGAGCCATGCAACAACCCTTTGTCTGAAATGCTGAAGAAATTGCAATAGTTCTCTGTGGATGAGGCCCATGCAGACCTCTGACCTACCAAGTGGAGATACGACCACTGATGTGGCCATCCTCTGGCTCTAGGGTATCACATGGCTCTCAGAGCTTCACAGGTGGGCCTTGAGACGAGCGTGAAGGACAAATTCGCCACCATTTCAAACCGGATTAATACTCATGATTAAAAATGTTATTTCTGGCTCCTGTGAGATGTTTGCAGTACTATTACAGTGTTCACAAATATAGGGATGCTGGAGAAAGTAGTTGTCAGCGATCTCAGCAGAGGCATAAAACCAGTGGAACCATTTGGCAAAATGGTCCATCACTCCCAAAACTGTCACAATAATGTTAAATACATAAATGTAATACATTTGATAATGTGACATTTTGATAGGTGACACCACCCCCAAAAAAACAGTGCAACCTGAAGTAAGTCTTGCATAGCATGCTGAAATGTTGCCCTAGAAGATAAGTGTGTTTGTTGATAAATGATCGTTTCTGTTAATGAATAAAGTTCTTACAAATTTTCAGAACTTCAGCTTTACAGCACATCTTTTAAATTTAGGGCACTGCCTCAGTTTACTGTAAGACACACACAATTCTTCATAGGAAGAACCAGAGCTTACAGAAAAGAAATGTGTAGCATTCCTGTTAGACTGAAATATGTTATCAAACACAACAATTAATAATGAACTAATGCATTTCTCTAAATCCCAAATGAAGTACTAATATAAATATCGAGGTAGCCAAATGAGAATCACAAATGAGAAATTGTAAATGTAACCCTTACTACAAATTACTAAGCACTGTCCATGGGACTGATTTTCAAAGACTTACCAAAAGCTACAAAAAACATTCCAGAAATTTAAAAAATAATTTCAAATAAGACTACTGGTATATATACAGCACAAATCTATTGGTGTACCTTAAAATATTTAAGGCAGAAAATTAGTATTGTATGTAAAAACTGGTAAATGGAATAGAAATATTAGACTGCAATACACACCTTAGTAAAGGGAAAACAACAGGTGCTGATGGAATCAGAAGATATCAAAACCAGTTTGAGGGATCTGTGTCCCTTGTGTATTTATAGCACATCTGACCACTTGATTACTAGAAAAGACACAAAATAAAAATACAGGGACAACCTTTGATGCCACATGAGGTCATTCTATGTGTCACAATCACTGACATAAGGTATGTTCACCGGAAATTGGAAAATAAAGCCATGGATATCTCCTTTAAGGAGCACCTGTTACAGCTCTTTAGCTGAAAACAACTACGTTCTACCCTCTACCCTTCAACTCAATTAGGGCCCTAATGCAGTAGACACTCCTAGCCAAACAATCAGCACACAAATATCCCTAAAATCATGTTTAACAGAACAGTGAACATTGTGTACTTTACAGGAACAAGGATCTACCTGTAATATGCATGACCAGTTTAAATTTGGATGCTCTTTAAATAACACACTTCTTGGTAAGCACATATTGCTTTTGCATGTATTTGTACATAACATCAACTATTCTGGTGGCTGATGCAGTGATACAGCATGTGTTTCAATATAACAGGAACATCATTTTACAATGACTATCACAAAACAGCTAAACTGAATATAACTTGTTATATTCATGTAATGTTTGTGAAGGTACACCAAGTGTGTGACCAGAAATTTTCTGCAAGTACAACAACAACAAAGCCGTAACTATTATAAAATATAGCCCCTTCATCAGCCTTCACTAACCACAATTATTGGTCCAGTGCCAGCACTCAAACACATACAGCCATTCTTGAATGTGTACTTAGTGCCCAATTACAGGACAGATCCAAGGAGAAAGGGAAAGTAAAGATGCATTATTTATTGTGAAGGTGGTGGTGTTTGTGAGAATTCACAACATACACTACATTATGGACTGCAAACTATTACAAGAGGATATTACTAATGTGCCACGAAGAAAAATGCAAGATGCAATAATTCAAGGTACAGAATTGATCAGATCATGTTTTATTTTATACCTTTGTAAATCCATCTCTCTTTCTCTGCAGAGGACACAATACAATCACCAAAACAAAAAGCAAGTAGACACACATTTCTGCTTATGCAATGGCTGAATTCAATCAACTACATCTTAATTAATAACATTGCCAGTGCCAAGCCCCAGGGAACAGTTGTGCATTTAAAATGCCACAGAAAAGCCTGTGCCATCTTTTGCATGACAGAGATGCTGGCTTGTCATTTGTACTATGCCACTTAGCCATAATGACAATGGCATGATTATCACACACTTCACGTGAACAGCTGCTCAGTGGCAGGAAACAGAGGCAGCCACTGGAAATAGAGGCTGACAATTAAAGGGACAGGACATTGCCTGACAGTGTATTCAAGTCATGCTTGTGGCACACAGCAATGTGAAAGAAGTATTAGTTTGGTAGGAAAAAAGTGGAGTGAGGATCTGTACTTTGGACATGTGATGAGGTTCGCCATAGTAAAAGGATGAAGTGCAAAACAAAGGCTAAAACACAGCAGCAATCTGCAAAAGCAGAAATGATTTGACCTGAAAAAAAGTCTCTAGTTTTAATACTGGAATTTTTCTAGCAGAGATTCATCTATCAGCCTGAGAGGAGGTATTGTATGAAATACATGCCTCATTCTGAACAGATACTGGCTTGACCTGTGCAGATTCAGAGCAACCCGAATTCTCAAGTATTTGTAATTTAATATAAATTCCTTTTTATAACACAGGTATTTCACTAAACAAAGCTGATGGCGAATTGTCATTTTAGCCTTCCACAAGGCCAAGTTTGACGAGTTTAGGTTTTGAGATGTTAATATGCAATGTAGAATACTGATTCAGGGCCATTTCAGTGCTAGTAAATGTTAAAGATATATTAGATTCAAAAACCAGATGCAAAATACTGTTTAAAGGATACCTTGGGTTTCCTATTGAAGACAATCAACATTGATCTTAATTCATATTTGGCAGTAATTCAAGTTGCAGCCTAAAATTAAAAAAATATGTATTATTAAAAATATAAAACAGTGAGAAAGTATAACTGCATAATATAATATTCTGTACTGGAAAGATACTCCACTCTAAGAGCTTTTTCACTTGGTCTCATTAAATATATGGATGACAACAGATGTTTCTGAAGCAAATATTTTCCTTTCACTCCACAGTCAAAGGAAAATTTGGACACAGGATAATTGTTTACACATCACCTCTTCAGTTTAAAGACACTGAAATTAAAGGCTTAATTCTTACATAGTTGTGCAATTCACACACACATATAATGGGGAAAGGCCAATGCACATAACTATTTACATATCTCATGCAACCTTTGCATATGTTTCAGAGGGATATCCATTAGCTTTTAATTTACAATTAGAAACTACTAGGCTTATTAGAATAGTTTGTTGCTACAAATCTGTCAGAATGAAAACATCATGTATATTCATGAGCTGTACATCATGTCAAAACATGCAAAATGTACTTAAGACATGAGTCACTATATGTATAACACACAATAAAAACAGTTGAGTGAGCAGCTAAATTCACAACAGTGCCAATGGAAGATGCAGTCCACAGTTAAAGGCTGTCAAGCCTTTTTACACAAACTCAGCTTCACCCCTCCTCATCATCTCTATGACACTGTGTGATGTCTTGCTCATTGAACTCACCCCAGCTCAGACAGTTCACGAATATACATGAGCACTGAGAGAGAAAGCTGCCCTTCATGGATCTTTCTAGGTCCCAGATAGCATCTCTTCAGCTGAGTTATGGAAACAGGAAAAGTAGACTATCTGAATGCTACAGAACAACAGTGAGTCTCTTTTCTCCCCTATGACTGACTGGGAAACCCCATGCCGCTCAAACGGGAAAACTACAAGACAATGTGACATGTGCAAAGACAAAATATGTTTAAGAAACAAAGCACTTCTTAAGTTAAACCATTATAAGTTTCTATTTCAAATACTTACCAGGTTTAAGACATTCAACTGGATTTTAGCAGTAATTACTTAAATGTGAGAACTAACTTCTCAATACTTTGTGAATAAGCCAAGATAAGCTTTAAAAGATCAATACGTGAACTTCTTTAAAAATGCAGCCATTGGTATTACTTTTACAATTTAATGATAAAAACCGGTTACAATAAGTCTATACTGTAGTGGTTACTATAGACATTTAGCACTGCACAGACGTAAGAGAGCTAATTCAGTCACATTCCAAATGAAGAGGTCAGCAAGGACATCAGTCTCAATTCCTGATTTTCACTAACACTTCTGCTCCTAAAGTGATCCAGATATTGATCAATGTTTTGGTAATAAATTCTTGCCTTGCAATGGGTATGCAACTAATTCAAAACTTAGGATATCAAATAATACAAACTAAACTGAATGACTTATCACCTCAATCTAGACTACTTTAGTAAATGTGGAGACTAGACCAGTTGGAGGAGGATAGAAAACAACAAAATAAGAAAAGGATGCTATGTCATATATCACCTAATGCTACAAAACAAGATACAGTACTGGAGAACTTTGCTATGTGGTTTCGAGGCAGCACTTCCTGTTCTAGATCAACTGGGCTCAGAGGTAATTTACATACTGCACACAATGAAGCAGATTTCCATAAGGTTGCTGTATTATCAGGAATTCTGTTACCAGAAACCTATTAACAGCATGGGACGAGTTCTGCCACTTCAGGAAACAGTGGCAATCACAAAAATATTAATAACTTAACAAAATAAAAAAGTATTAATGTGACAATGTGCTTTAACAAAATTCAAAGGTATTTAACAAATGTATCTAAGCATACAATAAGTTGCATTAACATTCAGATTTTGCTGCAACCGCCACTCTCTTATCTCAGAATGTTTACGTCACCAGAATGCAGTGTCAAACCTCACCTTCTCTGCTTGATTTTACATGGTTCATATGCTGACTGCTAATGTTAATGAGTGTGCTATTTCACTTTTAATTTCTCCCAATTTTCCACCTGCATTCTGCTTTTACCCAATGCAGTTGCATTCAATGGCTGTGTGAATGCAATGCTGCCATTTGTGGAGAATAATAAAAGGTCATTCTTTCTTAGATCAACCAATGTATGAGCAGACTCATAGGCTCACACACTTTGGTTTCAGATTTACATCACATAGCAAATATTCCTCAGTCACTCATCTAAACAAATCTGACATTAGGCTCTGCATTCCAAAGTTTTTGTGAAAAAGTTGTAGCTC
This sequence comes from Megalops cyprinoides, assembly GCF_013368585.1. Taxonomy (NCBI): domain Eukaryota; kingdom Metazoa; phylum Chordata; class Actinopteri; order Elopiformes; family Megalopidae; genus Megalops; species Megalops cyprinoides. The sequence goes on from NC_050595.1 coordinate 32,755,932, forward strand.
AAAAATTCATATTTTGTTTACTTTCCAGGTCCCAGTATCTTAGCAAATAATGCATACATAGGCCTGTTTTTTCTGCAGAAGATATCAGACTACAGCAAACTACTATGGAGGGACACACTCCTGAAAACCCAAAAAAGTGGACATATCCAATTGGAGCCAATTCTAATGGTACCACAGGCTATTAGCTGAATCTTATAACTTTTACAAGCTATTACTATAGATATGAAGCCAATATGAACTAAATTGAATCTTCCATATGGAATTGCTTCACAGTAAAAATTTCTTATTTTTATAAAGCAAACAGAATGGGTAATAAAACAATTAAAACAACTTCAACAGAGTTAATTTCACTAAAACAGTTGCAAAGTTAAGTCACGTCTCAGCTATCAATCGATGGTAAACGCTCTGGTGTACATAACATGCACTGCACCACAATATGGAGTCACAATAGGCAATCGTAACAGTGCATTATTCTGTCATTCAGGAATTTCTTAAGGGAGATAAAATTTGTCACATATTAACAACATGCCACTGGCTTCACAGTGTGAATAAGACATTAAGATGATCTGAAGATTAGTATTTGCTACACAGTGGTCTATGTCAATGTCATCTGCCACAAAATATTCTGATTATATATATATATATATATATATATTATTTTCTGAGATACTGGACACTGATAAGGTACAAAAAAAGATACACAAAATCTGAAATAAATTTCTCTCACGGTAAATTTCTCTCAAAACCATCTGGAATTCAGAGCCTAAACACCAGACGTTCCTGTGATGAGACCAATGTGTGTGAAACACTGGTTAATGCAACATAGAATGCCCCTATAAGAGAGAGACTGGGGTGTTCATTAAAACTCACAAAACTCTTAAAAAAAACAAACATTCCCACTACTTTGAATTCATTCCTATTTTAAGCAAGTACATTTTTAATAGTTTAAGAAAAATGTTAATTTTGACATAAAGGAGCTCAATTGTTAGAGGCTATGTCATGATGCACTTGTATCTATGTAATAATGTAATGCATGTAGTGACTTGTTTACTGCATTATTAAAGAACATTAAATTTGTTTGTGTGTGCATGCATGTCTGTGTGCGAGGAACAAACCCCCAATGTACTAGTGTGTTATCACTGCAGTGGAGTATTCAGTTAACTGTTCATGAGGTCTCAGGATTGTATCTCCCCCAGAAATGCAACTGTCCTATACTAAGTGAAAAACAACAGATAAATCGTGTAATGTGTGCAAAGCTTATGCAAACACATATTTGAATACACTGCAAATAGGAAGCACTGAAAGGGAATTATAAATCACAAACCTAATTTGATAGAAAGGTAAACAAACCAATTTATAAACTACAAATGTATTGCCACTTGAACTTCTAAGCTGCATATGTGTAGACATTTGCAGAACAGCACAAAAATAAGTGCGCACAAGATACCAAAAAAATTTATCAGAAGTGTTCAGATGACATTAAGACCACCTAGCATCTTTATGAACATTAATAAAATGAGCTCAAAGAAATGACACAGGAGGCAATAAATTGACACGACAAGTGAATAAAAGGCTAAAGCACTCCGATACTATTAAAATAGTTTTAATACTGTTGCAGATCCAACATGCAACAACGTGCACTTGACCCCATAAACTGCAGTTATATTAAAGAAATGGGTACGATCCCTGGAACATTTACAGTCAGCTGCTGAAAAAGAATAGGTTAATTTTGACTTCCCCACTGTGGTTTCTGACTGTTCAAAACCATTCTACACTTTGTGTGAAATTCACTTTGTTGATACTGTTAGGATACACACACCCATGCACTCAAGTAAACTGGGAAAGAATCTGAAAAAATAAATAACTCAACCTCAGCTTCAATGTATAGTTTCCAGAACCTGCCAGAGCTTGGGAATTGGGCAACAAGTCGCTCGTAAGTCTTCCTTGCTTTGTCTATGGGTTGGTTCTAAAAAGCAGAATGCATTCAAACAATTAACACTTGTTCACATAGATGATCCTATGTAATGCATACATGGTGTGGAACCGAGCTTTCAGCTGAAGGACCTCCCGCCACCCGCTCCCCGCCCGTTACCCCAGGTAGAAGGAAATGCAATCCTGCGCCACTAAACCTGTGCTTCTCGAATCAGAATGCTCCAAGCGTCAAGGTCATATGGATTCTCTTCTAACTTCTTCTCTGCTTTCTTCACTTTCTCTGGGACATACTCCGCAGCCTGAAAGAAATGCAATTCAAATTAGACAAGGTCTGCAACTGAAGACCAAAAGAAACAACAGGCCAGTGTGCGGCACTTTCACACTCCACATAATTACACATCCACTGGTAACACAAAGTTGCGTTATACATTAAAAAAATAACCACTAAATCACGTCTGTGACAAAACTCATCAACTTGCACCACATCACTGCTTTTACAGTAAGTGGCGAAGAACTTGCTCAAATAAACCAACAATGCTAAAGGATAAGGCATTTGAGAAAGGCGTTATAAATTAAAGTAGAGGGTCGGCTTCAGTTGTGCGCTGTAACAAGATACTAACCAAACCGATTTATTATTCATTTTAGTATCTAGCGAGCTATTAGATATAAAAAAAAAAACCGTATGAGAGGAAACGATCGTGCGGCACCATAAAGACGTACGTACAGGTAAGTTGCAAACATCGCCCAGTAGCGTTAGCTAGCTAACTTGCTATCTATATAGTGCTTCTTAGGAAAAACAGCTAGTTTTAGCCTAAATGCACAATTGCAGAACAGAAACTAGCAGCCAACTAACGATCACACGCAAAAATATACAACTCCATCTGCAGCGAAAAAATATATTATATATTATAATATGATACACAATGTGACCTAACGTTTGTCCGGTGTAGTGTAGCGTTTAGCACATACTTCCGAGGCAAACTCCCTGGGGGCTTTAACCCTCCTAAGCTCTGGTAACAGCGAATAATCAATCTGAAAAGGTCGGTAAATTTATCAACTTTAAAACTACTACATGGCAATAACACACGTCAGTGCAGAAAAACACCTTTTAAGCTATTTAGCCATCTAGCTCGCTAGCAAGCACCTATTGTGCCATAGTTACGCAGAACTTAATTCTAACTAACCTAGGAAAATAGCAAGCCAACCAAAGACCATTACCTAGCTAACTAAAAATGCATTCACAGTGCATAACTGGTTAGTTTAATTAGTTTAACAATTCTGCCAACGCGCTAGCGTTGACTATTAAAAACAGCCGGCAACCTAACAAATCCAGGACAACCGCAAACACAGGCCTCGGCGCACACAATCACTATGAAAACAAACCCATTTCATTTCAAAAGATGTACCTGGTCGGCCGATCCTTCAGCAGACATTTTTGGTTATTTTAAAGTTGTGCACAAAAACACGTGATGTTCGACGGAATGGACTAAATCTAAAACATACTAGGGGCTTAAACAGCAACTATTTCAGCATGACTTGAGTTCCCGTTGCTGCCTCTGGAAAAATGGCGCCTTTCCGCTACCTCAGCATGTCACAGGGCGTCTCTGGGGGCGTCATGTCGCCAAAAACACTGCGGAGAAGTGTCGATCCGCATGTCATGAGGATAGCACTGCTCTTGCGCCAATGCCCGTGGTTTCATTCGATTCACTTTCTTGAGATTAGTGAATCTGCGCAGAATCTCGTGCAGCATGACGACTGTAGACACATTCCCACGTTCTTGTACAGGAAGTGGTTGAGCTGAAAGCTAAAACTCTTTCCAGGTTAGAGACGTACACATTTGTTGATGTTTTTATTTAATTTTATTTAATTATTTGATTAAATAATATCGGGACTATACATTTTGACTTGTCTTGATAGTCTTGGTATGTTGTTAGACTAGTCTCAACTGTCTGACAACTTATTCAACAATCGCTCTGTAACGCATTTTAAAAGGGACGCTTATTGGGATTTTTGCAAATATAAATAACGCGTTTAAAAAATCATTTTATTGTTTTAATTCCATTTAAACACTTAAACGTATATCTTTTAAACAGCAATTCTTGAAAAAGTTAACAAAAATGAATACAGTATCCAGCCGTATAACAGCAGAAATAATATATAAATAATACCGTTTTAGTCAGTACATTGTTACAAGTATTACCAGGGTGTAAGTGAATATTGATATAATATGCCCTATTATTACATCATTTAATTTATCTGACCCCTTAATCTCATCATTTGCCACAATGTACACTTTACTCTTTATTTAGTACATCATTTTTTTCTGCACAAGTGAGACTCTTCAGGGAGAGGTGCGCATCTCTGCTTGTTGAATTTATTGCAATTACATGTACATACAAGTGGATATGAAAAATATTGACTTTGTATGCTTTTGTTAGGTGTGTGGGGCAAATGCTTTGGAAATCAACATCAAAGTTGACAGAAAGGAGGACACTTGCCAAGTTAAAAATGCATTTTGAAAAGATTCATATTTTAGTCATAAAAATGACATGACAAGTCATGAAATACTGATTTTAAAAGGCAATAATGGACAATATCATAGTTTTGTTTTCAAGTCCATTATCCAGAGTAATTTATCATGCTATTATAGACAGCCGAGGACAGTGATGGATTTCTCCATTTCTGACAGTGGTTGGTAACTCTCTCCTTCAGTGAGTGGCTAGATGGCAAAGGTGGGAAGATCATCTTGGGACAAGCTGCAGGTAAACATCTGATGCAGAGGAGAAACAAAGGTCTGCTGTCTGAAGCTTCTGTCTCGTGTCAAGAAGCAGCACTTAGTGCAGCTTGGAAAATGACTGGAGCAGCTTACCAGGCAGAAGTACAGTGTTAAGGTATGACCAGTAATTTCCAGCCTGTGTGCCCATGAGAGTGTGGTGTTCCTCTGAATCAAATGACACTCAAAGATAGATCACAACAGGGGCCAGAGAAGTGGCTTTTGCTGAGCGGAGAGCATCTGTCACTGACGGGAGTTTGGTTTCCATAGAGTGCTCTGATCAGAAGCCAAACTGGCGAGGGCCCAGAACCAAGTTTTTTTTTTTTTTTTTTTTTTGGAGAAAATCAGACAATTTTGAATGACCAGACAGTTTTGTTTAGTTTGAAGGGACACCATGAACAGTAAGGAGAAATTACTGTAATGATTATTTACCTTACTGTAATAAGTGAACCCAAATATGTTCTGTGAATACTAAACTGGTTTGCATTAGTTTACAATAAGTGTCTGAAAATTAAACACAGGTTAAACTGAAATACGAAGCACAAGGGTGTTAGATGGCACTTGCAATGCTGCTTGGTGAATGCTTTGCACATTCAGTCAAATCTTTTTCTAGGTTTCAACCCACAACCTTTTGTGCTGTTTGTGTGAGAGGAGTCTACTAAGATCTTGGGGTAGGACAGGGAGATACTGTAGCAATGTGCAGCATATAGTTTTTGCTGCTAAGCATACCTGCATATCCAGGAGGGGGGGTGTTGCTTTTCTCTTAAACATCCACACGTTCAAAGTATTCTCTCATGGAGTGAGCCAGCAGAATGGGACAGATGTACACCTCATCTGTTCAAAAATGTGCAATAAGTGAACAGACACAGTCCACAAACATCAGCTCAAGAGGCATGTGACATATGGCACCATGTAACAGTGGCAGGCACACTTCTCACTATTAAATTTCCCACAGTAGCTGTATAGGCCACCTCTACACCATCTATACCTGAGTCAAGAATAACAGACAAGCTACCGTCAAATGCTTATGTGTGTTTATATACACAACACATCTAAGCTGTGGCGATGCCATGTAAGCTGTGTCCAGGCCCTCGATGGCCACATCTACCACACCTTGGTGATGAAATTGTATGGATGCAAATGGACACATCCAGCTGCTAAAATCCCAGTCAGGGTAGGGTGAACCAATGAAGCAGCCAGATTACTGGCACTCCCATATACCAGCAGCATCTATAATCCATAGGGACAGTTTCCAGTGAATAAATGCACATTGGATCACCCTAGTCATTAAGATTAAAGTGAGAAATATGACATGTATGGTGCTTATACATTTTAGCTGTAGCTACAAGTCAGCTGTAGTTATGATGCTATCTGAAATAAATTTGCCCAGACATAAAAATATATTGATCATTTAAAACCTGTTTAACCTAGTTTGTAGCTTTGAGACCACCCTCCTTTTGTCCCGAGGGGAAATCAAGCTTCTGAATAGTTCATGTTCAAGTTTGTGTACTGCTGGTGTGGAGTCAAAGTTCAAAGTGTTCCTACATTCTCAGTGAGGGTAGAGGTAGTAATGACAAGGGTGGAGATTGGCAGAGGAGGAGCTGGAGAAGATAACATGTGATTTCAGGTGTTGTAATGAACGTAAGGAAGATGTTCTGTGAAGCAAAGGGCACAGGACTAAACCATACAGAGGGAATCAACCGAAAATAGAAGCATGCCTGTTATGAACAAACAGGGTGTAACAGGCTGTTCACTGACTCATCAACTTTCTTCACACAGTTTAATTTGTGAATGTACTGTTTGTATGTGTTAAAATTCACTCAGACACATGCTATATAAAAGAAAGAAAGAAATGGCTTGCTCTATCTAATGTTTAACAGTCTAATGTTCAATCTAATGTTTAACAGTCACCTACTGTATGGTAGCAACAAATATCTACCACTTGAACTGATGAATGTATTTAGGATGATTGTTTATTAAGATTGTCAGAGAGTAATTTAATATAAGATTCTTTCCTTAATTACTGGAATTGAAAGTTATTTTCAGACCAGGCATTTGCATTGTAAGGTGTTGCTCAGAACAGCAATACATTTTCCTAACAGCAGAGGGTAGTGGAGAGGGAACAGGCTGATCAAGGCCATAGTAAACAAGCTCAGAGCTGCTCATCCAAACACACGCTGAGACAAAAATCTCGTTAGCTTGCTGTAACTTGCACACTGAGCAATGCTCACCTCCCAGATGATTGATGACAACAGGTGGGGAGAAGGCTGTGGGCCAGTGGGCTCCACCACATGTGTGAAGGCCAGGATGCCAATTGCGCACCAGTATGGGGTGTCTGTCCCCTTAGCAAGTCCCTCCCACACAGCAGGTTGTGTTGTCTCAGTATATGATCAGTTGATACAGCTGTCATGTACAGATGAGAGAGTGTGACCTGCACATAAACTCCAAAGGGGTGCAATCACAGGTACTTTCTCCAAGACCTGAGGACTGTATACATAAAGTGTTGGTTGTTCAGTGCGGAATGAACATACTGAAACCCTTTATAATGAAAACATTGCCTATTAACATTTTGGAGGATACAGTTTGAGGACACAAATGCTTTGCTTAAATGTAATATGCTAAATATAGTTAGATGTGGGAGGTACACCTGTTTAATAGTATTTCACTTGTTAACTCGGGATGGCCCATTTATGAAAATGCCACTAAGAGTACAAAACAAGCAAATAATATTTTTCATTCAATCTGGCCACAGTGCAGTTTGTCCTTTTTGTAGGACAAACTGTGCTTATTTCCTTTTCTGAAGTGATTATGTCTTTACATAAAAATGACAGCCATGCTTTACCAAACATTACAGAGACTCTGGTATATTCATATACTGTTAGGTTTTTGAGATTGTGGTAATAGTGTTATTACAATGCATCATCAATTCAGAACAGCATATGACCTTAACATTACAGCAGCTAAATAGTGGTAATTCTGGAGACTTAATTGTAAAGGTGCAGGCTGTAGGGTTATTTGGCAAGGAGAGAAGACTGTTTCACACCTGTTGACATAGCAGCTGAATCCATTCCTTGTTTATTCCTAGCTGGGGCTAACAGTTGCCCAGTGGATTAGGTTACTGATGTCCCACAGTTGGCTACCAAGTACAAACGATGGTTTATAACCTTCCAAAGCTGCTTCTTTTGTTAGCATGGTGCTTCCAGACTGTCTGCATATGTGGCTATGTCAATTTCAACTGTGGCGTAAACCTGTTGAACATTCAAAAAAATCTGTGATAGAGACTTATTAAGCTTTCAAGTTCTGGGCAGAACAGGGCAATTACATTACATGTTATCATTTTGTACCTTTTGTACATCACTTTGGATAAAAGTGTCTGCTAAATGAATAAATGTAAATGTAAATAAATGTTATCACAGAGGGAAAGTAATGGCAGATTTTTTTTCTCACTTTGATGTGTTCCAGATAATATAAAGCCCAAAATGTGTTCATCTGTTTGAAGATGGTATGGGATGTATGGGATTGTGAAAGCGGATAGACGGCCATAGCTAGGGGGAAAAAAGATGGGGATTCTGTCCCTCACGGATGTCACATGGAGACAAAGATGCAGGGACACAGTATTAGATGAGTCTGTCTTTCCCTGGAATTAGCATATTGTTTGGATAAAGTTGACTTGAATCACTCCAGTTCATACAGTCTGTGGAGAGGAGTTGAGGATAGAACATAAAAGCCAGACCTGGTCATGTTTTATTCTATTTGTATTTTGAATGAAAGAGATAACATACTCAAATGTCACATGTAAGGCTCTAGCAGACTACTACTGACATTCACACTTTTTAGAAAAACCGTAAGAAAAGTGATAACGAGTATAGTTTATACACAGTATATAAATCACATTTTAATTTTCTGGCATAAGATCCATATATACTCCATCTTGTTAGATATTTGATAAAATGGAGTCAATATAAAATGGAATCTAAAATGCATAAATCAAATGCACCTTATAGTAACTGGTATATTTTATTTAAAATGTTCAGCTATTTATTATTTCAGTTTCTAAGAAAATTCTTATTGTACATGAATAATAATGTAATAAGAGGGATTCTATGACAATGCAAACATTAATCAGTAATATCATATTACAACATTACATGGTGCATTTCCCATGAAATAAAACATGTGGTTTAGCAGAGGAAATTAGAACCAACATGATAACCAGACAGATTGAAAACCACTCAGCCTTACCTCCTGTGAGTCATCATAAATCTGTTTTCCCTGCTTTGTTCAATGTTGCTGGTTCTTTCAGCTGGAGTAGTTGTGCTGAAACTGTCTTCCATTTGAGCAGGGCTTTTAAAAACACTACAATGTAGCAATGATGGTCAACACAAAACACAACCAAAAAACCCTAAAAAACACAACCCTCTGACTACTCAAACCTGTTTTTTTTTTGTTTTTTAAAAAGAAATGTTGGGAAGCCGTGGTAAGCATCTGGCAGTGATCTGGTCCAACAGCATGATATTACAAAATGTCTGTCTCGACAACCACAAGGCTATTTGGCCTGCCATGTTTGGCCAGCTGGCACAGGTCTAATCCTTACCACACCTTGTAAGGTTCTTAAGAATAAAAATCCAATGAATGGCTGCTTGGTTAGTCCTGTATATTGTGGAAATACTGGCATCTTGTTTTACTGAAGAGGTCAGGTCATCTAGATAAGCAGCAATGACTCAGCATGTCAGTACATGAAAGTGATGGAACGTCAAGCATTTACACAATAAACTTATGTTATCCTAATTTATATTATAAAGGACCACAAGTAGCACATAGCCATTAGCATGCTGAGTCGACCTTATAAAGACTGACAAAGTGTATGTATAAAGATACAAATATGAATGCACCAACCTGACCGTGGTACATTCTATTGTAATCAAGTTGGAGCGGGCTCAGCAAACAGCCTATTACAGAAAAAGAAATGTTAGCTTATGTTGTTGGTCATTCAGATTGTGACTGAGTAGGCTCGATATGTTTATTCCCTGGAGTCATAAGTTCAGAAGTATTTACCAAAGGACTCAGTTATTTTACCAAGCACAACAGTCTCACAAACAAATGAACAGACTGAACCAAAAGCCTGCCTCACCCATTACATGCTCACAACAGATGCAGTTGTCCAGTCTGAAGAGTTTTTGAAAAGAACAAAATGCTATTCTTTTGCAGCCGTTGGCAACTTGTAATTTGGAGTTGTGTTTGTATTAACTTGTTTCTATTATTTTGTTTATGAAAAATGTTATTTTCTAAAACTGTAGGAACAATTTACATCTGTCTAGAATTTGAAGACTATATTACTAAGAAGCAGTGAATTCTGATTATGGTGCATGTGTCTTTTTCACCAGAATTGTGTGGAGAAGTCTTGCAGTCTTTTTCAATTTCTCATGAATGTTCCCCTGTGCTGTGTGCTGTTTGCCAGCAGTACTAGGCAACATAGCTGAGAGAAAATTTATAGTTGCTATGGTAATCAAATATTTTATTTCCCTGAACAGACTATCATTGTGGGGCAACATTGCAGAAAGAACATTCCCTGTGGTTGTAGATTTTAACAAGTTGCCATCATTGGCATTACAGCTACAATGACACATTTCAAGATATTACACTTGGTCATGGTGAGGAGAGAGAGAGAGTATGCGTGTGTGTGTGTGCGTGTGTGTATGTGTGTGTGTGTGTGTGTGTGTGTGTGTGTGTGTGTGTGAGTGTGTGTGTGTGTGTGTGTGTGTGTGTCTGGGGGGGGGGGGGGGGGGGGTAAGCAGTAGTATCCAAAACAAGCATTTATTGGAGTAAACACATACTCTCTGGGTTTAGTGAGATAAATGCAATGCTACTACGAAAGAAAGAAAAATAGAACAGAACAAGGCTAATGAAAGGACTCCATCTGCAAGAAGTACCACACACAGACACACACACACATAGACACACACACCATGTGACACAGTATCTTGAACTGCAGCTGGATACTGACCAAAATAAGGCTTTATATATCTTTTTTTTTAAGTGTCATCAGTTGAGGAGTGGGGGGCTTACATAACAATCTTGGACAAGCAAGTGTCTCAGAAGATGGGTACTTTCACAGGAATAACATGTTTTAGCTTTAGGCAAATGCAGAATGTATGTTATGATATTATATTATATTATATTATATTACATTATAGGTATACATGCATGCATACGTGGACAAAATGGAGTTTCTCTCGTCCTCATAACTCCTATAGTAATTTTCAGGTAACCCCCTCGTATATCCCTGGAAAACACTGCTGTGGTAATGGAACATATTCATATTTGTCAGCATTACGCAATACAATACTGTTCATGTTCTCATTAAGTGCTCAGAATTTCAAGTAAGGATCCTTTTGACAATATATCATATGTTCCATTGAAGGATTTCTTGAGAAAAATTAGGCTGTTCCCTTGGCAACTTGCATATCAATATCACTCATAAATGAGTATCTTCCAGGAAAACTGGTAAACATACAAGTTTTTTTTTCTCCCAGAAAAACAGAAATGAAGATAGTTAATACAGCTTTTACTGATTTCATGTAACAGCTGTTGACACAACCATGTAACCATGTACACTTTACTTTTAATTGTTTGTCAATAAGCTGGTGAAATAAAAAAATTAATAAATGAGTAGAGTGATTAATGGTACAACCACAGAGCCAAATGAAATGCTCAATTTCAGTGTCCCCATAGTTTGGTCATAGTATGGTAATCTCACTTTGTACAGGGGAAAAAAATAAAATGAGTGTACATACATACTATTGGTTGGAATAAATGTAAAAATAAGATAAATCTTTGTGCAGTTTTAATTCAAGACAAACTTATTCAACAATTTTGTGGTATCTGATATAAGTTATAGTGTTCTGCTCTGGAGTGATTGTAAATAGAACAAAAACGTGAAACCTCAAGCCATGTGTAAAATACCATAACGAATACCATGCACAACAATAAATACGTTTTTGTTTCTCTTCCACTGACAATTTTGTTGATGTCCAACTGGACCACAGTTGAACTTTTATGAACTGTATACTCAAGTGAGCTTTCAGGACCTGAAGGTTTTGGGGCATTGTGTAACTGAAAGTGAGAACAAAATACTCAGCATTGGTCCTACGCACGTAAACATTACCAGCTAGCTCGATCACAAAGTGCACGCAGCAAAATTGCAAAATAAATAAATAAATAAATAAATAAAAATAATAATAATAATAATCCTACTGTTTCACGTCTTATTTTTGTTTTGGGGGTACCGCTTTTTTTCTTTTCAAAATTTAAAATGTAAAATGTTTTAAATTCATAATCCTGTTCAGCGAAGTCTGCATGCTTGAAACGCTTTGCTTCGTACTGAGTCAGGTATTCCAGCCATTTCTATTCTGTTTTGTTTTTGTTGTCACCTACGTTCCGGTTGTCGGCATGTACGCACAGGGCTGTATTCGACTCAGCAGATAACGGACTTTGCAACGAAGAGTTGGAAATATCTATGATATTGAAATTGATTGTCCAATTTGCCCCTTTTTCGGCCATACGTCAGCACAATATATACTACCGACTTTGTACTGTAATGCGCGCGCTCGTTTCGCGCACGAACATACTGTACGTGTGGGTCGAGTGCATTCTGCGATCGATTGCTCTTGTCTTACTCCATGGGCAAACAAGCATTCCACACGCAGCTGAGAGCTCTGCCTGATCCAGACACCAAGAACGGGAGCGATCGCATGCAGTTAGGGACAGGCGGTCCCCTTTCAAAACCGAAAGAATGGGTTCCATCGCCCTCGCAACTAAGAGAAAAACAATGTCCCCGGAAACCAGAATTCGCTAACTACGCGCTGGACCTGATCTGGCCCCGTTTTATGATTTCATGCGTGAGTTTTTTGAAGTTTAAAATGTGGGAGATGGTGGTTTTGTCGAGAGCGAGGTCTCTCCTCCTGTTGTCCAGGACAAGATGGCAGCAGCGCTGGCAAACTGAGCATGGTATGGGTACACTATAAGTCCGTAACATGTTCAGAGAAGCCCTGGATTCTATCACTTGTTACTGTCTGTGAAGGTAAGTTGATCAACGAGCTACATTTTGTTATCTATGTAGCAATCGATAAATATGGCTCCTCAGTCTCCTTAAGTTAGCTAGCTAGGTAGCTAGCAAGCTAGTTAGCGATCTTCCCTGGGTTGCTGTCTAAATCACGAATAGTTAGCTAGCTAATGTTAGTTGTTTCTTGACTCGTTTTATTATTTGGTTTGCTAGTATCCAGTTAGCTAAATGGATGTAACCAAAGGGGTGTAACTGCATGTAAGGTTACCTTACTTGTCTTGCTGATCTACTATAAAGTGAGCTTGCTAGCAAGGCAAATTGGGCAGCGTTTCCACACACCCAGCGAGAAAATTCCACCCACTGATTAATGATACAGGTTGCTACATGGATTACTTGAGGCATGTTTTCATTTGTTTTGATTTGCTCCGAGTCAGCTGAGGAGGCTCCGAGTTACCATGATCAGAGGGAGGTCCTTTATATTGTGAATAACGTTAGGCTAGCTACAATGTCGATATGCCAATCAATGTTTTCTCCCAGTTTGCTTATGAATAACTAGACTAGCTAGAAGACGTTAATATAAATTAATTATATTTACTACCCGAGCCATTCAGTTTGCCAGTAACATCTGCTAGCTCGCGAACAGTTAACTGCACTCTGTGACAGGCGGAAATAGCTAATGTTAGCGAGCTAGCTAAAAATAATATGTATCCAGCTCTTACTCTTAAAGCGCATCTTTAAGTTTTGTTGTTTGAGGATTTAGAGTTTGAGAGCAGAACTTGCGTGTTTGTTTTGGGAGTGTGTTTTTTTTGTACAGCTGACCACTTGTATCTAGCTAGCCAAACTCTGTTTTGTTGCCCATTATAGTCAATAGAGCTTGGAACTAACCGTTGAACTGTTACACCTTTAATGAGATAATTAATCATAACACGCTTAGTTAAAATAACTGCCACTGTCGCTTTACTTTATAATCGTTATATATTAGAAAAAGGTTACGTAAATATGGTTAAGCAGCATTTTTATCCTCCCCTAGCTCCACAGGTTACTGACACGCACTTTGGTCGTCTAAAAACTAATAGATAAACAACTTGGAATGACGGTGTCACACTGGTCACACATTGGTTGGGTTTAATATTGTTAGCTTTTAGCTGAAGCAGCTGAGCTGAAGTTTCCTGTCTTGCTAGCTACGAAGCTAGAAAATGCAGAGACGATTGTTGATTTGAAGTTAGACTCGGCCCCTCCTGAAAAGCGCTGACATTTTTTTCTCTGTTGTGTTATCTGGGCGGACACCGTGTTCTACAAACTTGAGAGGGCATTCTAAAGTTCACTTTTTCTCTTTCTCTCTATGCAGAAACGGAAAATCCTACACTGTTTTGCGTGGCTGTAGAATGCACACCTTTTGAGCCCAAACACCACAGTTAATCAATCACGTGTAGACAAATAGAGAACTCCTCCGTTAGCCCGTGTTTGAAATACCAGGGGAGAAAGATGTTAGAATAACTTCTTGTCTGTTTCCAGTGTGAACACGGTGCAACTTCTTTTAATTCCCATTGTAGATTCTTAACCCATGACTGGGTAAATGTGAGTAATTGTTCTTTTCACTAGGTTTAGCGGCTCTAAATGCAGGCGCAATGCCCGTTGAGACTCAGCATGTGTGTGATGAGTCTGAAATAAGTCTCGGGTTTAATGTGGAGGCGACACAAGAATCAAAGTCTTTTTCATCTCTCTGACTTAAGGCAAAGCCAAGATTCCTCCCTATGCCAAGCACCAAAGGCAAAAAAGAATCATAGACGGCTGCTGTTGAGGAAGAAAGAACTTATTTAGTTATGTTGGAAGTCAAATTGGAGTCACACAACGATGCGTCTGCTGTTAGAGAAGAGAACACAAATGCGGTGCTCCCTCAGTTGGGTCTGTCATTAGTTAATCTATAAAAAATGATTGCGCACAACTGCGAATATGGCTGTGTCGACATCCCCCCGTAAATTGAGGCATTCAGGAGGTATTTAATGGGTTATGACGCGTGTTGAAACTCTCATGGTTTCACGACACCTCTTGTTGTTTGAGATGGCATTCTTCTACGCAGCTTACATCTTAACCAGTTCGCGCTAGCTACCTATTTCTTCATGCTCTTTAACTCATTCTCCCCTGTAAAGTAGCGTAATTACAAAAAACACTACAAAAGAACTGTTTTCTGGAAGCGTTTCTGTGGATGTGTATTGGGACTTTTATGTCCATGAAGCCCTGTTTGTACTTGGTGCACTGTCAGCAATGCCAAGATGGAGTCACATTTCTTTGGTGCATTAGTTTGGGGTTTGGTGGGACCCTAATAACTGTTTTATGAGGAAGTGCAGTCCTCACACCATTGTTTTTTCCATACAAAATTCAGCATCTCAGGCAGAGTATGTCTTCGTTTAATCATTTAGTATGATTAGTGTGTTGACCAGCATTCATCATCTTTTTTTAAAACCTTGACACTGATCCTTATTTGACCTCCAACTGTGCCCTCGATAAGTCCTTCCAAAGTAATTTTTCAAGTAGTACATATGCAGAGAAGCAGCATTGAAACTGGTGCCCCATCTACCAGCAGAAAGATATATTCATGTTTTCCCTTCTGCATTTTCATTTTTGTGGCACTGGCTGTGCTTAGCTTTTGTTTTGTCTGCTTCAGCACTAGAACATGCCTTTTGTAATTTGTTGTGCATTTGATTTAGTTTCAGGGGTTTGATGTTGCTTTATTTGAATCACGTGAATATGATGATGTGTCTCGTGATCACAATACCACATGCTTATTAGCCTAAATAAGCCTGTAAGTTCATGGCCCTTTCTCTCCCTTCAGGGTCCTCTGAACTAGGCCCCCATCAGCCACAGCTAATGTTTAAGGTGGTTAGAACCAGATAAGTCCATTATCGTGGTGTTTGAGTAACAGGAAGGGGTTTAGGTGGTCAGTAGGTATTAAGGATTTGGTCAGGCGGTCACCTGGGAGCATTTGGCTGGTCAGCAGATGGCTCTCGGAAGGCTGGCATTTATTTGGTTGTCAGGTTTTGTTTCCATGGTGTTCATTTGGTTGCCAGGTGTTGAGATGGTGTTGACTTTTTTGCCAGGTGTTTAGGTCGGAGTTCAGTTGGCCTTCCGGCAGCAGTCTGTGCTTTTGCAAGGTGTCCAGGTGTTTGTCAGGTGCGGAGGCTGAGCTGCTGCCAGCTATAGCTCTGCCACATGATGGGGAGGAGAGGGGGGCTCTATGCAGGTGTGTCAGAGCCCACAACAGATGGCTGCCCTGGTCCCCGTCGCATTATATGGCTCAGGAGATCAGTTACTCTGGTCTGGCTGGATCTGCTGCGGCACACCAAGGCCAAGTCACTGTCTCCATGGTGCAGGGTTTGTCTGTAAGCTACACCTGTCTCCAGGTCTCTCCATATAGATTTGTTAGGACTTGTAGATTAGTGAAACTTTACCAAATCCAGAGATGTTCTAGGTATTTCTGTAATTTTGCGGATTTACAATACTGCATAAACAAAACCTGAAAAACCACACATAGTGGTGTGGAGAATGTAGGTTCACGGTCTGTACAATGTATGGAGAAGCTGAACATCCTGTTGGTACTGACAAAGATAAAATATCAGTGGCATTTCTTGTAATTAAGCTGACCTTTGTCAGAATTCTGGTCAGTGGTTGATGGAGTGTTTCCTGAGGGAGGAGTGTTTAAACATGATGACATGACAGACTTTCCACCGGAGACTAGGGGGATCTGAGAGAGAGCTCCCCTGACCACTGCTTTTGTGCTGTCACACCATTCTCTGGAACGCTATCTTATCTGAGTGGTCCTGAAGGGACTTGTAACTTTGGAAAGCACCGTGGTGGCAGTCCTATTGAAGGGTTTCCGAACAGTGTTGTTGTCGGGGGACAGTACATTTTCTTAAATGAATTTGTTTCTGGCAAAATGAGTTTTGTCTGCTGGGAAAATACAAGTTGAAATTAGTCAAGACAATTAGTCATTTCAACAGTAACAAATTTTTCTCTTTTTTTTTTTTTTTGGAAGAGTAATATTCAGCTACTTGTGGCTTTTGCCTCTGTTTGCCAGTAAAGAGTTTTGGCGTTTCTCTCAGCCCACAGCACAGAAATAGAGAGAGAGAGGGCTTTTTGGAAGGCCTGCCAGTGTGGTTTGAAGGGACGCGGCTCCGTTGCGGCTGCACGGGCAGCATGCGGAACAGTGTGTCTCGCGACTGGATGTTTTGTACCCCATTAGCGCATCAGCGCTATCTTGTGCTCCGTCTGTCATTCAGTGCACCGGCGTGGAGTTTGGCTGCTCAAACGCTCTTCTGCAGGGCGCTTGGTCACTGCAGATACTCTCTCAGCCTGTCCCTAACCCCCTCCCCACATGCCCTCTCTCTAGCACAATTTTATCTTGACTCGGGGAAAAGGTCAACAACAAGCAATTACTTACAGCCGTGAGCTGTGAGTCATGTAACCCGATACCACAGGGGGAGTCTCCTCTCAGTGCTGAGGAGGATCAGGCTACGGGTGGTAATAATAGCAGGCCTCACAGCTGGCACTTTGTTAGCTTAGCTTTATTAAAGGACTTAAGCCATGCGGTTTTGCTCTGATGACTCAACCCTGTTGGTATAGCTAGTCTCCTTAAGAAGGGGTTAGTACTGTGCATGTCTGTTGCCAAGAGAAACTCTTTCAGTTCTGTCCATTACAATTCCTCCTGAAAAAGCATGGGAATGCATTTTGCTTTATCCTGAAAGCATGGTTCTGCCCTGCGATCAGGCTTGGCGGACATAGTCTATGGAGTGACGTGCTTCATGCCTTCTTGTATAACAAGAGGCCTGTGACCTCACGCTTACTGCCTGATCACAGGTTGTTGGAAAATATCAGAACCTGCCTCATTTGTGGCGCTGCAAGCTCTCAGCATGGGACAGGGGACACCCTCGGAATAAACAGGGCCTGTAGAATGAAGCAGTTAGCACATCTTTATTTGTCCTGCCGTATGGTCCCGATCACAGGGATTTGAGAGGACTGGGGACTCAGCATCTTGTAAAATAATCCACTGCTTTCAACAAAGAGCAGTGGACTCTTAAAGTGGGTGAGATTGCCTCAGACTAGGGGTGCAATGAATAATCAACATAGTCGACTAAAATCGATGACCAAATTAGTTGTCAAAAAATTTAATTGTCGTTGGTGATGTCATTGTGTGTGTTTTTCGTGCTGACTTGGAATGCTCAGACATGTAGCCTAAGGTACGTTGCTTTACTGGAGTGATCAATAGAGATGGCAACACCTTCATGACCAAAGACCTCAAAAGTGTGGCAGCATTTCACTCTTGACCCTTTTGCTTGTAACTTATTTTTTATGACATGTAGCGTACGTGTTCGTTATGTTTTCATTAGCGTTATTAAGCTTCTCATAGTTTTCAGTTAGCTAGAATTTTCCAATTTAGTTTTCTAATCGCACCGGTTTTAGCATACGCACTAAATGGCTAATCACACCGGTGTGACCGTACACGTGAAAGGGTTAACTCTGCCAAGAAGGCTGTGTACTGCAACATTTAACCTGACCTTGCCTGGCATGGGAGCACATCAGTTATGCTCTAGCATCTGAAGAGGTGACATGTTGGCTCTCTGGATGATGAAGACTAAGTTAGTTAGCTAGCATAGCTGATGTTAATGTTAAAAGCCATGTTACTTCACGTTATGAGCTGTAACATTTTCTATTTTTTTCTTGATCAATAAATTATTAATGATGTTGAACATACAGTGTAGCAAAAAACCTATTTTTCACAATGATCCTGTTCACATTCCAAATCTGCCCTAACTTTACAGTGTTAAACCAGAATCCGTCTGCTATTTAGAAATTCTCTGCTTAAACGTTGCATCATTGTCATGGTGGTGTTTATGGCTGGAGATAGTGTTGCTGCCGAGTGCACAAGTTTAGAGAACACCTGAGAATTTGATACTTTCTAAATCGTGAAAGATTTCTTCAACTCGTGTCTATGCGTGCCTGCCCAGTGTGGGTTGCATTCGAATTAATTTGAACGAGTTATGGGTTTGTTGGATCTCGTAATGCTACCATGGATGGCTTTCTTCAAAGGAAGCAGACTTGTACTCCCCAGCAAGCAACTGCCTTCACTGAATTAGCCCTAGTAACCATTCATTAAAAGACATATTTTTGAATGAAGTTCTCGTCTTTATTGTTAGTTAGCATATGTCTAAAACCACCTCAAGCTAAATTTAAAAGTCGATAGATTATGAGAGCATTGAGTAATTGTGCGATACATAACCTGAATAGTCGATTATTCGCTTCAATAATTGATAGATTATTTGACTATCAAAATAGTCGTTAGTTGCAGCCCTACCTCAGACTGTTAACTGGGAAATTGCGTGTGGTGCAGGACAGCACCTTCATTTTACATTAAAATTTTACATTCAAAATTTCAGGAATTAAAAAAATCAACCAAAATGCTCTACTTGCATCTGACATATGAGGTACACATTGGCTTCCTTTTTCATAGTGTGACTGTAGTGTGTCACACTACAGTGTCCCTACAATTGTGGAAATATCTTCATGTGAAATGGGCAGTGTGTGCATGGCTTTGTGCCCCTCCAGCAGGGTCAGACCTCTGTCACAGTGTCCCATAGACACAATGGCCACTCAGTTCATAAACACACTGAGTGCTGCCAAAGGAGCTGCTAAACAAGGCACCACCCTAAAGCCGCGCGACTGATAATGCGGAAGCAGGCTCCATTCCTGCCTCCTGTTGTTTACTGTTTTTCAGAATGCCTACAGCCTTTCACCATTTCCTGTGTGGTCGCCAGGGAGAAGCGCCGTAATCGGTGGCCAGGCATACAGATTGGGTGGAGATTGGTGAGATGTTTCTGAGTTACGCCAGTCGGGTGAAACCATTGAGTGTGCCTTTTGCAAGCCAGTAAAGAGAGGGGGAGCAGGCTGTGTGGTATGTTAACATTCCCTGATAATGCAACCTGGCTTGTCCTACCGTGATCAGACAGATCTCTGCTGTCAGTCACCAGACTCTTCCAGGCCCAAGGGCCCACCCCCATTGCTAGCACCAACAGCATTGGCAGACTGGTGAACCACCAGTCTCCAGTGAGCGTACATAAGAAAAGGGCGGTGTGTTTGTTATCAGATAAGCTCACCTGTTTTTGGTGCTATGAGCAGGTTAGGAAATGATTAATTCGGGGGGGTTGGTTGTTGGGCGTTAGTGGTTGGTTCATACACTGCGTATGTGTTCAGCGTGTCAGCCTGCATGGGTGGGCCTTACGTAATATCCTCATGGCAAGTGGTGTGGAAGGGGATCCTGGCTTCCTCCTGCCACGGGAGAGTGGAGTAGGCTACTGCACAACGAGGAGTGTTCGCCGCCCTGAAACAATGCGCAGCCTTTGTGTCGCCATACTCGTGAGTGTAAGACAGAACGGCAACACTATTTTCCTACAAGTGCAGTTATTTTTGGCTGTCTTGCAAAGCAAGCCCACACAGTCAGCTGCTCCAGCCAGCTGGATGCGTTAAATTCTCTGATTGACTGTGCGTGTAGAAGGTGGAAGTTTCAGCGCTGATAGAATTTATGGAAAACTTGAACCGTGGTGTTTTTGAACAGTCCCAATAAAATGATATAATAAGCAAGTCTCAGCTTTGTGTGATTAGTGATAGTTTAATAAAAGGTTTTTGAGGACATCTGACATTATAATCATGCAGGCAAGCTTGGACACAGTTACATTTTTCAAGCTGTTTATCCCTGAATTATCTTTCAACCCTAGAATGTGTCAGGTTTGAAATTTTTCTCTTGATGTGGAGTTCCTGTGCCAGGCATTTTCATAAACTATTCTTATTCACTGATGACCAAACAGGGCTTTATGAATGACACCCCCCCCCCTTCTGTGTTTTTTGAACCTGAATGTAAATCTGTTCTTTAAAAAGCTCCAATGCAAGCTTGTTTTGGAAGAATTTGCTTGTCAGATTCCTCATCAATATTCACTGGAATGTTAATCAGAGAACAGGGTGTCATTGAAAATATGTCTTTACTTGTAGGCACACATCAGGGAAGCTACCTTCCTATGTCATATCTATGCCCCTGTCCAGATCGTCACTGTTTTAAAACCAGTCTGACTAAATCCTTGATGCACCAGAAGTAAATACGGAAAAATGCTGACAGAAGTGTCTTGAGTGATCTGTTCTTGTCAATATCTCAACATCCGCCATAGTTTCTGCTTGTCTCTGGCAGAAGTGCAGCTGTCACCCACCTGACTTTGATATTGAGGCGTGGTAGTCGACATCCTCTTCCCTCACAGCTGCTGCCCTTTGAGAAGCACACCGTTTTCTGGGGGTGATGCTGTCGAAAAACATGCAGGAAAACAGAGGGAGTCAATGTTGTGAAGGCAGCCCTGGCTAAGGGGAAATTGGCTGTAGTTTGTGTCACATGGTTACTCTGTTGAATTGTGCAGCCTTATCCAGTTCCCCTTCGCCTACACTTCTGTTGAGGCTTGTGGGCATGACCGCCAGACACGGGTGCTCCTCTACTATGAGACATGCAGTGGCTCGAAGGCCCCTTGTTTTTGTGCTGTGAAGAGCGTCCTTTGGTGGGGCCGGGGGCACAACATGGGTGAGAGAGCGGAACGCAAGGTGGGTTGTCGGTTTACTAATGTCACTTCTGTTTTTGAGCTAGACCATTATCAAACGCATTTGAGTCAGGTGGTTCATTACTTGAAGTATACCACTGGTATTACCTCACTTAAACATGGCTATTACATCCTGCTGTTGCAGTTTGTAGCGTAATGTAACATGATCCAGCAGTGACATATGCCGTGCTCACCGTTTCTGAATACCAGTTTGGTTACGGTTAAAAGTGCCAGCTAGGCCTTGATAATGTGCTCCCATGCCTGGAACCACTCTAACGGAAGAACTGGATAGATTGTAGGTCATGTGGTGAAGACCATGATCGGAAAGGCCGTCACAAAGCCCCACTTGCGAGCGGAGAGGTGTCATGCTTGTCTAAATGTTTTGACAGCAGAAAACGACACAAGGGTCACACTGCTCCTGGAAATGATGAAATCCGCCAAACGCTCTTGCAAGCAGGCCACTTTTGAGAGGAGCTTTGCTGAATGTGATGCAATGCTCATTACCCAAGTTTCCCTTCTCTGAGTAACGCTCAGTATAAACAGCAGTTCTTTAGGGACTAAAAAGTTGCTGCTGAGAAACCAGCCATAAAAGTTCAGATGAACCCTTTGGGAGTTTAGCCCTTTCCTACCCTGTTGAAGTGTGGTTTTTTTTTTTTCTAGGAGAGATTTTGTCTATGAAATGATGTCACTCGCATGATGCATAATGCTTAGCACTTAGCACTCTGAACCATGGAATGGACATGCATGTCAGCAAGGCTTAGGAAAAGAAACTGTTTCATTTATCTGTATTTACATCTAGTGTGCATTGCTTAAGTTTGTGCTGCCTTGAAATCTCACATGCAAACATTATCCAGCCTGAAAATAGGTTTTCTCATCCAGTACTTTTCCAGCATAATCTCTTGAGAGATTGCGCATTGGTGCTAAAATGTGATTAGACTTAACCCAGGACTTTGCGGCATGATACAGATGTTGAGCAGTGAGGTCACAAGTTTAAGGTATTAAAAGATACCCACAATAATTAAGTAGAATTTGATAGTCTGCAATGCCAATAGCTTGTTCATTTTGTGTTGTTGAGCGAATATCCTAATTTGTGGTTGTGCATGTCTTCAGCTGTGTGTGCAAATAGGGCTGAACGATACAGCCATCATGATGTATCGCACAGCTGTTTTTAGTGCAATAACAGCTATCCCCAGTATGTGGCGTTAGGTTTTTTCCTGTATGTTTGTGGCTGCAGGTGAGCTGGAAACAGGGGAAGCGGAAACACTACCTTTAAATCTATCATTACTTTCAGCCTGTTCCTTTTATCCTCCTTGATTAACAATAAAACAAATCATTCACACAATAATTGACACCAATCGTAAATAAATGATTATGCTCGCGAAACTGCGCAGATTGTCTGTAGTTTGTGTGCTTGCGAAAGGTACAAGATGAGATTGTTTAATTAACAAGGATGGCATTTATCAATGTTAAATGCTCATGACACATCACAGCTTTTGTGAGGTCTGTGGTCTAAACGTTATTGTTCATTGCACTCAACCTAACCTGAAAGTTTATTCTCAGTAATTTAAATTGTAATTTGAATTTTTTAACACAAGAAGGCTATAACTTGAAACATTTAAGAGAAAGCCACTGAAAAACATATGGGAAAAACCTAACGCCACATACCGGGGATAGCTGTTATTGCGCTAAAAATAGCTGTGCAATACATCGCGATGGCTGTATCGTTCAGCTCTATGTGCAAATTAAATTTTGTGTCATGTTCATTTCATGAATACTAGTGTATTGAATTAGTATAGGCTTCTTCGCTAGTCCCAACTTTGGTATGTTTCGCAGCTTAAATATGTTACCTGTTTAAGACATGGTGAGTACTTATTTGTTCGCATTTAAGTGAGCATTCATTTCCTATGTAGTTTGATGAAAATCTTTGTTGGCCTACCGAAAAATGAAAACTAATTCTTTTCTTTCTTTGCTGTTACCCACAGGTATGGCCTCACAAGTCTTAGTCTACCCACCACATGTTTATCAGACCCAGACAAGTGCCTTTTGTAGAGTGAAGAAACTCAAAGTTGAGCCCAGCAGCTGTGTTTACCATGAGAGAGCCTACCCACGGACCTATTTGAATGGTAGAAGCCTCGGCATTGCGAACCCCACGAAAAGCATTTGTTCGTTTCAGAATAAGGACTCGGCGTGCGATAGACCCCGCAACAGGCACAGTCTTTTGTTTCAGGAGGCGTCCTTGAGAGGTGCGCACCGCAAGCAGCCCGGGACAGCGGCACAGCCCCAGGAAGGGGGGGTCCCCTCGCAGGGCAAGGGGCAGCTGAAGGGGGGAAGGGAAAGCAGCAGTGGAGCAGTGGGAGGTGGTGGCGGAGGCGGGGTCAGTGGGCCGAGCACCGGAGGTGGCGGGGGCGGAGACGGAGACAAGGACGAGGACGACGACGCGGCTCTGAACTCAGCACACGGCCCCCAACGATGTGGGCTGAAACGTAAGAGCGAGGAGCTGGAGAACCGAGAGAGCGCCATGCAGATATTGGAAGACCTGTCAATGTTGCCTGCAATGTTGCAAACCAATGTGGGAAACCAAGTGGGTGCGGGGGCTGGTGTGGGGGCTGGGGCGGGGGTGGGGGGAGGGCCTTCCAAGCAAGGCGGGGCTGGGGGCGGAGCAGGCACTGGGGACGGGGACTACCAACTGGTGCAGCATGAGGTGCTGTGCTCCATGAAGAACACTTACGAGGTGCTGGACTTCCTGGGCCGGGGCACCTTTGGCCAGGTGGTCAAGTGCTGGAAGCGCGGGACGAGCGAGGTGGTGGCCATCAAGATCCTGAAGAACCACCCATCATATGCGCGGCAGGGCCAGATTGAGGTGGGCATCCTGGCCCGGCTGAGCAGTGAGAACGCGGATGAGAACAACCTGGTGCGCGCCTTTGAGTGCTTTCAGCACCGCAACCACACCTGCCTGGTGTTCGAGATGCTGGAGCAGAACCTGTACGATTTCCTGAAGCAGAACAAGTTCAGCCCACTGCCACTCAAGGTGATCCGGCCCATCCTGCAGCAGGTTGCCACTGCGCTGAAGAAGCTGAAGGGCCTGGGCCTCATCCATGCTGACCTCAAGCCCGAGAACATCATGCTGGTGGACCCGGTACGGCAGCCCTACAGGGTGAAGGTGATAGACTTCGGCTCGGCCAGCCATGTCTCCAAGGCTGTGTGCTCCACGTATTTGCAGTCGCGGTACTACAGGTAAGGTGGACTGCTGTGGCTGCGCAGTGTTTTGAGCTTGGACCCAGGTTACTATGGTGAAATTGTTCACACCTTTTGCTGTGCTTTCAAGTACAAGTGGCACAAGCTGTTGAAAAAGTTCTTGTTCTGTGGCTTCTCTGGCCATGGAAGTAAGGAGCACCTTCTGATACTGCATGGACATCAATTCATGCCGCACATGGGCTTCTTTTATTATAATCAGTTTATCATTATCTTATGATTATTGAATTTTTAAAAATAATTTACCTAAATTATAGTCACTTGTGCTCAGTGTCTGACTGCCAGTGTCTGGGTGAGGATGGCACCATTGCCTGTACTTCCTGTCTGAACCATGAGCACCATTTTTAACAAGACCAGAGGCAGGAAAACCACTCTTATGAAGAAAACATTCCTGTACTGTCAATACCTGCTGATCGACCTCAGAGAGAATGTAACTAATTTTACTGGAGGAGGGGAAGCCGTACCTGTTCCTGCTCTGCATGGGGAAGGAAACAATGTTCTACAAACACTCAACATGTGCCTTTCACACAACGGGCTGAAACGACAGGATAACGTATACAACTGACTATATTATACAGCTCACTGTCGTCAGTAAGTTAGAAACCAGCAGAAACACTGACTGCTATATATAAGGTGTGACTGTTAATTAGTAGGAACGTGCAATGAAACATAAGGTTGTCACCTCATGAATTTATATTTATCTGTCCATTGTTTAAAAGCTGTTCGCTGTTAAAGGTGCAGTGGAGGAATGTCTTAAAGGAGAAATTAAATGCTACATATTTCTGTTGTAACACTTCTAGAAACATAACAAAGGTCTTCAGTCGGCTATAATCTCTACAGCAAACTTTGTATCAGATTTCCATCGGTTGCACCCCAAATGGATGCTGTTACATAACTTGCCAGCAGAGCAAACAAGTTTATACGAAGGAGAACGCTTTTAATGTTTAGCTTTTTTCTAAATTGGCAAATGGAAAGTTCTCCAGGAGAAGAGTTACTCTGTGTGGACGCCCTTGTGCGTGTAAACATTTGAAACGATGGCCGACATTGCATAACTCCCAGGACTGACCTATTTAAGTCAGCTGTTTTGGTGTAGTACCTTCCTGACACATTCTTAGCCGGATGGGAACATGTGCAAGACCAGCTCCCGGCTCACACATACGTTGTGCGCAAACCAGCTAGATATAGCAGGGAAGAACAGTGCAAGTAAACATGCTGAGAGACAGGAAAACCTGCTCATGCACACCATGTAATAAGTTTTTTTTTCCTCTCCTTAGAAAGGTCTAGCGTGGGAATGGCTTTGTTCTCTTGCATTACCCTCAGGGAGGTATGTGTGCATAAGTATGAAGGGTCTGGGTGGGCCCTGACTGTGCCGTGGATTCTTAAAAAAATGTGGACGGGTGTGTTTGGTGACAGACAGTGTTTCCCTCACCCCCTGCCTAAGAAGTTCTCCACAGCCACTGTCTCGGAGCCTCCTGTCTCTAATTAAGCCAGGCCCATTGTAATTAAGAGCTGCCGTGGTTCTGTGAGGAAAGCACTTCATTACTGCGGGTGTGGAGAACGCCATCCTCCCCTTCTCTGGTTCAGTTCTTGCAGTATCCTGAGAGCGTGAAGTGTCCACACGCCCAGATGTGGGAGAGCAGGCGTGGCCAGTGGGCCAGTTTTCGCTGGCATTTTCCCCTGCTTTACTCCCCCACTGAGATCACGTTGCACATCAGGAAAAGTACAGTTTGCCAGTGTCACCACATTGTGGCCTCTGTGGTGGGGTTAGGCAGAGATAAAGAAGAAATGGGGCACACGTCATGTGTCTAGCACTGGCCTTCTACTCACAAGGTCTCCCCAAGTGAAATAGGATTGCAAGTGGCAAGAAGACTCCTATTTCAATACTCATCTATGAGATCACCAACCAAACACTATCAGTATTCAAATGCTACTGAATTGACAATAAAGAAAAATCCATAGT
Source organism: Megalops cyprinoides (assembly GCF_013368585.1). Lineage (NCBI taxonomy): Eukaryota > Metazoa > Chordata > Actinopteri > Elopiformes > Megalopidae > Megalops > Megalops cyprinoides. The sequence goes on from NC_050595.1 coordinate 32,782,535, forward strand.
TTATATTCATGAGAGGGAGCCTAACAACCCACGTGAAATCAAAGTTCTGTAATATTATGAAAATTCCAACCTGAATGTGACTGAATACTGATCACTTTACAGCAAGTGATAATGTAGCCTGCAGAGGAAGAACATCAGTTTCATGTAGTTCTCAGGGAAACAGCCAATTAGTTATTTGAATATTTGGTCTCGGGAGTCATTTTTGTTCATCTTATTGCTCAAAAAGCATAGCCCAAATTACAACAGTGATGGCATGGTGTGGCCCTGGTTTCATAGACGGTCAGGGCAGCAGGGGTTTGTGGGTATAGCCAATCTGTTGAACCCAGCTGCGCCGACCTGGTGATGAATAGTGAGATAGGAGCTGGGGCTGGGCAGTGTGTGGTTCCAGAACCATCCGGAACACAATGTGTGTCTTGTGTATTTCAGTCAGACCCGGCCTCTGAATGCCGGCCTTTATTCCCCCGTCAGCGGAACGCTTCTGCAGGCCATCTGGGGTTTAACGGGTGTATTTACCCATCTTTCCTCGTGGGCACAGCAAACAGTAGGCCCTGTGGGTGTGTGTCCTCCCTGCTGCAAACAAGGCCGCTGTGAGGTCACACATGCACTCTGAGCTGTCGTGCACAGTGATCAAAGCAATCCGCGCCTGCTCCAGTGGGCTGGCAACTGCACCCAGATAGCTGGAACCCCAGTGGACTGTGGTTGTATGCCTGCCCCTATCCTGCTGAGGAAGGCCTGGTCACCACCTCGGGTTTATCCGTCTCCTTATGTGCTGTGCGTCTCACTGTCATGTGCTAACCCCCTCACCCTAGTTGGGAAGGGTCTAACTCCTCATTTTAACCAGTAAACTGTCATGAGGATGTGTAAGTGGTCCTTTGGGTGACATAATTTTAGAGCCTTTTCCTTCACAATGTTGAAGTGATCATTCGCTGTCCAACATTTAACATTCAGAAGTGTCTGCAAGTGCAAACTGCTGTTTACGCCCTGCTCTATTAAGAGGGCATATGGTTCTGCTATCGACACAGTGACCATTACGCGCAGCAGCCCGACACCCTTGAGCTCTTGGCATGGCGTGCTCTCCAAAACATTAAGCATAACGAGCTCGGAGAGGTGCAGACGTTTCCCTCGTTTAATTCCATTGTCCTGCTGAATGGGAGAGATTTACAAGTTCACTGGCTGTGCTGGAAACTTGGCAGCAGCAGTGGTGCGTACACATTTCAGCCGGGTAGAACCAGACATTTAGCCCAATCAGGCCAGCTCTGCTGAAAGATACGGTCACCTGTCCACCCCCCACCCCCTGCTAAAAGAATCGCATGTGGCTCTTGCATACTTAGAAGGAAGTTTGGCCATTCCTCAGCTGAAAGCTGTTTTATGGAATTATGGCTCTGATCTCACTGCTGTTGCCTGGTGTAATTCTCAGATGTGGGAGTAGCTCAGCTCTGTCTCTGTCACCCTTTCAACAGACCTGCATGCATTGCAAATAACATTGACCCAGCTTGCCACTGTATCAGAACCCGACCCTGTAGTATGTTTTTCAAAGACGGAAAATTGGGGTCAGCATGGAATGAGTCCCACAGCTGTTACTCTGTATTCTGTTCCATGAGGCCTCCTCAAGCGCAGCAAATTGGCATTGCATTTGAATAATTAATGAAACGTGCTCACCGACCCAGGCCACAGCACGTTGTAAAAGGGGTGCATGCAACCCAGAACTCTCCATGACCCGTTTGTGGCTGCCTGCGTCTGTTCGGTTTTCTAGGAAGACGCTGGTGGTTACCATGCACTCTGGCTCAAATTTATCAGAGCTATAGAAACTGTGTGCTCAGGTTGTCAGTGGAAATTACACACTGTGGTGCAGGCCGGTGCTAACAGGCCCCAAATGTAGGTGACACAGCTTTTCTTTCCTTGAAACAGGTGTGTTGACGCTGAGCAGCCTGCTCTCTCATGGCAGTGCGTGACTTTAGGTTGAATAAAGAGAGCCCCTTCTTATTCCCTGTGATGTCAGAATGCAAGTTTATCCTGTAACGTGCATGCCATAGCATTGCAGTACATGGCACTAATGGAAACGGAGAGGTCCGGACACAATGGGTGTGTTGAGACTCCTGTGTCAGATGAGGAAGCTGTTGTGTAACATGGCTGGGTTACATCATATGTTGAATTTATGATACCGACACACTCTTCACACTGTGTATTGCTCAGCAGTTCTGCCTGTTCCGTTGGTTAACTGTTTCTGCACAGCTGGGTCCAAAATGATAGATATCACTCAACCTGTAAGATGGGCATCACATAAACATGAAGACAGGTGGTGTCGTCAACATAACAATTAGACTTTATTTCCTCAGCATTAAGAAGGAAGCCAGCATGGAGAAAGCAGCAACTACAGCTGGAACAGGAGTGAGAGAGAGGAATGACATTGGCTGTGTGCTGTTAAGAGGCTGTTCTGCCAAGCTAAAAGTGCAGCTCGACACACACTGGCTGCTTGATCTGTCATTAACAGGCATTTTGCCTTGCCTTGCCGTTGCTCATGGCTGGAAGAGAAGCAAGGCCAAACACTGCGCTCATGCTTAAATGTGTATCCCCGATCCTTCACACAGCTCTGTCATTCACAAGCTTACTCACTCACTTCTGGTAAATGCATACTATTTCAGGAAATAACTGAAAATATAAATGTGTAATGTACTGTGTGTGACACTGGGAGGAAGTTAAGTATGGGGTACCGCTGCCTAGCATGAACAGAGATTGCCAAGTTTAATTTTACAGCACTGTTTATCTTATTAATACAATCTACTGCACTGTGTCACCGGCATGTAATCGACTACAGACAATGCGAATGGTAATGCGCTTCTGAGGAGCTGCACTAATGCAGCGCTTTGATCGCCTAGAAACTGCTTGTTTAATGAAAGTTAATATTTAATTTAGTCGGGGACATTTCGCCAAACCGTGAGGGGAAGCAGTAGTGTGCTGCTCCCCCATGACGGTGTGGGGGATTTTCCATACTGCTGATGGAAAAAGTTCCATTGAGATGGAGGTTTGCCACGTGCGCTTTCCTAAGAAACGATAGTGTGATTTCCAAGTGACTTTCTCCATTTGCACTGTGAGAGCATTGACACAATCTGAATGTTTTTATTATTCATTTAGCTGACTATCAAGCAGAGCTGTCTTAACCTGTATGCACGTTAATCCAATCAAGGTTAGCAGTTGTTTTGTCCTTGACTTTTCAGCTTGTTCCCTGTAAATGAGTATATAATTTCTTCCTCTGGCTTCAACAGCCTCTGCACCGTGGAACTGTCAACCTTCAAAGGAAGTTATTACAAACAGGAAGTGCATTCTTGACTTCCTGTGCTGTGATTCCTGGGGTCAGATGTTTGGGGGGGAAAGATGGACAGTTGCAGAGTGGGTAAAACACTGCATGACAAGACAGTGATCCAGCCCACTGCTGTTCCTGCTTCTCCACAGAGAGCAATACCTGCTTAAAATAGCCAATGGGAGGGGGCCAGAGCATGTTACTATAGATGGTGAGGCCCTTTGGCAGGGCAAGGCAAGTTAAGCAGAGGTAAATGCTGGAGAGGCCAGTCTCTCGTTCAAGGTCGCCGTGTTCCAGCATTGGCTGATTTTCTTGTTTGCTGTCGCGGGGGGCAGTACATGCCTGGCCTTTTTTTTTTGCCCGAAGGCATGATACTGTTTAGCATACCCTCTACTTTCCCTCCTCCTAAGCCTCCAAGTTTACAGTTTTGTTTTGGTTTCTGCAGAGGAAAAAACAACTTTCTTGCCATTTATGAGGTGGTTATTAGCTCAGTGTTGTCAGCCTCGTGCACAACAACTGACCAGTGCATCCACTATTGTGTTGTTTCTGCCACACTGTTGCTTCCTCGATTCTGTCAAGCCTGTAATGGCATGCTTCAGGTTAGTTCTGAAATGGCAGCACAGAGGCTGAGGATTGAACTTGTGCTCGGGAACAGGTTAAGCTTTCACAATGCAGCAGCGGACAGATTTTCAGAAGTGCAAAGTCGCGTTCAGTTACAACTGATCGGTCTTATTACCTTTTGAGGCTTTTTTCACCACTCCTGCTCCCACTCTCTGTCGGGTTCTTGTTAGCACTCTTCACGTGACTGAGAATCCGTTTCTTGGGGCAGTTGAACACAGGCAGGGCGGGACCCAGAGTGGGCCGTGCATTGTTTTGATTGGGGCAGCCATTATTTGGTCCCCTCCGTGTAGACCCGCCGCTGTCTTAGCCTTGGGCTGAAGCCAGTACCTCATTGCATTACTGCCGTGTTTCAGAGTGGAGAGATTTGCATTTGTGAGGTGGTGTTCTGCCTGGAAATGTGTCCAAGTGAATTATTCAGCCTCCTCCCCTCTTGCACATCATGGCTTTGTCTCCTCGGCTAGGATTCACCTGGTGTCTTTTTGCACAGGTTCTACGTGTCATTTTGGAAATGCCCAATCAATAATTCAGGCTGCCACCAACCTGCCGGTGTAACAGTGGAGCCAAGGGAAGCAGAAAGGCTATCTATTTAAGACTCTTGTTTATTGTGTGTTTTCTGAAACTGAGTTTGTCTTTGCAACAGTTTTTAAAGCACATACAAATGAACACATCAAAGCCCCGATGGCTTTGAATTGTTCATTTCAGATGGTGTTAAATACTGCATATACATAGGGGTATTAAGGTTGCCAAACATCTTGTCTTCAGTTCGTTGAATTCTTGTTTCCTTGGCTGAATGTCAATCCTTGAAGAAACGTGGAGATACTCATACCATACTATATAATGCCACAGGAGATAAAAGGACACAAAGCTTTCATGGTTTTGCTTTTAAAAAAGCTAGGGAAGAATGTATTACCCCTCTGTTCAACCAAAGCTGTGCATTTACTTTTGCTAAACAGGTGGGGGGAAAACCAAGCACACGAGGCTCGACTGCATTGCATTTCCTCGTAGCAGTATTTCGAAGTTCTGTTTAAGGCTGTGACTGTAATGATTTTTTATTCCCGCGGTAATAAAGAAACAAATTACTGCGATTTAGCGGTAAAAAAAAAAAAAAAAGCCAACCCATAACATTTGCACATGAACAACTTGTTTATTTTTCTGCAAAATTCTCGGGAAGGCTGATTACAACTTAGAAAGTGATTGCAAACTTACAAATATTTTACATTTTAATATTTTTACATTTAACATTTTAATCTTTTACATTGTAATTCACATAATTCTGTAGGCTATACAATAATGGCGTCTGAAGCAGCATGAACAGGTAGGCTATATGTAGCCGCATTGTATAAAGTGCTGCAAAAAAAATCGAAATGTACTCATTCTTTATATTACAGTCTTTTTATTTTACATGGCAAACGCAGATGTGTTGAACGGCAAATTTGGTTTTAACCCTTTCGCACCTACGGTCACACCGGTGTGATTAGCTGTTTAGCGCATATGGTGAAACTGGTATGATTAGAACACTAGATTGGAGAAATTTTAGCTAATTTTAGCATTGAGGAAACAGCGATTTCACTCTAAAAATATAGCAAATGCTAACTGAAATCTATAAGAAACTTAACGCAAATGAAAACATAATGAACCATGTAAGGTAACCCGCACGCTACATACCATAACAAATAAGTTACATGCGAAAGGGTTAAAACGAAATTTGCCGTTCAGCACATCTGCGTTTTTCACGCCTTTCAGTAATTCAGCCAGGTAAATATCCGCGCTGGAATTACTGAAGGAAGTTGCGGTCAAACCTGATAATATGATTAATTTGCGTTAAAACATTAACGCCTTAAAGTTTCCAGATTAATCGCAAACGAGCATTAACACGTTAACGTTGACAGCCCTAAAATAAATAAATAATTGCGGTGATGCAGTAATGAGCTCAACCCCGCGGTAGGCGTCTCATGACCGCAGTATTGCGGTGATGCGGTTATCGTCACAGCCCTAGTTCTGGGACACGGTTCAGCTGTTAATGAATCCTTCATGGCTGTTAACAATTCATGGGGTTGGGAGCAGCGCTGGGTCTTGTCGTGGTGTGTCAGAGAGAAGACTCTGGGAACTACTGAGCTGGGGAAGGCCTGAAAAAGTAGAACAAGTGGCCTGCCTTGGATCCTGCCCCTTTCTGTCTGCAGAAGAGTCTAGGGGCACAGCTCGTACAGGGAACAGTTACATAAAGTGTCCTAAAGCAGAAATGGTGATGAATTGAGCATCTACTTGCAAAATGCTTCCAGTATGGTGGCGAGCACTTGTCTCAGGCTTATGCCTTTTTAGTTTCTTGAATTCTAGAATTCTAGAAGCAACTCTTCAGACATTAGCCATATCGCTGAGCTGAAAGTCCAGCTCTTCTCCACTGGCTTTGAAAGGTTCAGGTTTATGAATAGGTGGTGTTAGTCCAAAACACTAGGATCCACTTGTGGTTTACAAATTTGGCCAGCCATGAATTCCAAGGTTTGTCAGTTGTATTATATCCATGGGCATGAGCCAGAAATACTTGCTTTCATATGTGCTCATACACTTAATAGGTAGTAAAGGTGATACAGGGATGTTATTTGTAGGTTAGAGCAGAAGTGTGCAATACTTAAAAGAGAACCCCTAGACAACAGTGCATTTAAAGCACCAGTACATCCCCACTCTACACTGAGATATCCCATGTATCTTCTGTTCTTGTGAAACATAGTGTACTACCTGTTGATTTGTGACTGACAAAGATTAGAATGATAGTGGGTGTCATCTGTTTTATGGTCTTGCTTGCGTTCAGTGTTGTATGCCTGTGTAAAATACTGCAGATTGAATTCCCCCACATTGCGTAAGGGACAAAGTCAGAAACGGGCTACCCGGATTCTCAGATTCATATGGGCTACCTTACACTAGCTTGTGGAATCTTTAATTCAAAGGGTGGGAAAAATGCTCCACAACATTTAGATTTTCTATGCCTTCCTGACATCTGTCTCTTTGGTTGCTGATTAAAGGCAGTCTGCTGCCTGTTCGCACAGCACTGCAGGAATGTAATATTTATCAGAGACGTTGGGAATGATCGATGAGAAGACCAATAATGCAGCTCATCCATTTAACATATTTGTAGTCAAACAGGGCCAGTTCCTTGTGTAAAATGGAAACTCATATTTTGTAGTATTTGAACTTGATGACCAGCTTTTTTCTCGTTCATGGAGGGCACCGATACTATACAGGGTGGTCTGTGTTAAAGTATTTCCCTGCTGGGCTATAGAGAATGCAAAGTTGATGTCAAGTTGTGTTGAATTTTGTTTACGCGCCATCTTGTGAGGATCCCGCTGCCTTACTGTTCGTGAGTTGGAGGCTGTGTTTTGATTTTCTGTCGTGATTCTGAAAAACGTCACCATGGTAAGTCAGTGCTGCTGTAACAAGAACTGCCATAGTAGGTCACACCATCATTCACAGAGAAAACTGGACAATGGAATGCGTTTTTTCGCCTTTCCTACATGGAAAAACACGAAGGGAAGCAGGTTGAGGAGGTGACGAAGACACCGGATGGCATGGGTAGCTGCAGTAAGAGTGAGGTCCAAGATTATAGCAAATCTTTGTTATTAATAATGTGACTGATCAAAACCACTGCCTATGTCTCAATAAAACAATCACATTGCTGAATGTTTTTGAAAGTTTTGTTTGGTTTAATCATTAGGCCAAAAAGAGGAGTGCCACCTTACCATTGCAAGTATGACTGTGTTCTTGCAGTTTGCCGGCTTGTGAATTAGCAGATCTTGCACCCAGCCACTGCAAAACTTCATGAGCTTCTAGGGATTTATAACTTTTAAACTCACGCATAGTGTATGCACTCAGTCCAAAAACAAGATAATTTACAATGTCCGGGTATGTGAGTGGAGTGGAGGGCTGTAATCCAGCCTTGGGCTGCCAAATCATATCATATATGGATATATGTTATTTATCGTTATTAGTTTGTCCAAATACTGTTGCTTGGCATTGCGATTTAATTCCTCCTGGTAGGTTCCCTTTTCTTTCTCTTTCTCCTTCTGCATCTCTTCCCTTCATCAGATTTGAATGATTTAAACAACTTTTTAGCCAAACAAGACAAAAGGTATGCAGGTGGCCACCGTAGCAGGCACAGGTAAACGGAGCGTGTTCCTCACAAGATGGGGCCCCTGTCCCAACATGCAACACGGTGTGACGTATGTTCACATTCTCTATTTTTGCTTTTCCGACATGCTGTTTCAAGTTATGCTAGATACAGTGAGGTGCGTGCCTGTGAAAGCAGTCTAACTGGAGAGTGGAGAAAGAGGTGAGGCCTGGCTCCTTCCTGTAAGTGGTGCTTGTGTAAATTTTTTTTTGGTTGCATCCCTAAATGTCAACCAGATGTGTTGCAAGGCTTTTGTTTTTGTTTGGGCCGAGCACTGTTTTAATTCCTGCCACATTGAACCAGGGTCCCTCCTAAAATGGTCTGGAGTGGAAAGCTTAATGATAGATTGTGGATGCGGTGGATGGGGGAGACGGCAGCCATTCGCCAGTCAGGACCCCTCCCTGTCTGACACCTCACGTGTCACAGACTTTACTCTCTCTACCAGCAAAAAAAAAAAACCCAACCAGGGAACCACATTTACTAGTGGTTCAAGGGATGTAACCATTAGCAGACTCTCGTAAATTTCAATTTTTCTACATCATTGTGGTGAATTAGTGTAAAATGGGTGTTAATGGGGCTGGAAGGTTTGTTTGATAAATTTGTTGGCTCCATTTTCTCTGGGCTACTTTGTAGTAAAGCAGCCCAATGCCTTTTGCATTTTGTTAAATCAGACCATTAAATTATGTCTTTGGAGCTGGCTAAATTTGTGTAAGTCTGCTGTCAGGAGTGTGCTATAAATAGACTTTGAAGCAAAATGAGACAAGACAGCTTTAGACTTGGCACATTAGCTTTGAGTAGTGAAACAGAAGTGATGTTTCCTTTTTTAGGTTTTCACATCCTCCATTTTTGGTGCCTGCCGGTCTACCCTATTGGAGTAAAAGTATTGCAGAGATGGATGTAGCACTCCCAATGCATGGCACTTTGAGCTTTTCAAGCAAGTTGAAGAGCAAGTTGAAGGCTTCCAACGGGCAGAATGTACTAATCTGCTTCTGGTAAAACCTGTACAGGCCTAATTCAATTAAATTCAATTCAATTTTATTTGTATAGCGCTTTTTACAACACAAGTTGTCACAAAGCTTTACATTTTTCCCAGGCCTGAGACCCCCTGAGAGCAAGCCTAAGGCAACAGTGGCAAGGAAAAACTCCCTATCAGGAAGAAACCTTGAGCAGAACCCAGTTCAGAGGGGGAGCCCATCTGCTTCTGGCCGGCACTGGGCAGATAGAATTACATAGAATACTTGAAATTGTACAACGTACTTTAAGACATTTGAGTTTTGATAAAAAGTAGTAAATAACAGTAATTATAAAATGTATCCTAGAGAATGTCCGGTTCTTGGCACGCAGTTAGCTTGATAGGCAGGGCAGCGAAGTAGCAGGACTGGGTATCGGGGTATGATGCTTGGACTACAGCTCTTGGCAGGAGCCCGGAGCAGGGACAGGAAACAAATAGAGAACAATGATTAGTGGATGGTAAGAATGACATGAATGTACAGAAAAGAGGCAGGAGAGGAGGGGCAGGGAAAAAAGGTGCCAGTGTGCAACAAGGAAAAAACCCCGGCAGACTAACTTTATGGCAGCATAACTAGGGGACGGGAGGCAAGGAACCGGCATGTTCCATGAGGGCGGCCCTAAGGCAGTCAACACCAGTTCATGGCAGAGAGTCCATGTCATGACAGCAATGACCATTTAGTCCACCAGAGACTCTATGATCCACGCCAGCACCAGGCCATGTCCCTCAGCTAAAGGATTTACTGTATAGATATGTTTTTAGCCTAGACTTAAAGGTGGAGAGAGAGTCAGCTCCCCGAACCTCGGTAGGTAAGCTGTTCCACAGGAGAGGGGCTCGATAGGAAAAGGCTCTACCACCTATAGTAGTTTTGCCCACTCTTGGAATGACGAGAAGCCCGGCATTTTGGGAACGAAGGGCTCCTTATGGAAGGTATGGATGAAGAAGGTCCTTAAGATAGGGAGGGGCAAGCCCATTTAAAGCCTTAAATGTGAGTAAGAGTATTTTAAAATCGATCCGGTATCTAATGGGTAACCAATGGAGAGAACGGATGATATCGCCAAGAGGCAACATGTATAATGAGAAAAGCAGAGGCCCAAGCACAGATCCTTGAGGTATACCATATCTTACTCTGGAACGAGCAGAAGATTAATTGTTAATGGAGACAAACTGATATCATTCTGATAGATAGGACCTAAACCAGGATAGAGCCTGTCCACTTTTGCAAACCAGGTTTTCGAGGCGGTCGAGGAGGATACCATGATCGATGGTATCAAAGGCAGCACTCAGGTCAAGTAGCACAAGAAGAGCGGTACAGCCATTGTCGCAGGAGAGTAGAAGATCGTTGAGCACTTTCAGGAGAGCGGTTTCCATACTATGATGAGGTCTAAACCCGGACTGAAAAACTTCCAAAATGTTGTTAGCATGTAAAAATGCAGAGTTGCTTTGATACTGCTTTTTCCATTTTTGAGAGGAATGGAAGATTCAAGATGGGCCTATAGTTTAACAGGTCATTGGGATCTAGATTGGGCTTCTTCAGAATAGGCTTGATAACTGCTACTTTGAAAGACTGAGGTATATTTCCAGACGTAAGGGAGGTGTTGATAAGATTTAATAACGATGTGCCAATTGCAGGTAGTAGCTGTTTTAGAAAGCTGGTTGGTATAGGGTCTAGTTGGCTGGTGGTTTTTAGATAAATTGATAAAAGAAAGAAATTCGCTAAGTTCAATGGGTATAAAAGAGTCAAAGCGCGAGGCAGGTCTAATAGACGCTTAGACCGATATGCCTCAGCAGTGCTGTTTCACTGCTGAATTCTGTCATTATGCTAGTAATATTTTGACCAGGAATGACTGTAATCTCATTCAGTCCTTCTGACCTCTTAAGAGATACAGTAATCTCAGATAGCAAGAAGAGCCTCAGACGCTGAGTCTGCTTGGATGTTAGCTGTTTCCAAAGAGCAAAGCCAAATGTTAGAGGCACATTGGAAGCCTTTCCTTGCATTATGTAACTATTATTCCCATGTCATCCAGTTCCATGCAACTGTCCTTGTGTTCTCACTTGACCTGTCACTCACAGCTAGCCCCACGCTTTTAAAGGGACACTGCCAGACGGCCACGTCTACTCTTGTCCTGTTGTCCTGTGGGGTGATTTTGGCTAGGGCACAGTCATTCACCTCTGTCACAGAACAGCGGACTCCAAGCCTGTTTGAATTCCACTCCACCCCGCTGCTCAGCGTATCTTTTCCACTAACCCGAGAGGGCCAAGGGATTAGAAACCACATCTTTCCTCTGCCTTCGTTTCCCAGGCTTTGATGTGAAGTACAGCACCCGGTGAGACGTGAGATGGTCTGGAATGCTCCATTGAGCCAAAAATATCTCAGAACCGATTTACGTCTGTGACGATAAAGGAACCCTGTCATGATGAAGGGAAAGGGTGTGTAAAGCAGGGGCGGAGTTTTCTTTCCCCGCCTCCTGTGAAGCATGGTGTTTGTCCCTGCTCTGGGCTGCTTTAGTTGGATCGTGGTTGTGCTCTGGGCTTGGTGGCGTCAGGATTGAACTTCCGTAACATTTCACTGTAGAGCCAGCACTTCAGCCTGTGAATAATTTAGGTTGCGGGATGGATGTGCAGGTTGCATTTCCTGGATGGGGTAGCCCAGCCATGGTGCTGGGGGGAGATGCTGGCTATAGTCTGCTCAGTGAGATGGCCCGTTGCCAGTGTGCTTGTAAAAGAAGGAGCGGCATAGAATAACCGCAGTACTATATATCACTCCCAATCACTCATTAAATGCATTTGTTCTATCTCATATCAGTCATGACGTGTTGGAGCTAGGGATTAAGAAGCAGACTGACTCAATAAGGAAGTATGTCCCTCCACCCCTTCCTGGGCTGTTCTAGGGTTGGGGTGTCCCGGCATGGTTCACGTCATTCCATTCCCTGTGGTCCTCTGCTGCAGGGTATTTTACCTGTTGTTAGTCATTTAGACCCAGATCTTAACTGAGAAAATCAGTACTGCTAGTTGCCTTGCAGCTGAACTGCATAGACTCTTTAAACCTAAGAATGCTGTTTATTATTACAATAGTGTGAGAATATGTCTGTTGTTCCCATGGGCATTCAAGGAGAATATTTCATTACTACCACTCGCACAGTTTGCCTGACTGCACAACAGAGTTATGTTAGAAGGGTGGTCGACATGCTGTTCTCTCACTCCTCGACAGACTTGAAAGGTTTTCCAAGATATTTCCTGAATCAGATCCAGACATGGACTCCTCCTCCGGGCTTGGATGGCTCTCTTTCTTAAACCTCTTCATTTTGCAGGCTAGAATCTGCCTCGTTTTGACTTAACTTATTTCAGACAAAAACTGTGAAGATGTCACATGTGAAATATTTAGTCAAGCATCTCTACATTTCTGTATGTTGAGGGGAGGATTGTGTCATAGGCCCAAAAGAACTTACATCATGTCAGAGCTCTTGTCAGAGTTCTTGGGTAATGCAATTCGGTCTCTGTGGTGCCAAAGAAATTGCCAAAGAAATGGGTATTTACAGTGTGGTTGCGTAACAAGCCACTGGCATCTAGCAGCCTGCAAAGAGATGAGACCCAGGCTCTCCCAACCTGAAGAGAAAGCTTGTAAACCTATGTTCTGCAGAAATTGACGTCAGGCTCCTTTAGTCAGCATGCACCATTTTGTCATGCTGATTGTGTTTAATGCAGCTCTTCCTGTGTAACTGGATGTGCCTCCATTTGAATGGGGTCTTTGGTACTGGTCTTGTGGTCCTCTGAAGATGGAGTGCTCTGTGTGCCTGTGGTGATGTCATCTTTCACATGTGATGTAAACTGTCAAATGGTAGCGACAGTGTGGGACAGCAGTTTGAGCCAGTTGGTCAGTTGTATTTAACTCCTTTGACTGTAAGCAGTTGTGATGCCATATAATGGATGGGCACTCCAGTGGTCTGGAGTCTGTGTGAACCTCTTTCTTCTGTCTTTTATTCAGGGGGGAAGCTTGTAGGGATGATATAAAGGATCAATAACCATTTGTGTCCCCCTGGAACAAATGTGGCATGCTCCCGATTTTGTTTGCCCCAGCTGTTTTGTGCTGGAGTAGCTTTGACATTGCATTCATGTACAGTGTACTGGGGGGGAGGGGAGCGTGCGCGTAGGCAAAATGGACCTTCAGGCCACCCCCCACCTCGATGGTCTCGTCTTTTGATCTTTTCGGCCTGTAATATATTCTGACATATCAGCAGCTCTCCCGTTAAAACGGCTGTTTGTTTGCAGGGAGCAGCTCTTCCTGCCTGTGGCTCACTCCCAGGACTTTGTCCTCCGCGCGGCTGCAGCCGCAACAGATGTTGTGCTGCTGAGAGCTGCCGTTCCCCCTGCTGTGGGACTCTTCCCAAGAACAAGGTCAATGAGTCCATCCGCTTCTCCTTTTTTTAAAGTCTGAGTCGTACAGTGCCCTCCTTTTTTGTTTCAGTTCAGAGGATGATACCGTGCCACGGGATCAGTCTCTGACTCTAGTTAAGAGTACCTGCCAAATTATTGATAATGAAGATATTGTCCATTGAGGAGTCCATGCTCATACCAGTGCTTCAAATAAGTGCTGAGGCTTGACAAATGTATATTATAAGGAGTTTTTGATTGTAGCAATGTGTAAATCTGTGACTTATTGATAGATATCTTTCTGTCTGATGGTGAATAATGATTACCAGGCTGGCGCTTGTGGTGGAGAGGGTACACAAGCTGGCATCATCCCAAAATCAAGAGGAGCCCTTTTGGGAGAAGGTGAAAGCCACAATACTCCTCTACGGCATTATAGAGGCTCCCCAGGAACTTAACAGTCCTTTGCTAAAACAACCCCCATTCCAATGGGCCTTGATCAGCTCTGTTGGCATACTAGTTTGTTTATGTTACAGAACCAAAGGGAACAATTTCTAATAATTCATATTACTTTTACAGAGGACAAAAAATTGAGAGGGATGGGTGTTAGGAGAGTTGAAGCTTCATGTGACAGACTTTCGCGCGCTGCTACTGTAACTCCTTTTGCTGTTTATGCAAGCTCCTTTTTTGTAGACTTGAGCATCTCTTTTTGCCAAGAAAGTGCTGCGCAATGTTCAGCTGTCAGCTAAGCGGTCAGCGAAAATCTAGAGGGGAGACGTCCACCCAGGGAGGACTCAAAGGAGGCACTGACAAATGTGTTTGCAGTCCTGGATGAGTCTTTGAAGATGCACACTTTTTCCACACCAGGGTTTTTCCATTGCCCGCAGTGCACTTCTGAAACCTTTTTAAAACTCTAGAAAGAGCAAGACATAGGGCATGCCCCTGCAGCCAGGCAGCTTTTGAAACCCCGGCTGCAGATCCATCCAGTCTATACCTGCCTGTGACACTGCCAGACAATAGGGTTGACATTTGCTTTGTGCTTTTGCCACTGTAAAAATAGTATGGCATTATGCAACTGTGAGGGTTTTCTTTTTGTGGTCAGCAAGCTCCCATTCATGTCTGTGTAGCAGCTGTAGATGTCTATGGTGACAGTGCTGAGGATCCTTGGATGCCTGTTTCTGTGATGGCTGGAGGATCTTTGAGGGTTTCATCCTCCCCTTGATCATGGAATTTGACAAGCCCCTGTTATTCAGTCTGGTAACTGATCTCTGTTTATTCTTCCCTCTTTTGTACTGTGCTTGTGTAAGTGCCCAGATTCTCTGGGTTTTTTTATTCATTATTTCGACGAATATCTCCCTTGATCTGTTGTGGCAGTCCAGAGTTTTCCATTTAGCGCACTTTCTGTGACTAAGACCAAACATCTTTCCACTATTACTTCCTTCAGGCCAATTAATATACATCACTCCTGATTAGGAAAGCCATTTTTCAAGCCACTGTAAGCTCTTGGAAAACAGGTTGGGGGAACAGTCCGGACCTGTGGCCTTTCCTCATAAAACAGCCATTATAGGGCCTCTGCTGTTTTCCTCTTGTCACAGAGAAGGAAACTCAACAGCACTCCAGAGCTAGCTTTATTTTGCTGCCATTGGTTCTGCCAGAGGTGTTGAGACCCTACCTCAATGCTGCCATCCACTACCATTATGGACAGAGCCCTGGGCCTCTACACAAAAGAGAGGTTCTAATAGCCAGGCCCCTGAGTATCCCACGATGCTGCCGGATTAGAGGCCTATTTTTCCACTTGGTGAGGCCCACATATTTGGCCGGACTTTGGTGGTAATGAACTGCCTGGAGAAGATGTCATTATGATGGGGTGCGAGGGAACGCCAATTAGCTCCTTTTTTGATGTCCCTGTGGTGCCAGACAGAAGGGTAACATTGTTTCGGAGCCTTCATCCCAGTGCGTGTCAGCTGGCTGGGGAACATTTTAGAAAAAAGTTCTAACTGGGTTTAGAACAGGAAACGCAAGCGTGAGAAACAGGCAGATCCTCTCCACACACTATCCCTCCCCTGGGATGTACTTTACATTACATTATTTTCATTTAGCAGATGCTGTTCTCCAGGTTACAATTGTAACCATTTATATGCAGCTGGATATTTAATGAGGCAATTGTGGGTTAAGTACCTTGCCCAAGGGTGAAAAGGGCAGCCTTTCACTTACAAACCCTTCTTCTGATCACTAAATCACACCGGTACCCACTTCTAAGCTGTGTCAGTCTTTGTGTGAATGCTGTGTCTTGTAAATAGGATCTGTCATGAACAGGAACACACAATGTCCTGACTGACCTCTTGAGCCTGGTTGCGATGCGCTGTGCTCTTCTGTCCTCAAAACCGTGTGGGTATGTGGTTTCAGTCATTCCCAGCCAAAGCGACAGCCTGCATCTGTGACGAGTGCCGATATCTCTGTTCAGACACTTTTAGTTTTGAGTCATATGGAATTGCAGTCACTTCTGTCCAGCACCTTCTGCATAGCTTTAAAGTCAGAGCTGCAACCATACCCTATGGTCTTCTTACGCTCTCTTTACATAAATTGATAACATTTTTCAGGTCATTGATTTAGTTATATAGATTTTTAATAAGTCACTAGAAATCTCCAGTGCTTTACATACAACTCCTTTGTGCCTGAAAACTTCAGCCATTGTTTTGGACAGTATGAGCTGTGAATTGATTGGACTGAACTGTGTGATACTTGAAACCAGTTTACGATTACAGGTATTGTGTAAGATTCCAAGTCTTGTCTGGCTAACATGGCTAGTAGTACAAGCTCCACACAATGCCAGTGGCTATGGTAACTCATTTGTTGTGATGTAATCTGATATGTAACCTTACATCCAGCCTTAGCCTGCAGTGTAGCTGCTTCCTGACCCCGCAAGAACATGGTGTGAGCAATGATGGGTTATCGGCCTGGACAAAGCTCACCCTTCTGTACTGTAGGGTTGTATAACATAGAGGATACCCCCCCCCCCCCCAACCAGTGTGAGCGTGTGTAGTCACAGCTTCCTCTCCATTTCCAGCCAAGCACCAGACATCATTCTCAGGTTTCATTTCGCAGAAGAGCAACTCAGGAGATCCTGATATACCTTGTTGCCATGGTGACACTCGCACACTGAGTGAATCGATCCCAAGATCCTTAGGGCTCTTCTTTGGGTGACCACAATCACAATGACCTGACTGACCGTCTGATGAATAGAGCTGGAGAGAGCACACTTTCATCTGTTGAGGATGAGGGTTGTCTGTATAGTAAATATTGTCTTGCTGTCTCTTAAGTAGGCAGCATCCACTCTCTGAAAAAAGGGAACAATAGAAAAATATCAGACTGCAAGATGATGTCATTTTATTTAACTCCCTTGATAAGTCTTCTTCCTGATTTTATTGGTTAAATCTCTTGGTTGGAGTTATGTGATAAATTACCCTTGCTCTGTAGTAAGCTCTGTGGTACTCTTGAAAATAAGGGGAATTGCTCTTTCAGACAGAGCCAATCAATATGTTTAAAATAAAAGAGGAAGAAAAAAATTGGTGTGCCCACACAGAACACACTAGGTTTGGAGTAATCAATTGTGTAATGGCCTATTGCTCCATGATTAAAACCTGTTTCATAATTATCACATTAATGATTGTCACATGGTCACAAGTGTGCCATGCCTTAATAATGTTGGCTGGATGTCTTTTTGTTTAATTAGTCTGCCAATTGAGTTGCTTTAGCAAGGGGACAGCCATGTCTGTACCACAGGGTCCTCAGTTTGCAGCGTCTCTTGGTGGAATTGAGTGAAAGCTGCTACACTTTCAATACATGTTCAATACACCATTAATGGCACAGGAGGCCCAGTTGTGTTCTTTCTAAATTTCAGGGCTCCAGACTGTGACCATTTAGTCGCATTTTGCGACCATTTTTGGAGACAGTGCGACTAAATTTTATAACTACGCGCCAGTGCGAATTGCAAATATGCCCGCATATGTGACCATTTTTTGAGAGTGTCCAAGTTAAAATTTCTTGTGGTCGCATTCATGCGAGTGTATGATGATCATTAGGCTGTTTTGGTGCCCCTCCAGCATGGTTATATTAGCCATTGTGGTTGAAAGTAAGAAAAGTAAGAAGGTAAAGTTTTCTTCTTCACTGGTTCAGTCGGTCTCTCCCTACCTGCACACATGCACTGATGATGAAACACGCAAAACAGCTAATTATTTTAACCCTTTCACATGTAACTTATGTAGCGCGTGTTATGTTACATGGTTCGTTATGTTTTCATTAGCGTTATTAAGCTTCTCATAGTTTTCACTACTTTCAACCACAATGGCTAACGCAGTACCCGTGGTTATGGTACGAGGGAGGCTTAATGTTCAGATTAAAATATTTTACAAATATCAAGTCTCGAGTCACTGTCAATCTTTACATCAATGCAAAACTAGGGTATGCAAATTATTCTTCAGCATGCAAGGTCATTGATTAATACCATGCTGTACCAAAAAAGGTGCGACCAAATCATGTGCGGGTGCGACCAACTGAGAACGTTGGTAGCATCAGTGCTACCAGTGGAAAAGTTAGTCTGGAGCCCTGCTAATGATTAACAGAAGAAGCCAGTGACCTTGTTCTGAGTACCGTTTGGGAGGTCTTCTCTTGGGCAGGTCAAGTGTGTGCATGTATCATTCTTTCCAGTCTTTCATTCCCAGTAGTAACACTTAGGTCAGATTTTTTTTAATGATTTGAGCATACAAAACTCAACCAAAGTCACAGTCAGTGTGTGTGTGACAAGTCCAGCTTATATGTAGTTTGTCATAGTGTGGAGAACAAAATCTCCATGATGTCCATCCAGAATCTGGAAGGTACCAGGAAGGGAACTGCTCAGGAACACTAGACCATCTATTTGAGTTTATTTAAAGGCAATGAGTCGTGCAGCTCCATATGATGCAATACTGGAAGGTCTTAATTTTTCATAATTTGACACTGGTGTGGATCCTTACATTCCCGCAACTTGACAAATAGAGAGGTCAAGGTCTCACCTGATCTATGGCAACAACATGATGTAAATCGCACTTTACATTGAGCGAGAGTGCCCTGCTTAGTCCTGGACTCAAGTAGCAAACCACATATCTTCTGAGAATGTTAAGTACTCCATACAGAGGATTATTATCTGGCTATAATAATGGTTTGTATTTACACTTGCAAAAATGGTTGTTGTTCCTTGTTCCTTCCTAATAATCTGGTTTGGATCATTGCACAGGTATGGATGGATAAGGGGAGAAGATGTACCACAGTTTCAGGTATGAGTGGTTTGTGTACAGCACTCCTGCTGTTAGTTGTAAGCTTCGGTTACAGGCACTCAGGGAAAATAACACATGACGTGACAGACCATTTTTTCTGTGCTGAAGAGTTAATAGAAAGCTCTGTGGTGAAAGGCCTTGTGTATTTTAATGCTGGAAATAGTTGCTCACAAGGCCAAAAAGTGCTGCGTTACATCAAATTATAATGTGTCGGTGTGCTGCGGGCGGCTTCTGGAAAGGCAGGCCTGCTCTGGGGCCTTTATGTAGTAGCTGGAATTCAGTTGTGAATGGTGTGCTGTCCCTGCTGGATGTGGGTCCTGCCATGGATAAATACGCTAGGTCACATGGGGCTTCAGGTCCCAGCAAAGAGCGGTACTGCTACAGCTTGCTGTATGTCTGTGAACTCATGAAACATTTGTGCTTTTAGTAATGGTAAAAACAAGCACTCTGGTTCAACTGTAGACTGTCTACAGTAGGCGGGATTTTTTTGGATTTACTTTCCAGTGAAGGGTTGATATTGTAATCAAAGAGTATGGAAAGCCTGGGCCTACTCATTGTTGTACATAGTATTTGTGACCATTGATCAAATATCCGGCTGTATAAATGGATAACATAGTAAAGAGCTATAACCTTTGTAAGTCGCTTTGGATAAAAGCATCTGCCAAATGAATAAATGTAAATGTAAATGTAAATCTCTCTGCCAGAGTAGAGGTCTCACTGAGTCCATCTTGAGAAGGTAGAGGAGGCCTTTTTTTAAAGATTGTCATGTCATTGGAGCAGGAATCCTAGCAGAGCAAGCAACTCTTCTGTCAGTTGAAGAACTGACAAGCTTATTGCCGGTGTTCTTTTCAGGATTGGTCATGTTGAGGCTAACTGCAAGACTAAAGCTAAAACAGTAGTAATCAAAACCTGTCGGTCAGGTTTTTTGACATTATTTCGTATTTTTTCCCCCCAAAGCAGGCACCTTTATCAGAATTGAGAGACATACCTGACATGTCATCCATTTATACAGGTGGATATTTACTGAAGTGATTTGGATAAAGTATCTTGCTGAAGAGTACAACAGCAGTGCTACACCAAGCAATGCGACAACCTTTGCCTCTCAAGACATGCTTCTTTTAAATGTTTATTCCCTTTTATGCAACCTTGTTTTGAAATTGGTGATTGATGAATAATAGTGCCTGAGAGCAGGAAGATGTCGATACCCTGGCTGACCAGCTCACCCCTGTTCCTGGCGGGAGGTTGATTTAGCCAAAGAGCTTGTTTTGTCTAATACCTGTGTTTTATTTTCCTTTTTTCCCTGAAGAGTTGCTAGATGGTAGACTCAATGTATTTGTCTATGCAGTGTTTTTCATTTGCCTGTTTATGTTTAGAATCTTTACACGGAAACAGCTGGAGGCCATGTGTAATTCATAAATCATCACATTAGTTATCTAGAGTTAGCTAGCTAGTAGAATTATGCAAGCTAGTCTGCTGGTGCAAGAGATTGTGTCTAATGCTGTGTGCAAATCCAGCCCAGTATTCTGAACCCCCATTACCCCCCTGATTTGCCCTCCTTACAAGTGAAACTTGTAGTTAGTGTGTACTTCCACTTGGATTTGGTCACCAGCCCCAAGATGGCTCTGTGTGTGCTCCAGGAGGTACTTTGTGGGGTAATGAAGTGAACCTTTCCTGTGCAGGATGTGTATTGTGGGTCTTCAGGGATTCATTTTCCATTGCCTGCTCTAATTGTTGTTAACATCCATGGGGCCTTAAAAAGCTGAATGAAGCCTAAGCCAGCCAATCACCAAGGCATCAAATAATTGCTTTGGTTGATGACATCACAAAGCACAGCTGTCGGCCAGCGGGTTTAATAGTTCAGACCGGCAGTAGGATGAATAAGAGGTGCAAGCTCCTCTCTGAGTGGTCTAACCTGCCTAGATAATGGGTGGAGTCTCTGCTCTTCTCTTGCAGGGTCTTAGGGTGTACTCACACTAGGTGATCCGTACCATGCCCGAGCACGTTTGACCCCCAAAGTCCAGTTCATTTGACTAGTGTGTTCACTCTGTACCGTCCAAGGGCCCACTTGAAGAGGTGGGCTCGGGCACAGTTTGGTTGGACTCGAGCAAAGTACGCATCAGTGTGATCACCAACCGTGCCCGAGCACGGAACTCAAACATAATGTCAATGATGCGACTGTCCCATTTAACAAATATATCCATTATAGCAACAGTTTGCTGGATATCTGTTGATTACACGCCCAGTCATAACAAATCCTTTAAACTAACATTTGATTAGCTAGCTGACTTCCTTAATATAACAAGCTGGCTAACTCCAAAATGGTCTTTGATTGGTTAGTTCTGTGGTTCTATACCTAAAAATAACTCTGTGGATCCCCACATTAGCTTGATTACTAGCAAGCAAAGTAAAACTAACCATACATTACGTGGCGAAGTAAGTATTGCTGTTGTCAGGGGCTTAGTCAGGGTATCACAAATGAAACAGCCAGCCTGTTTAAGTAGCTAGTCTTCAACAATCGTTCAGATAGGTAGCCTGTTAGCTAACTAGCTATGTTTGTCAAATCTATCGCTAGATAGCTAATGTTAGCTCCCCAGCCAGTTAGCATCGATTATGCAACGCAGCGATTTTCAGTTAATCGTGCTGTATGTATAAGAAGATTTTTACAGAGGCAGCTGACATTGAGGGAGGAATTTGGAGCTTTGCTCGCCGACTACAATTCACGTTCATCAATAAGGTGAGAACCAGACCCGTTATTAACCCAGATATTCTCGAGTGAATTGAAAAGTATACTATCCAAGTAGTAATAGAAGATGTTCGTTGTAAAATGACTCCAAAACGACTCCAAATAAGCCACAAAGTAAGTACAATCATGAACTCTGTTGTGCTGTGTGAGAGCGCTTTTCTTCAACACAAAAAGTCCCAATGTGAAGACATAAGCGTGCTCGGGCCTGGAAATTTAAGTGCAATGTGAGGGTAGGCCAGCGGGGGGGTGGGGAGGGGGGTGCAATCGTCCTCAGGCACAGTACAAGGCAACCGGGCCTAGTGTGAGTACGCCCTTAGAGTAGCACATAAAATAGGATCTGCTTATCCTCTCAGTTGCAATGGCATGTGTTGGGGGCTATGTATGCCCATCTCTCCAAGAGTTGGTGGAGCTTGTATGTGAAATTGTATATATCTCTGTCTCCACACGTGAAATGGTTTCTAAATTCAGAATATTACTGCCTATATGTAGAAGATGACTATCACGAAGCAAGCCAGTGGTAGACTCAGTTCTTAGTGTTGCTTTTTCAGCAGTTGCTGATATGGTGTAAGAAAAATAGATTAGCCATTTAAAAGATATAGGGAAAGTGAAAGAAAGATCAGGGCCCAAGCAACAGTGACTATTTACCTTTGGGTAACGCAATATTGAAGATAAACGAGTACTTGTGTACTCTAAGGCGGGTTGATGTAATGGGTATGCTGACATATTGGGGACCTTTAAGTAGGGGTCGACCAATTATCTGGTCGTAAGATAATCGGGGCCGATATTTGCAAATTTTTGATTATCGGTCATCGGTATATTTTTAGCTAAATTCCCAATGAATGTGTATACTATCCAGACGCATCCCCTCTGTCAGAAAAACTGTTATTGGTATGGCTAACATTCCACAAAATTCCCTCATTGACAGACAACGTTATCTGACCTTGAAAATCAAACGTTTTTTCAGACCTGCTGCTGGAAACAAGGATGGAAGGTAAGTATCCAGCAGTGGCAGCTGGTGAGCTGGAAACAGGGGAGGCTGAAACATTACCTTTAAATCATTACTTTCAACCTGTTCTCCTTTATCCTCCTTGATTAACAATAAAACAAATAATTCACAGAATAATTGACACCAATGCATAGAGTAAATGGTTATGCTCGCGAAACAGCACAGATTGATAATAGTTTGTGTGCTATTGCAAAAGCTACAGCATGAGGTTGTTTAATTAACAAGGATGGCAGTTTTAACAGTTAAGTGTCAAGTAATCCCAAAGCTTTCTCTTAAATGTTTCCCATTATAGCTTTCTTGTGTTACAAAATTCAAATTACAAAACGGAGCTAAATTTAGTTAGATCGATTTAAATTACTGAGATTAAACCTTTAGGTTAGGTTGAGTGCAATGAACAATAATGTTTAGAACACAGACCTCACAAAAGCTGTGATGTGTCATGAGCATTTAATGTAATTTAAATCGATAAATGCCATCCTTGTTAATTAAACAATCTCACATTGTAGCTTTCGTAAGCACACAAACTGCAGACAATCTGCGCTGTTTATGATGAAAATGCAGCCTAAATGATGTATCAATTCATTTTATTTCTTACTTTATTTCATTTTATTTTATTTCTTTTATAGCGATAGGCATCTGCTGCATAGCCAAAATAAGACCATAGAGAAATTTACCCACAACGTCAATATTAGCTCCCTTTTAGTAGGCCCTGTCTCTCTCGCGTACACCGTTTCATTCGAATGTGCACACCCTCGCACACCCGCTGCAGCTCAAATGTGACCCTCCCAGATAATCTGTAATGCCAAATGTGGTCATTTTAGTTATTGCAATTTTCAGTTTATTTTTATCTTTGAGAGAGAATTTTCATTTGATCTGTTTGCTCTTTATTTAACCTTATGCCTGAAAACATATGACTAAGTAAAGAGGGTTTGTAATTAAGTCCATGTTGTCACAGCCTATTTCTTTTCACACCGAAAAAAAACGTGTTAAAAGAATTCAAATAGCGGCCTGAAATATTGGTTGTCGTCCTCTTTTTGTCACAGATAACCATTATCGTATCGGCCTTGAAAAAACCATATCAGTCGACCCAGTGGCATGTCTCACGACAGGAGCATGACAGGCCAGGGGTGTAACTCGTTTGGTGTTTTTCTGCTCCGCCAGCAGGCTCACTCTCTCAACCCCAGTTCAGGATATTAAACTTAATGAATTTAAGTGAGTGAAACTAGGTGAAATTTTTTCTCCACAAGCCCAGAGAGTCCCTTACTGTTTTTTTCTGCTGTTACAGAAGCCACGAGCACTGTTTCTTACATGTGCAAAAAAGCCCTTTGTTTAAATTAGCTTTGATTTCGGTAGGTGGAGGGAGGTCTTAATGGCTGTGTCTTCATCTGATAAAGAGCATTTGGGTATAACTGTTTTGTGTACAGAGGGCCCCAACCAACCCTAAGTGCCCTTGCAGCTGGGAGTTAGCAGGAAAGCTAATCTGATCTTGTGAAATGTACTCATTTCTTTAAATTCATAGTGCGTACAGTGCTTCCAGACCAAGGACACTCCATTGTAGTCTGTAGTGTTTTACACACCACTCCTTACTGTAACTGTCACCTCTCTAAGTAAAATATCCTTTAGACACAAAATATGTAGGTACCATAGCTAAATCACAAATACCATTGGTAAACAGTTGCAGATGAGTGTGTTTTTAGGAGCCACAGTAGCTCTATTTTTAATGCTTAGGAGTTGAAAGAAACTTTATATTTTCCCTCAGTGTGCTTTTAAGACTCAAGCAATATGGGGTGGGTTTGAGAGTTGTTGCCACGGCTGCATGTGTTCTCTCAGCTGCATCCTCTCAGCTACGTGCAAAAAGTAGCTGCTGGGGCGGGGGGGGGGGGGGTACATTGGGAAGTTTGTTTGTGGTCAGGCCCAGCTGTAGGCGGTTTGAAGATTTCTCTTTCAGTTTGTTTTACTAATCTCTCTTTCCCCCCATGAGCTTGTTTCCTGCTTTTCCTTCACCCCTTGCTTTTTAATGAGCTGCATGAGAGGGGTGGAGAGTGGCTGTTGAGGTTGGTGTTCCTTTTGGCCATTGCAGTGTTTCAGGGGGGCACATTAGCTGGACTTCAACTCCTCCATGACAGCAGCAGGCCGCCTCGAGTTGTTCCTGTGTCTCGGTTTAAGAATTTGTCTCTTTGAGCACAAAGAATGTTGTTCGACTTTGGTCATAGTGAACTTTTGGGTTATCATGTAGAAGTTTGTCAGAAATGATGCCTGACTTACTTGGGATAAGGCAGCCTGCAATGAGGGTCATTGCTCCTCCAGGCCCAGAACCATATTGAAGTCTTTTCAAGGCAGCACAGACTACAATCCTGACATGGTCTGCTGTCCCTCTGGCTCCCCCCTACACTGTGGAGCCTTCTTAAAATAGGCAGCTTATGTCTGACAGAAGACTGTACTGTAGGTCTGAAAACATGGTCAGGCAAAGGCCGAGGACCAGACAGACAGCACCCAGCACCCTCTATCTGGGAACATTACAGCTTTGTGGGACGAGGGAAAGTTCTCCCTATTGTTTAGCATTTGGATGTGCATTCGTGTGGCTGTTGCCTTTAGCCTCAAACACTTATCAGCTCTTTAGAGATCTGTCCTTCATACAGAATACCTTAAATCAGTCACAGAGGCAGAGTAGAAGGCCACTGTCTGGCTCGGGTTTGTGTACACACCCGCTAAAACAACGACGAGAATCTTTAGCATAGATGAGGACAGTATGTGGAAGTCGTAATGTCGTGTTCCTTTTTTTTCCTGCTTGTGACCAGTGGCTTCACTCCCATGTTGCTGTTCTAGGTAAGGGGATCATCAGTCCTCAGCCCACACAGGGGAATTTCTGTCTTAAAAATAGGCTGAATTCTCTAATGTGGGTTTTGTTTGTTCTCAGCATTTTGGCTTAGCGTAATCCTCCTTCACCACGCTGTCCCATTCCTCTGCCTGTGCTGTTAACGTAAAACAGGTAACCGCGGGTTCCCTGCCTCATATAGCGGACTGACATGTATTTAAAACCGGTTTTAAATTTTTCATGATATTATGTAAGACTGTGTCCTGTCATGCGTTCTTAACATGTAAATTCCAGGTGTGCTGAGTAAGGGTTTACCGGTCCTGTGAAGGCAGGTTTGGATTTTGGTGTGAGGGGCTGTCAGTTCCTTTAAAGGTGTACTGTGCTACTTTTTCACCATGTGATTTTTGCTTCAAATATGAACTGGAAGGTAGAAAGTGTGTAGCTTACACCCCATCAGAATCCTGGGAACGCAGTCTACTCAGATGAGGACGATGATTCTCTTTGTTTATTTGGGCTTGCATAACCAGTACAAACCAACATTAGTGGATGAACCCAATCAAAATCAGAAGGAATTGTTGAAGGCGATCGAGTTAGCTGGCAGTCTTGTTAACTAGCATAACTTCAAGAATAAAACATCAAGAATAATAGATACACCATCAGTAAAACCCTTTTTAAGTTGTGTTTTATAGCTTGTTTGTTGCTACTGCCTACACAATAGCTGCATTCTTCAATAGCTATCTATCTATCTGTCTATCTACGGTTTCACTTATCAGTCTGGCGACAGGCAAGCTGGTCTTTGTCAGTGTGGAGGCTCAAGTATTCTTTTTTCCAGGTTCCAGGTTCCCCATTCCAGGTTATACACATGTTGCCCCCCCCCCCCCCCGCCACATTTTTGCCAGGGGCCTCTATCTCTGCTGCTGCTGCTATCAGCCATTGCCCGTGTTTGTTGACCTGCAACAAGAAGATTTGAATGAAAGATAAACACACAGCAATAATGCACTTGCGCTTCCTGGGCAACATAGCAAATTCACGGTCAGCTGCAGATAAGCAAAACAAGGTAGCACGTGATGCAAGTTTTAAAACGTTTCAGAAATTCCATAGTGTAACATTTAAGTATTTGACGGGAGGGCATGTAAATAGCCACTGATGTGCGGATGACAGTCCCCTGCAACAGACACCCGGAAAAGCCAGTTTGCTCTCTGCATGGCACGCCAAACATTCATGCAGTTATGGAACATGGCCAAAAATAAGCCCTCAACGTCCGCGTGAGATAGGCAGGCCATTTCAATACCCAGTTATAAATACTCATGACAGCTTTGGAATGTGTTTGTCATACGTCTTTGGACGTGGGGTTTCAGTCCCCTCACACATGCATAGAGCCTGTTGCATAGGGCTCGTTATGTTTATGTCTGACTAATACCACAGGGTTTTTAAAATCTAGATTTGAGTTTGAAATCAGTCTTAGGTTCAGAATCAAATGTTTATTGTTGTGTGGGTATCACTTTTTGTATGTTGCTCTAATACTGTGTTTCCCAACCCTGCTCCTGGAGGCACACTGTCCTGCATATCTTCTATGTATCCTTCCTGCTTGACTAAATCAGGTGTGCTCAGCTAATCAAAAGTGCCACTGATGAGTTCAGTCAGGTAGGTAGAGCAGGGATAGATAGAAGATATGCAGGACGGTGTGCCTTCAGGAGCAGGGTTGGGAAACGCTGCTCTAATAGGTGGTTTGTTTCCTACCAGCTAAGGGTCTGTCTGCTTTGTGTAGTGTAGTTGAATGTGAATGATGTCAGAGGACCATGATGGCTGGTGGTAAAGTGCCCCAGCAAGATAGTTACAAGTTTTCCTGTATGCAGAGATAACCTGTGGGGGTTTCATTTGTTTCCAAGATACCCATTGTGTAAATCGTCCCAGGTGGCGCCTGAGCACCGATTTACCTGTGGAACTGCTAGCATGTAACATGAGAGGGAGAGTGCAATATGGACATGTTCCTGTTAGCCCCTGCTTGTGCTGTTGTGAGGAAACCAAGTGCACAGTCGAGTGAGCAGCACAATGGCACCCGCGATTCAGTCCCTCTGTCATCAAAACAACAGCTGCCCATTGGCTGCTTGTGGATACTCGTCTGTTAAAAGAACTTCCTCTTCAGGGCAGATGTCATGGTTGGAACTCCTTAGTCCATAGGGATACTTCCTCCATCAGTATATCACATTAAAAGGGATTGTGGGAAATTCAGGACAAAACAGGTGCAAAATGACCCAGAAAGATCAGTGCTTGTTCCTACACTATCTGTACTCACATTTTTCCACCGCACACAAGGTGTGAACAAAGCCCCGATCCAGCTCTTGTTACGTATGGCAGCAGTAATGCCAGTGTTTATCATGAATATCATGCTAACTACATCTCTTGTTTTTCCTCCCTGCAGAGCGCCAGAGATCATTTTGGGGTTGCCGTTTTGTGAAGCCATAGACATGTGGTCGCTGGGCTGTGTGATTGCAGAGCTGTTCCTGGGATGGCCGCTGTACCCTGGAGCGCTGGAGTATGATCAGGTAGTAATCCACTCCCTTACGCCCATGACTTTACAGACCAGGCAGATGTAGACAGAGCCCTTGTTCCCCCCAGTATCTTTCCCACCATTTGCTGCTCTTCAGATTGATAAATCATGCCTCCCTGCCAAAGTGGTAAAGCTGATACCTTTCCTGCTTTAGATGGGACCCTGTCCCTCCTGCAGCTTCTCCCTCTTGTTCAATCCCTGCTATTGACTCCCATCTCTGACCAGACTCCATTACAACCTCTCTCAGAGCACAACCATCCTCTGAAACAGCCTTTCTTTCCTAGAGAGGCAGCATTTAGCAGCTCTGCACAGTGGTCAGTGAATCTTGCCTCATGCTCTGAGTAACACTGGGGTATGTGTCCCCTCCCACAGAGCTCCATCAGGGGGCCCAGGGTGACAACGAGCCCTGGTTAGTTTCATATTACCAAGAGGTGTATGTATGTGTGTGTGAGTGAGTGTGTGCACGTGCATATGTGTGAGAGCTGTGTTAAGGTGGTGGAGCAGGAGGTAGCGGTTGTCCCTGTGTCTTTCCTTGCTGATGGGCCAGCTCAGCACCAAGAGATTTCACGCCTGTCCATAGTGCCACTGTCCCTGCATTCCATCCTGGACCCATATCAATCTGGAGAACCCCCCTCTGGTCGCAGGTGAGGCCTTATCATGCTGTGGCAGGCACCAGCGACATTTTGTTCACTCACTGGCCCCCACTTGCTGAATCTGCACTTGAACGGGGAGGACAGACCGCACAGAGCCACATTAAAAACACACAGATATACCCCGAACACCAGCAGCACTGACTTTACCTTGGCCTGCTTGGGTGGGTACTGGGGGGCACTGAGTGGCAAGTAGCAGAGCCTGGCACACAGTGGGCTGGGATTAGCCTAACCGCATCTCCCTGCATTATTGCTGAGCTGGCCAATCAGGACTCTGATCTGTCATGGTCCCTCCAGTCCTGCCACTAGCTCCGACTATAGGCTTGTAAATCTGGCTCCTTCCAACGAGGGAAGCTTAACCCCGTGGTTCCCTGTCTGTGGAGCCTGGGTGACAGAACCAGGACAGGGGACCACCCGGAGATTGCCCTGAACCATTGGGACTTTGTGCTGTCCCACATGTTCAGTATGTATCTGCTGGTGCTTATTTCTGTTAATGGTAAACATATAAATGCTAATCTTGTTAGTGGTGAGCATATAAACAAATGAAGATACATAGGGTCATGTGAAGCGACTAGCAGAGGCATGCTGAGAAGGGAGAGAGCAGATGGACCCTTCACTGAAATTCATAAATTAGAGTCAGCAGAAATGTTTCGCTTGTGATAGCGCATGGCTGAAATGCATGTTCTAATGTAGTAAGCTGGGGTAGTGACAGACCATCGTGGAGAGGCCACAGAGGAACTGTAACATCCCATCCCTAGGAAACTTAGGCCTTAGGTCCTGGTTAATTGCAAGGCAGTCCAGGACTGATAAGTGGACCTTTTGAACCATTTTACAGAATAGAGCTTCTGTTATGCTTGGGTTACTGTAAATTTCTTTTTTTTCTGCATTTTTGCTTTGAATGCAGTGTTCCAGCCTCCTGCATATTCAGAATTGGGAGTATTCCTACTCTTATTATCTTGATGTTCAATGTTCAGCTCTATTCACGATTTTTGTTGACCCCTACATTTATTACTCTGTGTGTGCGTCCCCAGCCTGTTCACTTAAATCTGTCATCAAGCCTTTGAGGGAGGCAGAAGGAAAGGTCCTCAGCGGTGTGGGATGACACCCATGGGATGGGGTCATGATGGCTGCGGCCAGGAGGAGTAACCGGCACTTTGCTGACCGCTTCTGGCTGCCATGGCAGCCGTGGGTCCAGTACTGTCCCACACAGCAGAAATTATTTATAGCTCAAGCCTCCCCCCTCCCTGTACCTCCATCAGCAGATTCTCACTTCAGAGGGGGGCTTGACGTTCTCCCGACATTTTGGAAACGTTGTAAAAACGGCAGCGCAATGATCTGACGTGTCAGGAGCAGCCACGGCTCTAACATGTTTACAGGACTCTCCCACACAGCGGCTAGTATGTGGCTGTCGCTGGGAGAGAGGGTGTATTCCTGAAGAAGAAAAACGTGTCCCTGCTCCCCTTCCCCCACTCCCTGTTTTTGGCCTCCTGGGCCTCTGCAAGCCAGGTCTTGTGCAGGCTCTGAGCACTCGGAAGAGCCTGGTGTCAGAGCGTTGGAAGGCTATAGGAAATCATCTCACAGGGAGGGAGGAATTACCGTCAGGGACAAGTCACGTATCCCCCTGCCCCCACCGCATCTCATACTGCACCCCCCTCCTGCACTCATACTCCACCCCGATGTCTCTAGCCCTTCAGGGAGGAGGCAAAAAGGAGCAACTGCAGCAGACCCATGGGGACTGCTGCACGGTCAGGAAGTTTGAAAACAGAAGGACTCCTCTCCCATTCATCTGCAGTGCACGCACTCTGTGGGAGAGCGTGGTGATAGGCAGCGCGCTGTGATGTTACAATTTGGAATTTCTATCTGAGGCCTGTACTTCCCCTGCCTTTTTCAGCCCATGAGGGCTTGGTGCAAAATAGCTAGCCAAGCTGGAGATATTTGTTCCTGGGAGCACATGTCATATCCTGGCCTCATATTTTCACTCATAATCAGATCATCACTGAGAAGTATATCATTTTTGTCCCAAGTGCAAGCGATGAAGTCAGTGAAACCTATGCAATAACACGTAAGCTGTTTTTTTGGGGGGGGGGGGGTTTAGCTTGAAGGCCCAATACACCTGAGGCTGCTGTGAGCCCAGAACAGCTCCAGGGCTGGGCTGATGAGAGTTGGACATTTGACCTGTGCATCAGGGTTGTCAACAAACACAGTGATATTTACTTAACGACTGCAGAGCATTGTCTTGACACACTGGGTTAGGAAGCTGCAGGGGCGGGGGAGAGTCAAGCAGACTATTTACTGTGTGGGTGACACAGTTGCGTGGTACTGTAGAAATCTAATGGAGCGCATTACATGGGTTTGAAAGCTGGCCCTTGACATGCTGCTTTCACAGTGCGCATTGTGAGAGGAAGTGAGCAAGTCGATGGGGTCCTGGTTCCTATAGTACCGAGAGAGCGTTAATCATGGGGAGGAAGCGAGAGGGGACAAGAAAGGCGCATCTGTTCCACCCCCGTCCCTGTACTAGTTTGGAATGAACAGGTCATGAGCAGTGTTTCCCACACATAGACTTTATTTGGGCGGGCTGCCCAGGTATATTAATGGCTGCCAATGTATATTTGGCGACCCGTTTTAGTATTTTTTATTTTTATTCTTTTATCGGTCCGAGAAAACAACGCCATCCTCGATCAGTTAACCAGTAGGAAATCTCCCCTTGCTCTACCCCTCCCGTACCTGTTCGTTCTGCTATCATGAGAGGGGTCTACTGACAATCGCACATGCTCTGCAGAGAAACAGAGAGAGATGTTCTCTGGTATTACATCAGAAGACACGGACGTGGTGGATGTTTTACAAGCACGGACCAGATAAAGCTAAGCTATATTTTAAAAAAATGTGTAATGGTTTGGTTTCATGCATTTACTCAGCAGATATGAATATTCAAAAATATTTTAAGAGAATATGGTGTGAGGAAGAGAGACGCAAAGCACCACAGGTAACAGGCACCACAGCCAACGTTAGCATGAAATGGCAATAAATAAATGCATAAGCCTCAATAATTACATGTGAAATCAATAGAAATATTCAATAAATCAAAATATTGTGTTAAAGATCACACATATTTGTTGTTTTTCACATGTAGTAGACCATATTAGTGCAGGCAGGTAATGCCGGCCCTTTCCACCGGCTACCGTCACAAGTATATTTCAGACCTGTGGGAAACACTGATGAGTGAAACGCCTGGCTGGCTACTGCGCTGCGCTCGGAATTTGAGGGAGGGTATTGGGATTGTTGGCTTGAATTGGAATACCGACATGCTTACCTCACGCTTCCCGAAGCAGAATGACAGGACAGCGCTAATAGAAGCTGAGTCCAATGCGGCAGAGAGGCCTGGGCCAGTGCTGTTTTCATGCCACATGTACCTAGTGTTCACCAGAGCCTGGCTCTCACATTCACCATGCAAAAATCCCGAGTGCACAGAGGGAAAAGATGCGTCAGCTTGTGTAGAACCAAAAATCAGGGAGACGGAAAGCATGTTGTGTTCAAATGTTCATGCTGGCGCAACATTCAATGCCTGAATTTCAGTTGCAATTAACAGTGTCTGGTGATGTTCCCTTTGGTACCCGACAAGTACATGCAAATAGGATAGCAATACAGAGCAGTGGTGAGGACTTTGGGGGTGTTGCCAGGGGCACTGAGGTGAAAGGACAAAAAGATGCTTAAGCTACAGAAGCAGAGGAAGGTGCTGGAAATGTTTTTAAAATTACATGTCTGTTTTTTTAGTGTTGACAGTTTAAGTCTCTCCTTTCTCCCTGGAAGAATAGTGTGATGTTAGAGTGCAGTAATCCCCACTCCCCTCCACAGATCCGCTACATTTCGCAGACACAAGGGTTGCCAGGCGAGCAGCTCCTGAACACGGGGACGAAAACAGCACGGTTCTTCTGTCGGGAGTCAGACTCCCCCTATGCAGCGTGGCGGCTGAAGGTGAGTGCTCTCTCTCCCTCTCAGGATGCGCCCAGGTCCCCCCGTGCAGAACAAGTGAGCCATTAAGCCTCTGCGTTTTGATTGGAGCTGACTCCGCTTCATTCAGATGCTTTTGCTCTGCCCCCTTTCCAATACTGCTTGAATGAGGGAACATAGTGGCACATCTCCAGTGGAGAGCAGCTTAACAGCTCTCCCCTGTACATTTCACAGAAGCTGCAAATCCACTGTACATGTCGCAAATGTATATTTTCCTGTCAAATATGGCTGCCTCAGAGTATGTGGACATAGCTATTTAAGACCTCAGAATTGCAGCGGGCCTCATCGCAGACAAAGGATTTTATTTATTTATTTTTTTCCCCTAATTAAGCCCTGCCCAACGTGACTGGCCCTCCCCCAACAGGATCACAGCCTTTAAGGGTCAGAGCCATTTGGGTGGCTTTACTCCTGTGGTCTAACCTCCTCTTCCTGTCTGCACAGACCACAGAGGAGCATGAGACAGAGACGGGGATGAAGTCAAAGGAAGCCAGGAAGTACATCTTCAGCTGTCTGGAGGATATTGCGCATGTATGTACAGGCCCAAGCTTGCAGCTGTTCTTCATTTCACTGTTGAGTCTAGCTTTATGTTCTTTGAGCAACTATATTTAAGTATAGGAGTATAGATTGGAAAAAAAAATTAAATCATTTGCATGTGAAAACTGGCCTAATATGGGGTTTGTCATAATGAGTCCAGTTATTTTCACAAAGGAACAGGATACTAAGGATAAGAGTTACTCACTGTTCCCACCCTAGGTGAACATGGTGATGAATTTGGAAGGAAGTGACTTGTTAGCTGAGAAGGCAGACCGCCGAGAGTTTGTAGGCTTACTGAAGAAAATGTTGTTGATCGATGCGGAGAAGAGGATCGTGCCGGCCGAAGCCCTGAACCACCCTTTTGTGACCATGCAGCACCTCCTCGATTTTCCCCACAGCAACCAGTAGGTGTCATCCCGCCCTAAAGCTGCACACATGTGTATGACTTAATTCAATATAGCAGTAATCAGTGTATCACCTCCAGTGCCAGCATTCATCTTCCTCTGGCTCGTGCTCGTGTGTAAGACACAGCTTAAGAGATAAAAGCTGCATTAGCCAAGCTGCCCCTGCTGCAATACATCAAATTATCCGGAGACTACAACAACTGTTAGCCAGCCCTGGTGCAACACATCAAAATATGTCACAGTTTATGTGAAACCTTGAAAAATAAATAAAATAGGCCTAATCAATGAAGTGTGTAATCATTTAAGTCCAGAGGGGTGCATGGGCCAGGACAAATGAATGCTTAAATGAATATAATTAGGGAAGGATCAATAGGAAATAGAGATAATTTGTGCATTCGGTGACTGGCAGAGAATACATCAGGTGGTCCCATGACACTTGTAAATGAAGATATATATACAAATATGTACAGGCATTGATAGCTCCAAAAAGTGTACATAAACTGTTGCTCAGAATGGCTAACTGTTTAGCTGTTGTTTGTTCCAAACAGTTGAGCAGTACTGTGTTCTTCTGTTGTAGTTATGCTTGTACTAACCTTGGAATGCAGAGGAACAGAGCTGTTTCTGTCCATTTTTGACCGCTGCCCCCCCCCCCCCCCCCCCCAGCGTCAAATCCTGTTTCCATATCATGGACCTGTGCAGGGTACGCACTGGCACCTACGACGCCATCAACCGCAATAAGACCACGTTCCTGAGACCAGTTACCTCCACCAATGCGGCCAACCTGACCATGGCGTTCAATAAGATGGGCAACGTTCACACTCAGGTGAGTGCTGGTTGCTTGAGCACAGCAGGTAGAGGAACCCTGCTCTTCAGCTCCTTAAGATGCTCATTCTGGGACATGTGGAAAGCAGCTGGGTGGAGAGGGTGGCGAGGCTTGAGGAGCACACGGGCTGGATCACGCATGCTATAAGCCATGATGCGAATGGGCCCCAGTTAGATTGTCCCGTGTAACAGGATAACAAAGACATGGTGGACAGAAACGACCTGGGAAGAAATATTTGATACTTGATCACTTACAGTTGTATGCAAAAGTTTGGGCACCCCTGGCCAAATTACTTATTTTGTTGATTTTTGAAGTGAAAAGAAATAAACACAACCTCTGCAGGACACTATTTAAAAAATATATAACATTTTTCTGCCAATGTTAATGCACAGTTACTATATTTGATGAACTTAAAAAATAGAAAAAATGTTGCTGGCATGTGCAAAGTTTTGGGCACCCTTCCAGTTGTAAAGTCTCAGAACTTAACTCATTATGCCTTAATTGACTCATTAGGACTCCTTAGGCAGGTCAAGGATTGTCATTAGGAATTATTAGCTGATAAAAATTCCAGAACTTGATAAATTCTCTGACTCTTCAAACCTTATGCCAACACTGAACAATCATGGGCTCCTCTAAGCAACTGACTGACGATCTGAAAATGAATCTAATGGATGCCTACAAAGCAGGGGAAGGCTATAAAAAGATGTCAAAGTGCTTCTAGCTCGCAATTTCCGCTGTCCAAAATGTCATTAAGAAATTGCAGATAAGGGGAACTGTGGAAATCAAGACAAGATCTGGAAGACCAAGAAAACTCTAAGGTAGAACTGTTCATATGCTGGACAGAAAGGCAAAGCAAAATCCCCATATTACTGCACAGGACCTCCAAGAAGGTTCATCTGACACAGGACTGGTGGTGCACCATTCCACTGTGCAGCGTTGCTTGCACAAACAGGATCTGCATGGTAGAGTCATCAGAAAGAAACCTCACCTGCAACCTCATCACAAAAGTCAATGTCTGAAGTATGCAAAACAACATCTAGACGAGCCAGAGGCATTTTGGAAACAAGTTCCTGTGGACTGATGAAGTATGAATCTAACTCTTTGGCCACAATCACCAAAGGCATGTTTGGAGAAAAAAACGAGCAGCATTTGATTAAAAAACACTTTGCCAACTGTTAAGCATGGGGGTGGATCTATTATGCTTTGGGGTTGTGTGGCAGGCAGTGGCACAGGAAACATTGCACGGGTAGAGGGAAGAATGGATTCCACTAAATATCAGCAAATTCTGGAAGCACATGTCACACAGTCAAGAAACTGAAGCTGAAAAGAGGCTGGCTTCTACAACAGGACAATTATCCAAAACATACATCAAAATCCACCATGAACTACTTCAAGAAACGTAAGCTGAAGCTTTTGGAATGCCCCTCACAGTCCCCTGACTTGAACATCATTGAAAATATGTGGGTAGATCTTAAACATGCTGTGCATGCAAGACGGCTGAAGAAAATCTCAGCGCTAGAAGTGATCTGCAGGGAAGAGTGGGTGAAAATTCCTAAGTCAAGAATAGAAACACTCTTAGCTGGCTACAAAAAGCATTTGCAAGCTGTGATGTCTGCCAGAGGGGGTGTTACTGAGTACGGACTTACTAGAGTGTCCAAACTTTTGTATATGCCACAGTTACTTTTTTCTATTTTTTAAATTCATGCAATCAAAAGTAGCAGTGCATTAACATTTGCAGAAAATGTCATTTTTTAAACTTTTTTGCTACAGAGGTTGTGTTTACTACTTTTCACTTCAAAATCAACAAAATATGTAATTTGCCCAGGGGTTCCCAAACCTTTGCATAAAACTGTACATCTGGTCATTTTTCTGTTTGAGGGACCAGCAAAGAGTTCAGGCGTTAAACAAATATAATACCTTAACACCTTTCAGAGAGGTATCTTCTGTATTCTTAGATAGGGGGTCCTCATACGAGTTGTCTGGGTTTGGTTGAACAAAAAATAAGATGGCTTATCACAATGATCTCCTCAAAGAGCAGTTTACTGGTATTTCCCAAGAAAGCATAACCCCGTACGGTTGCTAATGTAGAGTGTACTGCTCTATTTGGTCCTGTTTCTCGGCAGCAACAGCATGCAGTGCAGATGGGCTCACCCGTACCCTGTCCTGTGTGCCCTGTCTTTCCCTCCTCTTAGGCTTTAGCGCCATCTGCTCCCTCTGTGATGCACCCTGGGATCCCGCTGCAGACGGGGAGCACCCAGTTTGGATGTGGTGACTCCTTTCAGCAGGCATTGATCCTGTGTCCTCCAACAATTCAAGGTACGGGGCCTTCCGGAAAGCTCTAGCTCCTTTGGCTTAAGGTGGTCGAACCCATAATGGTTCTCTCAATTTTATCAATGCATGCCAAGTGAGTATATTCACCCATTAAACTAAGACTGGTCTATAGTGGGAAGAAACGTTATTTTACTCTGATGTATTGTGGAATTTTATGTGAAATGCTGAGCTTTACGAAAATTTCAAGAGAATACAGTCTGAAACAATGCAAGTGTAAGGTTTAACAGAGCAGAACCCAGAATCCTTCAGTCTGTAGACCAGTGTGGCTGCCCTTATGATATGCTGTTATGCTTGTCCAGTAGGAATCCCCCCGAACCCAAACAAGCCTGCTGGCTATGCAGTCAGAATGGACAACACTGTACCACTGGTGACCCAAGCCCCGCCCATTCAGCCCTTACAGATCCGACCAGGAGTCATTACACAGGTAAGAGAGAGACACAGGAGTCGTTACTCTTGTGAGAGAGATACACAGAAGTCATTACACTTGAGAGGGAAAGACACTGTGGCACTGTGTACATTTTCAGCCTGTACATGCATCTATGATGAGTGAGTAAACTGCATTGTACTGATGATAGCCCTGTGCTGACTTTTTTGCAGCAAACGTGGTCCAGTCGGGCCCAGCAGATTCTGGTTCCAGCTTGGCAGCAGGTGACACAGGTGGCGCCTCCAGCCACCACACTGGCATCTGACACTGTGGCAGGCCCACAGAGGCTGGGAGACTGGGGGTGAGTCTGCCAACGCAGCGTCTGAAATGTCCCCAGCTGAAATGACAGCATTCTTGCACTACACACTTCCTAGTAATCACCTAGATGAGATATACAAGAGTTTGGTCAGTGTCATCAAGGTGGAAGTGGGTATTACTGCTCATTGGCCCATAATACTGTTAGGTTCTACTTTGTGGAATGGACAATGTGATCAATGAGATTTTTTTTTATTCCTCAGGAGCCAAAGATGCACACACAAACAGCGCCCGAACTAAGACTGCCTAGGCTCAGATGAGCACTCACAGAAACACCTAGGTGTGATTAGGCCACACCTTAACAGCTGTTTATTGGGTTTAGACAGAGGCAGTGGATTACAGGCATTGATGTGTTGATGACCTTTTTGTTCTAGGACAGTTCCCGTAGACCAGGGGTCTCCAACCTTTTTTCATCTACTACTTCAGCTACTTTGAAAAAATGAAAGTGGCAGAGAGCTACTCGTGTCGTATATTGCTCACACATACTGACATACTGACAACGTATTAAAACACTCACATTAGCCAGCTGAATTAAGCTACTTTTTGTATATACATGTATCAAATGTCAGTATCCAAAGCTCACATTTTGGAAATTCGGGTCTACGGGATATCAAACTGCAGCTTTTACCGCGACGCCAAAGAGCCAGGCTGGTTGGTATGGCAGTCAGAGCGCATACTCAACCGCAGTGACAGCACTCTGTCACACATAATATATCATAACATCTTAAATTCAAATTAAAGTCATAGAAAACATTACTACGTGTTTATGACATGCAGTGTCACAAATCTGGTGATCATTGGCTGCTATTTTGGACCATTAAGCCACATTAAGCCTTTTCACATTGAGAGCTTTAGAATGTCCCTGAAGTGGCGCTGAACGTTGCATCTTTTACCGACTGAAACGCTGGTACCATCATCATAAATGGTGTTCATCATAAATCTGGCTATTTTATAAGCTAAACTGGCTTGCTAACACCACCGAACTCCTTGCTTTAGCTCAATAGCTACCACAGTAGCTAGCCTACAGGGTAACTGACGTGACGAAATGTTGGCAAACTTGACAGTAGCCTAACTTATTTGATTGACAGCTGATATCATTTTGTGTAGGAGGGGGGTGGGACATCTGTGTATTTGATTGGATTGAAATGGGAAGAGGTTTCCAGTGTGCATTTATTTGTTGTCAGGTTTTTTTGTACACAATCTTTGAACCTTTGAACCCTTGAACGTGAGCTACTCAAAAACAGGCAGCGAGCTACCAGTAGTTAGAGACTAGGGTTGTGCAAAAATATCGTTTTTTGCGATTAATCATTTTTTGAAATTTGTCTAATTCGATATCGATCTGTAAAATTTATGGATCGATCTTTTAGGCTAATATGCATTTTTTCCTGTTTTCTAGGTTCATTTCCGAAATGGTTAAACATGGCCAAAGAATTAAATAGACGGGCTCTGACATAACCTAACTGTTGGATTAAAGGCAATTACTAGTCGTCCTTCAACCCCCCATTAGATGTTGCTCTCTCGTTTAACTTTTAACGTTTAACGACCTGCGAACACATAGAGGAAAACCTGTTACATCAATTTTTTTTTTTACTATGATACGATCTCTCAGTGTTCACGATGGCTAACCTTACGGTCACACAGTTGACACAGGAGAGAGACAAAGCAACTGGCTGCCATTCATTTTCAGTGAGAGTTGGCGATTTACAGCGACAAGAGATAAGTGGCCGTTGTAAAGCCAACTAGGTGGGGCTAAAATAGACTAGACTCGAGGTCTGGTTTATGCAAATACTGAGCGATGCGACACGGCGAAGGCAGCATGACACACGTTGCTGAAACAAATGATCCGACATTTTGGTTCCAGTCAAACATGGAGGAGAAGCTTATCGTGGCAGTGTCGAGTTTCCCCATACTCTACAATTTGTCTCTTGATACGTACAGAGATATAGCCTAAATAAAAAACATGCATGGAGAAGGGTGTCCGAAATCGTGGAGATGCCTGGTATACATATTCATATACTGTATATGTGCACTGCAGTCACAGCTTTTTAACTTTAATACAGTGCCCAGCCACTACCTAACTACCTGACTAGCTAGCTAGCTAAACTGAACCGCAACACTTGCTCATGAATGCAATGTAATTTAGCACAATTCAAGAGAAACGTAGTTGTCCATGTTCGTTAGCTAGCTAGCTAGTTGTTCATATTAGGCTAGCAAGAAAACTTTCACAATTGCAAAGTTGCTACTGGCAGTCAGTTACATTTTGTTAGTTGTTGTAGCTACATTACGAACCAGCTTTCCCTGAGCTAACTGATGCAAACACATCGCTGCTTTGTGTCATTAATAAGTAGGCAATGATGACAGGTTGGTTTTGTTTTTCAGGAACTATACCCATGTGTTCCTCAAATAAAAAGACTTTGGTATACAGCCATGTGTCGCTTAATGTCCACGATACGTTCTGTGAAATAGGACGTTATGTGATTTGGACGTTGTGCAAACACCATACTATATACTTAGCAAACCTGTATAGAATATGCACAAGATTGGATGCTGCTGCTTACGAGTCAAGACATACATTGTTATACAACAAACTTTTTAATTTTAAGTATGCTCATTCTTATCGAATCGATATCGAATCAGAATCAAATCGAATCGGATTGAATCAAATTGTTAGCTTGTGAATCAGAATCTAATCGAATCAGGACATCTGTGCCAATACCCAGCCCTATTAGAGACCCCAGCCGTAGACAATTTGGTGTTATCTGTCCTGATATGGTGGTGACACTTTGCCAGTTCCCACAGGCAATTTGGTGTTATCTGCCTTGTTATGGTATTGACACTTTGCCCTGTAGTGACACTTTGCCCTGGGACAGTTCTTGTGGATAATTAGATAAATACAATGTAGATCCTAACAATGAGGAGAGAGGGGCAGTCTCTCCTTTCATCCTTGTCTTTTCACTAAGTCAAGACACAAGGAAGAAGTCTGACTAGCTAAACAGTGTAATTTGACGTCTGTTTTATTCTCTAATGATTAGGCTTTGTTGCAGTCCTGTTCTGTCCAGTCTTCTCATGCATTTCTTTGGAGTTTTGTAGGTAGGTGAGAAAAGATACTTTGTAAAAACTGTCAGGTTATGTCACTGACCAACCCTTCCTACATTTAACGTAGGTAGCAACTTAGTAACGTAAAATCACTTGATTTCCTAAAGTTAAAACTTGACAACCAGCGTTTTAAGTCTTGATTCTGTGCTTTGTGCTTCTAGCAAAGTGCGATCGCACGGCAACCATTACGGTTCCATGATGCCCCAACCCCTTCTAACCAACCAAATGACCATGTCAGCCCACCAGCCAATCAACATTGGCATTGCGCATGTAGTGTGGCCCCAGCCAGCTGCTAACAAGAGGAACAAGCCCTGTCAGAACAGGTGAGACCGCACAGCTGCCCACTCAGGAGAAACTGTGTAAAACCCAAGATTTGTGGATAGCATTTGTAATATTGCTTATACATCATAGGCCACTATCAGTTGAAAATGGAGTTATGTAAGGAATTTGACTTAAATGAGTTCAGAGATATTTTGTCACTTTTAACGTTATACTTTTTTTTTTTTTTTTTTGCTAATGCTTACTATGAATTTATGACTTCTCAAACCCGGATGATCATCCAATCCTCTTCCCTCAGAAGCAACAATTTTGTGCACAACACCAACACCCAAATCCCAGCATACCAGTCCCCAAAGATAGTAGACACTGGGAAGACTGAGGAGGAGGAGAGCTGCCTGGAGGCAGAGGCAGAGCCAGAGCCAGAGGCGGAGCAGGGGGCGGGGCAGGAGGCAGAGCGGAGCTGTTGTGGGGCGGGGCAGGACCCTGACGAGCTGGCCGTCTCCCACCAGCAGCGACAGGCTGTTGTCATGGCCGATTCGCCCAGCCCTGCGGGCAGCATCATCACCATCAGCAGCGACACGGACGAGGAAGAGGAAGAGGAGGAGGAGGCCGTCCAGAGGCACTCGCTGGGGGAGTGAGTCACATGTGACATTGCATTGCAAATTTACATAGCTTTCTTGTTATCCTTTTATACAGACAATTTCTGTTTGAACTTAATTCAGGTTACCTTCTAGAACTGTTTCACTCAGGGTTTGAACCTGCAGCTTCCTGGTTTCCAGAAAGGTCCCATACCATGACTCCACATTATATCTGTACAAGCTTGCAGCTAAATCGCTTGACCCATTACCCAGGGCCCTGGCTCACATCCATAAAAGATATAGCTGTCTTTCGGTGCATTGTAGGTTTGTGTTATGGCCTACTTTCCAGAGGCTAAGTTTGTGGAATTTCCACAGATGGCCAGTTCCTTTAGTCATTGTTTGGTATGTTTAGTATCTCAGTGTGATCATTTGGTTCTCTGTATACCAGAATGCTGCAGTGGATTAGTACAGTGAGGTATGTATTCTAAATCTGTTGTACTATGTCGGGGGGGTGTCTCCTGCCCTCTGTGATTTAGCATGTTTTATTTAGTAAGGCTGTGGCTCCTGATTGAGATCAGGTGGGCCAAGGTATACCATGCTTGACCATGGTTGTGTTGTGGTCCTCTCCCGCAGGTGTAAGGGCAGCGCTGACTGCGAAGCATGTCAGAGCACCCTCAACATGGAGCGTGTGTGCTCCCTCAGCAGCCCCGACAGCACCCTGAGTACCAGCTCCTCCACCTCGGCGCAGTCCAGCCCCTCGCCCTGCAAGAGGCCCAACAGGTGAGGCTGACCCCTCAACTGTTACCTCGTCCTTTCCTTCGGTCTCATCGCCATCAACATTAGCACCCAGATGAGTTTAACCACTGCTGCATCTGTGCTGATAGCTTTAGAAAATGCTGTGGAAGATTTTCAGCTTGATACTCTTTTGAAGCTGTGTGATTGTTTTTTGAAGTATTGTCAAATGTTTCCTGACATTTTTGTAATGTGGATTTTGGGAGTCAAATTGAATCAGATATGAGTTTGGATTCCCTTCAGCCTGGCATGTTAGGCAGTTATGGAAACTGCTTAGAAGGGTTGCGTAGCACTAGCAGGATTTCTAAGTGAGCTGTATTGGATATGCTGTCTGAGAGGGATTGTTCTTCCCTGTCCCCAGCATGTCGGAGGACGAGCGGGAGAGCGGCTGCGACACGGTGGATGGTTCGCCAGCATCGGACTCGTCAGGCCGGAACGACAGCCCCTTCATGGAGGGCCGTTACCTGGGCGAGGGCGACCGGAATGCCAAGCCACACATGACCCGCACCGTGCCCCAGCCGGAGACTGGCAAGCCCACTGTACGCACTGTGGTGGTGCCACCCCTCAGGGTGCACAACAACAACTCCATCGCCGATGAACAGGTGGCCAACACAGGTGACGACCACACCCTTGGCAACAAGGCCCGAACACTCACACCCACTAGTGTACTGAGCTGAGAGGTGTCCTCCTTGCTTCTGCACACAGCAGGAATAGGCTAACTGTCCTTAGGATTTGAGGCAGAAGTTGCCCATAAATGCTGATCTAAGATCAGATTCCCCTGCTGAAATTCTAGCCATAACCATTGTAAGCTATGGGGTAAAGCTGCTCCTGGATCAGTACTTATGGGCAACTGCAGGGAATTTTGGAATTTTTCAAGGTTCTGTCCCACTGTTTATCTCAGGCACATGACTGAGGTCCTGTGCTGGATTGGCTGGCAACTGGAACACAGGTTGAAAATGACTGGCTTATTTCAAGCTGCTTAAAATACAAAGCATTCCATCCCTTAGAGGAAGGGCTGTCTACCCCTTTTGTAGAACTATTGGTCGTATTGTAGCAGAACCTTTGTACCTTTGCCCTGTAGGTAATGTAATCTTTTTTTGTGACAGAGTCATAAGGTGATGGGTGATAGCATAGTTGATAGCATGAGGAATATTTCCCAGGTCAGAATGCTAGCACAGGTGATTACAGCCTGAGAGAAGGTCAGCTATGCGATCACAGGTGCTGATGTCTGCTTTACAGGTCACATGACATGGACAGGGGATTGCCCCTCCTTTTTAAGTCAAAGAGCCTATCACAGGTGAACATGAGTGTGGTAACAGTCAGCCTGTTTCGATGCACTGACCTGTCAGGTTTTGAGTTGATACAACCAGTGTAGATTCGCTTGTGTATTTCTCCTCTTCCTGTCCACTATGATTGAAACGCCCTTCCTGTTTGTTCTGGTATGCCCAACATTATGTGCATACAGTGAGCAATATATTACTGTGCTGTATTAGTGCATACAGCCTCACTCCCATTTGAAATGCATGTTATAAAGCTACATTGAAGCTCCATGATGCATTCATAACACATGACATAAGCACATATACATGGTCATAATTGCTCATGGCAGCTAAAATCAGATGCAGCAGCAGATGTGATCAGCATCAGCAGATGTGACCTGTCATCAGCATTTATGTTCATGAAAGCTTACGTCAGACAGTATGGAAGTGTTACAAATGCATTATGCGGACTTTGTAGCATGCATTGAGCACACATATCAATCACAGTGACTTTTGGTTGAACTTTTGCCCATTGGGATTGTGCTATTTCTGAGCCTCTGAATGGCAGGTAATATATAGAGCACTGTTGACTGTAAAGCCTCTCTGCAGTTGATATGCCCTGATATCATGTTTCATGACAGACCCCCCCCCCTCCAAATTCATGAACCTAATCCGCGTATAAGCCTGGCATAGCTATATTGGCTTTGCCGAGGTTATGTTTAGAAAACTGCTTCATTTACAGCTATAAATACATTTGTGGCTAGGTTTGAATTGGACTTTGTCACCCCAACATTGCTTTTGGCAGGCCTTCTTTTGTTTAGAAAGACTCAAAATTAATGAAGAGCTATTCCTCTTTATTTTTTACATCATTGAGGGCAAATTAAGGTTGGAATTCAACCAAAATTTCTACTCACCTGCCAATCAAATGAAACCCAGTGCC
The DNA here is from genome assembly GCF_013368585.1 of Megalops cyprinoides. Taxonomy (NCBI): domain Eukaryota; kingdom Metazoa; phylum Chordata; class Actinopteri; order Elopiformes; family Megalopidae; genus Megalops; species Megalops cyprinoides. The sequence continues at coordinate 32,826,850 of NC_050595.1, forward strand.
AGTAGCTTGTGAGATTGAGAGCAAAGCCTTTTCCCCCAAAGCTCTCCTTGCATTGGTTTTGGTGATCAGCAGCTGTGTAGAACATTTGGTTTGTTCTGGCCCAGTGTGTGTGGGTTGATTTCCTCAGAGAACAGTCATTTCTAACAGAAAGCAAGCTGACCTCTCCCCTTCACCCCGATCTCAGTCTTAGATTCCTCTTGCCAGTCCAAGGGGCGGTGCGCCCCTGGCCGACAGAACCACCACTCCACCCCCCTCCTCAACCGGCAGCACAAGATGACCTCGGCATTCCAGCAGCAACACCTGGGCTTTGGGCAGGTGAGTCCCCCTGCCTCTGTTCTCATTCTAACAGAATACCATGCTGTGGTGAGCAAAGTTCACAGTCCCTCACTAAATGCCCCAGCCATCTTTGTCCGCCTTTTTAACTGACCTGCCATGGTTTTATGTGAAATAAACCTCTTAATAACTCTACCTGACAAATAGTCCCATCAATATCCTGACTTTTGTCTGCATACCAATCAGTGTTAACTTGATTGATGTGTGTTATCAGTAGTATTCCAGTTTACAAAACAGTTTTTAATAGTATGATGAAGGCAAGATATTGTTTCTTCCCATGTTGTAGTCTTTGTGTTTTGTTTTTCGTATTGTAATGTGTGAATAAAGGTAGTCATGCTGCAGAAAAGGTGTGCATGTTTCCTGAGCCGCCCTCACCCCCCTGTAGGTCCAGCACTACGGCTCCTGCCACCAGGAGTGGAACGGAAACTACAGCCACCGGCGGCAGCAGGCCTACATCCCCCCCACGGTGCACGGGCATACCTTCACACTGCCCCACGGCAGCCCCAACCACACTACAGCGCACCCTCCACACCTGGGGGCGCCGCAGCCCGCCCTGCTGTCCTACCCGCCCTCCGCGCCCCTGGTCACAACCGCGCCCGTGGCCCACATCCTGGCATCGCCCTGCAGCACGCGGCCCGTCCTGCAGCCAGCCTACGGCATGTCGCACCCAGGCGGCCTGGTGCACCAGGTGACCGTGGGCATCAACCACCGGCTGCTGCCGTCACCCACCATCCATCAGAGCCAGTTCAAGCCGCTCTTTCCCCCGCACTCCTACATCGCCTCACCTGCCTACGCCGGCTTCCCCCTCAGCCCCACCAAGCTCAGCCAGTACCCCTACATCTGAATGCAGGACCTGAGCCCCAAAAATGGCAACAACACGGCTTTCACGTCCAAAGCCGTGGCACAACAGACAAAACTATTTTTGAATCACGTAGACTTGGGTGCAATTGAAACTTTGAGCTTTAAAGAGATCTGGAAAAAAAAACAAATGAATAGATATGAAACTCACTTTTAATGTGTTTTGCACATTTGGTATACTTTCTCTTTGGATCTTATATGGTTACTCTTCAGAACAGGGGAATAGCAGGGGGCAGAGGTAACATTTTGCCCACTATATTTTTCTATATTGCCTTCTAACTTGTGCAAGACACATCTACGTGTGTAAAGCCATCCCAGTATCCAGTACTAGAGCAACAGATGCACATGTGTCCCCAGTGCAGTGTGTTCGTTTAACTATTTGTATTTTTTCGTGTCTTCGGTGTTTTCGGTGTGGAGTCACGTATCAGAAAAAGGCTGTTCCTCACATTGCATGTCTTCTTGCATGGGCGAAAAAATTCAAACGGGAAGATGCCTAGCCGTTGCTCTTATATCGTTCATGTCCAGACACTCGCTGCATTGTAACTCGTTCCCACACATAGTGCCTTAAATATCAGAGGTTGTTAATGTTACCAATATATTAATGTAATGGACTGCAGCACTTGAAATTGATGTCTGTGGATGCATTCTGTGTATGTGTATATATCCATCTATATATATATATATATACATAGATATTATGTATCACTTAGAGCAGTGCTTATTTTTTGGTTCGGTGTATGTTTCAGAGGAAAAAAAGCGAGTTTTTGGTTCTTTATCTAAGGACGGCATGCATTGCCAGAGCAAACGCTTGCCGTTCAATTTTTGTTTCCCGACTGAACTAGTGTACCAAGAGCAAAAGTTGAATACTGCTTAATATTTGATAATCAATTTCTATTTAGTATACTCCTACTACTAACAGTATTTATACTGTTCAATGAACTGCAATACAATCTAAATAGTTGTTGATTTTGTTTCTGTTCTTTTTTTATTTTTGAGTTTGATTGATTGGATTTTTTGAGATATTTAGAAGTGTGGTAGGCATGGCTTTTACTAGATAAAGACAAAAATGCAAGTTGCTCTTTGATTCATGGATTCGTGGTATGGATTCATCTTGGCTTGAGCAAACCATGCAGTATTTGATTGATTGATTATATATATATATATATATATATATATGTATACATATATAATTATAGAGCTAGACTATTTAGTGTTGATGCTTGACAAGGTGTGAGTTATTTGTGTGCAATTTTCTCATTTATGCATGTGACAAAACTTTACTCTGGTTTGTTTGTTTTTTTTTTTCTTTTATTATACCGTTTGTTAAGGCTTGTTGGTGTTGACTGCTTATTTCATACATTCCGTCAGGGAGAAAATATATATATGTGTGTATGTATGTATATATATATATATATATATATATATATATATATATATATATATAATATATGCTGTGTGCATTTTTTTCAGTTTGTTTGCGTATGTGCAAAGTTTTGTCTTTACTTTCAAATGAAGTTGCTTTTGCAGCACCAAAGACTGTAATTCATTTCCTAAGTGAGCTACTCCTCTTGCATAGACCTCAAGTATACTGTAGATGTAGAGATGGGGTAAATATTTAAAAAAGGTATTCAAAATGGTTGAGGCTATGTTTAGCTTTTGGGCGAGTAATATGTTGTATCATTTATCTTGAATGTATCATAGATAAGCTGCTATATAATGATTGCCACTTCAGATAGCTGTGAAATTAGGTGATTAACTTAGTTCCTACTTAGCGATCTTATTTTTGTATAGATCTAATTACCTGAAATAGAAGTGGGGTTTTGATTTAATATTTTGCTTTCATGTTTGGAGTGTCATTGTAACTACTGTATTGCAAATGATGGAAGTTAGTTGAATTTGTTGTTTTGGGGTGATATTTTTTTGGCATCAGTATTTTATCTTCATTAACCCCGGGCTCATCACTGCATATAAATGGATGTATTGATGTAACTTAATTTTTGTATGTTTTCATATTGGCATTTTGTAGACATGTAAAACTATAGCTTGCAGGATTGACTTAACTTTTCATTATGGCAGTTATATACTAACATTGATATGGTTTACTGCAACACTGTACTTTTTAATTATCTGTCGGTACAGTTGTAAAGGAGATGCCAAGGCATTCTATATGACATTTCTTTATATTACATACCACTAAGCACTTGCATAACTGTCAGTAAGCTAATTGGGGTTAGTTTGGGGGCAAAATCATATGCTTTTTGTTCCTCTTGGAAATGAAATTGCAGTGTTCTGTTGAAAATGTTTGTTGATGACATGAATTTTGTGCTAGCAGTTTGTTTCAGCCCTTAAGGTTTCAAGTCTATATTTAATCTACACGATGGATAGATCCTTTTTACATGCTCAGTGTAGTCACTGATCAAAAGGGGTGTTTTACAAAGCCCCTTTTTTCAGTCTGACAAAAACATAACCCATCACTTCAACCAAACAGGGAGTACGTTTACTGACAGGAAAGGACGCACAGTTTTTCTATTGGATCCCCCTGCCCCTCATGAGCGTTTCTCATCAGAGGAAACGTTGTGAGTGAGATCGCGTTCACCCCTTCAGTTTGTCACATGGTTGACTGCAGCGCAAGCAGCGCCGTGTTTGTGCCTTGGGAATGAAGCATTGAGTAACGCAGTGAATGATCCCTGGTCCACTCCTCCCTCACACTAAATGATAAAGGTGCTGGAGGGGTAAGGAGGAGGTGCGTGCAAAAACCCACGTTGCAGAACCGATAGAGACACACAATGCTACTCCAAAAGTGGCAGCTCGACCAAAAAAAAAAACAAAAAACTACATACTTGTGTTTAGCATCATACCAGGGATCGGAAATCTGGCTTTTACAGGCTGTTTTTAAAGCAGAATGGCGCTGACCATATTGGACAGTGGCTGCTAAGGACGTATGTGTCGTTTCAGGGCCCATTGCCTGTGCAGAGCTGTGGCGTGTTGCTTGTTGTTACGACATTTAACACACCTCTCTCCAGTTAAGAACCCTGCCATAATGTCCAGTACAGTACTTTCAGATCTCTCCCTTCGCCATTCTGCTGCCAAGTGTTCTTAGACTTATATGAAGTTATTGCTGTAGTTATCCGGTAGAGTAAACCCAGTCATGTTTATCTGTTAATGGTATGATGCCAGATTCCCGTCATTTTCACGGAAAGCTGAAACAAAAAGAACAATGAAACATTTCTACTTGGTCCCCAAGTAGATTGCTGTTGATAGTCCACATCAGTAGTTGAGTCAGGGGATGTGTTCAGTTTGCTTATTACCTAGAACATGATCAAGTCCCATATTTGGAAAGCTTTACTTATGCACTGTGAATGTACACGAGATGGATTTATTTGAGACTTATGTTCTGAGACGTCGTAATCTCTAGAAGAAAGCAAATTTTGCCTTTGTTAAATAACCTTGAATGCTGAGGGGTCACAATCAATGCAAGGATTAATCAATACCTTGTTGGTAGTTGACTTCAAGAAAACATTCTGTCTATATCGAAGGTCCATAGTTGTATCTGGCAGGAAGCATGTCATTACTGATTACTAAAACAAACTCATTTCAATCTGTTGCGCCTTGATCTGAAGGAAACAGACAGTTGAGTCTATTTTTGGCATTTCATACAAAAAACCAATGAACTTGACAAATCACATGCCATGTTATTTGTACTTTAATATGTATGTGGAATTTAACTGTTTTGATTCCTGTGTAATGGTATGTACCAGCAAATATGCCTGCACAAAATCTCCATGTTAGCCAAAACTAAACATACTGTTTGGTGCAATGGAATTCCATTGTTTCAGTTTGTACAGATAATACCAGTTCAATTTAACCACCTGAAAATTATTTGAAAAAATAAATAATTTTGTTTCGCAAACATAAATCATTTTTAAAACAAAATAAACCAAACACTGCATTTTTTAAAACTTCCATTATACTTCATTTTATTTTTGCAAAGTTATTTTATAAATTATTATGTTCCTGATTGGTATTATTTTAAAAAATTGCTTACAGAGTTAATTCAGGGTCTTTGTATTAATCCAACGTGCTACTGTATTAATCCTAAATCCTTACTACTTGGTTTGATTGCATTTGATCTGTTTTTACAGTTTCCCTTTTTCATTTTCATACTAGATGTGTTAGTAAAAGTTAATTCACGCTGCAAGTTATGGAATAATCACTTTTGATTACACGGCAAATAGACTTGATAACTAAATTTGAACCGTTACTGTTTTAATAATTTTGGCTTTTCTTTTTGTTTTATTTGCTTTTGATTTTATGCTACAGTAGTTTGCCATGTAGCAATTGCACTGTGCAATATTTACACTATGAGGACTGGGAAAATAAATCTCTGGATGTAATGTCTCTTACAGTTTGCGATAGTATTTCTCTCTAGTTCTCAGTGATTTAAATGTGACCAAGCCTTCTGTACTTTGTCACAAAAAGCGGGTTTTCCAGGTGACTTTTATGGTGAGTGTCAAAATAAGAATTTATGGTGTATTATTGTCAAGATTCACTTTGAATTAAAATATCTATTGCTGCAGCAAACTGCCATGCGATTTTCTTTTAATTGGGTTTTAAGCAAATGTATAGTCAAGTTACAGTAGATTAGTTTACAAAAGGTTGAGTGTGTTCCAGTCTGTTTAAACATGGGAGGTTTTTCTAGTGGTATAGGTCATGCTTTTGATTGAACACTTCAATCTTGTGGGTGTGCCCAACAAGTAAAGTTAAATGTTTGTATAACAATGAAAATGTGAATAGTTGGACATAATTGTCCTTTCTGATAGTTAAATTTGTCAGCACAATCCCAAATGGAACACGCCAACGAAAAAGCAGGTTACCTACGATCTGACTCTGGCTGTCACCCGGGCGGAATAAATGAATTGGCACATCTTCAGCGCCGTCCTCCACCCATGTCAGTAAGACAGTCTCTCATACTAAGTGCCCCTCAATGACTTTGACACAAAACTGCTTTTTCATACTCCAGTTCTTTCGCATCGTAATTGTGGTTTCATGGATTGAATGTGTGGCCATTCGTGCCCAGTGTCCAGGCTTTTTCGAATAGTTCCTCCAAGGCCCCCCACCCACCCACCCATAAAGATGATCTTATCCCTGCGCTCGTTCAGCACCCTCGTCTGGCCATTGCACCATATAGATAAGGGGCTAAACTTCCGTTGAGACCACACTCCCACCACATTCACACCCCAAGTTGTGCACAGTTATTACCTAATAAATCACACGTATATCTGGTTGACACCCTAATTAAGGATGTTTTGATACTAACGGTGCGTTAGAATATACGACAGGAGTACAAAATACCAAACACTGTGCATCATTCGAGTGAATTCACAAATACAGCCTATCTTTTAAATACCCCACAGCCACACGATTCCGGTGCGATGAAGACCAAATTACAAAAGTCACTAGTACTGCATGTACATTTAAAATTCACTAAAACAAGATGTGTGTAGTTTCCATGATGGAGAAATGAAGTCTATTTAAAACAAAAAGGCAGGGCCAGCCCAAGCCTTTATGGGGCCCTAAGCAGAAATTGATTTGGGGTCCCTCCCACCGCCAATACTATTGACTATTGTCAATACTTGATCATTCGCACGGACTGTAACCTAACGTTAGTCTGACTGCCTGTGCTTGCATGATGGGCCGTAGCCAAGGCAAAATTTTAACTGAGGTCCAGAAGCATAAGTAGAGCAGGTTTATTTTATAGCTGTACATTTGTAGTTTTTCCCCAGGAAAATTTGTAATTCTAATAGGCTATTGTGTACCAAAAATGTAGACTAAACAAACATCCCTTCTTTCTTACCACCAACTCACTTTTAAGGCATTTTGAATCATTCCTGTAAAATCTGTGGGCTAGTCCCTTCTTGTGAGCAAAGATGTTTCTGTTATGGACATGAATGGGTTAAAAAAGACAGCGCCCCGAGGTGACCGACGTTAGCTAGCCAATCTTAGCTAGCTAACCTTGTAAGTTAGTTGATATAGCAACATATAGTAACCCTGTTGGACCACATTGCACAGGTAACGTTGATTTTCAAAGCGGTCGAATTATGAGGCTAGCCAGTGCTGTAAGAAGAAATCACAAGAAGCAGAGCACCAGCCAGTGCTGCGCTTGTGATTACTGATGAGGTTGTTGTAGTTTGGTTAACGTTACAAGCTAGCTAGCAGTTTCAGAGACGTGTGACAGTTGCCTCACTGTTGCTTGTCAACAGAGCTACACGCTGCCTGCTACTACTCTCTCACTCTTTCCTCAGCAAACGTAGTTTTTCTAAAACTTTTAGGCAGGCTCTTCCTGAATCATTTTTGTCAATTAGTAAACCATACAATGCAGTGTTATCTTTAGCGTTTGATAACAGTCTAGCTAGCTAACATTAGATTACATTAGCTAATGCCAGCTAATCGGCGAGCTAGCTAGCTAGCTAGGTCGATAACATTTATCTGATACAAAATGATACAATGTCATTCGGAAGCGCTGCTGTCCCACAGGTAGTGAACGGACAGGTGTTCTGTCCTTTTTTGCAACCCATCGGAACGTGCGACCAGCAGGTAGTGCGCATGCGTAGGCATGCGCAAATGGTATAGCTGACAGTACCAAGTGCTTGCCCATAATTTGTTGCGTTCTGTGACGGTAGAGGCGGTCCTCAGAAATGTAGCCCACTCACTCACTTGCTGTTTTAAACGGGAGTTTGTTTGATAACTAGTTACTACTTTACTATCCATCTAGCTATCTAATGTTTCTCCGTCGTATGTCTACACATTTGATATATTAGGCGACATTTACATTTATGTGACCATGTGGTCTAAAACTTAGTTAGCTAGCTTAGCATTAATGGCGCGCACAGGTTACCTTGTCAGATACGTTAGCTCTCTATCCTGCTCCTGGGGTGACCCTGCTCCGCACGTTTTCCATCTTTCCCTGCTCTACCTACCTGACCGAACTCATCAGTGGCACTTTTGATTAGCCGAACACACCTGATTTAATAAAGAGCATGTTAATTACTTCAATCAGCTGTGTTTGGAGCAAGGATAGACTGAAGATATGCAGGACAGGGGGGCTCCAGGAGTAGGAACACTGCGCTGATTTACCTGTGCATATCTCATGACATATTGCTAGCTAGCTAACGTTTTTGCACTTTGATTTGCGTTACTGCAATGCTCGATCAAAGCGAATGAGATGCCTAATGTTTTCAGCGCTACATGTCACCGTTCGCTAAAAGACTACGCCATCGAAATATGCTACCAGTCGTTTTGTGGTGGTATAATTTTCTTCTAAGGTCATTTTAGACTATTTTTGTCATTTTAGATATTTTAAATATGATAAGTATAATATCACAAGGTCCATACTAAAAATGGTACGCAACCTAGGGTAGGCTACCTGCGGTAGGTTAGTATTTCTAGGACAGGATAGCAAATCAGGTTAGGATAGCAAAGATCGATGGCTACATTTCAATAAGGTAGGGCAAAACGACAGCACACCCAAAATTATTTATGAAAATCAAAACAAAGTTATGACATGATCCTACCGATCGTTACCAAGCCTTCTCTTTTTTTTTTTTTTTTGGGGGGGGGGGGGGGGGGGGGGGTTGCAAATTGGCAAATACAGTTACTTTGACACAGTTTAGTTAGGCCTATCTTACACTGACTTTACCAATGTTTGACTTATCAAAATGTGCTTCCTATCGCTAACGTTACTGTTTCTGTAACACGTCAAAATCATGTGAACGTTGCTGCCTTCCGGTAGCATTTTTGACAAGTTAGCAATAGTTTATAGACTACGCTATAAATTCCTGCGACCGGTAGCAAAATCTGATAACGACGCAAAAATGGCAGAACACCGGTTCAACAGATATGTGAACATGGTAATTATGTAACGTTAATATTTACCTACAGTGACCATATTTTGGTTTTCAAAAAAGAGGACACTAAAACCCCTGGCAAAATTATGGAATCACCACACTTAGAAGATTTTTGTTGAATAGCTGAACATTCTGGCTTCGTGAAACATACGTCAAACAAATTAAATTATTTTAATTAATGACATATATTTTACCAAATCAAGTAGAGGAAAAAATTATGGAATCATCAACACACAAACAAAAAAAAAATCACAATTAGTACTTTGTTGCTCCTCCTCGGGCTTTTATGACGGCCTGAATTCTTTGAGGCATGGACCTCACTAATGAAAAACAATATTCTCCATCAAGCTGGTTCCATCTTTCTCGAATAGCGGCGGACAGATCGGCTTTGCAGGATGGAGCCATGTCATGGACCTTTTTTTTTTTTTAATTTCCACCATAAATTTTCAATCGGATTGACATCCAGACTGTTTGCTAGCTATGTTATTGAGTTGATATGCCTTTCCTGAAGAAAAGCTTTAACACTCTTTGCTCTGTGGCAAGATGCATTATCATCCTGAAAAATGACTTCCTCATCACCAAACCTATTTTCTATCGATGAAATGAGAAAAGTGTCCAAAATTTCAATGTACACCTGTGCATTGACTGTTACGGTAATGATTGCCATCTCCCCTGGTCTTTTAGCTGACATGCAACCCCATATCATAAATGAGGGGGGAAATTTGATTGTTTTCATCAGGCAGTCATCTTTATATGTTTCATTAGGACAGCACCAGACAAAAGTTCCAGCATCATCTCCTTGGCCAATGCAGATTCGTGATACATCACTGAATATCACTTTCATCCAATCATCCACACTCTATGATTGCTTGTCTTTAGTCCACTGTAACCTTGCTTTCTTCTGTTTAGGTGTTAGTGCTGGTTTTCGTTTGGCTTTTCTGTATGTAAATCCCATTTCATTCAGTTGACGTCTTACAGTTCTGTCACAAACATTCACTTCTGTTTCCGCCCATTTGTTTTTCATTTGCTTTGTTGTGCATTTTCCATTTTCAAGGCATATTGCTTAGAGTTTTCTATCCTGACGCTTTGACGTCTTCCGCGGTCTACCCGTATGTTTTCCTTTTATAACCTTCTCATTTTGTTTATACTTGCACCAAATTTTAGACACAGCTGTCAGGGAACAACCAACATCTTTTGCCACACTCCATGTTGGATTTCGTTCTTGAAGGAGTTTCATAATCTTTTCCATGGTTTCAATTGACAGCTCTCTTGTTGGGGCCATGTTTCCTTTCAATTAACCAAGTTCAACAGCCCGTTAAGGTCTGCAAGCACTCTCTTGTAACTGCAGACTAATTTGCATTTTTATACTTGTGATGGTATTTGTTTTAGAAATGCAAATTACAAGGTGATTCCATATTTTTTTCCTCAACATTGAGTGATTCTATAATTTTTTCCTCTACTAGATTTGGAAAAATGTATGCCATTAATTAAAATAATTTAATTTAATTTGTTTGAGGTATGTTTCACGAGGCCAGAATGTTCAGCTATTCAACAAAAAATGTGTTGTTTCATCTCTGTGATTTGTTTATTTGGTACGAAGTAAAAAAAAAAAAAAAAAAAAAGCTGGGTGAACATCTTCTAAGTGTGGTGATTCCATATTTTTTGCCAGGGGTTGTAGTTGGTAGACACTAAAATGCCTACAGAGAATTCGCTCAGATTTGTTGACTTTTCTGCCTAGGCTATGCTCTAACATTAGCCTAATAGATGTGTCGGCAGGGGATTTATAACGATGTCAAAACTCAAAAATCATGTTCATTCACACACACATATAATGCAAAACGTAAGGCTGAGAGGGAAAAAATTACCGAGGTCCAGACCTCGGCGACCTCATGGCTGGCTACTGGGGTGTGCATGAAAATGCAGTTACCATCCGTTGCAGTGCGCATGCGCACGTGACACCAGCTCTGACAGAGGCAGCGGGAATTGATTAAACCAGTAGTATTAGCTAGTCAGGCCGTTAACATAATGTTGCGTTTTTGTATGATTACCATTGACATAATATATCACAATAAATAAATAAATAAACATTTCAAGCTCTCTTGTGCGACATTTCAAGCGCTGTTGGGGGCCCCCTGGTGGCCACGGGGGCCCTAAGCAGGCGCTTATTTCGCTTATGCGTTGGGCCGGCTCTGCAAAAAGGGTTACTTCATCCCGCTGGATGATCGTCGAACTACCTACCACTGAAATCAGTACGGGAAAACTATACTCTCCAGGTCAGGTATCTTGAATAATATAGCAAGGTGCCGTAGTATAACAATTAGAACAAGAACGACACTTTAGGCTGTTCAGAGAGAACTATTCCCTGTTAACAAATTCAAATGGTATACGAGCCTTCGGTCCCCACAAACCACAACTTTTTTTCGGCAGAGAGTAATTCGATAGATACCCACCAGGGGTCGTTAAATTCTACCTCCGCCACCTCCACGCTCTCTTTTCGCAGCAAACCCAGGAGTCAGCTACGTGATTTCTTTCCTAATGAAATGACGTTTCTTAGCTACAACAATAGTCACATCTTTCGAAAACTGGGGGGACGCTTCTTAGCACACCCCAATGTCGAAGTGGGGACAGTGACCAGGAGAATGAAATTGTTGAGAAGCAGGCAACATATCTTTCTAAATAATTGAACTGAGCATCATTGAGCTGCCGCAGTGAAGAGTGTGCAGCGCGGAGTGCTCCACAGATGCATCCCTTAAAATTTCAATGCCACTGTTTTTGTTGAAACACAGACGACAGGGACTGGTGGACGGCTTCACTCTCTGTGGTGTCGCGGATTGATCAAATGTCTTTTTCACGAGCATCGTTGCAACATATGTTCCGAATACACAAATGGCATCTAATTTGAGCAGTGCGCATAATAATTCCTATATTTTGTATAACAGCAGAGTGGGGAGAGCTCATTCTCTGGGCTCGCTGGAGTGGATATCTGGGAGAGCCACAGAATGTCAGAAAAACGGGAAGACACCTGGCCCCGACGGAAGGCTCAAGCGTTTGTTATCAATAGGAATACTTTTACTTCTGTCGCAATCAGCGCTGGCATCGGATGGTAAGAAATAGAAGCGAATTTCTTTTCTGATGAATTTCATGATCGTGTACGCTTTTTGAAAATGGTTGAAAACGTCCAACATTCCTGTTGTTATTGTTTTGCTCTGAAAACAAAACACTATTCTAACGACGTTCCCCTTATTTTCTTGGTGTTACCTTATCCGGATGTGGGATGTGTTGCCATTCCCCATCCACACCTGCATCGTTCACACCTTAAAATGAATGCAAACATTGGCACACAATCGAATTGACCGGACAACTGGTGCATCCATTTTTGTAATGGTTATCGCACTGTATAATCAACAATACGTACAGTCACAGGTGTACGTTTTACGGACAAAATACGTTGTCGCTAGGTAGTGTTGGGTAGCACTGTGGAAAATACTGCCCAGATGGAAAATGCTTGAATGCACTCTCTTATTTCCCGGAAAGTTCGCCATCATCAAGGGTTTTTCAGGCTACGGTCAACGAATTCAGTAGTACATATTTAACAGAAATGTTAATGCAGTGTTTTTTTTCCATTTTCCAATGATACCAATGATCAAACAAGTTCTGTGGAAATTCGTTTCATAACTTAAAGAACAAAAGGTAAATTGACAATATGTAATGGTACTAGACCCAAATCAATGTAATGAAAAAGATTATTAATGTACAGCGTCGCAGTTGTCTGGTTTGCCTGGGAGACTGGCGGGGATGGATCGGGATTTGGAAATACGTAGGTGCTTTGTGGTTAGCTCGAGGCCACATGTGTGCGAATGTGATGATTTATCTTTGACTTAATGTAGGCTACACACATGTGAGCTTATTATTTTTGTTTAGTTTCGCCTGTATGATGTAAACCGCCACCTTTCTAATATGCAGAAACTTTAAAGGCGAGGTCGCCCATTCATTTGACGCAGTTCGCTTGCAGATTTTCAGCTGTTAATAATGACCTTGACTTCAGTATCATCATTTTTCAGAATGATATGCTTGTTATCCTTAATCGATTATGATAAAAAAATACGATCTTTTCGGTGTAGTGGCTGATTAACTTGTATAAATAAAAAGTAATTATTCTCGGTATTAAAGAAAAATAGCAGTGATGCATTGAAGTAAGCATCCAGGAATTAATGCCATATTGTGGATAGCATTTAAAATACGGACACTACTGTACTTCCTCAAACTGTTTTATCAGTCCGTAAAATTTGCACTAACGATATTTACTTGTACGAGGATAGGAGAGTTACACATAAACATGATAGTAATAATAATGATAACAGAATATACATTTCATAGGTGTAACTGAAGGGCTACTTGTGGAATGGAAATTATAGACTCTATATTATTGCTTGCTTCTTAATTGTGTACAGTTGTGGTACCAAGTAGTGAATACGTTCCCTTCTGTTTCATTGTCTTCAGTATATTGCACAGGCTAGTTTAAACTACCGGCTTGCAGCAAAATTATTACTAAAGGGGAAAACAGGCTGCAGAAGAATCCAGAGAGTATTGCAAATATAGAGCGGTTCTCTTTGCAGGCCACAGTGCAAGTAGGTCATGATGATGTGGCACACATATATAACTATCTCATCTGCCGAGTTGGAACTTTACAGGTAGCTGCTGTTCACTCTGCCCTCTACAGCAGACACCATTTTCTTTCACAATGCCACAAATGCCCTGTTAGCCATACTTCAGATGAGACCTTTACTTTAATTGCCCCTGGAAGAGCCTTCAACTAATCCACAAGAGCCTATGGTGCTGTGTTGCCATGGAAACCAACTAAAAAAAACCCTTTTGGTTTTTTTTTTTTTTTTTTTTTTTTTTTGCAGAAATGGAAAGAGCAAATTACATAAGGATAATAGATAGGTATATTGCATCTGATATCTTGTATGGAAATAGCCAAAGTGTCATGAGAAAGGTTATTAGATCTGATAGCAGCTTGTTTATTGGCCCATACATGAATAGTTGTCATTAATGGTTTGTAAATATTATAATGTATACCAGTATATGCAGTGTTCTGTCTTTATTATACAATCAGTTACTGTTTTCATGAAAGTAGGCAGAACTAAGTATTCCTAAGATGCACATTTGCCAGCCTTTCTATATTGCTCTTGATTAAGAATATATGAAAAGCTATATTTTTCCTAATAAATAGTTATTCTAATAATGACACTATGATTGTTCTGCATCTGATTGGCTGGACATAGTTTTTTATGATAACTACCATGCAATAGCTTTGTTTTAATGTAGGCTTGTCCTCTGAAATCATTTTAATATTATTATCTATGTTTCCACAACACTGACTGTGCATGGTGGTGTTCATGCATTCAGGAAATGAACCCTAATTTTCAAAGAACAATTTAGGAAGGCAATTCTCTCAGTTAAATGCCAACTATACCTGCTGCCAAATATACCCTGGAGAATACACACTTGTACCATGGAAATATAGACACTCTGAGCTTTGGTTGGCTTAATAATTATTGTGTGGCGTATTATTCTGAATTCAAACACACACTAAAGATCTAGTGGTGTTTAGCAAGCCCAAATGGATATACAGCGGTTTACATAAGAAAACGTATTTGTTTGTTATGTAAATATTTACACGAGCAAAACAAAATGATACAATTGTGTTTTTTCTTTTGTTCAATCCCTCTCTCGTTCTGTTGAGTCTGTTGAGTTAATCATATCAATCTGTCAATATAGGATAAAAGGAATTGGCTTTCCTTTACAACTTTAACATATTTTTGGCAGGCTACCTTTGTCCATAATCTACATTTTCCTCTTGACTAATGGCTATATTTCGTGTAAGTTGTGCCAATGGGGAAGAGATGTTGGTATTGCCTTCACTGTCACAGGCTCTGTCATAGATACTGTTTATAATGACAGAGTAAAGTGTACTTCATTGGAATTTGGATTTAGACTGAGAAGGTGTCTTTTTCAACATCTTAACCCAGTTCGGGGAAGTTTATTATTTTACCTTAGCGCTAGAGCATATGGTATTTGCATGGTCTTTGCGTTTCCTTGTGAGAGCAAGGCCTGTGACATCATGTGTTCATGATGCACAGTCATTTCCAATAAATCAGTCCAATAAACTGTATTTGACATGCTATTTGTCAATGAGTCCTTAACAGTGTATAATCATATTAGACTCCTCAAAAAGTGCAGTAATATTTTTGTGGAATAAGGGAGCAGTTGATCTCTTAAATACAATAAAAATGAGTCGTGGAATTACACTGCAGTCCATACTGTATGATATTTTTAGAGGGGATAGAGATATCTGGTAGAGATATTACATATATGCATGAATTGCATATCATTAATCCTTAACATCTTCACCACCATTATCATCTCTCAAGGAGGTAACTTACTGTGCGTTAATGAATGACACACCCATTTTAAGCTAATGAGGCATAACCTAACCTGCTTAGGGCCCCCCGTGGTCACCAGAGGGCCCCCAAGAGCGCTTGAAATGTCCCACAAGAGAGCTTGAAATGTTTGCTTGTTTGTTTATTTATTTATTTAATGATATAGGCCTATAATGTCAATAGTAATCATACAAAACGCAATATTATGTTAACTGGCTGGCTAGCTAATACCACTGGTTTAATCAATTACCGCTGTGTATGTCAGAGCTGAGGTGCGTTCACATTAGCAAGCAAACGCAAACAGAACAAGGTAGTTCTCGGCGAACAGACATGGACGCTGGACTAAGGGAGACCGAGCAATTTGGAATGTTCACACAAAACCGTTCGCTTGGAACTTTTGCCTCAGTTTACCGAATTTGAATGCACCTCTGGTGTCACGTCCATGCGCATGCGCACTGTAACTGCATTTTCATGCGCTCCCCCGTAGCCAGCTATGAGGTCGCCGAGGTCTGGACCTCGGTAATTTTTGCCCTTACGTTTTGCACTATATGTGTATGTGTGTGAGAGAGAGAATGAACATGATTTTATTTTGTGAACGAAAATCCCTCTGCCGATGCATCTATTAGGCTAATGTTAGAGCATAGCCTAGGCAGAACAGTCAACAAATCTGAGCGAATTCTCTGTAGACCCCATGGTCGTATCGAGGCCCTATCTGTAGGCCCTATCGTGTCTTATTTCAGCCAATTACAACTTATTCCTGAGTGATAAGCGACCGTGTTTCTGTCACATCTGATAGTCGGTGGGATAAGAACAACGAGAGCCTACCAGCAGTGAATAACATTTTAGTGTGTAGTGTCCTCTTTTTTGAAAACCAAAATATGGTCACTCTAGGTAAATATTAACGTTACATATTTACTATGTTTTCATATCTGTTGAACTGGTCTGTTCACTACCTGTGGGACAGCTGCGCTTCCGAATGACATTGTATCATTTTGTATCAGATAAACGTTATCGAGCTAGCTAGCTAGATAATTAGCTGGCGTTAGCTAACATACTCTAATGTTAAATAGCTAGACTGTTATCAAACGCTAAATGTAATACTGCATTGTATGGTTGACTAATTGACAAAAAAAAAATGATTCAGGAAGAGCCTGCCTAAAAATTTTAGAAAAACTGTTTGCTGAGGAAAGAGTGGGAGAGAGAGTAGTAGCAGGCAGCGCGTAGCTCTGTTGACAAGCAACAGTGAGGCAACTGTCACACGTCTCTGAAACTGCTAGCTAGCTTGTAACGTTAACCAAACTACAACAACCTCATCAGTAATCACAAGTGCTCTGCTTCTTGTGATTTCATCTTATAGCACTGGCTAGCCTCATAATTCGACAGCTTTGAAAATTAACGTTACCTGTGCAATGTGGTCCAACAGGGTTACTATATGTTGCTATATCAACTAACTTACAGTAGGCCGCTGTCTTTTTTAACCCATTCATGTCCATAACAGAAACATCTTTGCTCCGAAGAAGGGTCGAGCCCACTGATTTTACAGGAATGATTCAAAATGCCTTAAAAGTGAATTGGTGGTAAGAAAGAAGGGATGTTTGTTTAGCCTACATTTTTGGTACACAATAACCTATTAGACTTACAAATTTTCCTGGGGGAAAAAAGTTTTTTAAAAAAGTACAAATGTACAGCTATAAAATAAACCTGCTCTACTTATGCTTCTGGACCTCAGTTAAAATTTTGCCCTGGCTACAGCCCATCATGCAAGCACAGTCAGTCAGACTAACGTTAGGTTACAGTCTGTGCAAATGATCAAGCATTGACAATAGTCAATAGTATTGGCAGCGCCAAGGCAATGGGGGCCCCCCAAATAAAATTCTGCTTAGGGCCCCATAAAGGCTTGGGCCGGCCCTGAGTGTAATACAAATAGCAAAGCAGGTAGCTTGTGCTGAGCAAAGCAAGTTCCACATCAGTGGCTGGGAGAAAAATGAGCACCACAGTTTCAGGACGGGCAAATAAATAGGTGGAATTGTGTGATGAAGCAGCAGTAGATTAATGTCAGAGATGAGGTGCAGGGAGAAATTCTGTGCCGGGAACGTGTCCCACAACTTTTGCCTGCTGCAATTTCATCAACGGACCATGAAACCAGTCAAGGTGGCAGCCCGGGTCTCGAGCACTCCACAGGAAAGACAAACAAGGATGGGGGATTCTCAGGCCTTCCTCTTATCAGTGAAACCAGAAAACTTGCCACCAGAGTTAGAGGAAAATTAGCATATAAATTAAGAGAAGTGTGGGATAACACTATGGCCTTGTGAGTGCGGCAAGTGGAATTCGTTTTCCCAGTGATGTGGTTTCTGACACTAGAGATTTGCTGGAGATCGCGGCTGGTTTGCGATACACTTCATCTTCTTTAAGCACTTCTTTAGCAGATAAGCCTGTAACTCAGAGCACTTTGTATTGTCAGTTTTTTACCCAAGCTTTGAATCTGATACCACTTTGCTTATATATATTATTTTCCCCTTATGATGCTCGATGCATAAGAAGATGATAAAAGAAGGAAAAAACCTCCCCTTTTCTGATAACCCCTACTTGAGGGTTAGGTGGTTATTTAATGGCCTATGCTTTGGTCATGTTCAACCTTTGTTGGAACCCTGAGTCTCCATTACTAGACTTTGTTGTTGACTTTATGTTTGATTTAAGAACATGTTGAAGATACTGTAACAGCAAGAGAACAATGAGCTACTGCACCCCAAAAATCATCTTCCTTACCATCTGCCGCTATGCAGCATGACAGCACACCCAACAATAGCTTCCTGTTAACAGGAACAACAATATTGAGAACATCCAGGTTATTTTTAAGGAGATATTTATCTAAGCATGGCCATTGGGTATCAGTACTTGCACCGTGGATTCACAGAGATAAATGAATATGGGGAAGCCCTCCCATGTGAAAGTTTCAGGCCATCTGTCTGGGTGAGTAATATCCACATTAATATCTAATCACCTCATGTTAAGGACTGAAGTGGTGGTGTCTCGTTGTGCCAGTCCCCTTTGGGAAGCAAAGAGCTGTTGAACATCTGTACTGTTTGATGTGGTGGGTGTGGAGTGCCTGCTTTGGCAGGATGTGACTAGTGTGACATGGCATGGTATAATTTGCCCATCACCTGAAGTTACGTGGGACCCTGATCCATGAAATGAACAGGGCCCAAAACCTGCTTTGTCACTAATCACCTCACGCTGGGTGTGGCCGTAAATTTGTGTTTACTAGGGGGAAAACAGCACCCTGCGTATGAATCACGGCCATTGTTGTCTCTGAGTGGGAGCCTGTTGTGGTTCAGCCCCTGCCCATTATTTTAATGAATGGGGCACCCAGATGAACCCAGGTCTCCTCTCTCGTGATAAAACTGTGTGGCCAACGGCAATGGCGTGAGCCATTTAACAGATGTGCTTCAAAGAGGGAATGAAAGGTCAGAGGATCACTGCTGACATTCATGATCATAAATTGGTGTTACATCCACGCCAACGCATGTCAAACCCCAGACAAGTTTCCCCGGCAATTTTCCCCGGGGAAGTTAATGAGGGAGTTTAAGGAAAGAAAGGAAAGCAGTGTTGATCAGGCGGCAGTGCATATGAATGGCTGCCCGCCTGCCTGCAGACTGGGTCATTAAGCTACAGCATTGGTCATTTGCTGGATCAATGGGATCGACAGGAAGGAGCTCTGGGTGTGAGTGGAGTTCACTGTGTTAGGCTGGGTGAGGTGACTGCTCCCTTATTTCCCCAGTCGTAGTCGCCCAACATACTACTGATTCAGGGTTGTGCCAAACGTCTGTGCAAAATATATGTGGAAAATATACCCATGTACAAAGCACACATATTTCAGTTACTTCTCCAGTGTTTAAAATGCAAATCTGTGTGAAAGAATGATGAAATACAAATGAAAACTCTTGTGAAAATAAAGCGATTAGGTCTTGGAGTTGATTTGCCTTCCAACAAAACAAGTGTTTCCTTATTTCTGCATACCCTTTCCTCCTCCCTCTTTAGCTTCTGCTGAACTCACCACTCTCTGTTTTAGCTCATTGGGAAAAAGAACCAGTCCTCAGAGGCTCCTTCATTAGTGAGTGTCAGTCATGTTGTGTGGAGTTCGGTCCTGGGAGGCTGTGATCTTGCACACGCTACAGATCCAAGCCTAATATTTCCCTTTTGTCTATGTTTTAGCTGTTTGGTTTGCAGTGTGTTCAGCTGTTTCAGCTGTTCCTCCCTGCTGATATTCCCCTCTTTCTCTCTCTCTCTCTCTCTCTCTCTCTCTCTCTCTCTTACACATACACCTGCACACACACCCCTTAGGCATTCAGCATCCAAAAGGGCAACTGTTGCATATAACCAATTAGGCATTATCAGTAAAATGCTTTTTTTCCCTAACTTTTTGTATTGCTATTGTGTTTCCTACTAGATCAATGTCACTAATGTTTTACTTTAATTTCATATCTTAGATGTGGACCCTAGATGTGGACCTCTAATAAAATTACTGTGACCATTACCACTAATTTGAGTCATCCCAATAATATACAGTACAATTCCCTCTTCATGTGGATATTTCCCCTCCATTTTTAAAGGACTAATATTACATTATCATTCTGTGGATGTAATCTTGGTAATAAAGTGGGTATAAGAAGTAACTGATTTATTTTAAGTCAGGCCAGAATAGCATGATATGTTTTCTCTGGCACATTTATGCATTTAGTTCTGAGTTAGCCCTCAGCACTGACACTTGTTCTTGAAAATGAATAATTGCTCTGAATTCAGAGAGATATTCCATCCTCACAGATAAATTTTCCTTCTGCTTAAAGGGCTGAGCAGCATATCTTTCAATCTTTCATGGATATTTTATTGATCAACCCTCAGGGTGCAAATCTGTTGGAAATTCCTCACAAGATCACAGTTCCTCCAGAAATCACGGTCCTTCAGTTCTTCTGTGACAACATTTTACTTAAAGTGGATATGGCAAGATATTAAAATCTCCTCATACCATTTTGGTGTTTTAGTAAAAATGCTCATTGTCATCATCAGTGTTGTAGATTCACTAGTGATAAAGATTTTTTTTCTTTTAAAGAAGGAACAATACTAATATTTACTGTGTCACATCCCACTGAGAAATGTGGGTGGAGAAATGCATTCTGGGGTTCATACGAGCTCAGACAGCCTGGGGTAGCGTTTGAAATTGTGATTTAAGATTTCAGGTTAGCTTATCTTCTTTGCATAGCTGTAGTTTTGTAACTCTCTAGTTTTGTAATATCAAACACTGCTCTTATAAGTTAGTATAAGTTCAAAACAACTTTTTGATTCATTTGATAGCACCAATATGTACAACGATACAGGGAAGTTAAAGCTTAAGACAAGGTGCCTTTCTAGGTGCTACCTATCCTTAAAATAGCCTTTTTATATAACAAAATATGTATGGAACTATTTCTCATTAAATGTTGACAAATAATGGGAATGTTAAACAATATAATAAATATATGTATTAACTGATTAGGAGTTGGGCTGCCATTTGCCAAGTCCTTTTTGGAATTCTTTTATACAAGTTTTGAATAGTTTCTAGTGGGATATTAGACCATGCTTCAAGAAGGAAAGCCTGCACTTCTTTGAGAGATGAAGGAGATGAAAACCTACTCCTCACTTTTTATAGTTATAGTTTTATAACTTCCCATAAACATTCAGCTTTGTTTAGATCTGGTGATTATGGAGGTCATGAAAGGTGTTTGAATCTGTTATTATATGGGAGCATTATACTCTTGGAATGTGGGAACATCTGGAGGAAACCATGTCTACACCATAGATTGCACATGGTTTCCCTTTGTATTCTTTGGGACTAAGTAATAGAGTAATAATCTGACCCAGTGACTCCCATGAGATTGCTTCCCATACCACAACAGATCCACCGCCATGTTCAACAGTTCAGAAGAGGGAGTGTGGGTGGAAGTCTACCTTTGACTTTCTCCAAACATCCACATAGATTAAAAGACGACTCATTAGACCAAATTACTTTCTTCCTACCAGGTTATACGTTGTTGTGCATTGGCTATGGTTACAAGTGGTTTTCAAATGGCAGCTTTATCATAAATATCAGCTTTGTGAAGGTTGTGACGTACAATCTTTTTTGAAACAGGGTCACAGAGGTGTTGATTCAGTTATGTGAATATATATTTTTGAGGCTGCAACTGTCCTATTGTGCCTGTCTTTCTCTGTCAGTCAGCTTTGTGACCACTGATCCCTTGTTTGCCATATGCCATGATAATTTCAGCAGTGTTCCCCTTGACATATTAAATAATTTTGCTGTTTGTTTGTCTAATGCATTCATACAGCAACTATTTGACCTCTTTTAGAATCCGTTATGCTCTATCTCCCATGTTGCTTTAGAAACTTACACTCTTATTTTTAGTTGAGATTTAGTTACTTCAAATTATTAGCTCTTTTTCATTTTGTGTTTCCAATAATTTGTCTACCCCATGTCAATAATACATGTAAAATATCAGATTATGACAAAAGAGCTGATAAATACAATTATATGGGCAATGGATCATCTGTATACTATACAAGAGTCTCAGAAGTGACTCTTGATGTGTCTTTTTCAATTTCGTTTCCAGAAGCGACCGCCATGGTCTCAACTTGACCTCACATGTAGTGCAGGTGTGTCTCCACTGATGGTACTGGTGAAGGCACTAGCTGTTCTTCCCGGTGGGGTCACCATCCACGCATCTCATTTCATTTCCAGTTTCACTCTGCAGCTCAAGGCCACCTACCTTATCTAATGTTAGCAGGTCTCTGCGCTGCACTATTATTATGCATATGTACTTAGGTTTGTGGGATACTAAATGAAACTGAAATGTTACAATGATAAATAACTGAAATATACTGTAATTAAGTAGGACAGATAAGACCCTTAGGTATATAGTCAAATAATATCATGTAATATTATTATATTGCTGTATAATAATTGATTTATTAATGTATCCTGGAATTTTTGTGTTTTAGGAAAAAAAATTGTACATTATAGACAAGAGTTGAGATAATCCTGTAAAAGAATCCCTCAGAGCTGTTTTTCCTCCAGTCTTGGAAGATGAACTGATGAGACTGTAAGGACACCTTGAAGAACATATTTACCCCTTTTCCACCAAGGCAGTTTGAGGGCTGGTTTGGAGCCGGTGCCTAATCTCGCACCAGTTCTTCGCCTTTCAACAGGCAAAGAACCGGCTCTTGGCCAGGAAAACTGGTTCGAGAGCGGCACCAACACTTTGCTGGTCAGGAACAAAGAACCGCTATGTCAGGGGCTGGGGGCAGGATTACCGTGACAAATAAGACCAACTAAAACTTTTGTGACCGCCATTTAAAAAAAAAAAAAAAAGCAGAGCTAGTGTAGTGTCTAGTCTGGCTTGAAAGAAGAAAAAGAAGAAAAACCAGAGTTTTATTTTTCAAATGTTTCGCCTTGATGCCAGCCAGCTATGTATTTCTTAGCTGTTTAGCGAGCTACTAATTTCTCACATGAACGTTACAAATGTAACATTGATGGCTTGTTACGTTCCACGTCATTGATGTGGGAAATTAGTAGCTATGCTTGCTTGGGTAATGTTAGCTGACCAGCAGCTAGCTAGCCAGCTACCGTAACCTTGGTAACAGTAGCTAACGTTAGCTTGCTACTTTCTAACATTGACATTGACTCACCTACCAATGTCACTTAACATTTGGCTTCACAAAAGGCTAACATTGTATAAAGTGTAGTGGACAAGTTTGTTTTTTAAAGCATTGTTCTCTTGTTTTTTGTTGTTTTTTGTTTGGTGTGAGGGACCCCAGAGATGGGTGAAGCACTGGTGAGTGGGGCACCCTGGGATGGGAGAAGTACGGCAGGGGAATGCGTGAAGGACACCTCAGTGTGTGAAGCGCATGGGCACGCGTCCTGAAGGGGAGGGCAGTGTGACAGAGTGCTGTCACTACAGTTGAGTATGCACTCTGACTGCCATACCATCGAGCCTGGCTCTTTGGTGTCGCAGTCAAAGTCACATGGTTGGTACCCTGGAGACCCGGGTTCAAGGCCAGATGGGGTGACTGCTCTTGCCCTTTGCTACATAGGGGGTGGGGGTTACTAGGTTCATCTGTGAAATAATTATATCGTATGATGATACTCATATTGCCAGACCTAATGTCATTGTGTACTTGTGCTTATCTCTTTCTCTCTCTCTCAGTGAGGAATGAACCAGCAACCTTTTGGTTACGACTCCTGCTCCTTAACCACTATGCTACACTGAATGAATTTAGGGCATGAAGTGAAATTTGGGCGCAACGATAAAATGAACGGCTCTTTGGTACGAGTCAGATCCCTTCGTTCCAAAGAGCCGTTCAAAAGAGGCTCTCGTCTTTTCAGCATGCCGCAGTGCTGTGTACCTTGTTGTTTGAATAGATTTGAGTCCAAAAAAACTATTCAATTGTCATTCTACCACTTTACTCACAATGATAAAGAGAAGAGGAAATGGCTGCAGTTGATAAGGCAAGCTACAATTCTTAAATGAATGAAGAAAAACAAAGTTTGGCGCCAGTGGGTGCTAACGTTAGCTAGCTAACCTAGCGAATATTAGCACCCACTGGCAAAAGCCAAACCGGCCCAGTAAAGTGGTAGAATGACAATTGAATAGTTTTTTGGACACAGATCTATTCAAACAACAAGGGACAATTTTTTCTCCACCCAAATAAACAAGGCTGCCATATGATGGCACTTGTCTCTGCCGATTGGGCACTCGCAGGTGCTGTACCTCACTGACTGACCCTCAACATGCACCTATATTGAAAACAATTTAACCCTAACCCTAACACTTCTAAAAGACATATTATTAAAAGACATATATATATTAGCCTAACAATACTTAGCTGTAGCTAGCCGGGGGGTGGCAGATCATTATATCACTAGCCTAACTTCACTAACCCTTCAAAACCTGCCTGGTACATATTTAGTTTTTGATCTTCATTTCCGTCCAAAGTTGTAGCAGTCCTGTACGTTTTTGTTTTTTAGAAATACCTCAGCCAGAACATGGCACATCATCTTTAGATGTCAACTAGCTAGCTAGCTTACTGCTAACTTCTAACTCACCTCAACCTCGTAAATCATCTTTTTCATGGATGCCTGGACTCTACCCTTGATTATACCACCTGGCAGAACAGCTACACTAATCACTAGTGATGTGCAGTACATGAATGAAAGAATCTTTTTGAATGAATCTTTGAGGTGTACTGAATCGCTAGTCTAAAAGATTTGTTCCTTCCTCTTTGCAAACATATCTTTTAGCTGGCATAGCAGCTATAACTCTCCCTCCAGTGGAAATTAGCTATGTGGTCTGTCCATGAAGCAGCCTATCACAAAATTGTATCAGCAGTACATTCATGACGACAACTAGCCAATGGCTGAAATGCTAAAACACTCAAAGCACCTCCCACTGGCCATCTCGGCACAGCGGCTCAGTGACTATGCTGACCATGGTTGTGACTGCACACTGCACAGCATGTGACTGACTCTGGAAAACTCAAAATGCCCCGACTGTGTACTGTGTACTGAATGACCTGATGTACTATTGACAAGTTCTAAGTACAACGGTTCCTTCAGACTCAAATGATCCGGTGACTAGGAAGAGTCTAAACTCCCCCTACAGACCTGATGTACTGTTCTCAGTACAACAGTTCGTTCAGACTCGAAAGGCTGTCTATGTTGATGATGAGACCCGAAATGCCCCGAAAATGTTCTCAGCACAATGGTTCTACTGACCTGAATCACTGTTAAATAGTTCAGTAAACTATTTAGTTATCCACTATAGTTAGCCACTGCTGTGGAAGTGTGTGCTCTCCAGATTGTTTTTGTTTTTGTTGTTAGCATTTCTTATATATATATATATATATATATATATATATATATATATATATATATATATATATAGGGGAAGGTATTCACGGGAAGCTGAGTTTTCTAAAATGCTTCTGAGGGGGGACCCCATATGTTTGTTCGGTGCACTTAATGAACTACCATATGTGTGACAGAAAGCGGGGACAGAGACATACCTTCACTGTCACATTACGATTTGAGTGGTGACTACAAGTAGGCTATATTAAAATGTTTGGGCTCGGTTTGTTCAAAACTTGTAAAATGAAGTTTTTTGCTTTGGATATAAGCGAGGCTCTTTTTTCCTCAGTGCATTTTTTTAGTTTTAGCAAATAACGTACTTATTATAGGCCTATGCATTAAAATGTGGGGTTCTATTACCTTCCTAAAGACGAAGCATACTTTGCGGCTGCATGGTTGTTTGCATAGCATAGTTTAGTTTCACGTAACGGATCATGGATAATGGATAACGGATCGAATCATTTTATTGTACTGAACAAAAGGAACCGAGTCACTAAAAATAATCCTTTTGAACACCACTACTAATCACTCTATTGGAGTTGAAAGAATTTAGACCCTTTTTAACCCTCAATGGTGCCTCACTAAAGAAGGAAGTGATCGTGAAAATGTTGTTTGCTTCTGTGATCTTAAGGAGCGTTTGGACCCAGAAATGGCTATTACGTCACATGTGGCGTCAGACCACCGGATGGTGGCTCTCTAGCCCATGGAAAAGCAAACCGGTTCTTAGAAGCAACTCCAAACTGGCACTAGCACCAACCCAGAACTAGCACCTAGTTTGTGTCGGTGGAAAAGGGGTAATTGTTTCTTTTCTTTTTTCCCCTCAGAGGCAAGGGTACTTTGGGTCACATGCAAGCTTGGGTTTAGGTAATTGAATCCTGTTGAGGCTTTGAATCAATTGGATGTCGTCATCCAATGGAGGGAATGCTGGCGTATGGCTGGACTATTAATATTGAGTAAAACCACAACTCATCTGTGACCTCTTTACCTATAGCTCTTCTACATTGTGATGTTAATACTGATTGTCTCCCCACCCTAGTAGACTCGAGAGTGGACAAGCATCCGGGGTTCACATCTATGGGAGTTGACCCCTGTTAAATGTATTGGATTGCGTCTGGTGTAAGAAATTACAGCATTCTGTCCCAGAATGTGTATTCTACTAGGCATGATCTAATTTGAATAGCCACGGCATCCCAAAGGGCTTGAGATCATAAGCCCCTTTCACACACGCACTGGACTCTGGAACATGTCCGGCCCTTAGCCGGAGTAGCTGTATGTGAGAACACAAATGTCCGAATCAGTCAGACCGGACATGTGACGGACTTAGTTCTGCCAGCTCCATAGTACAAACTCCGCCTTATGTCGGAGTTAGCCCATGTGTGAATAGAGCAGGTAATGTTCCGGAGAATCCACCACGAGCAAGTGGGCGAGTTGATGATGTGACTGGCACGAAACTGGCAGAATACAAACATCTGCCTCGTACTCTTTTCCATGTGCCTGTACATTGCTTTCCACTGTTTTGTTGACATTGCAGATATGTCCAAATACATGCTATTTTGAGTCCAACGATCATTAAAGAGATAGTTAGCTATAGCTATACTGCCAAAACTTGTCTCTTACAATGATTAATAACGTTGGCTAGTAGTTTATTATTTGGTTAGTAGCTAACTAAGCTGTAGCTAACTAATACTGATAGGTATAGTGAGATAGGTGAAATGGTGACCTAGCATTGCATAGCAAACAACAAAAACTTACCTTACCTATTATAATAAATGTATAATTAATAATAAATTATGTGTACCGGTAGCACCATTTGGATGGCTATGTGTGATTTTTTCATAGCCTACCCAAAAGTACAATAGCTATGTTCGCCTTCTCCTCCTCCGTGTCACATTATGTACCCGTACCACCAAAAGGTAAGACATTGAAAAGAAAAAAACTGAAAATACTTCAACTCACAAATACTCGTGATCTCGTCAATACTTTTCACTCGTAAGAATGCAAGTGGCATCTAACTGGAAAATACCACGAGGAAACACTGGATGTTTCTAAACTCGCAATGATTTCAAGTGACAATGTAACATACTACAAATGTAATTATTAAAGGTCGCATACTGGGTACTACACTGAAAAATAGCATGCAGTATACAGTATATACTTGTGTAGTACGCAGTACACAGTATGCAGTAGGCGGTTTCAAATACAGCCACTGCGATTTCTGCAGCGTAATTTTTGCTACATGTCCTGCCTCCTGAACGCTGTACCCAGGCGCCGCCCCTCACCTAAACCAAACCGGAATATTTCCTGGAGGTGAGAACACGTCTGTCACGGACAATCTCCTGTTGTGTGCTACATGTGTGAAAGGGCAATTCCGGCCAATTTCTGGACTGGATTCTTCTTACTTAGTCCGGAGTTCACATGTGAAAACGGCTATAGAGACCACAACAGGATGGTCCACACCTCTGCTGACACCTTAACAATTTGGTCAAGCGAGGTGGCAAACAAGTATAGAGTGGGACCGGGAGTGGGCAATCAAGAACTCTCTCAGACAAAGGGGTATCCGGGCTTATTCAAACAATGGAATCCTGGCTTACTCAAAACCGGCACTCTGAATTTATTATCATACAGGCGACAGGTTCGGTCCGCTCACATCAAGAGCGTAACCTAATTTCATTATTATACAGGCGACAGGTCCGGTTCATTTACATTAAGAACAACCTAAACTGTATATGGGAATTAGTCTGAACATTCGGGGTTCAATTTGACTCCACTGAACCCAGAGTGTGTTTCATGTTTCTGACAACTGCCGTTCCTCTAAATAAAGAAGTCTTTTCCATGAAGATTGGAATTGCGTCCTTTTTCCCTTACACTGGTCTGTAGTGTTCTCTGTATAGTAGAAATTGATTTATCCCCTGCTGGCTGAGCCAGGGGCATGGTGTGTGTGTGCGCATCAAAAGAGCAAGCCATATATCTCAGCCCATGGGAAAACAGAGCAGGGAATGTGATTGTAGGAACAAACAAAATTCTGCCCAATAACATTTGCTCTGAGTTGGGGAAAGGAAAGTTAATATGATGCATTTTGCTCCTGGTCAGTGTCCTTGGCTTGTGTGTGGAGGTTCTGGAAGACTTTGATCTGCACCTCTGCCTTATTTCCTTTTTCTCACTCTGTGTTGTTGCTTATTGTTTGGGGCTGTCCTTGTAGCTTCCTCATCTTGTTACAGTGATAACTGGAGGAAGTTTCTAATTTTTCTGTGGTATTACTTGCAATCTGTTTATGGAAAAAAGTCTGTTGTACATTCTATAATCAGCTGGACCAGAGTCCGTTTTCAGTACACCAGAACTGTAGAAAAGGGCCACATTCCTTTGTCTTTGTGCACACCACCCTCACCTCTCACAGACACTTTGTTTACAACTCAGTTGAAACCTGCCCAAACCAGTCCTGCTGCTCCCCTTATCAGCAGGACCCCAACAAGTAAAGCTTGGTTTATGCTTCTGCGTCGTACCCCCCGCCATCGCTTCAATGCCGTCGTGAACCTTTCGAAGTTCTGCGTCGGGGTTGAATGCATTGCTCTGCGTCGCTGTGCAATTCACCACCATAATGCTAGGGGATGTGTGGTTTCTGAAGGGTCAATCGCGAAACTCGTCGATTGTTTAGCTTCCCGCTTCGTTTTTCCGCTCACAGTGAACAATGGCAACAGAAAGGGAAAGAGTATTGTTGGAGCTGGAGATGATTGATGTAGAACAACAACGCTAGAACAACGCTCCTCAACTTGATCCATGGATATTGCGCAGAAAACAACTCGATATGAGCACTTTAAAAATGGCGGTATAGCGGGAGGGAGAAACTGGAAAGGGTAAATGCCGGAAATGATGTACTGAGCGGACTAATCACAGCCCCTGCAGTCTGTGTCACCTCGACGCGAAGTTACAATTTTTTGGAGGTGCACGTCAGGTGACGGCAGAGGGGTACGTGGTGACGCGGAGGGCTCTGTGGGGGTATGCCGTTGACTCGATGCAGAAGCATAAATCAGGCTTAACTTGAGGCATAGGCACACTCCCAAGGACAGCCCCGAGATCACCATTTGCCCTCTGACCTGTCTGTATCATTTGGCCACCAATAGGAACCCCAACAGGCCCAGGGGTATGGGACAATATAAAAGAAGTGGTGACCTCCCCCACTGTAGTACTGCACCAGTTCCTGTGGGGTAAAGAACTGCGCCTACAAAACCACACACATACACACACCACACACACACACCCTTCACACCACACAAACTCCTCAATAAGGTTCTCAACCGGAAACCTGGCCAACACACCACTGCAACCTTCTCCTGAACCCAGTGCACGGGTGAAACTGCCCCGTCAGTTTCAAGAGCGCTATTTAGGCCCTTACTTTCCTTATTTAAAGTTAGGAACTAAGCACACCACAGTGGCTCTTAGCTGGGTTGTTCTTTTTGTCTGTATATTCACAATGTCAAGCACAGTATGTCACTGGCTGCATATACACTATCATGTTTATATGTTTATATCTGGCAGTTCAATCAGGTTATTACCAACCTTAAGTAAGATGGTAAATGGTACACTTTATTGATCCCTGTGGGAAAATTCGTCTTCTGTATTTGACTCAGTCGAAGCAGTGGGCAGCCACAGTGCAGCACCCGGGGACTAACTCCAGTTCTGTTGTTAGTGCCATGGTCAAGGGCACTGACAGGAATATTAACACTAATGTGCATGTCTTTTTGATGGTGGGAGGAAACCAGAGCACCTGACAGAAACCCA
Organism: Megalops cyprinoides; assembly: GCF_013368585.1. Lineage (NCBI taxonomy): Eukaryota > Metazoa > Chordata > Actinopteri > Elopiformes > Megalopidae > Megalops > Megalops cyprinoides. The sequence continues at coordinate 32,857,098 of NC_050595.1, forward strand.
CACAAACACAGGAAGAATATGCAACCTCCACACAGAAAGGACCTGGGACGGCCGGGATTCAAACCCAAGACCTTCTTGCTGTGAAGCAACAGTGGTAACCACTGAGCCATCGTGCTGCCCTAGAATTAGACCACCTTGGAACCTCCCTGTCATTGTGGATCCAGAAATGACAGTTTAAAGTGGACATGAAACACTAGATGTAGTTAGCATAATTTACGAGATGGATTCTCACTCTAAAAATCCTTATAGGTTTAACACTGTCAGTGAAACTGGATTAAAAATAATAAGTAATCTAAGTTACATTTTTGAAACAAGTGTAGCGCCATCTTGTTTTAGCTTAGAATGTGACATCATGAGGTTGGTTGTCTTGGACATTCTACATTAGTTCACATTAGCTAACTAGTGACAGCACTGACAATCACTGACTCAATGGAAAATAAGAAAAGCCAAACTAAAAAGCGATGCAATGGGGTCACTTTTGTATTGCCCCTGGATGCAGCAATGAATTTTATAGAGTCAAAAACCAAAGAAAGATTGTCCACTTTCATACTTTTCTTTATCGTTGGCTAGCTGTACTGAAACGAAAGAATCCCCCAGTTAGCCGTGATGCTAGGGTTTGTAGCGAGCACTTTGTAAACGAGCATAATGTGGACGAGAGTCAGGCGTACTGGTGGTTCGCCGGACCAACAAGCTGAAGTCCAAGGCCGCTCCCTGTGTATGACTTTTCCTCTTATTAGATTGGGTGTACAGACCGTCCGACCCAGTCTGATAGCAAAGAAGTAGCTGTGCGCCGTAAGGAAAGGGCCCAACGGCACACCCATCTGGCAGAGCAGAAAGAGGTACGACCAGGATTATGTTACGTCTTTTCCCTTTAAAGCACAGCCATCTAGTTTACAAGATAATTATTAGATAATATGTAAGGGATTATGTACAGCGAGCCGGTCATTATTGCGAAATAAACCCCGACGGGGTGATGCAGGACCCCAACACGAAGCTATACATTATCAGCTTATTACACGGCTACTTACTAAAGAAATCAATAATTTGACACAAAATATTGATTTAAAAATGATTTTACAGATTTTTTTATTACTTTTCTCACAAACAACAAGCAGGTTTCTCTCGAAATTCTAGATACCACCACTGCAACTGCTGTTGTCCTTGGTCAACTTTCCAACTAACCAACCTCATGATGTAGTCAGTGAAGCAACAGCAATATGGCAGCGAGCCAGAGCGAAAGCATAAGTTAGTACCAAACATAAATCTATTGTAATTTAACGTGTAATCATTTTATATCTAAAATTTTCTCAAAATAAATTCCAACACACTTAATTCTGTACAAAACTCGTCAAAATTAGGCCGTTTCATGTCCACTTTAAGAATGAGTCATTTTTCTTACTGATGGTTCACGAAGTTGAGTCACACAAGGCCACTGTTTTTGTTCCTGAAGAAGAATGGTCTATGTTGCCTCTTTTTGCTTAAGAGAGGGCTCAGTCACATGCCTTAATGACTATGTGACTGGCCTCCATCTTACTGACAGGCTTATCTCCAGGTGAGTTTCATTACACCCATGTAATCCACAAAAGGCTGGGCGCACAAGGTGTGCAGAGGAAGTCCTCACACAATATTCTGAATCATAGGAAACAGGGTGTTTTTAGACTGTTGTTTTCTGTCAATGCGTTGTGAATACTGTGAATTCAGTATGCAGCTTTTATAACTAGTTCCATATCAAATACATATTACTAATTTGCTTTCAGCTTTTGATGATGAATGAGGATGAATTTCTCCTGATTTCATTTTGCACTGTTTTTCTATAAGTTACATGAATTAGATGTCTTGATAGAAAAACAAGCAAACCAAAACTTGGACAAATCTGGCAGTGATAAACAATCAATAAGTTTTTCCAGAACGTGTGTAAAACATTAATGAGCTAACTTTGAGGTAGGTGAACTGTTCATGCCTGTCTCTGTGTTCATGTCTCCATGCTGCGGTACTGTTTTTTTCTTTCCAACACAAGTTTCATAAGGCACCATGGAGACGCTTCTCCCTCAGCAACCCCAGTGAATTATTGATCCACCAGCCTCTACAGTATGTGCTCAGCACAGAGGGCTGCATATAATTTTACTGCATGTGAAAGAAGGAGTTTACCTTAGAGCACTGCACAGCATGAGCTGTGATTTACCTCTGTGACTAATTTATTTTTTAAGGAGGCCCTTCTTCCTCAGGATTGCATCAGGACCCTGCAGCACGGTCTGAGATGGGAGATGAAATATTGAAATAATAAAAATGCTGGTACTGAGGGTTCTTTCCATGGTGACATTACATTCCTCTGCCTTTTCACCCCTGCATTCGCAGGATGGGGGATTGTGGCGTACACAGTGTCCCCCTGCTTATACCCCCACCAGCCCTGGCTTTTGACACACCCTGAGGGATATGACAGTTTCCAGCTGTGACCTTCGCTCCTCCTATAAAAATGCTGGTGTGAGAATTTCCAGGCCTGCTGCTTCTGTCTGCTTCCTCTTGTGCCTCCCTGTGGTCTACCTCTTAAGTCGTTTTTTGGAACCGCCTACTGTATACTGTGTACTGAGTACTACACAAGTATATACTGTATACTGCATGCTATTTTTCAGTGTAGTACCCAGTATGCGACCATTAATAATTACATTTGTAGTATGTTACATTGTCGCTTGAAATCATTGCGAGTTTAGAAACATCCAGATTTCCTCGTGGTATTTTCCAGTTAGATGCCACTTGCATTCTCACGAGTGAAAAGTATTGACAAGATCACCTAAAGTATTCGCAAGTTTAATTTTCAGGTTTTTTCTTTTCAATGTCTTACCTTTCGGTGGTACAGGTACATAATGTGGCACGGAGGAGGAGAAGGCGAACATAGCTATTGTACTTTTGGGTAGCCTATAAAAAAATCACACACATCCAAATGGTGCTACCGGTACACATAATTTATTATTAATTATACAATTATTATAATAGGTAAGATAAGTTTTTGTTGTTCGCTATGTAATGTTAGGTCACCAGATCACCTATCTCACTATACCTATCACTATTAGTTAGCTACAGCTTAGCTAGCTACTAATCAGATTAATAAACTACTAACCAACGTTATTAATCATCGGAAGAGACAAGTTTTGGCAGTATAGCTATAGCTAACTATCTCTTTAATGATCATTGGACTCAAAATAGCATGTATTTGAATGTATCTGCAATGTCAACGAAACAGTGGAAAGCAACGTACAGGCACGCAGAAAAGAGTACAAGGCAGATGTTTGTATTCTTCCGGTTTCGCGCCAGTTGCATGATAGAAAGATAGAAACGTCATCAACACGCCCACTCGCTCGCAGTGGATTCTCCGGAACATTACCTGCTCTATTCACACATGGGCTCACTCCAACGTGAGACTTTGTACTAGGGAGCTGGCAGAACTAAGTCCGTCACATGGCCCGTCCGACTGATTTGGACATTTGCGTTCTCACATACATCTCCTCCAGGTAAGGGCCGGATACGTTCCAGCATCCAGTGTATGTGTGAAAGGGGCTTTACACTTTCCTTTCCTCCTCTGCTCCACCTCTTCTCCTTCTCTTCTGCTCTCCCTCTCCTTTTCTCCATCTGTATCTCTCCCTCTTTACCTCCTCCACCTGGTTGCATTACTCTCCTCTCATCTACTCCCCCTCCTTTCCCTCTCCCTCTAGCCTCACTCCTCTCCTCTGGCATTGTTTTCTCTCCTCCCCTTCTCCTCTGGTCTTTGTCCTCTTTCATCCTTTGCTCCCCCTCTTTTCCTCCTGTGCTTCTCCCCTGCTCCATTTCCTTCTTCTATCCTCTTTCTCTCTGCCTTCTTCTACTCCTTTGTTCTGTCTCTCCCCTTTATCTAGGGGATTCTCTGGTGCTTTAATGCCTTTTCTCTCACTTAGAGAGTAGCTACCAAGTGATCTCTTTGTAATTCAGTCTGAGGTGTGGGGTGTGTTCATTCACTCAACTTTATAGTAAAGCAGATGCTATTCATAGGTATTTATAAAAAAGAGTCATATTCAATTAGGGTATTTCGTCTGTTCTATACAGAGAGCTTTCTGATTTCATGAATGCAGAGTTGATTAAGGGACACTGAGTTGGCTGACAGCAAGCTATTTTTTCAAAAAGCATTTACTGCTGAATGTAGATGAGGTAACTGGATGAATATATTAATGATTAAATGTATTACACTTCAGAAAATATATAGAACATTTATGTCTACAATGCTTCTGTTTTAATGAAATCATCATGGAAACATTTGTAGTTACTGTATTAAGCCAATACTCAATAATGTCAGGCCTCTGTCTGCTCTTAAATGAAAATGACTGCTCTACCTCAGATGTGCTGCTTATAATTCAGAAGTATTTTTCCAGCTCAAAAGAATTTCTTGGGGGTGTTTGAAAAGCCAAGCAGACACTTTTCTATAGAGGTGAAAATCAGGTTTTGCTACTGAGCTCATTGCTTTCCAGAGCACAACTACTGCTAGCTTCCAGCTTTTTCTGAAAGTCATAAAATTCCTTTAAAATATGTTACCAGAACAGAGACAGACTCTTTCATAAAACACTCTCTACCTCAGCCCATGGGAAAAGGGCCGTGAAAAGGCATAGTCGTTGTACATTCTCCTCCAAGCAAGACTTAGTTCACATTTTCTGAAAATAGTAACTGTAAAAAAAAAGCTGAAATGCAGACTTCAGCAGAGACATGGGAACTGAAACAAAGTTTTTTTTCCAGGAGTTTGTCTTAAGTCTAAGACACAGTCTGCTTTTGGCTCTGGAAGTTCAAAGCCTCACCCAGCCTTAACGGGGCCCGCCAGGCCTCTGGGGCTCTCTTCTGTGGCGTCTTGGCAGAGTCAGGTGTATGAAAGGTATTCTAAGGACCTACCTGCTGAATGTTATCTCTGAACGTAACCCGGGTAGGTTCCAGGGGCTATGGCAAAAGTATCGCAATTATCCTCGCTGCCCCACTAAAGCAGCTCTGAAAATCTGCCTACTCTTAACGTTCCATTCATCGTCAAACCAGATGGCAGGACATGGCTGAATTGGTTAGAAGAGTCCTGCATCCACTAATCGGCATGGTTTAAAACCAGCATTTATGGTGGGAGAAGTCAAAACTGCTGGTATGTGTAAGCAAAAGGTCCAGTGTTTGCACATATTGATATTTCTCTGTCCTTCAGTGTCCTTTTATAATGATTGAATAAAAATAATTACAATTGTATATAATTCTGTGTACAAACATTATTTCTCTTCAAAATGGAGAAAAGTGGAACCACGAAAACATCAAAGTAAAAACTGAAAGTGCACCTGGATAAGATTCACACTAGCCTAAAGAGGCGAATGGTCATTCCATCGGGCATTCTGCCAATCCTGCCGCCTGCCTACTACCTGGATTGTGGACCTCCAAAATGGAGAGAAATGGAAAAAGCAGTCTGACAGGCAAGAGCAGCATCTGCTCCCAGGCATAAGGCAGTACCCTACAGGCTCTATAAGAATGCACCAGACGTCTTATGTTTTCTCTGCAGGCTCATGAGAGTAGTGTGGCAGAAACAAGGCATGGCAAAGGGCGGGTGGTGATCTAATTCCAAAAGAAAAGGACACAGGAAACATCAATCAGTTCTGACCAATCTGCCTTCTGAACATCAAAGGAAAAATCTTCTTCAGCGTAATTCCACAGAGAATGTCCAGCTACATGGACAGAAACAAGTACATTGATACATCTGTACAGAAAACAGGAATACCAGGGTTCTCTGGGTGCCTGGAACATACTAGTATGATCTGGCACCAGATTCAAGCAGCTGGGAAGAACAAAAGTGATCTCCATGTGATTTTCCTGGACCTCAGCTCAATTCCCCATGAACTGCTTTGGGAAGCATTCGACTTCTTCCAAGTACCAGAGCCCATCACAGCGCTGGTGAAGCTGTACTTCCAAGATTTGCACCTGTGCTTCACAACAGCAGAGTGTGCCACAACATGGCAGAGACTGGAAGTAGGCATTATGGCAGGATGCACAATCTCAGCTCTGGCCTTCACAGTGGCTATGGAAGTCATCATCAGGGCCTCAAGATGGGTAGTAGGTGGTGAAAGGACAAATGCTGGAGTCCGTCTTCCCCCTATCAGGGCGTACATGGGTGATTTAACAACACTGACCACCACTGCACCATGCACCAAGTGGTTACTTGGAAAGCTGCAGGAAAACATTAAGTGGATGTAAAGTTCTTATGTAAAGTTCTTCATCAATGATGACCCAATTCCAATAGTGTCCAAACAGCCTGTCAAAAGCCTTGGTAGATGGTACAAAGCCAGCCTCACAAAGAACAGGTGCAGCAACTAAAACAACACATCATCTGGTAGTCAAGGAGTTGTGGCACCAAGAAGATACAAACTGAAGTGCAAAGGCTGTCTCCCTGGCTAAGCAGGGGCAATGGACATGGCGGGACAGCACTGAGAGAAGAAAAATCAGCTGGAAGGACATTTGGGAGATGGAAGCAAGCAAGCTCAGCTTTATCATCGGAGTCACATTTGGTGTGCTTCCCTTGTCAAAAAACCTCCATCAATGGTTTGGTGAAGATCCAACCTGTGCCCTCTGCCCAACTCCAGCAACCCTCAAGCACATTCTGACAAGCTGCAAAACCAGCTTCACACAAGGCAGGTACACGTGGCACCACAACCAGGTCTTGAAGAGACTGGCAACAGCAGTTGAGACCAAGCTCAACCAACTCCTTGCACCCAAGAACAACCAGCACACTGAGACCAAAGGCATTCGTCTGGGAGGGAGGGAAAAGACTAACAAAACTCCCTCCTAAACTAGGAATAGGACAGCTGAATATGGCCCGCAACTGGAAGATGCTGGTGGACATCCATAAGCAACTCATCTTCCCATCAGAGATTGCTACCACCAACTGTAGGCCAGACTTGGTGCTCTGGTCCACGTCACTGCAGATCATCTACATTATTGAACTCACAGTCCCATGGGAGCACTCAGTAGATGAAGCACAGGAGTGCAAGAACCTATGCTATGCAGATCTGGCAGTGAAAGCATGACAATGGGACTAGAAAACAATAGTCTCTCCTATAGAAGTGGGTTTCAGAGGCTTTATTGCCACATCCACCATCAAACTGCTGAAGGAGCAAGTTAGTTTGTTTTCACATGTTTATAATTAGTCTCTGTGTGTTTGGTCTATTTAAACCTTGCCTGTACTTTGGTTCCCTGCTCAGTCTTGAGCTACTGTGCGTTGTGTGCTCTCCTGTGCCCAAGTTCGCTTGTTTTCTAGTAAAAATTCTTTGTCTTTTAAGACCCTATCACTACATCTGGCTCCCTTGTGCTCAACCATTACAGCGATACCTTTTACGCCTGGATTTTTAGAATGTAACATCTGGAAGTCAAATTAAACAAGCACAAAGACTGAAAGGACAAACAGACAGACATATTGAGCCAAATGCAATTTGGGGAGAAGATATTGATATTGATGATATTGATCTTGCATTGAGGTCATGCATTGAGGAATATGCATGACAAAACAGTGGGAAAAAGGAGTATTCACAGAGGTGTTGCAGACCCAAGGTACATGTGAAGAATAGTGTCCTTATGGTCAGTATCAATTTAAGATGCAATGTTAATTTCGTGTCCTTCGTAGAAGTCTGATAAAACATTAATAATTCTTTATTCATCAGCTTTAGACATATTGCCCTGTGTGAGATCTTAGGGAGCAGGCTGTGCCTTTGAGTGAAGAGATGGGGGTGAGTGTAATTTACATGAGGGAAATCAATAGCATTTATTGGCTGCACCTCTTTTTTGAGGAAAGAGTGCCAGTTGGTATCACCTTTGAAATCTCTGCCTTTCCTTCCATAAACCGTTTTTAATTGCACTCCAACATTAGGGTCATTTACAATATTAGCAGTGTGTTAGGGCATTTGTTGATTCACCATAATTGAAAATGACAGTGAACAATAAGGGTGTATTACCAGTTCAGCCTGTGAAGTTGCCCAGCAGAACTTGGCAGGTGGAAAAACCAAAATGTATTATCATACAGGAAATCGGATACACATTAGAAGCAGGAGCCAAACTACTGAAGCTCAAATCTGGCAGCCCAGTTTCCTGTCCAGATTGTGCAGTTATCTTCCCCTCTCTGTCCTTGTGTCTCCTTATAATGGTGTGTAATGAGGTTTGGTGGATAGTTTACTGTCTATATGTGACCTCCACACCTAATAGTGATTACATTCTTTTGTCTTTGATGTCTTCACAAGCTCAGTTTGCATTGCCAGGGAGCCATATCCTGCAGTCTGCTGGTGAGAATTATTTCTTGCTTTCTCCACCTTCTGTGTGTCCCACAGATGGGACTATACATTAGATAGTAAAACGAGGAGCTAACTGACTTGATTCCAGCATGACAGCTGTCACTGGTGCCTCCTGCCATGGTTGCCTGCCCACAGGAAGTCTCAAGATTACCTGATGTCTGTGAGTTCTTTGACTACGCTAGGGTCTATCATTGTTCCCCACATTTCCCTCTCTGTAATGCATGTACACACTAAGCACTAATTGACTGCTTGTGCATATTTTAGCAGGTACTGTTGACTCAGTTTTCTGGTTACCTGTTGAATGGACATCCAAAGCACATGAAATCCTGCTTTGTTACCCTGCCAGTCCATCCCTATGTTACTCTTTGGTCTTCAGTTCTCTCACTTGTGCTTGCTGTAGAATAGGTGAAAAAGCTGTATTGAAAAACATCAGAGGAGCTATTGCACATTTTATTCCTCAGTGTTCCATGCTGGTAAAATCATGTTTTAAAAAAGGGAGCTTTTGATTTGTGGGCTGCAGGGGCTGAGCAGCTCAGAGCATGAGAAGTTTCAGATGGATGCCGCTTATGTAGTCAATGACTTTCTACTCTTCATTTTTTACATAGCAATTGTAGCTTTTTCTCATTTTGTAATTAGTGTGGGATCTTATTTTTTGACTTTGCTTGCAAACAGTCCTTTGGTGTAGTTTTTGCATGAGTGTTTCTAACTTGAAAAGGGTAAATTGGACTTTGAAGAAAATTGTTAATGTTAATGTTAATTGTTTCTTAGCTTGAAACTAAAGTTATTACACTAAAAAGGCTTTTGAGATTCACTGTTAATTGGGTATTTTAGTGACCCGTTTCCCCACATGGAGACCGTTTATGGATAGAGACACAGGAAGTAAGTTAATTTTGGTGGAAAAGTGTGAAACCATGGCAAATCAAGTGGGGGGTTACCCATCACCCCTTCCCCCATCACCACCACCACCTGGATCCAAGATGGACTGGTTAAATTTTTTCTGTTTTTGCTTTTTTTTCCCCCTCCAGTGCCCACTGTTACTCCTCCCAGAAGCACCCTTCTCTCCATTCACTGGCCATCCCATATGCTCCCCCCTGACAGAACAGGTGGCTAGCTTCAGGAAGACTGAGCTCGTTTGGTGTGGTTCAACACTTGGCTGGTCATTATACACACAACTTTGTCATGCTCATGTACCACAGAGCTGGAAACCCTTTAGCCTGAGGCATATCACACTGAGTGTGGAGCATTTTTTCAAACAGCACACACTGTACTCACACACTTGCTAAATTAAGAGAACGGAGAGCACGGATGTCATATGTCTGCTTTACTAATAAATTAAGCAGTAGTCGCCGAATTTAATCCCCGACATAATGACAACACATTACTCACTCCTCCACTGGGCACATTTATTCAAACCTCTTTCCTTCCAGTGTACTCACAATACACCTCCAGCATTCCAACATTCTAACTGGAATATTAACCATGGACATAACATCCCTCCTTTTCTTGGAATTAAACTCTCAGCTAAAGAAACCAAACTTAGAACCATCTTATGATAAACTTAACTCACAGCTTAATCGAGGTCAAGAGGAACAAGCAGGGTCGCAAAACGGGCAGGCAAAACAGAACAAAGAACGGCTGGTAGTGAGACAGGAGGACTGAGACAAACTAGCAAAGAGCACTCAACAAACAGGGAATATATAGGGCGAGTCAGATGGGGGGATGAGATGCAGGTGTGCAGGCAGGCAGGTGATCAGGCACAGGTGGGCGCAGACAGGGCGGAGAACAGGGCAGGGCTGGAACACAGGGGAAAACAGTAAACATGAGCACATGGACAGCGAAAACAAAGCCAGCTAAAAAGCCGCCGTACTGACAGTATCCTACTGTACATAGCTCATTTGCAATGATCACATACTGTTTACATTTCTCAAAATGTCCAGTTGCTATTGCTTTGCGTACCTCACGTAGCTCTGGGTCAGTAGCTGATGCTTCTTCCACTTCTCTGGTGGTGAGTGCTTTCGCCGTTGCACTCACTACCACGAACCTACTCATCCACCCAATGCTCATGTTCCACCTGTTTCACTGTTTTTACCCGCAGTCATGATAGCGGATCAGCAATATTGTTTTTTCCTGCAATGTGGACCACTGTGAACTATGGCTGTAGCCTAAGAGCCCACCGCTCTATCTGTGCACATGGTTTAGAGCGGGGACCATAGATTACTTCTAATGGTTTATGGTCTGTGACCAGATCGAATTTTCTCCCATAGAGGTATGGATGCAGTCTCTCACAGAATCAAAACAGTCCCAAGGCCTCTCTCTCTGAGAATATTTGCGTTCACAGTCAGTCAGGCTACGGCGCACATAACATACACATATGCACATAACTTTAACCCCCTTTTGGCTTTGTACCAATACTGTACCTAACCCAATGGGACTCGCATCTACTTCCACCTGTGTTGGTGCGTCTTTGTCAAAGTAAGCTAGGGTTGCAGCCCTGGCTAGCTCTGTCTTGAGGGCATTGAAAGCTTGTTTCTGTTCTGGCCCAAACTTGAAAGGTGTGTCCTTCCTTGTCAGGCATTGCAGTGGCTCTGACAGTGTTGCAAATTGTAGGATAAATCTCTGTGGCATTCTCTGGCTCCTGTGCCTCCGTTACAGCTTGCACCCTCTCCTCAGTTGGCCTGATGCCCTTCTCCGACAACAGAATTCCCATGAAAATCAGTCTATCCATGTTGACCTGGCATTTTTCTGGATTCAGTGTTAGTCCAGTCTCTCTGAACCTTGCCATGACCACATGCAGCCATCTGTCATTTATCTCTTGGTCGCGTGCATGTATGATCACGTCATCTGAGATGTTCTCAACACCTTCATGTTCAGCACCATCTGTACACTCTGTTGTGCTGAATGAGAATGTGGTGATGTCACGTGACTCAGGAGTCAGCTCAAGCTGATGGTAACCCCATTTCAGATCCAACTTGCAGCTCATCCACAGTGGGGATAGGAAAGTGTTCCCTCACTATAGCCTCATTGGCTCGTCTCATATCCAGACAAAGCCGGACATCATTTCCCTGTTTTGGGACGATCACAACTGGGTTTACCCATGGGGTAGGCCCATTCACAGGTTCAGTAATGTCCAAGTCTATCAATTCTTTTCTCCTGGATTCTACTGCCCCCCTTAGGTTGAACAGTATGTGCCTGAGTGGCTGGGCTACAGGTCTCATCTTTGGGTCAATGTGCAAACTGACCTGTCTTATTTTCAGTCTTCCTATTCCACTGAATACTTCTGGGTATTGCTGTTAGAGTGTTTGCTTAATGTCTGTTACAGCTGAGATGTTAGCGCCTATTCTCAGAACCCCCAGGCATCTTGCTGTCGCTTTTCCCAGCAAGGGTTCACCATTACCCTTGATTACAATGAACCCAGCATGTTCTGTTTTGTTTCCTGTTGAAACCTCACATGTGAATGCACCCTTGACTTCTAATGGCTGGTTAAAGGAGTATGAATAGAGTTTCCTCTCTGTCTTGGGGACATATGACTGACACTCTATGCGTTCTGACTTCAGTCTTTCCCATACATTTTCACCTATTAGCCTATATTGCTTGTTGCGCCAAAATCAACCAACATTCTCATGTTTACTCCCCCCACACAGAAAGTAAGTCTCTCTGGCATGTAGTTATCATTAATGGCAAACGCAAAGTCATTATGTGCATCGACATTGTTCACATTTTGTTTTGTTTTTGAACCCTTTGTGCGACACATTTTTGCATAATGATCTTTTCCCTGGCACTTGTGGCATGCCTTTCCATGTGCGGGGCATTTGGGATCTCGGCCCAGGTGGTCCGTATTCCTACATCTGTAGCACTTTCAGTCATTTTTATTTTCTGTTTGATTTTCCTTTTGCATTTTCATTTCCTAACTTTCCCTTCTTTCCTTTTTGAGAGATTCGATTTACCGTCTCAGTGTTCGCGTTTGCTGTGCTGACATAGCGGACATTTGCTCCTCGATGCTCTCGCAGCGGGAAGCTATCTTCAGTGCACAGGCTAGTGTCAGTTCCCGACCCTCTTCTAGTAACTTTCTGTGTACATATTCTGATGTCCCTTTGCTCAAAATTGCATCCCTTATTTGGTTGTCGGCATCTCCTCCATACCCACAGTCTCTTACAGTTTGTTGCAGGCGAGTTGCAAACTGCTGCACTGTCTCACCTGGCTTTTGATGCATCTTTTGAAACACGTGTCTTGCTAGCGCTGTGTTGATCTGTGGCACGAAGTACAAGTTCAATGCGTCGACTGCCGCCTGGTAGTCTGTCTGTGCTCTACTACTACATTGTGCTGGACCAGATGTCCATCCTGTACATCTGGTCCAGCAAGATGTAGTAGTAGAGCACGTCTCATTTGCCTCGTAGCTAGCGGTGAAATCTCATCCATAATGAGTCCTTTTCCGTCGGCATACAGCTCGAACAATGTTAGCCACCTCTTCCACCTGGAACCTAGTGTAGCTGGCTCTGTATAGCATGCAAAGTTTTGAATTCTGGATTTATCCATGCTAGCTAACTAAACTTGTATATTTAACTAAAATGAACGTTATCCGCGTTGCCAATGTTATATGTCTGCTTTTCTAATAAGTTAAGCAGTAGTCGCTGAATTTAATCTCTAACACAATGACGACACACTACTCACTCCTCCGCTGGGCACATTTCTTTTATTAAAACCCTTTCCTTCCGATGTACCCAGAATACACCTCCGGCATTCCAACATTCTAACTGTATTATTAACCATGGACATGATAACGGCAACAACAGTATTTTGGTACCAAAGCTTTTAATTATTTTTTCTGCCAGTTCATGCAAATCCTTGCAGATTACATGGGTTGATCATGCATAGCCTGCATGTCTATATTCAAAACACAGTTGTACAGTATAAAATTGTCAGGGATGTTGGTCTTGTGCAATTGCAAATGCAAACTATTTTGGACATTGACGCTCGCCATGGAAGTGAGTAGCCATGATAATCCATTAATAAACCACAGGGTAAATGTGGGGTACCTCCAGGAGATAATTTTCATGAGCAGGGTTTACGAGAAAGATTTGTGTGCTTTGCCTTCACAAGTCTGATTGCAAAACAGGCACTTTGCATTGCATGAGATTAGCTGGATGCACCTTGTGAGTAAAACAGACACCAGCAGCAGAATATGTGACAGGCTTGCAAAGCTTACTAAGTAATGAAAGATGTCCCATGTGGATATGTTGAGAATGGAATGATGGGCGCAGTGTGGATGGGTGCCAGCATGCCAGTTGCATGTGCAAACTGACTTGAAAAAGTGGTGGCATACTAAATTGCAGGCAAAACAATTAACATCCAATGGAAAGTGCATTACAAGGTAAATTATCAAGAAAAAGGTAATCGATCAAATGAAACAATTGGTTCAAGGTGTATAGTGAGGTTACTTGAAAAAATTAAACTCAGCAATTTATTCTGGTTTTACTGTACTGTTTCATAGAAATATGCATTGATGTTCTTATTTATGTTACTTCATCTTACAAAGACTAGGAGATTACTTTCAAAGAACTACTGTATAACTGGATCATGGTATAAATCAAAACTTTCAGTGTATTGGAGGTTACATTTCCTTTAGGGACTGTTATTTGAAATAATATGGACAATTGTGTGTTTTTGTTAATGGAAAATCAAAGACAGAGAATAAGAGTTTCAGTCGTCATCCCACACTAAATAATAACATTGCCCTTGACAATTGAGCAGGTGTCTTCTCACACCATTTGGAACATTGCATCTGTGCAATGTCCCCTGTAGCGCTGACATTACAATGAATTCAATTCAGTTTATTTATATAGCGCTTTTTACAACATGAGTTTTCACAAAGCAGCTTTACATCGGTATTCCAGGCCTAATAACCCCTCAGAGCAAGCCAAAGGTGACAGGCGCAAGGAAAAACTCCCTGACTAATAGGAAGAAACCTTGAACAGAACCCGGGTCAGAGGGGGAGCCCATCTGCCTCTGGCTGGCACTGGGTGGACAAATAGAGTAGTAAAGAATTTCCTATGAAGTTCTTAACAGTACTTGTGAAACATGTAAATAGTAAGACACAGCAATGTAGGTGCGTAAGACACAATGAGTCTTGTAAATCTTAAATTTTAAAAGTTATACAGCAGAATATGCATGGCATGTAGTCCTTGAGCGTCCAGTTCTTGATACATGGAGGGCTCCACAGAAATGACGGCAAGGAAGCTGAGTTGGGGGTCTCGAAGTGCTGCTTGAGTTACAGCTCCAGGCAGGAGCCGGGTGGGGAAAAGAGAATTGAAAAAAATAGGTTAGTGAATGATAAGAGTGGCAGGAATGTACAGCAGAGAGGCAGGAGAGGAGGGGCAGGAAAAAGATGCCAGTGTGCAACAAGGAAAAAACCCTGGCAGGCTAAAATTATGGCAGCATACCTAGGGGATGGGAGGCAAGGGACCGGCATAATCATGAGGGTGACCCTAAGGCAGTCAACACCAGATCACAGATAACCACTTAGTCCACCAGAGACTCTATGATCCATGCCAGCACCAGGCCATGTCCCTCAGCTGAAGGATTTACTGTATAGATATGTTTTGAGCCTAGAATTAAAGGTGGACAGAGAGTCTGCTCCCCGAATCTCGGTGAGTGAACTGTTCCACAGGAGAGGGGCTCGATAGGAAAAGGCTCTACTGCCTATAGTAGTTTTTCCCACTCTTGGAACGATGAGAAGCCTGGTATTTTGGGAATAAAGGGCTCTTTTTGGAAGGTATGGGTGAAGAAGATCCTTAAGATAGGGAGGGGTAAGCCCATGTAAAGCCTTAAATGTGAGTAAGAGTGTTTTAAAATCAATCCGGTAGTTAATGGGTAGCCAATGGAGAGAAGCTAGAACTGGGGTAATGTGCACAAAGTGTTTAGTTCTAGTTAAGATACTAGCAGCTGCATTTTGTACCAGCTGAAGGGGTTTTAATGAGACATTTGCACATCTTGACAAGAGGGCATTACAGTAGTCTAATCTGGATGTTACAAAGGCATGGATTAATTTTTCAGCGATACGATTTTCCTGATTTTGGCTATATTTCTCAAATGGAAGAAGGCAGTCCTAGAGGTGGTAGTTATGTGAATTTCAAAAGAAAGCTCAGGATCAATAACAACACCGAGGTCTTTGATGGCTGCACTTGAGGCAAGGGAGACACCATCAAGGTCTAGTGTAGAATGAGTGAATTTGATCCTGATTTAATTTTGGCCAACAACTAATATTTTGGTTTTGTCTGAGTTAAGGAGGAGGAAATTTCGGGCCACTCTTTACATCTGTTAGGCAGGCCTCCATGTCTGATATATTCAGAGGGCATCAGGTTTGACAGATATATATAACTGAGTGTCATACGCATAACATTGGATATGTCATGTTTACGGATGATATCGCCAAGAGGCAACATGTATAACGAGAAAAGCAGACACATTCCCACAACCACAACTGATATCGTTCTGATAGATAGGACCTAAACCAAGATAGAGCCTGTCCTCTTATGCCAACCAGGTTTTCGAGGTGGTTAAGGGGGATATAGTGATCAATGGTATCAAAGGCTGCACTTACGTCTAGTAGCACAAGAAGAGAGGTACAGCCATCGTCACAGGAGAGTAGAAGATCGTTGAGCACTTTCAGAAGAGCAGTTTCTGTACTATGATGAGGTCTAAACCCAGACTGAAAAACTTCCAAAATGTTGTTAGAGTATAAAAATGCACTGAGTTGCTTTTTCCAGGATTTTTGAGAGAAATGGAATATTTGAAATGGGCCTGTAGTAGACAAGTCATTGGGATCTAGACTGAGCTTCTTCAGAATAGGCTTGATAATTACTACTTTGAAGGACTGAGGTACGTGTCCAATGAACCCAATGAAATGTTCACACACATGGTCAGGAGCATATGTTGTCGATGCAAAATTGTTTCTTAATAAGATATTCACATTTTGTGCATCAAGTTAGTTCACATGCATTTTCTTGTTGACGTATGAGACCCCCTAGTCTTGTTGCCAGAATGTTGCAAGTTGAAATGCTGAGGGGGACATGTATGTGTGCTTCTGAACACACATACATGATATAGTATATAGGATATAGTATAGTATAGATATAGATATAGTATATACTATATACGTGATATAGTTGAGGATGAAAACTGTGTGCATACTAGTGTTAGTAAATTTTTACATGATAGTTGTTGCACTAATGGTTTCTTATGGATGCTAAGATATGAAATCAGGAGAGGTTTTCATTTTACACTTCATATATGCTTTTACCATAGTGGTTGTTTGATGATCTTGGCACTGTTTTTCAGCTCTCCCACTGCTATGTTACTTCTTCTACTGTAGCAATGCTTTTCTCTTTGCAGGATAGCATTGATACTTAGCAAAAAACCTACGATAATTAAAGGCTTACATGGAGAAGGCGTAGTTGGTAAGGGGGATGAGGAAAACAGCATACTCGTATACTCATCCAATAGATATTGACGTAACAATTCCATTCCAAAGGAGTTTGCTCAAGCATTTTCCATTTCAATCATGCTGTTTACCACAGGAGTTTTATCAATCAATGTGTTCGCATGACACTATATTCCTTCATTTCTGTTTTAAATGCATGTTTTGAAACTGTTTACATAACTCTGCTTTCAGTGGTACTGTTTGTATTTTCTTCAATGAAGAAACTGCTATTGTCTTAGTCTTTTTGTAGAAAATATGCTTTTCAAATTCCTTTTTGTGAGGATTATTATTGACATGCAAGACTGAAACTAGCCACTGCTTGTGTCACTGCTGAACATTAATGTATATTTACCTGCTTCTCCAGATGAAGGGAGCAATGAGGGATCAGCATTTGCATCTCCACTGCAGGATCTAGTATCTTCGACAGTCCCCTCTCACCAATCAGCCAGTTTATTGCTGGAGGAGGAGTCTTCCTCAATCATCCACACTGATCCACCGGGGACAGCAGAGAGCACAAGAAAAGAACCTGCATTCTCATCTATTCTGACTATGCTTTCCAGCATGGTTCAAAGGCCCCAGACTTTAGTGCACTCACTTCCCTCCCCAGTTACCTCTAGCAATGACATCCAAACAGGCCAATGGCATGCAGAGAATCAAACCAGAGGAACTCAGCCTTTGTCTGCAGCTCCTGCAGTGAGCAGTATCACCTCTTCTAGCTCAGGTTTGACTTCCGGCGTGAATCACCTGATCTTACATCCACCCCAGCCAGAGACAAGATGCAATGTTACAGTACCAGTGCAGTCTGTATTCCTAGAAACATTCAATAATTCAAGAATGTGTATGTCAACATCAGCATCACTGTACAAATCCATGATATCATCCCATAATCACCCAATCCATATATCTCAGAACCCCAAGTCTCTAAGATGTTACTCAGGGTTTCAAAAACAAATATGAGGCTTTTAATTAGCACTTTCTATACAAAGATTCACATAGAGCATAAATGTAAGAATTTGGACACCTGATTTATTAACTGTGTTAGATACATACTCTTCTAAAGAACATATCAGGCCATGCCAGCTCAGATATGCCTCTACAGTAGTAGTAATGGGCACTCTACAGAAGTGAAAGAATTAACCTCAAGCCTTCCTCTACTATCAAGCAATAAAGCCTCTATCCTTTCCAGTTTTATCTCACATGTGACAGTGGTGGATTTGAGGTCAGACCCATAAATGGCATCTCCCAGTTCTCCCATGTCACTCCAACAGGATACCCACCGTCAGACATAGAGTACAAATTAGACTGTGATCACTCAGTACTATCAAGCAATGCAAAAAGCTGCAAGAGCAACCCAGAAGAAACCCTGCTCCAGTCTTCTCATGCCACCCCTGGATTCCTGGTCAGTGTCCGTCAATCCATCTGCCACAGAGCAGAATACATTTTATTCCAACTAACTTTACTAATTAACTTTTCTCTCTGGTTTGTCCACTAACAATGTCTTTTCCTCATGAATTTGTCACTTTGTTAAGCTTGCTTCTTGCTTGGGGTTCTTGCTGCCTGCCTGACCAGGTTGCCAGTAAGGTCATTGCTGTGATTGTGAATTATAACCTGAAAGTGAATACCAGTGACTCATCATCTCTTCTTGTAGTTTTTTTTTTTTTTCATTTTTCCATTTTCTCCCCAATTTGGAATGGCCAATTCCCCGAATTTTTGGAATGCCCAATTTGTCATCGATGTTCGGTCCCATTTCACAACCCCCGCTGTCAATCCGGGAGAGCGTGGACAAGCACGTGCCCTCCTCCGAGACACGTGATGTCAGCCGCTGCTTCTTTTCGCACTGCGGTCCACAAGCTAAGCTAGCACACAGATGAGTCTGAGGAAGACACTTCATATGCAGCTTTGGCACGTGGACCACAGGCGCCTGATCGACCAGCAGGGGTCCCTGTTGCTAACGGGACCGAAGCCCCTGCCGATGAACCCACCCCTTTCCCTGGCGGAACAAAGCCAATATGTTCCGCCTGTGAGCTCCCGGTCACTGTTGGATAGTGACACGGTTGGGATCAAACCCAGGCCCTAGCATTCAGTCTGCGCTCAGAATGAGTGCTTTTACCGACTGAGCCACTCGGGAGCCCCTTCTTGTAGTTTTTGAAGTCAGATTTCCTGAAACTGTTTCATCCTGCTTGCTGTCACTCTGGCAAGGTCCACAGCAATCAAGGTGGTAACTGATAGCTTCAGGGATGATACAGCATTCCAGTTCAGCAAAAAATCAATAGAATTTCTACAGTCATCATCTCTGCATACTTTTACTCATAATGCATGAAAGATTTTGCTTAATTTGTGTTAGGTTATGAGAAACACAATACTCTGAAGGGAACGTGGGTAAAAAAATTTGGTTTGTTGTGGGTGTAACATATCCCATGGGAATGGCTCCATATTTTGTACAGGGGACAGCATGCTGAAATATCTCAGTGGAATGTTATTGTCTCATAGGAATGACTTCATATCTGGAGCTAACCACTTTTGATAAGGATCTCATTCTTTCAAGAAATAAAGTTGTACCCCAAAATGTTCAACCATTTCCTCAAAATAATTAATCATTCCCACAACCTCAGGATATTATTCATGAAAATTTAAGTTGTACCCCTGAGTTCTTCCCTCAAGTTTTTAGTCATTCCCTGTTAAAGAACATTTTTCTCCATGTTCCATAAGGACACAATAGTAAGCATTAGTCCTCATCTGTTAACTGTTTATCAAGTTACCACAAGTGCTCCTTCCATGTTAACAACAGGGACAGGGACTGAAACCACTGAAGTGTTCTTGTTTGTTAAGCAATCCACTGATGATCTTCATCTAAACTGACACCTTTGACAAGAGGCTTTTTTGCAGATGAATCTACAGTGGCATTTGACACAGAGTACACCTCATCCAACCGACAACCAGCTCTTAATGGAACTCAGCCATGGGAACAGTCAAGTGCTATGACGGATTGCCTTTCCACTCTTGCAGACATTAAAAAAGTACCATAAAAGCAACAAATGCGTCAAATACAACTTTGTCTTGACTATCTACAAACACAAGAAATATAATACATTATATCAACACAGTGAGGTGGTTTGATGTATATACTGTACACATTTAATCCAGAGAAACATGGATGTAATGAGAACAGTAATTTATGGTAATACTGCGAATAATTACTGTATGAGGAGTGCATCAGGAAACCTAACTTTTAACCTAATCTCTAGAATATTCAGTCACTACTTTGCCTCACTCAGCTGACAGAAGAACATAAAACTGTCTCTTTTCCAAGATGTCTGTTATAAATCCTGTGCACACAACTGAGTGGTCTACACTTACACAGACCTATCCAAACAAGACTTCAGCTTTAACAGCTTGATGTCTTTACTCATAATACTCATGAATATGACCTCAGAGGTGAACGTTGACGAGAGTATGGCCTCAATAGCAGAGGCAAAGCAGCTGTCTTGTCATCCACATGGGCTCAAGTCTTTATTCTGCCAACATCAAGTGTACTATCATTCACTCCTGATGGATGTGTGTCCTCCTCAGCAAGCACCTACTCATCACAGTCAAAGGCAGCCTCAAC
The DNA here is from genome assembly GCF_013368585.1 of Megalops cyprinoides. Lineage (NCBI taxonomy): Eukaryota > Metazoa > Chordata > Actinopteri > Elopiformes > Megalopidae > Megalops > Megalops cyprinoides. Next base: position 32,877,496 of record NC_050595.1, read on the forward strand.
ATCTGAAGGACGATCTTCCACAGAGAATAATGAAAAGTGAAGCTGTTCCCAAACCCTCTCTCCACTTCTTTTTAACCAACACCAACATCTCAGCTGTCTTGTTTGAATCACTCCCTGCATCCACAGTTATGCTCACAAATGCAGCCACATTCCTTCCCCCTGTCAACACAGAAATGGAACATTCCACTTTAGAAGGAATATCATCCACCAGAGTCACCTGCCATCCATGTGACCTCTGTTGGCGCAGTATCATCAGTGTCTACATTCTGAACTCACCACACCCTCTCATCTTGGTCCTGCCCGTTACATCTTTCCATGCATTTTCTACATCCTCCACCCTGATGTTCTGTGTTGTTCCAGTTGTAAATACCACTTGTTCTGTCTTTACAGAGGAGGCAACAGTGAACAGTTCTTCTTCGGCCCTTGTATCCCTTCTCTCAGCATATAGAGAAATGGAAGCTGCCCACATAAGGAATGCCACCAGTTCAACCACCACCCACACAAAGAATACCTTTACACCCAGCAGGGTTGAAACCACCTCCATACAAATGGCAACAACAACCATAACTTTCGCCACTCAGGAATCTACAACAAAGTCCAACCCTCAACTCATGAGAACCACCAGCACTACTGCAGCTATGACCACAGAGGTTGTGAGGACCAGGAATACCACTGCATCACAGTTGAGCAGCACTACACAGATCACAGCCACCCAGACTGTGTCCACAACCACACAGACAACCACCATGACTGCTCCCAGAACATCAACAACTGCTTCAACTCTTACATCCAACACCACCACACAAAGGCTCAAGATTTCTTTTCCTGGTGCAACCACACCTGCCCTTCATACCAGTTCCAGCACAGAGATCCATCGGCTGCAATGTAACATCTCAGAGAAAATCTGGGTAAAAACAGGTATGACCGACTGCCATACTTTGTCATCTACTCTTATTACAAGTTATGTCATGATGCTGTGAACTACCTCTGCTGCAACTCAAAATCAAATTAAGATATTGGCATTTTTGACTTATTTCCTGATGTAATGGACAATGAATAATGTTGTGTAGCAGTGATTTGACACCTGAATGGCAGAAGTGGGAGAGTGTAATCCACTAATGTCTGTGAGTGTCTTTTGCCCCTAGTTTTGTCCATACATCTGAGAAAAAACCGACTTGAGATGGCACTGAAGCAGAATCTCCCAAAAGGCCTCTCCCAGGCTCTGCAGAAGGCTTTCAATGACAGCAATGTTCAGGCACAGGTCTAAGTTTCTCTATCTCTTTTTGATGCTGGGATGCTGGTGTGATGTTGTCATTTGCCATGTTTCTTCTGTGATGTATTGACTCCTCATACATCTCACGTTTTCGCATGCCACAAGGTGCAACTTATCTGACAACTGGAAATACCAAAATGATTGTTTTTATAAATTTCAAAGATCAAACATTAGGCAGGAACATGAAAACCAATGCACTGAGAATCTATTTAGCATGATGTCTTTTTTTAACTGCAGTGTCTCTTCTGACAAGTCCCTCCCTCCTTTTCAAGCTCTAGGTTTTAAGGTTTCTATAACATTGAAGGTGCATGCTATAGAAAGCCTTTCTGAAGTAAGTGGACAGCCTGACGATTCATGCAAAATGGATCCGTTCGGTCAAAATGGCTTTCAGATAAATTTGGTTGTGGTTCCCAGATGAAGAGAAACTGTGGTAAGATCTTTCTGTGAGAGATGGCAGTGAGGAATTCAACATTTGTCTGTATTGCAACTCCATTGGGTCTGTATGAGCTCAAGACTTTCAGACAGCATCAATCCTCCTGGACATGAAGATGAATTATCAAGATTTTTCCAACCATGAATAAAAAACCAAGAGTTTGCTATACTCATGTAAAGAAGTCATAAAAATTAACTGCTGTAAATTTTTAGTGCAGCTTGCAAGACGGTCCTCTCACTTTCAAGATTTAAATACTAGTGTATCTTTTGCTCATAGTCTCTTGGCCCTTGGGAAGCCAGTAGATTGCAGGAAAAATTGGATAGTTTTTAATGATGCTACAGAGATGCCAGAGAAAGGAGTCACTTGAATGTACTGTAAAACTAAGGGAGCGTATGAGAGAGATAATGACTATCTGAGTTTTGCAGGAACAGACCATGGTGGGGAAATTGCTTCTCAGAATGAATATATATTTCAGTAATCTTTCAAATTACATTTTAGTGAACGGAGAACTACAGTTTCACTCCAAGTCTGGATGAAACACAATCTGTGAAAAAATATTAATGGGAAAGAGGGGACTGCAGTAGCTTTTAGAATAGAAACTCTGTTCAAATCTTGAACAGCAGGCCTTAATTGTGGAGAACCAGTGCTGAATCATTGTGATTTTTAGTTGTCAGCTTCATGTGAACTTCAGTAAATTTATTAAATGGCCATCATCAAAGGCATAGATCATGATAATGGGGTTCTTTTGATGTTTTGTAATGAATTTGACACTCAAATGGATTGGGCTCTGGGTTCCTAGCAACCATATTTTAGTCATGTGGCCTGTACTCCTGAAATGATTTGCATGACAGCTGTTCATTAACGAGCTGATAAACTCTCGTCAAAGTTTTTGCTGAGACCATTCTTGTGTTATTCACACAAAACTTGTGTGTTATGTCTTTGTAGCCTTTCTACCCCATATATGAATAAACTATTATCCTTTTCTCCTCTGTGGAAATGAGCACATTACTCACAATGGTGGCTTCTCTCAGCACTGGCACAGTCAGAATAACAGCATTGATTTCATGCTGCATGGCTGCGATTCAGCTGCTGTCCATCAGAGGCCATGTATTATTTCTGACCTCTGAGGTAATCAGCTGGGAACCTCATACACAACTGCACAGGTCTTGGACCCAGGACATCAAAATTACCAGAAAAATAAATGAAAATGAAAATGGGAAATAAATGATTGCTATCTCAATACGCAATATATTTTACCATGACGGATAATGAATCACGGATGGTTACTAATGTTGATGAAGAGGTGTAAAGATTTTTTGTTCCTTTGTGTATTTTTTAGGACTAATATGGAAAAGTATGTGATGAAAACTGTCAGCTTTTGTAGAACAGATTAACTGCACATCATCAATCTGATCAGTAACCTGTGTGTTTGTCTGTCAGGTTGAGAGCCTGAGTAGTGGCTCCAATGTGACCGTTGGGTACTATGCAGCGAGTGGCAGCACAGTTTACACAGCCTCTGTGGTGGCAGATGCTCTCAGTGCGTACGGGGCTGGCAAGCTCATGGCGGACATCAGGCAGTTTGTGCCTGCAGCACAGTCTCTCTCCATTCCCATCACTCCCTGGGTGCCCAGCCCAGCCATCTCCCAACAACTGAAAACAGGTGGGAGGCAGTCAACAGGAATGTGTCAGCTTTCACTGTCAGGATTTAGAACAGCATCCCACACACCTGTGTGTATGCAATTGATTGGTGATCTACACTGTAAGGTTATAAAAGTGTTAAAGTTTAAATGTGTTCTGGCATAATAACCTCCATTTAATGTTTTTAATTTTATGAAACAAATGTATTCTGTATTCTGTATCACTGCAGGGTCATTACCTGTGAGCTTTTGCAAGAGCTTTACAAATTATTTCATTTACATTTCAAATGAGTGGTAAATGTGTATTTTATACTGAACAGTACAGAACAATACAAATTTCTCAGGTGTGTGGAAAAAAAATATGAAAACAAATATTTATGTTTTTTGATTAACCTAAAGTGTTAACTATTTTCCTAAATACTTTTACATTTACAATTACCTTTACAATAGCTGTCATAAGGAAATGTACTTTTTATAGATAATGACATTATGTTGTCTGTGCTGGATTAGTCCTCAGGTTTGTGGGTGCAGGAGACAATATAAAATCCTGCAGTTTTGCTCAGTTGATGGAGCAGCGCCTGGCCAATGCTTTTATGGAGGCAGAGTCCAAAGTGCTGAATGCTCACAGTAGACTCTCTGTTCAGGTACACCCATCATTCATCAATGCATGGACAAGTGAGAAAAGGCTCAACATGGGCCACATTATTGCTGTTACTCATGCATATATAGTGATTTCCTGTTTTGTTATGCCTGCCTCAAGTAGAACTTGTTCATTCCACTCAACACAAAAAGCAGCTTTTTCAGTGCTGATGGTTAGTGTGTCTGTACAGTGTGTCTGTGTGCTCATGTTTCCGATGGAGTGTGCTTGTCCCTGTGGAGATTATTTGTTGTTTCTGTGTCGTGTGTATCAGATCTTAAGCACTTCCCAGACACTGGGTTCAGCCTCTGTGTCTCTGATCTACGTGGTGTGGAATGGGAGCACCGCCCTGAACGGCACTGCCTCCAGTAATCTCCTTAAGCAACTGACAGCTGAATTGGTGGGGTACTTCCTCTTCTTCCCCCCCCTCATCATTGCGGAGCGTAAGTGGAACAGTGAATCATGGGACAATAGTGAAGGCACTTCTGTCATGCATTCACTCAGTGAAAGTTGTATGGCCATCTTGGACTGACATGTTGCGTGATGATCGGCTGAAATTGAGTTGAAGGAATAAGCAAGGAAGAGCCAAACATCAGGCAATGATTAAGGGTTCTCGACTGTATGCTGTAGTTTTAATGAATGGCTTACAGAATGCTTACCTTATACCTCTGTTCAAAGCTATCTGCTCGAAGGACACACGACCCTAACAAGCCTTTTTTTTCCTTTGGTTTTATTTGTACAGTAAAATGTGAATGGAAATACAACTGGACAGTGCAGCAACAAGGCTATGAATGACAGTCTGGCATTAGTTTATCTGAAGTTTGCTCTGAAATGTGGGGCAACCTGGACCCCTTAGTAGGCCTGTCACATGATGTTTTTTAACAAGGCATCTAGGAAGACTGCTCCCTCCCCCAGAAGATTTGCATCACAGGAGAACTCTGTTTTGATGCAACTACAGCCAAATCTAAAATACCATACAATTTGCACCGTTGATTATGAATATGATTCTTTCATGCACAGGGAGGGTTTGGTGTGCATAGCATATAGCATAGAGTAAATAAGTAACAGGGAGAGTTCTCATTTAACAGAACACAGATTTCCTCAGGCCTGGTCCTAACAGAGATCAGTTGTTCAATACCACAGCTCCATTCTTTATTTATTATTTTTATTTTCATTTCTGAGGAGATGTTCATTTTCTATACACTCTAACCCCTTGTTTGGTGTTCCTTTTGGATTTCACTTTGTGTCTTTGTATCAGTTTTTTCTCCATAGCAGACTTTCATTGATTCACTGGAGATTCTGTGAAAGAAAAACAGAACAGACTTAATTTATGTAGAGATCAAACGTGGCTCGCAGGACCTTTTGTACTAAAGTGGAATCAGCTGTGTGAAGAGTTTCTGTTACATTTATTTACATTGATAACAGAATGAGAGTATGTGCTTACTGTCTGTTTTATTTCAGTGGCAAAACTGGAACAATGAAATAGCTGGCAATATACCAACCAACCAAATCAAAGTAGTATCATGCTACAGTGAATTGGGCTTTATTAGCTTGCTTGTCAACACCATCTGTGATTTCACATTCCACTAATATCCTTCCGACAGATCAACCTGCCAGAAAACATAATCAGCCTGAGAACATACAATTCATCTAAGAATTCACTATGAGCCTCATTTTTCTGTGCTTTACTGGCTGTCCTAAACTCGCGCCTCCCCTTTCTTTGCAGCTTTAGAGTATCATAATCTGAATACTTCAGTAGCAACGAGAGACTACTGGGTAATCACAGGTAATTAGCCTACCAATCAATTAACAGCTAACTGGACCACATGTAGGTCTTGTGTGTGGTGTTTTTGCAATGGCTCTATGCAGAATCCCAAGTTAATAATGGCTGTCTTTTTGTAGTGTATTATGTAGAGCTTACTGACATTTACTTGTGTGTGACCAGATCAGATTTAAGCTTCATAGAAATGAGAGCACTTTCTAGAATGGCTTGTGTGTAGGATGATTCTTTACATTCCTCCTCCTTATACCTCTATTAAGTAGAAAGGCTCTGGAATCCCAAGATCAGCCCAAATGTAATGGGATTGATGAATACAGGAAAATCTTGCCATTGTCCCCATCTCTCTCCCTCTCTTCCTGTTTTGTAACCCCGCCTTTCTGCCACTCTGCAGTAATTCAGGATGTCGACAGCTCCTATCTGGAGGGGAATTACCAGAGCTTTGCCAGGCTGATGGAACAGCGCTTGGCTGAGCTGTTTATGGTGGCCCGCCAGGAGGGGACGAGGTTCAAGAGGGCCACCACTGCAGGGAGCTACACTGTCCAGGTAGGAAGGGAGCTGGCCTGCCTCACTCATCAGACCTGTGTAAAGTCAATGGTGCCCAGTCAAAGCCTGAAGGGTTTCTACATTCAAAGTGAATGAGAGGTTCAGTACTGGTTGCCTTCAACAATTAAGCTTGAATGCTCCTTTGCCCACTTTCTTATTATGTCTTTGTTAAATGTGAATGCATTACTGGTTCTGCATGCTTTACACATACAACTTACATGCCTGAACCTCTATTATGGTTCTGCACGTGATATCACTGCACTGACTGGAGGGCTTCCTGGTACAGCAATCAGTCAATTTTACGTCGAGTTTACTATGGAGTTTAAAAAGACCTATGATAAAGTACAAGTCTCACACTCTTCATTTTGCAAATGCTGCCAATCTGTACTTTGCTCTTATTTGTGGTCCCTTCATACTCAGAATAGTAGTAAATACTACCTACAAGGTTGGGAAGGGCAGGGAATCTTGGATAAATACTTTGAGATACTCTGCTCCATGGTCATGGAGTATGTTTCAAAATAATTTTACACTTGGTAATCTCATGCTGTTGCATTATTTTAATGTTACTGTCAAAAACCTGGAGAATTAATAAACTGATTCATTCACATGCCCTGATCAGTCATGAAAAATGGATTTCTCTTTTATCTGTTTTTGATATCTTTAGATTGTATTAGGGCTACCCCTGACCAAAGATTTTCCCAGTCGACTAATAGTCGTTAGTTCAAGCCATTAGTCGACTAGTTGTCGCATGTTTATGACATTAATTTAATTATTTAAATAGGGCTATAAATTTTTTGGGGCATCAGAAAATGGTTTGAGTTCCAGGGCTGAGGAAGAATGTTATAAGTAACATTGTTACCACTGTGCTACATTACAGAGAAATACAAAACCGTAATAATGAGCCTTTAAAATATAAATTTTACAAGTGCACAATGACAATGCTAACGGAACACGGTAATGATTCTGAATGTGTCGGAACAACCAGCAAGGAGATTGAACATTTTGTTAATTATTTCAACACAGTATAACATAATATAACTTATGAACTTGTAACACCAACACAATAACTTATAAAACAAACAATAAATAAACATGAAACAGAACATGAAGTTAAACATGCAGTAAGCGAGGTACTGTAGCTCACCCAGTCCCCACGAACACTTGGGTAAACCTAATAGCGCATATGACAATATATTTATTTAGCTGCATATAGCCTTAACTTTGCAATTCGTTAATGTTAATTAGGCCATTAATTATTTAGCATAATGGATTAACCCTTCCGAGCGTACGGTCACACTGGTGTGATTAGCCGTTTAGCGCGTATGCTAAAACCGGTGCGATTAGGGCCCTCTTCACACCTGGTATTAACGTGCGTCTTGGGTGATCCGATCACAAGTGGACAGCTCTAAATACCTCTTGTGATCGGATCTTACTTCCCTGCTCTATATGCAAATAAACACATACATCATTTCCGTTTGCAAAAGTAAGTTTACGCATCATTTAAAGGTCTGCTTCAACGAATCTTGTTATGACTGTCACTATGAAATAATGCCTGTTGTATCTGTAAATGAACACCTAGTTGACTAGCAAGCTAGATTCCGTTCATCACTGAAATTAAATAGCCTACCCTTAACTCTTTTGTTAAATTCTGTTTTTTTTTTTTTTTAACTTTTATTTAAGCAGGATAAAAACCCGTTGAGATATTAAGTCTCTTTTGCAAGGGTGACCTGGCCAAGAGGACAGCAGGGAACATTAAAACAGTTACATGACATTACAAGTAAGACATTACAGCATAAAAATATACAGCAACATAACATCAATTAACCGGTCCAGACGATAGGAAACATTTACACTCCTCCTGCACAGCATTGAAGCAAATATTTAAACTCACCGAGGGGCACTAATACGTCTAAATGTAGCATACTTTGTAGACTATTCCACGCCTCTGGTGCACAATAAGAAAAAGCAGTCTTGCCTAATTCTGTAACAGCCCTGGGGACTCGAAGTAGTAACCACCTAGCAGACCTTGTTAAATAATTGTGAAATACAGAAGACTACAGAGGTAAAGGGGTAGGTTACCCAACATGCCTTGGTATATGAAAACATACCAGTGTAGCTGTGTGTGTAGGGACAGCGATGTCCAGCCCACTAATTTGTATAAGGTGCAATGATGGGTGAGTGACTTGGCATTTGTAATAAAGTGCAGGGATGCATGATAGACTATCCAGTCTATTCCAGCCTATGCAGCACAGAGGAGGCTGCATGCATATATATTATGTCTCCATAATCAATTATAGGAAGAAATGTGGATTGAACAAGCGTCTTCCGAGCCTCAAATGTAAAACAAGCCTTATTACGATAATAAAAACCAAGTTTAAGTTTCCTCATGAGATATGGGTTTTGTAGGACAGTTTCTCATCTAACCATATACCCAGGTATTTATAAACTGGCACCTTTTCAATGGATGTACCATGTGAAGTAACAATGCTAAAAGACTCTGCCTGAGAACATGCTCTGGTGAAAGTCATGAATTTTGTTTTGTGTGCATTCAGGACTAGCCTGTGACCATGTAACAAGGTCAGTAGTGACACAAATGCAGTCTGGAGCTCCTCAATGGCTTTACGCACAGAAGGAGCAATTGTGTAGATGACTGTATCATCTGCATACATGTGCAATTTAGCTGGATGCATCCCATTATCTAGGTCATTAATAAAAATGGAGAATAAAACAGGAGCTAAAATAGAACCCTGGGGTACACTTCTTAATATAGAAGAAACTTGACTTACAATTCTCAGCAACAACACACTGTTCTGTCTGTAAGATAATTTTTAAACCAGTTTACAGCCCTTTCACATAGGCCAATATTATGAAGTCTAGCTAACAACAGCTGATGGTCAACTGAATCAAATGCTAGGTCAACAGGTCAACAAATAATGCAGCACAGTGCTGTTTTTTATCAAGTGCATTTATGATGTCGTTTGTCCCTGCCATGGCTGCAGTGATAGCGCTGTGCCCTGATCTAAAGCCTGACTGAACCCCACTCAGAATGTTGTTTTTAAGTAAGTAATTCTTGAGCTGAGCATTCACTAAAGATTCAAGGACTTTGGCCAATATAGGAATATAGGAAGCTTGGAGATAGGATGGTAGTTATTTACATTTGAAGGGTCTCCACCTTTTAACAGGGGAAGAACCAGGGGTATAGGAACCGGGGGATGGGGGATGGGGACGGGCCCTGCATGTTTTAGATCTCTCCCTGCTCCATCACAGCTGATTCAAATAATCAACTCATTCGATCATTTGAATCAGCTGTGTTGGAGCAGGGAGAGATCTAAAACATGCAGGGCAGGGGGTCCTACAGGAGAGGGTTGAGAAACATTGTAGAGCATAGATTGATTAATGGCACACGTCTATTACGTTCCCATGTCACGCCATCCGACGCTCCCTCCAGAATTTCACGTAGGCTAGGCTACCGAGATACAGTCGTTATGGTACAATACTGTTTTGGATGTTTCATTTTTAATTTTACGGAAGCTTCAAGTGCTTTCTTGCTTGAAGCCATGCCAAAGATCTTACAGATCTTACTAAAACGTCTCTGGCCATGCTCTCGTTTGCCGTCAAACGGTTGACCACTGCCGTGTGTGTATGCTGTCGCAAAATGCAGCGAAAACTCCCACAGGACGTTAATAGTGTGATTAAGGTGTGTACATGTCTTCGATAATGCGAGTAAAATAGGAATACTCCACATGTCTTAATTCGATTAGTGTTTAATTCGAGTTTGACCTTAACCGGATTAAGGTAATCAGAAATCGCTGTTTACATGGTAGTTTCTTAATCAGAGTATTGTCTTAATCGGGTTAATATCGGCATTTTGTTGTCCATGTAAACGTACTGACTGATAGGCGTGTGTGGATTTATTTAGTGACCAGTTTCACGTTAGTCATATTTTTAATAATTTGGCAACAGCGATTGTAGCCTATGCTATTAACTAGCTAGTTTCCGTACTGTTGAAACTACTGTACGTTAAATAAAATTTGACTTAAGGATACGCTGAACGCTAAACGATGACCGCAAGCACAGTAAACCCATTAAACAGGTTTTTATTTTCATAGATAACTCCGGGCTCCCGCTCGTTGACACAGCAACTTAACTGGGACAACACAGCTAGCTACAACAGTCGTTTAAAAAGCACTGGCCTGAGAAAAAAAAAAAAAAAAAAAAAAACATTGAGTTCACGAGGTAACCACCTTTGCAAATCAAGAATGTAGGAAGTATTCTGGGCTACTCGCCGCACACTATTTTCTGTATCAAATTCTCTATAGCCCACTACTGAACAGTATTCTGTTTGAGTATGTCGTAAATATTCATATATAATGTTAGCTTGTTACTTATTCCGCTGATTGTTAATGAACAAGCTAACGTTAGCTAGCCAGCTGTTTTGTCACTGACATAGGCCTATTGCTGAGTAAGCATCAACTAGCTAGCTAGTAATACCGGTGGGAGAATTATGTGACCAACTTTGTGAAGAAAACTTCACCACAGTATTCAGTTGGCATTTTAAGTTTTACAAGCTGCAGACGAATAAATGTTTTAAGGTAAACAAAAAAGTACACACAGTATGTACTGTACTTCCGTGCTTTCCTGTTGTTCAAGGCCACAGATTTTCATCAACGCTGCACCTGTTTTCCCTGGCTATATAGTGAGGGAAATCCTGTCTGTTGTGTGTAGTCCATATTTGGCTGTCTTCTGCTGTGATTGGATGGCATGCATCATTCATTACATCAAAGTGTGACATTTGGTTATGTGGATTAGTGTCATACACTTTCCATCTCCACGAGGAAAATAACTCTTCTTATACATAATCTTAGCCTAATGAGACACATCCTAATGTTGGGTGACACACCTTCATGTTGGGCAAACTCTGCCCCAGATGTGCATCTCCTATATGTCAAAATGAGCTTAGTAGTAACAGAGGTATGCAGCTCTTCTTGAAAGCACAGCGGTGTTTACACGCGCATACCTTCTTATTTCAAGCCATCCTGATATTGTTTTATTTTTCAATCAAGATATATGCTCCTTTAAGGACTGGGATTATGTATACAGACATAAAATTCATAGCAAGTTGTGTGCCCCCCCCCCCCCAATATCAAACTCTCTCCTACGCCCTTGGGGAGAACATAAGCTGATTTCCAAACCTTCGGTATGGAATTGGACAGCTATGGACACCTTGCCAGTATGGTTGAATTAAATAGGCTAAGCAAGATATTATGCTTCCAACGTTTCTTATGTTATTCACTGCAATGAAAATGTTTCATAATGTAGTTTAATATCAAAGGGTGTTTGCTGGTTTGCTAGTGTTGTGAATACATCTATGAATTACTTTTCTAAAACCGAAACGCACTTGTTGAAGGGACATTGGAAGAAGGGACATTCTAAAACGCTTAACGTGGCTTAATGTTCCAAAACAGCGATCAATGCTCACCAAATGTCTCTCAGACATCTCTTGTCATAAATACTTCCACCTGTCAAAAAATAAATAAATTAAAAATAAAAATAAACCGAAATCCTATGAGTATGGACCCTGGAATTTGGTGATCATTGGTCGCAGTTTTGGAACATTCAGCCACGTTAAGCATTTTAGAATGTCCCCTTGATATTCATGATATCGTAGGCTAAATCTTGATTCCCACAACAGTCTAACATTTATTTGTAGAACTACAACACTTAACGTATTATTCATAATACCATTTTTCCATGTAATATATTGCATTACACCTTTAGAGCTTGGAAGCATTTGAGGTAGCTTGCGAACTCTAGTTGTTGCCCGTTATCGCACTATAAAACCCTTTCGCACGTAACTTGTTATGTTTTCATTAGCGTTATTTAGCCTCTCGTAGTTTCAGATAGCATTTGCTATATTTTTTAACATTAAATCGCTGTTAGGCCTACCTCAAAGCTAAAATTAGCTAGAATTTTTCCAATCTTGTGTTCCAGTCGCGCCAGTTTTAGCATCCGCGCTACACAGCTAATCACACCGGTGTGTGTGAATGAGAACGTACTTCTGCTTAAGCAGAGGAGGTCAGTTGAGTAGGCGGTCCTTCAATGTGGCCCAGGATGCATTTGCGTTCACACTGCTAAAAGAATGTGGCTATATGCGGCCCAAACCACGTCCAAATGTGGTCTGAGAGATAGGATCTCAATGCGTCCTAAATGCAGTCCAGGTGCGTTCACACCTGGACTTAGCGCTGTCCACTTGTGATCGGATCATCCAAGACGCATGTTAATGCCAGGTGTGAACAGGGCCTAGAACACTAGATTGAAAAATTCTAGCTAATTGTAGCTCCGAGGAAACAGTGATTTAACGTTATAAAATATAGCAAATGCTAACTGAAAACTATGAGAAGCTTAAAATAAGTTACGTGCGAAAGGGATAATAACGTTAGGCTACTTAGGGGAGAGCCTGGACAAAAGTAACACTTTTCAGATAAAAGTCATTTTAAAAGATAAGATTACAGACAGAAACTAATTTTCGTTGTAATCAACAACTCACGTGTGTGTTCTGTCAATACCAGTTGCTATGTTGTACAAATGTGGAACGACTTCGGTATAATAATATGATAAATATATAGCCTAGTTGTTATTGTAGACGAAAGAAACAACTGTTACAATCGTCCCGACAATGGCTCCTGACAGTTAAACCTGACTTGCTTCTAAACTGAGAAACTCTGACATGGCAAACTTTAGGATGTGTTAAAGTAGCCTACCAATTATTCTGTCAAATGATCATGACTATGACGCATGAAACAATAGACACAACTTGTCATTCAAAAAAAAAAAAAAATTACCGCCTAAGTGAATTTACTTTCCGTGATGTAACTCCGCGAAAGTATGATGTATCCACACGATTGATAGGCGAATCTTTGCATGCAGAGTTTGCATGTCACCTTCTCATCCTTTACGCACTCGAAATCATCCCACACTTTGGATGACTTCCTGCCCGACATAGTCTAATAACTTTTTAACGACAAGGCGCAGCTCCCGAATGGAGTTTGAGGGGGGTTTTTTTGTTTGTTTTTTGCGATTAACCGACCAATGAAAACTTGACTCTTCTCATCGACTAACGTTTGGTTGACTATTAGGGGGCAGACCTAGATTGTATTATGTAATGTGTATAGGTAATATACTATTTTATGTGTGCTGTTTGAGTTTGTATTGTACTATGCATATTGCCTTGACTTTTGGATAGGTACAGTGTTGTTACACTGTAGTTTAGATAAAATGATCACATTTTTTTCTCCATAGTTTTTGGGGATTAATAAAATATTTTTCTGGGTAAAACATAAAATAAACAAGAATGATGAAAATTTCATAGTCACAGATACAAATTCAGGCAAATAAATTTATGGTGGCCAATAGCAAAACATAATGCAAAGTAGTCTAACATGGATGTCACTTGTTTTCAGGGTTGGGGAGTAACGGAATACATGTAACAGCATTACGTATTTAAAATACAAAATATGAGTAACTGTATTCCATTACAGTTACCATTTAAATTGATGGTAATCAAATTACCGTTACATTTTAAAAATATTCAGATTACTGAAGGGACGTTGGATTTTTTCTATTTAATTAAATAAATTTTTTTCATTTAATGTTTATTCATTTGTAAAATCTATCCAATGATAGGCAGCCCTGGGGTGTATCTCCCATATGCCCCTCACAAAAAAAAAAAAAAGCACGCAACCTGCCTGATTCACAAGACAGTAGAATGGAGAGTGAGACAGAAAGCAACCAGTGCAACGTGTTTATGTCATGGAAATACCAGGACCATTTCACTTTCAAATTTGGCAAAGGTCACAACATGCAATGCAAGCTGTGTTTGCCAACAACCAAACTGCTATCTGCTTCAAAAGAGTCAACCTCTAACCTGAAGAAGCATCTTGAAATAAGTTCTCTTTTTCATTATTTAAGCTAATATTGGTTGCTAGCTAGCTATCTTACATAGTTTGGCTGCACTGGATTAGCTATTCAGCTAGTTAGTAGGCTAGTAGGTATAGTATTAAAGCTAACTAGCTAACGTTACAAAACAAGTGAAATTTCACTTTCAAAACAGCGATTACTCCAGCAATTTTACACTATGCATGTTATACATTAAATTGTTAAGCTTTCTCACTCACAATGTATGTAGGGTGGCTCGTGCCTTTTCTAACTCATGTTTTCGTGTAATGTACCATTCTGTAACTGTAACAGTTACAGTTCTGAAGAAACTGCGATGAAATGCTCATAGACTTAACATTGGGGTGCCAAAATGTTAGTCACAACAATGCTAAGTGAACATTCTAAAAATAAACGTTCAGAACCTTAATTGGATGAACATTCTTTAAAAAACTGTACAGAAAGTAATCCAAAGTATTTAGATTACTTTACTTACCTTGAGTAATCTAACAGAATACGTTACAAATTACATTTTAGAGCAAGTATTCTGTAATCTGTAGTGGAATACATATTAAAAGTAACCCTCCCAACCCTGCTTGTTTTACAACACTGCTGAACCCACGTGTATTTGCATTGATATCCTTCTTGTAATTTAAGGTAATAGAGATGAGCTAAAAAAAAATGTGTCCAACTTTTAAGGTCCATTTAAGCTATTAGAAAACAGCTAATACATATGTGAGCAAGTGAGACTAAAGTTTGAACTTTGAACTCTTCACATCTTTAAGTCTCTTCCTTGACCCATTGAGCATGTCTACTATACCTAGCTTAAACCAAAGCCTTACATTGTTGCTCCTGGTTATAATTATTATTAAAAAATGACATAGTTATATAACACAGCAAAGAGAGGCAATGAATATCATGTTGTTGGTTTAGATGGTGAGCATTAGAAGAGTTGCTGGTCAGAAGAACCCAGCTGAAATGACCTACTATGTCCAGCTGAACGGTGTTCCCTTGCCTGGCACCTCAGCAGCCAAGATCCTCAACACAGTGGATTCTCAGACTATGGCCCTTACTCTTGGCTACTTCATCCAACTCCAAGCTGAACGTAAGTCCACACTTCCACTGTACTACTGACACTTTCAGGTACCTTTCTCTTTGAATATAGACTAACATAAGAAAGAGTACAGAACCCACTAATTTATGTTTATATTAATAGTACAGGTTACCTTTATCCAGACCAAGGAGGAAGGTAGTATCTTACATTATGTACTGATAATGTAGCTGATCGTGGATTTGAGGGTGGTAATGTCTGAAAAGTGAGCACTTCAGCTATTTATTCAAACTCACAGATTTCATGATCAACACCTAATGACTGCTTTATTATCAAAGTTTCCAAAAGGTTAAATAGAAGTTTGTAAATCTTTTTTGATCTCCTTTAACAAACCGTGATGCAGTTATTATTGCAAATGACTTTCTGAAAGCATAAACACAGGTTTCCCTTCATGTTCAGTACAGACACAGTATGAGTTATAGTATCAGAGAAGCCAGTTTGGAGTTGGTATATCTCAGACCATGGGAAAACTGAATATGCTGAAAATGGCAGCATGCACAGTCCTGTATTTAATTTCACCTGCACAGCCCTTTCCTTCAACCACTTACTCACAGAAGGGACAGAAGTGACATCCCAGCCCAGACACAACCTATCAGATATAACTCCACTGCACAGTACTGCTCTGAGTGAGGAGTTACCATGTTTTCACACTACAGCTACTTTAAACAGATTCTGATTGATTACAGTGAAACCAGCCACAAAAACTAAATGATTTTACAAGCAATCATGACTGATTCAACAACCAGTGGAAAGGGTAAACTCTGGAGAGTTATGTGATTAAATGACATGTAACCGTGTGTAGAAGTGTACATTGGAACAAATGAAAATGAACAGTGAGAAAAGAATACTAAAATTGGCCTGATTTTGACTAACACAGCAAGAGCCCATTTACAAGTTTGCAGGAACCCATTTGCAGGTGACTTGCACTCCAGTTCCATGAGGGGAAGAAGACATTACACCTCTTTAGCCTGTAGCCTAAAATATAAACTAGCAAATTATAGCACATTGATTTTAGCTAATTAGCTATTGTCAGCTGTAAAGTATGCACTGAGTACAAAGTGTAGCCAGCTAGCTTTATTTTGATTGGACATTTTGTGTAACAGGAAGAAATACCGAATGCCAGGTAGTACCTAGCAATTTTTCCCCAGAAGCTAGCTACATAAGTAGCTAATTCCTGTAATAAACAAAAGTAGCTAGCTCACAAACTACACAGCAAATTTAAATATCCAGCCAGCTGCCAACCTAGTTAGCTACAACAGTATACTTATTATTGACATATACTTTGTATTTAGCAAGTGTATGCAGCAAGTTAGCTAGATACTTGCTGCAGTAACATGTCCACTAACATATTCATCCTGTTGGCCGGGATGAATGGAGAGGAATATAATCATAAATACTATGTTAAAGATGAAATGACAGTGGTATAATCTTAGATACTGCTTAGATGTACTGATATTTTGCTTCCATTTTCCTTTACTCAGCACGTACACTATTTGAAAATAAGAATGGGTATTTGTGCGTGCACTTTCACTGTGTTTAATTTGTAAAGTGTTGGCACTGCAAATTGCTCTTCAAGGGCCTCTACTGTATGAATTGAGCAATGATTGATAAGAGTTGGTATGTGATGGGCCAGCTGTGGTGAAGACCCCGCCCAACAACCTGTGGATCATCACTGCGGTGCTGGCACCCATCTTCGTGGTGACAGTCATCATCATCATCATCACCGCTGTGCTGTGCAGGAAGAACAAGGGCGACTTCAAGACGGACGCCATGGGCAACCTTAACCCCCGCACTAAGGTAAGCAGGTCATTGAGCCCCTACAGTCCCCAGCACCTGGAGGGGACTGTCATTACATCTGGCCTGAATGTACTGCTTTATTCAACGGTGACTGCTTCACCTCTGCATTTACTGTGGGTCATGTGCCTGTGCCTGACTAGAGTGATGCTTGATTGTGGCATGGAACAGCAGTCAAGTGGCATTTTAAGAAAACAATATTTTCATTCAATTTTTTTTAATGTGACTTAATTGTTTTCTTGTTTAGACATCATATCGGAGGGAGGCCAGTTATTACCACCAGGTACCGACTGAATTATTCCTAAATGAATGAACATGGTTCTGCTTTAATCTGTATGTGCTTTGCCAAATTTACAGAGGGTGAGGAAAATCAATGGCTGTACTTCCAATGCAAAAGATCAATGAGGCGTAGTGCATCCTGGAATGGACCACAGATGCAAATTGATGGTCCAGACTCTTTGAAACCTGGCCTTCTCACTGCTTTCTAACATGTAAAGGCAATCATTCAGAGCCACAATTATAACCTGTGGAATTCTCTAATCATATAACAGTGCTCCTGCCTGGCTGGGGATAAGTGGGAAAACTCATGTCATCTCTGAGCTGAATGCTGGATTATTCTAGCTAGGATCAATGAAACATTATGCAAAGAAAATAAAATAAACCTATAACCTTCAGATGAATGGTTTACAGTCTTGGGGCATTTACTAGATTATGCTGCGCAATTCATATTATGTAAAAAATATAAAGGCAACCCTCATGCTAGAGTCAGTGTTTATGTAGTCATTTAAAATAGATATACAGTACACTGTAAAAAGACGTATCATTACTCCTAATGCAACAGATAACAGACCTCTGTATTGAAATAAATCAGATTTGCATCACCTTGGTATGTCTAGTGGGATAAGTATACAGCATACTAGTATTTCTTAGGAAAAGGGTCAGACACAGCACCTGTATATTTATATAGTGGAGTTAGGCCACATGCTATATTTTTACAAGCAATATCAGATATCACCCTTAGTATGAGGGAAAATAGGACATTGCGGCAAGTAGGGCATGGCATATGCAACCATATATAATATACTTCAGTTGTCTATACCCATGACTGTTTGTTGCTTCGTTAATGATACTGCAGCTCCAGCAATACTGAATTTGGTGTGCTCAATGATGAATATGAAATACATTGTTTTGCCCTTCGTCTCTCTCTGTTCCACACTGACCTAGTTTTGGAGTCGGTGTAGGTAGGCAGACCCAGACTGAAGTTCGCAGTGTCTCTTCTCTGTTTAAAATCAGCTGCTGTGCCATGCACAACTGTAACCACATGCAAATAAAGGACATGGAAATAATATACTGTTAACGTGACATGCCAGTTCTCAAACAGAAATCATGATGAAGGTGTGCCTGTGTCTATACTTTGCATTGACGTATAAGGTTTCATTGTCAGATCCAGTTAAGGAACAAAACAGTCCAGTATGTGAAATTTCGTATTAATCTAAAACTTTTAGCTTTTTATTAATTGAAGGAACATGACGGTTCCATAATGAGGCCATAGGCGGTATAATGCCAGTTTTCACCAGTGAGTAAACACATTATCCAATAAAAATTCAGATTTTCCTTCTTCCACAGAGTGCCCCAAAGTGTAAAAAAGTAGAACTTTCTTGGAGAGAACACCCCTGGGGCCCAGGTGCATGTTGGATAACGGGTTGCTGCCTTGAACATGTTCAGTATCAATAACAAGCAATCGAGAGGTCATCAGCTGGAGCAAACTGCAATAACAACCAGTCCACTTATCAATCAAATACAGACTATCCAGATTGATAGCCTGTCTAGGGTCTGATTATGTGTCCATCCACCTGCATCCACCTATCTGTGTCTACCCATCAGTCATCCAGCCTCTGTCCAGTATAAATCAGTATTTATTTAGAGTGAGCTAAATCCTAGGAAACAGAGGAAACCCACTTTGTCCTATTTTACTCGAGTTACATGGCTGTGGGTACCTGTTCTTGGCCAGGATTACACAATCCCATTTGGTCTCAGGATACTAATCTTACAATGAGGGACACAAACTGCACTTATATTCCTAGAGACCTTATACAGAGCCAATTGTTACCCAGTAGAATACTATACAATCTGATGCCAGGAAGCAAGATTTTTTTTTTGCTTAGCAGGCCTTTAAAGGCATAAAAGTACTGAGTTGTTTGACAATGAAATGCAATACCAACAAGACTATTAAGAACCAGCACTCACCCTGAGAAAGACAACTGCCTGTTAAACTATGTCCCAATTGAAGGTAAATGTATGTCTCTCAACAGAAGCAGCCCTTCTGTCTAACACTGTGTAAAAACAGAACTGAAGCCTCTGTTTGAAAGAACAGAAGGAGCAACTCTGCGTGACTGACAGTTAATGGCACATTGCTCCTGTATCATTTGGGTATAAATGTCATAAATATTTTCTTTTGTAGCCAAAAGACAGCTTCTTCCAAGACAACATGATTTCCACTTTGTTTTGTTTACTTTTTCATCTTCATTTTGGTCCTGGATTTTTTTAAGTGTTACTGTGCTTGTACAGCACAATGTGCCTCTTGTTTCTCCTGAAGGTAAAGAAAGTTATATTTAAATTGCTCTGTTAAAAATTCCTCAATAGTAAGACATTCTGTTCTCATGCCATGTGTTCCCTGCATTCATGCCTGTGTGTATTGAAGAAAAAAAACATCAGCAGGGACTCAGTAAGCAAAACTTCACAGTGAGATATACTTTTGGTAAAAACCTCATCTCTTGAACTATTTCCTCTGTCTGTCTGTATACATGTATAGTTATATATACATACATGCACACACATACACACACACTGAATCACACTATTTTGAATATTTACCTGAAGCTTTGGTTTTCCCCACAGCCAGTGCAAGGCTTTGATTATGCCAAGCAACACCTCGGCCAGCAGGGTGGCGATGAAGAGGTGCTACCTGTTACACAGGAGACAATTGTCCTACCCCTGCCCATCCGGGATGCCCCTCTGTCACAGGAGAGGGGGATACACCTTGATGGGAGTGCCTCCAAAAAGACCCTGTCCAGTGAGATACGCAAAAGGTGAGACCCACAAGTGGATCAGATCCACAGGAGTACTGCAAAATGTCAAAAAATCCTTTGATCATTGTGCATTCTCATGCCTGTTTTGACTGTGATGAAAGCCTGTAGGCCTCTGATGTGAGGAATGTTACCTTGTGAATCTCAAATGGTGAGGTTTTCCCAGTGTAACTACTCTGAATTCCATGTATAAAAATAGCTGCTAAAGAACATAAAGCCATTCTAGCTTTACTCTCACTCCATCATGGAATTAAGAGTTAGATGTAGGGTTAATGAATAAGTTAGCTGTGCAGTCTGGGCTTAGACAAACAAGAACATTGGGTATTTCTTTCAAAGGCCCAGCTGAGGCAGAGTGTGCATTTTTTGAGCAGGCTATGATCCACGCGCATCAGTGATGAATTTATGAGGCCAGTTTCAGAGGGATGTCATGAATCATGAATGCTGGGTATCCTGGCTCCTAACACCATTATGAATGTTTTATGGTCTACAGGTTTATTTCCATCACTTTGGGTCAGGTATCTTTGATATCTTGTAAAGGATTCCATGATCCAAACTGATGCAGAATTTTGAAGCTGTTTGTCATTTCTATTTGTCCAATATGTTCTTAAATTCAAATTAATATGAAATCACTATTTCTGGCAAAGAAAAAGCAGAATTAAATAGCATGTGTTTGTGTATGATGTGTGATTATGATGTATGTATATTTGTACATGTGCATTTACAGTATGTGTGTAGGTATGTGTAGATGACGATGATGTCCAATGAGAAAAGGAATTGCCAGTTTATGCCATGTAGGCTTTGAAATATAGCTATTATGAAGCTTACCTAAATGTTATTCAACATTCAGCAATTTCAACATCTCAACATATTTTATATAATTTAGATGTTTGGTTTTAGTTGTAGGAAGATGAGGTTTATAAATATATTTCTCATGAACAGTATAAAAAATGTAAAAAATATCTGTTGACATCAAGACATGGAAATACATTTGTATTAGTGCAATTTATAAAGAGTACCTTGATTTAGTGTCTGGCCGAGGGAGGTTTATGGTCAGAAGCAGCACCTTTTTGAATTACAAATAACTGTGTTCATTGTAAGTTCATGATTTTGAGGCAGTATATCTGCATTGAGCACTGGAGTGAAACAGCTCTCCTCCTTTACAAAACAGATAAATTCCGCTGGCCTGAGAATCCTCTCTGCCAGACAAAACCTGTAAAGGTGCGACTTAAACACTGGGGAAATAAATTTGCATACTACCCAAATGCTCTGATATGTCGTTCGAAAAGTGGACTACAAAACGAACTACAAGTCTTACATCTTAACATTTTTGGAAAATATCGAAACATTTGACGAGTCCAAATATATCCTCAAACCGAACAGGTTAATTCAGGAAATTCCCAGCTCCTGAAATGAATCCGAACTTGAGTAAAGATGGATAGTGTGCGAAGCCCATTGTAATTTTCCATAGGGAATTTACTTCCGACACCAGCGAAGAACCAGTGATGACGTACCCACCTCAGCACTCTATTGCTTGCCACAGAAGAGGTGCCACTTTGTTCTTGAAGTCATGCAATCAAACAGAACCGGCCTGACGCATAAGCGAGCTACGCGCCTGCTTAGGGCCCCCCGTGGCCACCAGGGGGCCCCCAAGAGCGCATGAAATGTCCCACAAGAGAGCTTGAAATGTTTATTTATTTATTTACTTATTGTGATATATTATTATGTCAATGGTAATCATACAAAAACGCAATATTATGTTAACGCGCTGGCTAGCTAATACTACTGGTTTAATCAGTCCCCGCTGCCTCTGTCATAGCTGGTGTCATGTTCGTGCGCATGCGCACTGTAACGGGGGGTAACTCCATTTTCATGCGCTCCCCCACAGCCAGCTATGAGGTCGCCGAGGTCTGGACCTCGGTAATTTTTTCCCTCTCAGGCTGACATTTTGCATTTTATGTGTGTGTGTGTGAATGAACATGATTTTATTTTGTGAACGAAAGTGTTTTGACATCGTTATAAATCCCCCCTGCCGACGCATCTATTAGGCTAATGTTAGCGCATAGCCTAGGCAGAACAGTCAACAAAAATACTAGCGAATTCTCTGCAGGCCCTCTGGTCGTTTCTGTCACATCTGCTAGTCGGAGGGATTACAAGAACGAGAGCCTACCGGCAGTGAATAACATTTTAGTGTCTACTAACTAGTGTCCTCTTTTTTGAAAACCAAAATATGGTCACTCTAGGTAAATATTAACGTTACATATTTACCATGTTCACAAATCTGTTGAACCGGTTTGTTCACTACCTGTGGGACAGAAGCGCTTCCGAATTACGTTTTGTATCAGCTAAACGTTATCGAGCTAGCTAGCTAATTAGCTAGCGTTAGCTAATGTAATATAACGTTAGCTAGCTAGTTAGCAAGGCTTGCTAGCTAACGCTCACTGTTATCAAACGCTAAATATAACACTGCATTGTATGGTTTACTAATTGCTAAAAAAAAATGATTCAGGAAGAGCCTACCTAAAAGTTTTACAAAAACTGTTTGCTGAGGAGAGAGTGGTAGCAGGCAGCGCGTAGCTCTGTTGCCAAGCAACAATGAGGCAACTGTCACACGTCTCTGAAACGGTTAGCTAGCTTGTAACGTTAACCAAACTATAACAACCTCATCAGTGATCACAAGCGAAGCACTGACTGGTGCTCTGCTTCTTGTCAATGTGATTTCATCTTATAGTACTGGCTAGCCTCATAATTCGACAGCTTTGAAAATTAACGTTACTTGTGTAATGTGGCCCAACAGAGTTACTATATGTTGCTATATCAACTAACTTACAGTACTCAAGGTTAGCTAGCTAAGATTGGCTAGCTAACGTCGGTCACCTCGCGCCGCTTGTCTTTTTTTTAACCCATTCATGCCCATAACAGAAACGTCTTTGCTCACAAGAAGGGACTAGCATAATGATTTTACAGGAATGGTTCAAAATGCCTTAAAAGTGAGTTGGTGGTTAGAAAGAAGGGATGTTTGTTTAGCCTACATTTTTGATACACAATAGCCTATTAGAATTACAAATTTTCCTGGGAAAAAAGTTTGCTTCTGGACCTCAGTTAAAGTTTTGGCTACAGCCCATCATGCAAGCAGACTAAGATTAGGTTACAGTCTGAGTGAATGATCAAGCATTGACAATAATATTGACTGAGTATCATAAAGGCTTGGGCCAGCCCTGCAATCAAACACCAGTTAATGTCTTTAAACCAGGGCAATTAATTCATTGTCAATCCCTTAGTATAGACTGATGAAGCATTGGTTGTTATTATCCTCATGGTTGCATGAGAGTTTTAAGAAAAACCCAGGAAATGCTGAAGTTACTCCAGTTTTCACAGCTGCTATGGTGAGATGAATGAGCAAACAATCTTTTCTTTTCCCTCTAGCAAGCTGCTATTGCTGGGAACACACATGCAGAGCTCTGATGTCATTTTCCTTTTGGGGCAGGGTCAACAGAAAAGCTTTGAAAGTGAGGGGAGGATCAGGGTGGGACAAAGGAACTGTGATAGGCACACAGTTCTGCCTGCCTGCATTCCTGCTGACTTCTCTACCAGTACAAGTACCTGCAGCTTTCCAGCCCCCCGGAAATGGGCTGTTCTCTGTGCTCTACAGCTTCTCAGGGCAGCTGAAGACTCTTCTGCTCTCCCTCTGTTTATACACTGTAAATTAAGATTTACTCATTAGGCCCAAAGCTGAAAACTCCTTCTCATTAGTTTGACTTGAGGCTTAAGTGGTTTCCTATGTGTTTTTGAGGAATGTGACATGACCATACAGTACATTACCATTGTGTTACCAACATTTTGTTGTTGAGGTGAATTCACAAGCCTAACTTACTTATATTCTTTATTAAAACTGGGTTATCATATCAGACTTCCTGTTCACAAGGAACTGTACACATCATCACTGATTGATTGATTGTCAGTCAATACAGGCAAGCTCAGAGGATGGGGGGTTGGAAGACCCAGCCATTAACGGGGGCCAACACACAGGAAACTCACCATTGCTCCTTGTTGCTATGGTTACTTGCAGCAGGTTGCCTAGTGAGGATGGCTCCATAATCAGCAACGAATCAGGGAAGCTCCACTCAGGCAGGGGCTCAACAGTACAGAAAGTCCCGCAGCAGCAGAAGATGGCAAAAGAGGAGGCACGCAAGAGGAGTGGTGAGGGGCGCCGATCGTGACTCCTGGAAGATGAGGGCGGCCATGGTCAATACGACCCTGTCTG
Source organism: Megalops cyprinoides (assembly GCF_013368585.1). Lineage (NCBI taxonomy): Eukaryota > Metazoa > Chordata > Actinopteri > Elopiformes > Megalopidae > Megalops > Megalops cyprinoides. The sequence goes on from NC_050595.1 coordinate 32,901,983, forward strand.
TGCGGTCAGAAAACGTACCCACTGGCAAAGCAGAAAGATATACCTCAGTCTAAAATGAAACGTTTAAACTGAAGGGGGGGGGGTGCATGGTCCCCTCATTACCTGCCATGTTGCACTGCATGGTGACTGAGCAGGGAGCCTGAGTGGTTTTATAGCCATGGAGGTGTACACTCAGCAGGGAAAGGAAAATGAATATGCTGATATGATACAGTGAGTCACCAAGGCCAACAGAATCTCTATGTGTGAGGCATCTCCCCAACCCCTTTCACACTCAGCAATGGCAGAAAGGTGACACCTGGACACACACTGGCTCTGCACTGCAGGGCACGTCCCTGGGATCTATTTAATGAAGGCCTATGTTTCTAACTGCTCTGTTTATGCTGTGTGTAATGTGTGCCTTTTCTGCAATCAAGAACTACAGTTAGTGAGACTTTAAGCTGAAGTCACTGTTCATGTTACACTGCTGTTACGCTACACCATAATTACACATACCACATATTGCAGACAAACACAGAGATACTTTTAAGGGATAACCAATAACCTTGCAAGAAAACTAGTCAAAATCAGTGTACTGTATGTGGCTATCCTAGCTGCTGTACATGGTCCTGATGCAGGCTTTATTAGCTGTATGACCAGTGGCTGTATGTGACTGTGGATAACTAGAGGCGGTACAGCTTTCATCCACTGAGTGTCCTGGTGTTTGGCAGATCCCTACGACTCCTCATCCGGCTCTTTGCAGCTAATCTCCATCAAACCCATGGTGGCTCCACCCAGCTACTCCCAGCCTGCCTCCTCTGACCGCAGCCAGGATTCAGCTATAATCAATGGAGAGGTGAGCCTGTTGAGTGGTGGCTAGGAACATGTACACACACCCTATACATCTGGAGGCTTGTGTTTGCATATTGCTGAAATTCGCAGTAGTGTGGTGTAGTAGTGAGGAGCAGGGTGGTTGCTGGTTCAACTCCTTTCTGGGGAGCTGCTGTTGTACCCATGGGCAAGGTATTATAGGCAATTGCCTCATAAATATCTAGCTGTATAAATGGGTAGCATGTAAAAACTGTCTGGATAAGAGTATCTCTGTAGCGAAGGGCAAGAGCAGTCACCCCACCCGCCCTCAAACCCAGGTCTACAGGGTACCAACCATGCGACTTTGACCACGACGCCAAAGAGCCAGGCTCGTTGGTATGGCCGTCAGAGCGTATACTCAACCGTAGTGACGGCACTCCATCACACTGCCCTCCCCTTCGGGAAACGTGCCCATGCACTTCACGTGCCATGGCGTCCCTCACACATTCTCCCATCCCAGGGTGCCCCACTCACCAGTGCTTCACCCATCTCTGGGGTCCCTCACACACTGGAGTCAACTGAACCTGGGGGTCCCTCATATGGCTCACACACTGGGCGCACCTCCGATGGCTTCGCGGCAAGCCATCCCACTTCTGGCACCATTTGTAGCAAAGGGCGAGAGCAGTCACCCCACCCAGCCTCGAACCCGGGTCTACGGGGTACCAACCATGCGACTTTGACCGCGACGACAAAGAGCCAGGCTCGTTGGTATGGCCGTCAGAGCGCATACTCAACCGTAGTGATGGCACTCCGTCACAGTCTCCTAATCTCCTTTTAAATGCAAGTGCATCATTTGTGCTGAAATTAGTCCTCTTAGACTCTCAGTGTGTGGTATAATCTTGTCATCCCAGGTGAGCATGGCCCTGAAGCAGAAGTCAGACATTGAGCACTACAGGAACAAACTGCGGCTCAAGGCCAAGAGGAAGGGCTATTACGACTTCCCTGCAATCGACACCAGCAACAGGTCCTATACCCACAGGCAGAGGCACAGCCACGAGAAGGCCCAGCTGGAGCTCAACAAGGCCTTGGACCCTGACGAGGAAAGGGCTTCCACCTACGTCAAGTCCAGGAGAAGGTGAGGACGACGTCAGGGTAACATCCATTCCGGATCTCAGGGGCTACACTGCTGTTGACACGAGAGGAGATCACTGGTTTGACCTGATGGCTGTGCAGTTCACTGCACGCTTTGGAAGAGGTTTGCTTGGGAAACTTATCACATCTGCAAGGGCTAATTATGTGACCAGATGGCCTGTGATTTTGTGCATTCTGCAAAGGCGTCTCTGCTGTCCTCTATCAGGTGGAAACAGTACCATTTCATAGGGTCCATCTACCTAATTGAAAGACCACAAAATAAAATAAATGTGAAAATCTGAAACTGCCCTACAGTGTCTGGGCTCAGGGTAATTAATTGAAAAAATGGCTTTCTCCAAAATGTCCCAGGACCTGGGGAATATTTTTATGACCCCAGTGTCAGGACACACACAAAACTAATTGGGCTGTCACTTTATCTCTTTTTCTGTTTAACAGCAACAAGCTTTTCCTCCCAATGATGTTTCAAGGGGTAATAGATCTGATTCTATTGAATAGTCTGTGATTATATTTTTGGACTTTGTGAGGGTTACATTTCTCATATATATCAATTGTCATTTTTCCATTAGACCAGCTTTGGTTTTGGTCTTTGTGTAATTGTTTAATCTATTTTCTTGAAGTGAAACACATTGGTTCCTTTTTAATCACCCTAATCCCTTTTAGCAGAGGAGCCAATTTCAGATAGCCCAACTCTGACTGCTTCCCATTAGAAACAATAAGAGGATTTGATTCATTTGTGTCAAAGTGAGGGGAGTGGGAATAGGATTCATTTGGCTCAAAGTGAATGGAGCTGGACTTGCTTTCAGGATGGTCCTCACATGCACTTTATATCATCATTGTACCAACTGTTCTCAGTAAAATTGAATGAGTGGTTTGCTTTTCCCTTTGAAGTTATCAATTCTGATCAGCAAAACCCTGTGTGGTCATAAAATATTGCATGTAAATTACATTATAAGTAGTATAACATAACACGACAAGTTTAGACAAGACATACTGGGAAAACTATTCTCCATTTTCCTCCACTCAATGTGAAAGGATTACAGCTCTACATTGTTTTTGAATACTAGGAAAAAGGAAGACATGACATAGTGCTTGTTATAGTTACATTGGAGGCTTTAGCAGCGTGTTAACATATCCTCCACTCTTGTATTTTTGTGATTAACTGAGCCATGCACAGCCAGCAATGAGGGCAAGGATGAAAGCAAAGAGCTGTTAAGACAGGCACAAACAACAGAATATACTCTGAACATCCACAGGTTATAATGGCACATATTTGTAATCTCACAAGGCTTAAATTGTAAAAGATTTGACTTTTTGATGCTATATTAATATTCCATTCCATGACACTGTACTGCAGTAGACTCTTAGGTTAAGGTAGTGTGACTGGCAGCCCTCACCACTGTGCCACAGTGCTGTACAATATGTGTAGGTTATGAATAGAGACTTCGCTTTGCTGCTTAATTAAGAATATCCCAGTCCAGCTCAGCGCTGAAAGGCAAGGTTTGAATGCAGGGAGAGGAGGAGCTATTCAGCTGAGGACACAACAGAGAGGATCAATGTTAGGAGTCCAGTCTGAACTCAGTTGCTCTATGTGAGTTGTGATGGTGCAGTAATGATGATGATGATGATGGTGATAATGATGATGATGGTGATGATGTTAACGATGAGGAGGAACATGACGATAATTATGATGATGATGATGATGATGATGATGATAATGATTATGACAGTGCAGATGCTTATGATGATGGTGATGATGATGACCACCTGATTACAGACACCCCCAGATGAGGAACCCTGTGTACCGGAGCCGGCAGTCTCTGAACAGTCCCAGTCCAGGCGGAACTGAGATGGACCTGCTGGTCATGAGAGAGAGGACCCGAAGGGGGATCCGAAACAGTGGCTACGATGTGAGTCTGGGCCTGACAGTGCCATCTCCAGACATAGCACACAGGGTGGAGAAAGAGAGCACTCATCTGAAAGGGCAGTGGCTAGAGGCTATAAGGTCTATGTAAAGCTGCTCCTTTCTCCTGAAACAGAACAATTGTGTAATTTCTTGATGTAAACCATGTGGGGGAACGTACTGAGGTGGAGGAGTTGTTGAATAATTCAATTCTGAAAATTCATAGGGCTATGTATTTTTTTTTTTTTTTTTAAAGACCCACCACCATCCCCCCTCTTCGGAGGACAACTTTATTTTTAATAAGGCAATACATTCATAATAATATGGATATCCATAAAAGGGGGGGATTGTGTATAGCACAACATACAGAATGTGAAATAAAGAAATGCAAGAAAAAACAAAGTGATGAGTAAGACGGGACGAGTAGGACGGGACAATAGCACAGGACTGGGAAGACAGGACTAGACAAGACAGTTGACGAACATGAAGAGGCAAGTTATTAGAGATTGAGTAAAGTAAGCTATGATTCACATTGGGTGGTCACGGTTTAGGGATGCTGAAGGAGGTTGTCAGATATATTCTGCAAGAGTGTAAGTGACATGTGTCTATGTGTATGTGTAATTGTGGTAACTGATAGGCAAAATAAATAAATTAAAGAAAGAAAAGGGGGGGAGGGTGAACCGAGAGTAGGAATGTTAGGGGTCGGGGGGTGAGGTGGGGGAGGGGGGCGCCAGAAAAAGGGGAGCAGGGGGGTATGTGTCTGGTAATATACACGGCTTGTAGTTATGTTTGGATTGAATTTAGAAAAGTTAGAAATGGGTACCAAATGTCTTCAAAGGCTGATATTTGGTTCTTTTTCTGAGCATTACTCTTTTCCATTGAAATGTATTCTGAAATTAGATTAGTCCAGTGAGTGATGTGACAGGATTTCCTTGATTTCCAGTTTTGGAGGACTACTTTCTTAGCGACAGTTAGAGAAATGAGCAACAGATTCCTGAGTTTTGATGGGATGTGAACTTTGGAGATATCACCAAGGAGACAGAGTGTTGAGGATGGTGGGATTCTGTAGCTCAGGATGGTGGAGAGTGTCTCAGTAACCGTGATCCAGAAAGACTGGACTGGTTGACAGAGCCAGATGGCGTGAAGATAGTTGTCTGTGCTACCTGAAGTGCATTGTGAACAGATATCTGTGTTGGCTAGTCCCATTTTAAACTTTTTACTTTGAGTGATGTATGTTCTGTGAATGACTTTATATTGTATGAGCTGCAGGTTTGTGTTAGTGGTCATGGAGAAGGTATTCTTACAGATTTGTTCCCAGAAATCAGGGTTGGGAGAGAGGGTTAGGTCAGCTTCCCACTTGGTTGTTGGTATTGTTATTATATTATTTGAGTTGGAGATCAGTATATATAGTTTGGAGGTTAATTTTTTAGAGTTATTGATTTTCATGAGTTCATCAACTAATTGAGAGGGTTGTAGTGTGTTGTTGGTTAAACTGGTTTTGTCTTTAATTCTGAATCTAAGTTGTTGATATTGAAGGAATTGGAATTGGTGTGTGATTCCCTTTTGTGCCCATGTGGAGAAGTAAATAGGTTTGTTCTGTAACATGAAGTCTGGGTTGTGCCAGAGTGGGGTGAACTTATTTAGTGCTAGTGATGATTTAGTGATTTGATTCGTTTTCCACCAGGCTGTCACAGTTGTGGAGATAGTAATGAGTTTACAGTAGTTAGATTTTTTGATTGATTGTGGGAGGAAGGGGAGGTCTGCAATTGAGATGTTTGTACATTGGTTTTGTTCTAGTTCCAGCCAGGGGTAATTGTATTGTGACTAAGTGCTGTAATTGATTTGCGAGGAAGTAGTGAAGGAAGTTTGGTGCCTCGAGCCCGCCATATGATTTTTTATTTTGTAGTGTTGAGAGTGAAATTCTGGGTTTTTGGTTTTTCCAGTAAAATTGTGTTGTTAATGAATTGAGTGTTTTAAACCATTTATCTGTAGGGGTAGTGGGGATCATAGAAAATAGGTAGTTAATCTGGGGTAGGGTTTTCACTTTCACTGCGGCAATTCTTCCGATAAGTGTGAGAGGGAGTTGGGTCCAGCATTTGTAGTCGTCTTCAATTTTCCTGAGGAGGGGAGTATAATTGAGGTTAAAGAGCTCTGACAGCCTGGGGGAGATATTAACCCCTAGGTACTTGATGTTGCCAGTGTGAAGAGAGAGGGGAGAGTCCTGAGCTCCACAATCCCAGGCATCCTCTGAGAGGGGTAATATGACTGATTTATTCCAGTTTATAGTGTAATGTGAAATTTTTGAGAATTTATTGATGATATTGAAAGTTTCTTGAAGTGATACGTATGGGTTCTGTAAGTAGAGTAGTAGATCATCTGCATATAGACTGATTTTATGTTGTGTGTTGGCTACCTGAATTCCTTGGATTTGGCTGTTCTGTCGTATTGCTGCTGCGAGAGGTTCAATGAAAATAGCAAAGAGAGAAGGCGAGAGTGGGCATCCCTGTCTGGTGCCCTGGTGCAGTGTGAAACTTGGTGAAGTGATTCCGTTAGTATTAATGGTGGCTCTGGGTGATGTGTACAGTGTTGTAATCCAGTGGATGAACGACTCTCCAAAACCAAACTTGTGTAATGTGTTGAATAAAAAGGACCAATTTACCTTGTCAAAAGCTTTTTCTGCATCAAGTGAAATGATAATGGTTTTCTGTTGGGTTTGTTGTGATATATTGATTAGGCTGAAAAGTCTGCATATATTATCTATGGCGTGTCTATTTTTTATGAAGCCTGTCTGATCTGGGTGAATGAGCGTGGGGATGACTGTTTCTATTCTGGTTGCTAGCACTTTGGTGATAATTTTCAAGTCGGTATTCATTAGTGAAAGAGGTCGGTAGCTAGAGGGGTGAGTTGGATCTTTGTTGAGTTTTAATAGTAATGTCATAGCAGCGGTATTCATGTGTGTGGGTACGGTGGAAGAGGTTTTTATTTCTCTAATTACTCTGTTGAATAGTGGTGATTATATGTCCCAAAAGTGTCTGTAGAATTCGGCTGGTAATTCATCTGGTCCAGGAGATTTGTTACTTGGCATGTTGTTGAGAGCTATGGTGAGTTCACTGAGGTTAAGAGGTGCATCTAGAAAATTAATTTGTTCAGCAGTTAGTTTCGGTAAGGTCAGATTGTTAAGGAAAGCATCAATTTCAGATTGTGTGGGTTGGTGAGCAGAGGAGTAAAGATTGCTGTAAAAGTTTCGAAATACGTTGTTTATATCTTGCGGGTTCTGAGTGATGGTTCCTGTGGAGTCCAAGATGGATGGGATGATTAATTTCTCTTTTTTGTGTTGGAGTAGATTTGCCAAATATTTACTGTTTGCTTTATTACTGTATTGAAAACCATTATATTTCAGTTGATGAATTAGAAACTGTGTTTTTTTCTGTATGATATCTTCAATTTGTGTTTGGAGTTCTTTTAATTCATTTTATTTTGGTTCACTGGGATTGCAGGATATTTCGTTTGTTAATTGTTTGATTCTTTGTTCTATTGTATTTTCCAATTGTTGTTGCTGTTTTTTCCTATGTGAAGAGTATGATATGATTTTTCCTCTGATTACGGCTTTCCCAGTTTCCCATAGCAGTGAGGGTGAGGTGTCTGGGCTATGTAATTTTTAATATATTATACATTTAAAGCACCTCTCCTTTTCCTTTATTCTCTGGAGCTACTGTTTGGGAATATGTACCTACACTGCTGCTGGTGGAGAGCAACATCATTGCTCACCCTTTGTATGAAGGGGAAAAATCATTAAAAACAGATTTTTAGCTGACAAATACCAGCTTTTTACTTTCACTTCTCAGAAATTAGAGGTTACTACTTGGAGTGGTAAACACTGGTGCTGCAGTTGCAATAACAATCAGCTTTGGTGCTGACAATAAAGCCGTTTTCACATATGAACACTGGATAAGGTCCGGAGAATCAGGTCCGCAACTTGGCCGGAATTGCCCTTTCACACATGTAGCACGCAACAGGAGATTGTCCGTGACAGACGCGTTCTCACCTACAGGAAATATTCCGGTTTGGTTTAGGTGAGGGGCAGCGCCTGGGTAGAACGTGCAGGAGGCAGGACACGACGCATAAAGTACGTGGCAGAAATCGCAGTGGCTGTATTTGAAACTGCCTACTGCATACTGTGTACTGCGGACTGCACAACTATATACTGTATACTGCATGCTGTTTTTCAGTGTAGTACCCAGTATGCAACCATTAATAATTATATTTGTAGTATGTTACATTGTCGCTTGAAATCATTGCGAGCTTAGAAACGTCCAGATTTCCTCGTGGTATTTTCCAGTTAGACGCCACTTGCATTTTCACGAGTGAAAAGTATTGACGAGTTCACGAAAAGCATTTGCGAGTTGAAGTGTTTTCAGGTGTTTTCTTTTCAATGTCTTACCTTTCGGTGGTAGGGGCACATGATGTGGCACGGAGGAGGAGAAGGCAAACATAGCTATTGTACTTCTGGGTAGCCTATAAAAAAATCACACATAGCCATCCAAATGGTGCTACCGGTAAACATAATTTATTATTAATTATACATTTATCATAACAAGAAGGTAAGTTTTTGTTGTTCGCTGTGTAATGTTTGGTCACCAGTTCACCTATCTCACTATACCTATCGCTATTAGGCTACTTAGCTACAGCTTAGCTAGCTACTAACCAGATAATAAACTACTAACCAATGATATTAATCATTGTAAGTGACAAGTTTTGGCAGTATAGCTATAGCTAACTATCTCTTTAACGATCACTGAACTCAAAATAGCATCCGCAATGTCAATGAAACAGTGGAAAGCAATTCACAGGCACGCAGAAAAGAGTAGGAGGCAGATGTTTGTATTCTTCCGGTTTTGCGCCAGTCGCATGATAGAAAGATAGAAACGTCAACACGCCCACTCGCTCACAGTGAATTCTCCGGAACGTGTCCTGCTGTATTCACACATGGGCTCACTCTGACCTGAGACGGACTTTGTACTAGGGAGCTGGCAGAACGAAATGCCTCACATGTGTGGTCCGAATGATTCAATGATTCATCTCACATACAGCCCCTCCGGGTAAGAGCCGGATACGTTCCGGCTTTCAGTGCATATCTGAAAGGGGCTTAAGAGGAGCATGTTTTTTTCTTGCTGAATGGTTTAGCTGTTGTTGATAGTAGGAGCACATAGCTAGGGGCGAGATCAGTGCAGATCCTCACTTCAACTGTCTGTGTTGCGAGAGGACTGATTTATGAGGTGTGTGGTGCTAGGTCTCCAGTCACTCTCTTTCACACACAGGAAGTAGGGCACCAGTAGCTGCCGCCCATTTTTCACCAAGAGAGGAAGAGAGCGAGAGGGAATAAGAGAGTGTGAGAGTGAGGCAGACAGACTAAGGGGAGGGGAGAGAAGGAGAGGGGATGTGAGCAAAGATGGGAGGGGGGGAGAAAAATCCCCTGAATTTTGCCATGGCATTCAAATACCTCATTCCAATTTCCTGGATTGTTTATCAGTGTGCAAAACAGTCTCCTGTTAAACCCACTGAGGCCAAGACACGGCTTTCTTCAAAGCACTCTTTCAAGCCCATTAAAGGGCTTTGGTAGAGTCTCTCCCTTGTTCTCAGTCTTAAAATAAGCAGACCTCCATTTCTGGCCATAAAGAGAGTCAGAGTTTCGCTTCCAGTTGGATGTCCAACCTGATTGTATTAAATGACAACAGGTATTAGGAGAGACTTCCAGCTATAGCAGTTTGTAGGTGAGCACACAGCATTATGGGGCACAGGCCCCTAGGACTGGCGTTGCTCTCTAAGGTCAACTATGCAGTCTGCTTGACCCTGCTTAACTGTGCTTCTGTCAAACTGTCTGATTGCTGCCAGTTAAAATGAACCGTTTAAGACCCTTAATAGAGAGATTGACACCTTTACATGCCTGCTTTAGAATGTCACCTCCCTGAATGACAATGAAAGTGAATGTCATTATAGCCTTTTCACCGATTCTAATGGGAAATATGATCTATGAATATCTGAGAATGTGCAATGCTTTCAAACTGTAAATGGCAGTGAGGGGGACCTTGCATGCGCTGTATATAAAAAAAACCTTTGTGTGTGTGTGTGTGTGTGCGTGCGTGCGTGCGTGCTTGTTTGTGTTTCAGACGGAGCCAGAGCTGATTGAGGAGACCAATGTGGACCGGCTGATGGGCTTCCAAGGGTTACAGTGGTGGGCGGCAGGTCAAAGGTCACTCTGAGACATCCACTCTGAGCTCACAGCCTTCCATTGATGAGGTGCGGCAGCAGATGCACCTGCTCCTAGAGGAGGCTTTCAGCCTTGCCTCAGCAGGACGGTCCACGGATGGCCACGCCCACACCCACCACCACCACCACCACCACCACCTCCACGGCACCTACAGCCCAGGGCATCATGGACCCTACTCTGATGCGGTGACCAGCGCCCCTGGGACCATGAGCCGCACCCACGGCGGGCTGCAGTGGGTGCCTGCCTACAGGCCGGAGGTGTACCAGTGCAGCCTCCCCAAACCAGTGAGCTCATTTAAACCATCTTTCAAGTTTCATCCCGCCGCAGGGCAAACGCTACAGCTGATGACCATTCAAAAAGAGTCAGCCATTAGTTTAGCCAAGGATGCGCTTGACCAAGATGCACTGAACCGCTGCGTGTGCTGCAACAGCATGTGATTAAATTAAAAGGGCACTGCACCTGAACTGTGCAGGATGCCATACCTGGAGTGTTGTGTGTTCAAATCCCAGGTGGAACACTGCAGATGTATCCTCCACCACTGTGAGCGCCCCTCTTTATTTTTCCATGTCCATAAGGTCCAGATGTCTTTCAGGTGGTTCTGATGGATCTCCCATGTGTTCTGTGCTTCTGTACTGCAGAAATTAGGGCTGTGACGATAACAGCATCACCGCAATACTGCGGTCATGAGAGGCCTACCGCGGGGTTGAGCACATTACCACATCACCGAAATTAGTTATTTAATTTAGGGCTGTCAACCTTAACACTCGTTCGCGATTAATCTGGAAACTTTAACGTGTTAATGTTTTAACACAAATTAACCATATTATCAAGTTTGACTGCAACTTCCTTCCGTAATTCCAGCGCGGATATTCACCTGGCTGAATTACTGAAAGGCGTGGCAAACGCAGATGTGCTGAACGGCAAATTTCGTTTTAACCCTTTCGCATGTAACTTATTTGTTATGGTATGTAGCGTGCGGGTTACCTTACATGGTTCATTATGTTTTCATTTGCGTTATTAAGTTTCTTATAGATTTCAGTTAGCATTTGCTATATTTTTAGAGTGAAATCGCTGCTTCCTCAAAGCTAAAATTAGCTAAAATTTCTCCAATCTAGTGTTCTAATCGCACCAGTTTAATCACACCGGTGTGACCAAAAGGGTTAAAACGAAATTTGCCGTTCAGCACATCTGTGTTTGCCACGTAAAATAAAAAGGCCGTAAAATAAAGAATGAGTACATTTCGATTTTTTTGCAGCACTTTATACAAGCAGTGATTGTAGTAGATAGCCTACCGACATCATGAATGTTCAGTTATGTTGCATGTTTAAAAACTATTAGCCTAATGTTCCCTTACCATCTTCTTATTTGTCATTTGATTTGAAAAATAATTAAAACTGTTTTAATGCAGCTACATATAGCCTACCTGTTCATGCTGCTTCAGACGCCATATATAAAATATTAAATATTAAAATGTTAAAATGTTAAATGTAAAAATGTTAAAATGTAAAATATTTGTAAGTTTGCAATCACTTTCTAAATTGTAATCAGCCTTCCTGAGAATTTTGCAGAAAAATAAACAAGTTGTTCATGTGCAAACATTATGGGTTGGGTGGGGGTCGGAGGGTGGCGTGGGGGTCGGAGGGTGGCGCCAGGGTGGGGGCGGTAAACCGCTAAATCGTGGTAATTTGTTGCTTTATTACCGCGGGAAGAAAAAAATCATTACCATCACAGCCCTACTGCAGATGGGTCTTTATTGAGAACGCAATTCACTTTTGGCTCTGTTTGACCCCCAAGGCCTTCCGTTTTACCCAGCTTCCTGAGATGACTGTGGGCTCTTCGCCACCCCCAATACCACCAAGAACGGGCCCTGCTCCTGGGACCTCTTTGCGGTGGTAAGTGTGCATCTGACTGCCAGCAGTGCCTTCATTCACACTCATAAAGACATTCAGAGGGAGTGGGAAGTAATGTAGCTTTAGACACGTGAAAATTCACAGATACGACCCACATTATCCCAAATAACGCAAACTTGGCAGGTCTAGTGTGATTTTATGCACAGCTCCTCTATAAATCTGAATCCTAAATCGGTTTAAACAAAAGTGACATGAATATTAATGACTGTTCTAGGGTGCTGTGCCATTTTGCGGTGCCATACTTGTGTTTATGTGACACACATCTGCCACCGAGTGGTCAGTGGTGAATACAACAATGCTTGGAGCTGTGATTTTCTTTTCCTCAGCTCCTCATCTGACATGGGCTCGAAGGCCAGGGTTTCAGAATCCTCCGTTCCTGAGATGCACGGCCAGCATGACAGTGCTCCCTATGTGCCGATCACCAGAGCACCCCTCCCTCCTGTCACTACCGATTCGCCCATGTCAAACTACTCAGGTGAGATCTGAAAATGACTGGGGGAGCCTATGCTTAAATATGGGTGAAGTAAGAACATTCAGCTGCAAAGACTGCAGAGATAACTTCAGAACTGATGGTGGATAACATGCATTATTTAGATTTGATCATAATTTTGCTTATTTGTTTTGCATTTAAAAGTCTGTAACCAATTCATACATATGAAGTACATCAAACAGGCAATACATTAACATGTATTTGGCACAGCTTCAGATTGAAAAGCCATATGTTGCATAATAACTGCGGAACCTCTAGCTATAGATCTCCCCTACTGCATTAATCATTGTAAATCACCGAACAATGTTTACCTGTTGCCTGTCCCTAGGAATATTGTAGCACAGTTGAGTTGGATGAACTAAAATGTGAGGTACACTAAGTAGTATACACCACCGTAATGTTATTTCACACTACAGCCTCTTGGTTCTCTTATGCAGGATATTATAATGGTGTGTTCATAAGATATGTTTTATCAAGTGGCTTGCTCACTGTAAAAGCAAAGGAAACAGACATGGTGCATGAGCTTACAGTGGGTTGTATGCACACAAGGGCTGTCCCCCGGTTGGCTGATCACTCTGTCAATCTCTGCAGGAAATCCAATAACAGCAGTGTATGCTATACCAGCCCCCCGCCCTGGCTACTCTGGCTACTTGGTCCCCACGCCCCCTTCCTCCTACAGGAGCCCATCCTGGATGTCCTACCCCCCAGAGCCAGAGGACCTTCCCCACCAGTGGGCCGAATCTGTAAGACAACCTTCATTTTAAAGTTTATGTACGCTGAGTATGCTTCAAATGAGAAGGGTGCCATTAACCTCGCCCCCTACCCCTCCCAATATGCTTGTAATGCCTATTTGACCTGCTCCCTGCACTTGCCTCCTTGTATGTATGGAATGTTTTTTTCCTGTTTTGTCTGCTTGTCTCAACCAAATGCCTTCATGCAGTGTCTTTTTGCAGAACCAGTGTCATTTAGAAACCATTTGCTGAACTGAATTTATCGGTGACGTTGAGTGGATGCAGCAAAATACCAGGGTAGTTGAGCACATTTCTTAAATGAACACAATCCCATCTTTTTCAGAGTCTGTTATTCTAACTGTCAGAAAATCACACACATTTCATACCCAGATTAAATATAGTTCTAGGCAAAGTTCAAACACTCTGTTTGAATTGACATCTCATTTTGATTTCAATTGATTTCACTTCAGTAGAACACTCAGTTTTTGGTCACACTTTATATTCAGTCAGCTTTTTTTTAAGGCCTTCATATAGCTTACATGAGCATGACATTGCCACCTTACAAAGCAGTTAAAAGTGAATTTTTCATAGTAGTTGATGCATCACATTTTCAAGTGCATGGTTTCATTTTTTAATGACATGCCAGCCATCAAAAAGCACTGCAGTTGTTCAAGAATGCCTTATAAGTTAGAAATGCCATGCTCATAACGGTGATATGACTGCTTTATGAAGGCTGTATGATGGGAAAATTATAATATAAAGTGTGACCAATATTTTAAGATTTTTGTGAAAATGTAATTGTATGTGTTTCCCTTTTGTTTTTCCCTTTCAATTTTGCAGAATTTTTAATAACAGAATTTAAATAATTAATTTACGTTTATAAATTACTGGAAAACAAAATCAAACATTTAACAAATCACAATAACAAATTCTAATACTGATGATCACAATGGACAAAAAAATCACAGGAGAATTTTGTGTGGTGATGGTTTTGTGTGGAACGCATTGCAATTCATGATGCTTGCACTGCTTCTTCCAGGCGCCCCTACCGGGGTACGTGGAGGCCTTCCCTCACCCCCACTACCCACAGAGCAGCCCCTCCCAGCTGCCCCGGCAGTACAGCCAGGCCTCATCCTGCCGCAGTGCCCTGGACCACCCCGCCACGCCCTCCACTGCTGCCTCCCAGCAGAGCCTGACAGAGACCGATACCCATGAAACCTCCCTCAGCAACATTTCTACTGCTGCCCTGGTCAAGGCCATCCGCGAGGAGGTGGCCAAGCTGGCCAAGAAGCAGACGGACATATTCAATTTCCAGGTCTAGCGCCACCTAGGGACCAGGTGGCCTAACTTCTGTTTTTATGTACTGTGACATTTGGGGACTGGTCTCCTGCTTCTGTCCTCTGCTAAGCAGGGCAAAGCTACTGACTCTGCTGTTTTGATGTTCTGTGTTAAAGCTGAAATTGTTCTTTTTCCCTCTGGTGTTATTTATTTCACCACTGAAGGCAAATCGTTTCATCTCAAGCTATCTTCCAGTTTCAGTTCCATTTTTAATTACTGCCACTTAATTGTAGATTTCCCATTGAAAGATTAAATCTAACATTCTTGGTAAATCATCATATTTAGTAGTCTTAATCAAGGCAAGAGCTGGAGCACTGGCAATAGCACAGCATCAACTTAGAGTGATTTCGCTGGCCATCATTAACCATGCGTCTAAAAGCTGCAGGCCTTTCAAATGGGAACAGTGTGATTGTGTGAATGAAATGTCATATTTTTAAGAGAAAACATGGGAAAGTCCACATTTTGCATGAACTCTTATAAGTCTTGTACATTGCTTTTCAAGCAAGACCATACATTACAATGACACACAGCAGTATGTTTAGTGTAGTGTTTAAAAGAGTAAAATGTGGATGTGATCAGGAATTCAGGAAAACACACAGTGGACCACATCACCTCATCCCAGCAATGTTAAAGAGTGAAAATGAAAGCCACATTGAATCCCACTGTAAGATACTTATTGTTTTATACATGATACCCTGCTGTATATTTCTACATTAGCACTTTGGCTTTCAGAAAATGTGAACCATAAAATGTTCTGCATCTACATTTTAATACACTCATAAACAATGGAGGAATAGCTTCTGAACATGATAAAACATCTTTGGAAATGCCAGCACCTATAATTGCTGCTATTGTGGTTATAGAACAGAAGGCCCAACAAAAGTCTATTCTTCCAATCATAGATAGTGGAGTTATTATATCTTTAAATACATTCTGTTATAATGTACAATTATCTGTCTTTGAATATGTATTTTGAAGTTATTGGCATGTATTTGAAAAAAAGAATGCTTTTCATGCATGCGTCCCTAGGATATTCCACACAAGGGCTTTTTGTAAGTATGGAGGTTCTGACTGTCAAAAACACCCATCATTCCACTCAACTGGTAAAAGCTTTGAGCTCAACAGTGAAGCTGTACTCAGAGAAGTGGATATATTTCAGTGAATTGTTAATGTGCTTTGTGAGAATGTTTTCCTGTTAATGATTGTACTGTAACTCATAATGGAACTGTTCAAATGCACTTTAATTTTTAAGCATAGATTCACAATATTAACTTGCTGAGTCAGACCAGGGAAGTCAATTACTATTAATTTAATTACTATTAATACTAAAGAGGGGGTGAGGATTCTCATACTAGCAAACAGAATGACATCATTTCAAGGTGTAAAACACCAGACCTCGAATATCAATGCAGGCATTATGCAATTGCGACACAAAATGTGAAATACTCAAGAACACTAATTTTTTTAACAAATGTATACAAAATGAGAGTTACATATCAATTTGTATAATTGAATACCCAATATATCAAATAGGTATGCATATTGAATAACTATGAACTTGCTACAAGATGTATAGTATAACGGAAGAACAACAGATAAGACTTTCACCCCTAAATGTATTTACCTAGAATTTTTTCTCTATCTGATGACTGCTCCTTGAAAAACAATTGTTGTTGGTCACTTGCAAAGCTTATTTCTTTCCCTCATCATTTTATTTACATCAACTCAGTTTCTCTCAGATTTGTGTAAATGCTAGAAAAACAGTCATCAGAGTCTTGAATCTTTAGTCACTGAAGTTAGTTTTAGCCATGGCTGGTGTCAGTCTCATTCTAAAGTGCCCAAAGGGAAAGAAATGGACATCATCAAAATCACAGCCCCAGTGCAATTGACTAAATATGCTGAGTGTCTAAGAGTACTGTACTTTAGCCAACCAGCCAAAGGATGCTTTCAAATCCTCCTTGGATCTTCCTCTACATTATACTTAAATCTCATTCATCTCCTTTGTACAGTGCAATAAATGCATTTTCTCACAATAATTTTTTGTAAACATCACACTCTACACAGATGTGTGTACATAAAATGTAAAGCGTTATTTCCTTGATATCAAGTGTTTTCTTATCATATACTGGTTTCCAACATTAACTTTTGCTGATCTGTTGAAGCCTCCATTAACAATGTTAGAAATTTATTACCCTAATGATGCTTAGTTTGTATGTATATATATATATGTATGATAAAAAAGCATCTTCTGTTTTGTTTTACAGATGTTGACCAGATTCATTTGTAAAAATTAACATGTTCGCATTCTGGTGTTTCAAAAATAATGACAATGAAAAAAGTCAAGATTATATTTGATTTGAATGAGTAAGAAGGAGTCTAATAAAAGTGTTAGTAAAATTAAGTGATGGTGTGATGTTTGTGATTTGTTTATTTAATTGATAGATTAACAAAGTAAGACTGAATCATTAAAGACTAATTGGAAATTCTGTAAGAGCTGAGGCTTGATTAGTTCTGGGTTGCTTCTCATGAAATTCTAGTTTCTCGCTAATTGCAGCTAATTTATTTTGTGATAAATTAATCACCCCTTTGTGAATATCTTTATGTATTTTTTATTTTGCTGTTCTGCACAAAATATCCATCCAGTTCCTGTCCAATGGTATGATATGCACTGTTCATTGTTCTTAACCTGAACAAGGTGGTACAGATTAACATGATCAAATTCCTGGTCATTTAGTCAAGCAAAGTGCTTATGCTTGTTTAAGTGTCACATACTTTACATGGATCCAAAACCCTGGAACGTACAGTACTTAACTGTCCCCTTTTCTCCTCAGGAACAATCACCTGGACCCCCACCAGCAGAGCTGGCCCTGACCAATTTGTTGCCCTAGGCAAGATTTTAGCTGGTGCCCCTTGCATCGCAGCCAGTTCCACCACCATTCATTGTGTTCATACAGAAACTGCATAGCTTTATGTCTTTGGTGTCTGCAGGTGGCCCAGGATTTGCAGGGGTGGGACTGAAATATTTCAAAAGTACATCTGAAGAGAGAAGAGGAGTATATGTGACCATTAGGTATTACATTATATTAATAAAAAAAGCTGCTGATGGTGAAACCCAGCCAATAATAGCACCTAAGCCACATTATAGCCTATAAAATTCTAAACACAAACAGCAAGAGTAATTACACCTAGCATTCATGCACAAAACATGTATTCAATGAGCACTTCTCTCACATGATGCATGCTGTTTGCTATATATATAAGACTATTCAATAATGAAAATGCAAAGGCTTACAACTAGGGCTGGACAATATGGCCAAAAATGTTATCATAATGAAATTTTTCATTTCAGTCGATATTGATAATTATCATGATAAATGTCAAATCATTGTTTCTTTCAAGTTTAAAGGCTGATTTTTGCTCCTGAGTGAAAGTTGAAGAAACCAGTTAATTGTGGTTTTAAACTATTCTTTATGGTCAGAACATGACAAACACTTGCCAAACTATGGAACATTTCACAAATCTGAGGTAGAACATTCAAAACAATTATAATGATAAAATCTTTTTTCAACATCAAAATATGCATGAGTAAAATTGAGTAAAATCCTTTTTCAGTCCTTTTTTCTCAACAAAATAATTATCTTAATAGAAAAATTAAATGCTTCAGTGTGATACAGTACACATGTTAGATGGCTCAGACTGCAAAGTTTAAAAGTGTTTTAAAGGATAATGTCAATAAATAAAACAATAAATAATTAATTCTAGTCAGCATGCCAAACCCTTTGTACAGACGGTTTGAAACATTTTGTAAGTGTTATCTTCCAGTTTCAGTTCCATTTTATATATATATATATATATATATATATATATATATATATATATATATATAATTACTGCCACTTAATTGTAGATTTCCCATTTAAAGATTAAATCTAACATTCTTGGTAAATCATCATATTTAGTAGTATTATATTTAATGATACCCTGCTGTATATTTCTACATTAGCACTTTGGCTTTCAAAAAATGTGAACCATAAAATGACTGAACGCTACGGCGTCGGTTCGAACCCGACCGTGTTACTAGCCGACAGTGACCGGGAGCTCACAGGCGGAACACATTGGCGTCGTTCCCGCGGGATAGGGGTGAGTACGTCGGCAGGGGCTTCGAGCCAATTAGCAACAGCGACCCCTGCTGGTCGATCGGGCGCCTGTGGTCCACGTGCCAAAGCGGCATATGAAATGTCCTCCAACTCATCTGTGTGCTAGCTTAGTTTGTGGACCGCAGTACGAAAAGCAGCAGCAGCTGACATCACGTGTCTCGGAGGAAGAGGGCATGTGCTTGTCCACGCTCTCCCGGTTTAACGGTGGGGGTTGTGCAATGGGACCGAGTGATAACTGTGACGGGTACCGTGACAACGGCACCGTGCGTGAGCAGATTGACTCCTGTAGCACAGGAGAGAAATGAGGAGGCAGCGTGTCAGGTTCACAAACTCTGCAGTAATTTATTCAAGAATTCCATTAATCAAATTTATCTCTGTTACTTAAACTCATTTTATGATTCACATATTACAAATGAAATGTCTTTTTAACACTACCATGAATTTCAGTATCTATATCCATACAAAACTCAGAATAAACAAACATTCCAGCACCACATACGTATTCACTCACTCTTCATACTGATATTTTACACGATTTATCAAATAAAATGTATAGACAATGGTAATATTAACCAGCTAAGTGACTAGGATACTTGCAAACTTGCAAACAATTACAATGGCTTTTACCATCGCAGCACTGCAAAGCATACGTTAAACCAACATGAAGTGCTTCGTTTGTAACTTCATATATTCATAACTTCATATGCATATACTTCAAATATCATTTTTAAATCATAACGGTTCTTACATAGACTCGTTGAGCAGAACAGTTTTCTAAAATGGTGGGGAGCTAACATACAGTGACCTAAACGATACACTCTAACAAGGTGAGCTCATAAAACATTTTCGCGTGCACACGCGCGTGGGGAAAGTGTGGATGTTGAGCTGATTAGCTCTAACAAAATGCATATGTCGTCAGTAAACGGCTATTTCACCGGCGCTTGCTCTCTTTACGTACACAGTCAAAACAAAGCGCTAACGAAAATCAATCAACTAAAACAGTTCACTTACATTCCAAACACATTTCTATGTGACTAAACCCTAGTTTTGTGACAGTTTAGTATATTAACCCACCTGTAGCACAGGAGAGAAATGAGGAGGCAGCGTGTCAGGTTCACAAACTCTGCAGTAATGAGGAAACCCACCATTCACGCAGCTACCCGTCACCCGACCCTGCCCCCTGCTGGTCCGGAGCAAATATATCTCGCTTCACATAGGGTAGAAAACCAGCTAGAATGCATAAATTTGGGGGATACCTTTTTTTCCCAAAATAAAATACATTAAATTGTATTAAGAGAAAAGACAAAAATTCTTCACATTTTCATATTTCAAACACAAATGTGACACTTTTGTGGTCGTCACACACTCCCCGACAAAAAGAAATGGGTCCCACCATTTTCTGCTGAACTTTACCTAAGTCAACTTCTACTTTTCCTTCTAACAGGTAACAGGAACTGGTAATATGTACTGTGGTGATGTTAAGGTGTAAGGCACATATGTAAATGGGGGGTAAAGAGTGGAATAGGGGTTAAGTGGATATGTTGGTGTTGTACACGGAATAAATGAGTGTAGAGGTTGGGTGGTGTGAGGAACGGTGTAAGCAGGTGACTGAAAGTTCGTGTTTGTCATGTTAACTGTGGCTTGTGTTGTCAGTCTGTGCTGACCGAGATTCTCATATGTAAAGATCTGTCTAGATCGTCAGCCCCGACTCGACCTTCTGACCTCTGTCTGGTTGTCTGGCACTGTATCGACCGGAGGCTGTTCTTCCTGGATGGGCACTTGGGCCTCATCATAACCATCTTCTTCCTCAGGTTCAGCAACAGGGTTTTCATCCTGTTCAGATTCCTCTGGCTCTACTCCTCTTTCAGGCATCAGGTCTGCTTCAGGTAAGTAGTCTATTGCAGCTCTCTCTTCTGCCTGTGCAGGTACCGGGGTTGGACGTCTCAAAGTGATGGCAGGTCGTTGCCGTGGGACTGCAGCAGGTGTTTCCTGTATCCTTTCTGCAGGTACCCTCAGCCAATAACGATGACCACCTGAGTCGCCATCAGAATCGGAGTCTGAATCTGATTCTTCCCGTAGGTCTGCGCGTTCCGGGATGTTGGTACGTCTGGTCTGGCTCTTACTTTTCTGTGTTCTTTTCTCAGGATTGGTGTGGCATGGAGGAGCTTCAACTGGAAGGTCATTCACTAATAGCAGCAGATTGCGATGTAGTGTTCTCGTCTTCTTCTTGTCCCCAGACTCAGGGTAGACTACGTATACTGGATTGTCCGCAAACTGTTCTTTAATGACATAGATGGACTTTTCCCAATACGACCGTAGTTTTCCTGGTCCACCACGCTCACCGAGGTTCCTGACTAAGACCCTATCGCCAGGTTGTAGTACCACTCCTCTTGCTCTCTTGTCATAGAGCACTTTGCCTTTGGCACTGGCCTGTTTGCTGTTCTCATTGGCAATTCGACAGGCTTCAGACATCTGCTTTGCCCACTTCTTTGCATATCCCTTTGGCAAGTCAGACTCTCCATCGTCAATCAACCCAAACAGCAAATCAATGGGAAGACGGGGATGACGGCCATAAAGAAAGAAGGGCGAGAAGCCTGTCGATTCGTGTCGAGTACAATTGTACGCATGTACAACTCGTGGGATTTGGTCTTTCCACCGTTCTTTTTCTTTCTCAGTCAATGTCCTCAACATCTGCAGTATCGTCCGATTAAACCGTTCTGCAGGGTTTCCCTGGGGATGGTACGGCGATGTTCTCGAATGACGAATCCCTGACAGCTGTTGAAGTGTACGAAAAAGCTCATTCTCAAATTCACGGCCTTGGTCGTGGTGCAACTTTGATGGATATCCGAAGCGGAGGACGAAATCATTGAAAATGCGCTCAGCTGCTGTCTTCCCACTCTTGTTCTTTGTTGGATAAGCTTGAGCGAACCTTGTAAAATGATCAACAACCACAAGGATATATTCATGGCCACCACGGCTGGTCTCTAAATGCAAATAGTCGATACACACCAACTCAAGTGGCGAGCTTGATGTGATACTACCCATTGGGGCGCGAACATGTGTAACTGGCTTCTTTGACTTTATGCATGGACATTTCTTGGTGATATGGTCCTCGATCTCTCTAGCCATAAAAGGCCAATAGAATCTCTCTCTGGCGAGGTTAAGGACCCTTTCCGTGCCAACATGAGCCATCTTGTTGTGGAGTTTCTTCAAGACAAGATCTTTGTACTTAGCAGGAAGTACTAACTGTTTCCTATCATTGGCACACCTGTACAGAAGACCATTCTCCAAGACTAGCTTTCCCCATTCGTGGAATAGTCGTCTGGTAGATCCACTAGCAGCTTTCCGTATTTCATCAGTTAAAGGCGTACCAGCCTCTTTCAGCTTAACCACTTCACTGATGGCTTCATATGTACGTTGTGCGTCCACAAGCTCATCGTGGCTTATTGCATTCAACTGATCGAAGGGAGGAGATGGGTCGGCTTGGGAAGAGATGTTGAGAGCTGCCACCCAGGCTACATCTTTCTGTTTGGCTACTTTACTTCCATCCCATACAGCACGAACCACATCTTCAGTACACTCTTTAGTGCAGGACTCAGCATAAGCCTCAATATCTAAAGGGAGACGTGACAGTGTGTCAGCGTCTATGTTAGACTTTCCTGGTCTATACTTTATGTCAAATCTGAAATCTGAGAGTTCCCCAACCCACCGATGGCCTACTGCATTTAGCTTTGCTGTGGTCATAATGTAGGTCAGTGGATTGTTGTCTGTGTATATCGTGAAGTGAGGTGCATAAAATAAATAGTCCCTAAACTTTTCACACACAGCCCACTTCAGGGCAAGGAACTCCAACTTTCCACTGTGCAGATGGTAGTTTCGCTCAGCTGCAGTTAAAGTCCTAGACCCATACCCAATAACTCTCAACTTGCCATCTTGGTGTTGATAAAGAATCGCACCCAGCCCCTGGTCTGATGCATCCATGTGTAATACAAACGGTGAGTTGAAGTTCGGGTACGCTAACACGGGGGGACTAACAAGGAGAGAAACAAGTCGGTCAAGGGCTTTCTGATGGTCAGCAGTCCACTCCACAGGTGTTTTGGAAGGTAGTTGTGGACCTTTGCTTTTTCCACACGCTACAGCTGCTTGTCCTGGCTTGACTTGTAATAGCTCATAGATGGGCTTCGCTATCCTTGAAAAGTCCTGGATGTAGGAACGGTAATAACCCAGGAACCCGGTGAGCTTTCTCACATCTCCAACTGTCTGTGGTGTCCTGCTGGCCAACGACCGCACTGTGTCCAGGTCTTTGGGATCGATCCTTACTCCCTGAGCTGACACAAGACGACCCACATACCTCACTTCTCGTCGAAACAGCTCACATTTTTCAGGTCTTAGCTTCACCCCATGTCTCTGCAGCGCTTGGAGTACTTTGCGGACCCCTTCCACGTGCTCATCAAATGTTCTTGCATAGCAAAGCACATCGTCAAGATACGGGAGACAGCAATCATCTCTCAAGGAACCCAACATTTCTTCCATACTCCGCTGGAAGGCCGCAGGGGCGTTCGAGAGGCCAAATGGAATACGGACCCATTCATACAGCCCCCAGGGGGTAATGAAAGCTGTGAGGTGCTGGGAGTCTTTGGCAATAAAGCCCTGATGATAGGCCTTTCCTTGGTCGAGGATACTAAACCAGGAATAGCCACCAAGTGTGTCAGTCAGGTCTTGTATCCTAGGTAGGGGATGTCGATCAGGGATGGTCTTCTGATTCAAGAGACGATAATCAATACAGAGGCGGAGAGTACCGTCCTTTTTCCGGACGCAGACCACTGGTGCAGCATAAGAGGATTTTGATTTGACAATCCAGCCTTTCATCAGTAAATCCTGTACATACTCTTTCACTTCTTTGAACAGTGGTTTGGGGACGGAGGAGTAGGCTCTCTGTACTGGTATCTCATCCTTGAGGGTGATCGACATCTGTAAACTAGGAATACACCCAATGTCATGGCTGTCTCGTGCAAAAACAGCTGATTCTTCCCACAGCATTTTCTTAACTTTCTCTTGTTCGTCATCACTAAGGTGGCTGAGATTCACAGGAGGCTGCCATAAGGCTGGGGTAGCTTGAGCAGCTGATGTGGTGCTAACTACTGTTCTGGGCCGAGGCATCTCTAGTGGACTACTCTCAATCACCCTAGCCACAGTCTGGACGCTACCCAAGGCTGTCTTCTTTGGTATAGTGACAGAATGCTTTGTGCTATTTTTCACTGGTACAATTACATAAGGTCTCCTTGCAGTTTGTATTTCTAGTAAGCCCTCCCCTATCTCGAGCTCTGTGAGATGGGCATTGTTGTCATCAAACAAGAGGAGAGGGTCTGACTTATCTACAACGGACGGGATCTGACACTTAACCCAGGCTACTTGTCCGGCTGGAACGGCAGTGTCATAATTGCCAGTTCTTAAATGTCCCTGATACATGGAGGATTTGTCAGTCTGTATGAAGTTCACCAGCAACTCAACTTTCTCAGCAGGGACAGATATTGCATCAGACAGAAGCGTGGTGAGGGCTGGAACAAGTTCTGCTGGTCGATTCTGTATCACTTCCTCCAGCACATTAAATCCAAGTAACGGCTGGGCAAGTGGAATGCTACAGATGAGGAAAGGTATCATGATTGACTGGCTAAACGCGGCATTCCCACTAAAGCTGACTGCGATGGGGACCCAGCCATCAAACGGGAGGATCTCTCCATTCACAGCATGTACTTCCAGCTCTTCCTGGTCATCAAATATTTCACTGAGTGGCCTAATGGGTGCATCTGGCAGATACTTCTCTTTCCAGCCTCTATCAATCATGCTCACCTGAGCTCCAGTATCTAATAAAGCATTGACTGTCAAGCCATTAAGGTCACATCGTGCAAGGGCTTTGGCTCCTATAAACTTGGCCAGACGCCTACTTGTTTGGGTGGGTAGGGAAAGGGGGGGATTCAGAGTAAGTTTGTTCATTGCTTTCTTTTGTTCTTTGACTCGGTAATGCTGTCTTTGTATGACTCTCAGAGCCCCCTACGTTACACTCAGCACTGTGGGACTGAACGTGGAGCCCGGTCACTGCTTGTCCCGTGGCAGAGACCAGCTCCAGTTTTCCTGGCGCTTAGGTTTCTTCAAACAGCCTACTGCTCTGTGGCCATCTTCACTGCAGTAAAAACAATGAGTGCAACCTGGGCGATTCTGTTCGAGGCACTTAGCACAGCTATACGATCTTTTCTTTTGATCCACTTTAACTTGACAATTACGGCAAGATTCTGGGTTCTGAGGCTGCTGTAGTCGTTGTAGCAGTTCAAATTTACTCATTAACTCCTCTACTTTCTGAGTTAACTGTTGGAGTGCATCAGTCTTTGACTGTTTATCTGGAGCATCTTTCTTTGTACTACTGCCCTGTACTGCTGCAACTTCAAGCTCTGTACTATGTACGCTTACTTCTTTCTGCTTCTTAACTGTCCCTAAACGTCTCTGTCTCTCATTCTCAGTGTTTGTTATCTTCATCATTTGCTTTAAAATTGTCTCGTCAGACACACTGCTGTCAGAGAGCAATGGCTTAAGCTCTCGGCGTATGTCATTATGCTTATGGCTAAGGCCCTGGTATATGGTGTGAAGGAAAATATCTTGAACTGTGTTTGCATTGTATTTCACTTCGGTGTCTGCATATTTTGAAGCGAACAGGATCTTTTGTTTGAGGCCTATGACACGGTACAAAAACTGTTGTGGGATCTCACCGTCATTTTGTTTTGTGCACATAAGCTCTTGGAAAAGTTCTGTGTTGCTACGCCCACCTAAATGAGATTGCAGAAAGCCTTTGAGCTCGTCTATGGTCAAATCATCTTTGTGCATTAGCATGTCTTTAAAGTTTCCTGATTTGATGACTCGGAGAACGCCTCGCAGTATTTCAGACTCACTGAATCGTTCTTTAACTCCTTCATCAATTTGTCTGCATATATTGTTGTAGCTTAAGTCTGAGCTTTGGTCACCGATCTGTCCACCTTGAATCTTGAACTCGCAACGAAGCAGTGATAGATCTCGAAGGGGAACGTCACGGTCATGTCTTCCGTGCGAGTGTTGTTCAGGTGTGTGAGTGTTGCCAGCTTGTGGTGTAGATTGTATTGTTGGTGATGTAAGTGTAGGCGGTGATGTGGGATTGTTAATGTATTGTAAGACTTTGTTGCCGAGCTCAGCGTAACTAGCAAGCATTCTCTGTAACTCTGTGTCTGTATTCTGCGTTGTCTTGACATCAGGATGTGTGAGTGGAGGGTTGGTGATTGGTGAAGGGGTAGCCAGACTAACTGTAGCTGTGCGGCTTGTGTTAGTGTCAGGAACACTGGTGGTTACATTATCAGTTGTCATGTCATCAGTAACTGCATCTGATGGACCTGATGTCACATTCTCACTCAGTACTGGGATTGACAATACATTGTGCACATTAACCTCTGTACCTGTTTGAACATCACGACTCTGAATGACATTATTCACAGTATCATTAAGCTCTAACAACACTGCCATACCTGAATCCTCAGATTCCACCAAAGTCTCACTGTTCATGAAAGCTAGAATGTACTCGAAGCAACTTTCTTCCTCACCAACCTGAAGCATGGATGAATCTCTTCCCGGCACAGGACCAACACTCTGGGCTAGTTGGAAAAGTTCATCAGCCGTCAGAGTGAGCAGACTCTTCTTGATGTTCCACACCAAGCTTTTTCTCTCACTGTCCGCCATGACTGCTTTTCCCTCTTCCTCACCGTTGGTCGCTCCTCCAGGTAGTTCTCTCACCCGCAGCTTTCGGTTTGGTTCCACGCGTGTAGGACAGTCGTAGCCTCACAGGCACTCGTTCTGGTGAAAGCAGGGCCTGTGCATCTGGGCTGAAGAGGCGTCAGCTCCCGGAACACTTCAAACTGCTGATTCTGGTTGTGCTTGTAGCCTGCGCATCTGCTGCCGCTCCCCGTACGGGCCACCAAAAATCTGTAACGGGTACCATGACAACGGCACCGTGCGTGAGCAGATTGACTCCTGTAGCACAGGAGAGAAATGAGGAGGCAGCGTGTCAGGTTCACAAACTCTGCAGTAATTTATTCAAGAATTCCATTAAACAAATTTATCTCTGTTACTTAAACTCATTTTATGATTCACATATTACAAATGAAATGTCTTTTTAACACTACCATGAATTTCAGTATCTATATCCATACAAAACTCAGAATAAACAAACATTCCAGCACCACATATGTATTCACTCACTCTTCATACTGATATTTTACACGATTTATCAAATAAAATGTATAGACAATGGTAATATTAACCAGCTAAGTGACTAGGATACTTGCAAACTTGCAAACAATTACAATGGCTTTTCCCATCGCAGCACTGCAAAGCATACGTTAAACCAACATGAAGTGCTTCGTTTGTAACTTCATATATTCATAACTTCATATGCATATACTTCAAATATCATTTTTTAATCATAACGGTTCTTATATAGACTCGTTGAGCAGAACAGTTTTCTAAAATGGTGGGGAGCTAACATACAGTGACCTAAACGATACACTCTAACAAGGTGAGCTCATAAAACATTTTCGCGTGCACACGCGCGTGGGGAAAGTGTGGATGTTGAGCTGATTAGCTCTAACAAAATGCATATGTCGTCAGTAAACGGCTATTTCACCGGCGCTTGCTCTCTTTACGAACACAGTCAAAACAAAGCGCTAACGAAAATCAATCAACTAAAACAGTTCACTTACATTCCAAACACATTTCTATGTGACTAAACCCTAGTTTTGTGACAGTTTAGTATATTAACCCACCTGTAGCACAAGAAAGAAATGAGGAGGCAGCGTGTCAGGTTCACAAACTCTGCAGTAATGAGGAAACCCACCATTCCAGCTAGAATGCATACATTTGGGGGAATCCTTTTTTTCCCAAAATAAAATACATTAAATTGTATTAAGAGAAAAGACAAAGATTCTTCACATTTTCATATTTCAAACACAAATGTGACACTTTTGTGGTCGTCACATAACGAATTGGCCATTCCAAATTGGGGAGAAAATGGAAAAATGAAAAAAAAAAAGTCTGTCTACAGTCTCAGGTTTTAAAGTTGTCTGTGATAATGGGAAGCATGTCTTTTGCAATGCAATATGCAATAGCATTTGTGATGTCTTTGTGTCTTTTCGTTTTTTTGGCACGGAAAATGCTGATACGATCGTTTGCTCCTGGGTAGTCGCACTGGGTACTGGCCTGGTGCTTGTCGAGGGTCCACTAACAACACTCGTTTGGGACTATAATTTCTCACTTTCTACGTGTTCTAACAGGTGATATTGTTTCAAATGATGAAACGGGTTTATGGTGTTGCCTGTCTTTGATGACACGTGTCGTCGGCACAGTTTGCAGTGCATGCTGCTTTTTTGTCGGATTGTAAATATCTCCAAACTACTTAAGTTGAGTGACCTTTCTTGTCGACGATGTGTTCGTCCTTCAAGCTAGTCATGGGCACTGCTTTTTCTTCGGTGTCGCTCATTTCGCTTATTTCGCTCCCATTACAAGCTGTCAACCACTGTGTCTGTAAACAACTGTGCAAACTAACTTGCGCAATGCATACCTCTATTCCTGCAACATGATTGGCAGTTCGTGATTCATTTCTGTGCGTGCTATCTAAGCATGGCAATTAATTACATAGAACTTTTATCGAAAAATATCGCTATAATTATTGTTATTGTTTTATCGCCCAGCCCTACTTACAAGTTACAGCTATTAATTACAAAAGGGGATTGAAAGGGAAAAGCATTTTAATTGACTATTACAAGCAGGGCTGACGTTGGCTAACTAGATTAAGATAATGTATGCCTGGTTTCTTGAGGCAGACAGTGGATGGTTCGTGCAGCACACTTAAAAGAAAAGGTGTATTTCTCAAAATTATGTTGTAGGTTATTCCCCAAACACCTGAAGTCTTTCCAACTGTATGAACTGTCGTTACTATCGTACAAAGTAAACTAGTAACACTCTGCTCCAACGATAACTACTATGCAATAGATAAACTATTCACCACAATACCTTTCGTCTGTGTACGAAAGACTTCGGGGAAACTCGCGCACCTGCTGCCACAGCGACGTGTTTGTGAGGAATTGTGGGTGTGACGGCAGGGAGAGACAGCAGTGGGAAGAACGGCGAGTTTTGAGTAGCCACCAAGTTATTTCAGTTTGTTTAAGGCTAGTTTGGAATAAGATTTATCTTATTTCAAGCAGTGTGAGTTACTAAAACACTGTGAGTAATGTTTACGTTTACGGCATTACCGTCTGTTATATTAGATTGGTACGATGTTAATTGCGTTAACTAATAAGTGCTCGTAATAGCCGCTAGCTAGTATTGCATTAAGGTTGATGGCGTTAAAATTAGCCATGCTGTTACTAAAATGGCGGCTACCCACGTTATGTAGTCAATATACCACGGTGATTTGTGTATGCTGAGCAAACGTTTATCTTGATATATTATAGCAGTTGTGCATTTCGTACATGTTATGCAGTTTATGGTATCAGTGCAGTGACCTTTGTTTTTCTTTATTCTTTTATTCCCCCCCCCCCCACACACACACACACACACACACACACACACACACACACACACACACACACAGTACAGGCAGTGTACCAGGAAGTGTTGCCCAAGAGTAATGGTGCGGGCAACCCAGAAAATAGGCTATGAAGCTATGTTGTTGTGGGCTTTTTTGTAGTATTTCAAAATAACAGTATGAAAATAGTATTAGTAAAAGGTTAAATTTTTGAATTTTTTTTTTCTTCCCTCACTTGGAGCGTCCCTATGGATGGACGGCGCCCCGAGCATTTGCCTATACCGCCTACTGCCCACCAGTAAGGTTTCAGAGCTGGCAACTCAACAGAAAACGCACTCCCTCTCGGCCCCAAATCATCTTTGTGCATTAGCATGTCTTTAAAGTTTCCTGATTTGATGACTCGGAGAACGCCTCGCAGTATTTCAGACTCACTGAATCGTTCTTTAACTCCTTCATCAATTTGTCTGCATATATTGTTGTAGCTTAAGTCTGAGCTTTGGTCACCGATCTGTCCACCTTGAATCTTGAACTCGCAACGAAGCAGTGATAGATCTCGAAGGGGAACGTCACGGTCATGTCTTCCGTGCGAGTGTTGTTCAGGTGTGTGAGTGTTGCCAGCTTGTGGTGTAGATTGTATTGTTGGTGATGTAAGTGTAGGCGGTGATGTGGGATTGTTAATGTATTGTAAGACTTTGTTGCCGAGCTCAGCGTAACTAGCAAGCATTCTCTGTAACTCTGTGTCTGTATTCTGCGTTGTCTTGACATCAGGATGTGTGAGTGGAGGGTTGGTGATTGGTGAAGGGGTAGCCAGACTAACTGTAGCTGTGCGGCTTGTGTTAGTGTCAGGAACACTGGTGGTTACATTATCAGTTGTCATGTCATCAGTAACTGCATCTGATGGACCTGATGTCACATTCTCACTCAGTACTGGGATTGACAATACATTGTGCACATTAACCTCTGTACCTGTTTGAACATCACGACTCTGAATGACATTATTCACAGTATCATTAAGCTCTAACAACACTGCCATACCTGAATCCTCAGATTCCACCAAAGTCTCACTGTTCATGAAAGCTAGAATGTACTCGAAGCAACTTTCTTCCTCACCAACCTGAAGCATGGATGAATCTCTTCCCGGCACAGGACCAACACTCTGGGCTAGTTGGAAAAGTTCATCAGCCGTCAGAGTGAGCAGACTCTTCTTGATGTTCCACACCAAGCTTTTTCTCTCACTGTCCGCCATGACTGCTTTTCCCTCTTCCTCACCGTTGGTCGCTCCTCCAGGTAGTTCTCTCACCCGCAGCTTTCGGTTTGGTTCCACGCGTGTAGGACAGTCGTAGCCTCACAGGCACTCGTTCTGGTGAAAGCAGGGCCTGTGCATCTGGGCTGAAGAGGCGTCAGCTCCCGGAACACTTCAAACTGCTGATTCTGGTTGTGCTTGTAGCCTGCGCATCTGCTGCCGCTCCCCGTACGGGCCACCAAAAATCTGTAACGGGTACCATGACAACGGCACCGTGCGTGAGCAGATTGACTCCTGTAGCACAGGAGAGAAATGAGGAGGCAGCGTGTCAGGTTCACAAACTCTGCAGTAATTTATTCAAGAATTCCATTAAACAAATTTATCTCTGTTACTTAAACTCATTTTATGATTCACATATTACAAATGAAATGTCTTTTTAACACTACCATGAATTTCAGTATCTATATCCATACAAAACTCAGAATAAACAAACATTCCAGCACCACATATGTATTCACTCACTCTTCATACTGATATTTTACACGATTTATCAAATAAAATGTATAGACAATGGTAATATTAACCAGCTAAGTGACTAGGATACTTGCAAACTTGCAAACAATTACAATGGCTTTTCCCATCGCAGCACTGCAAAGCATACGTTAAACCAACATGAAGTGCTTCGTTTGTAACTTCATATATTCATAACTTCATATGCATATACTTCAAATATCATTTTTTAATCATAACGGTTCTTATATAGACTCGTTGAGCAGAACAGTTTTCTAAAATGGTGGGGAGCTAACATACAGTGACCTAAACGATACACTCTAACAAGGTGAGCTCATAAAACATTTTCGCGTGCACACGCGCGTGGGGAAAGTGTGGATGTTGAGCTGATTAGCTCTAACAAAATGCATATGTCGTCAGTAAACGGCTATTTCACCGGCGCTTGCTCTCTTTACGTACACAGTCAAAACAAAGCGCTAACGAAAATCAATCAACTAAAACAGTTCACTTACATTCCAAACACATTTCTATGTGACTAAACCCTAGTTTTGTGACAGTTTAGTATATTAACCCACCTGTAGCACAAGAAAGAAATGAGGAGGCAGCGTGTCAGGTTCACAAACTCTGCAGTAATGAGGAAACCCACCATTCCAGCTAGAATGCATACATTTGGGGGAATCCTTTTTTTCCCAAAATAAAATACATTAAATTGTATTAAGAGAAAAGACAAAGATTCTTCACATTTTCATATTTCAAACACAAATGTGACACTTTTGTGGTCGTCACATAACGAATTGGCCATTCCAAATTGGGGAGAAAATGGAAAAATGAAAAAAAAAAAGTCTGTCTACAGTCTCAGGTTTTAAAGTTGTCTGTGATAATGGGAAGCATGTCTTTTGCAATGCAATATGCAATAGCATTTGTGATGTCTTTGTGTCTTTTCGTTTTTTTGGCACGGAAAATGCTGATACGATCGTTTGCTCCTGGGTAGTCGCACTGGGTACTGGCCTGGTGCTTGTCGAGGGTCCACTAACAACACTCGTTTGGGACTATAATTTCTCACTTTCTACGTGTTCTAACAGGTGATATTGTTTCAAATGATGAAACGGGTTTATGGTGTTGCCTGTCTTTGATGACACGTGTCGTCGGCACAGTTTGCAGTGCATGCTGCTTTTTTGTCGGATTGTAAATATCTCCAAACTACTTAAGTTGAGTGACCTTTCTTGTCGACGATGTGTTCGTCCTTCAAGCTAGTCATGGGCACTGCTTTTTCTTCGGTGTCGCTCATTTCGCTTATTTCGCTCCCATTACAAGCTGTCAACCACTGTGTCTGTAAACAACTGTGCAAACTAACTTGCGCACACACACACACACACACACACACACACACACACACACACACACACACACACACACACAGTACAGGCAGTGTACCAGGAAGTGTTGCCCAAGAGTAATGGTGCGGGCAACCCAGAAAATAGGCTATGAAGCTATGTTGTTGTGGGCTTTTTTGTAGTATTTCAAAATAACAGTATGAAAATAGTATTAGTAAAAGGTTAAATTTTTGAATTTTTTTTTTCTTCCCTCACTTGGGGCGTCCCTATGGATGGACGGCGCCCCGAGCATTTGCCTATACCGCCTACTGCCCACCAGTAAGGTTTCAGAGCTGGCAACTCAACAGAAAACGCACTCCCTCTCGGCCTTTTCTTGCCTTTCTGAGATGATATGATATAACACAGACAAGAAATTAGACTATGCCTATATTAATCTATTATACTGAACGCACAGGTAATTATAATTGTATAAATTTAGCATATCACACGATGTTTCTGCAGTTATCTCCACTTTTACTGAGATGATGGAAGGAGATAGCCGAAACTTTAAGCTGTAGAAGTGAACTTGAGACTGTAGGAGTGTTATGTTATTATACAAGGTTGTTTATTTTTGTTGTTGATTAGTGTTGATCAGTGTAGTTGACCAAACCAAGGGGATTTAATCAGCCCATTTTGAATATTTGAACAAAATTAAAATAGCAATTGAAATGAAATAATAACAATAGCTGGTTTTTTTTACCCCAGAACTTATAAAAAACAATTTACTTTTAGACACATCTCATGGATGGAAGTGTTACAATAACATTAACAGTTTCTTTTCTTGTTTCAGAAAAGGCCACCTTACAGCAACAACGAGCACACTGACCAAGAAGCCTTTTCAGAGGAATGAAAGATGCATAAGACCATGGTACATAGTCTATTCCCCAGACAGTGCAGGTACTGTTGTTACTGTAGTGCCACTTATCCCCATGCTCTTCCAACCAGTTCACCTGAGCAACAACATGTTCAGCAGTGGCCACAGAGCCCTCCCTCATGTTGTAAACCAAAACCTTCCAGATATGCTGAATCTGTCCTGGGCACATGGGTGCAGCTAGGTTAATGATGGCATCACCTGTTATTGGATGACAGCTCAGCCACTTTGCACATGTGAAAGCAGAGGACCCTGTTCTGAAGCTTGATGTTGAAAACACATCCCCAGCTAAACTAAACCTGCTACAGTAGGTGTAGTGTAAGGATACCCTCAAAATGTGTGTATGTGGATAAAGCACCTTAAACATGGAAAGAAATGCAGAGTTTTCTGATATGGACATAGTACTCTGTTTAATTGGAGGCAGCACAAACTCAACAGCTTTGTCATACTGAAAGTTAGAGGGTATTGGGTCATGAGAGAGGCTGTGCAGGATATTCAGATTTTCTGATATTACAACAACATTAGTGCTAACAGTTTGGCCAAATATGGATTGCATATCCATATCAAATGTCTCCCAGGGAAAAGGGTATACTAGTTGGCTACCAGCAACCTGCCATTCTGTGAGCCACTTCCTCATGATATTCAATTCTGTATCACGATTGTTAGTGTGATACAGGCCTAGTATACCATTGGCTCTTTCAAAAGAGAAACACCAAAACCCATGGACTGGCCCATAATCTAGGATGCAAGATGCTAAATGAAGATGGAGATGCATATTCATGGTGCACCATGTTTTTCCATATAGCCGTTGGAATGAAATGCAGAACATCTTCAGACACCTGTTTGCATCCTCAACTTCAGACATAGAAATGACACGAGAGCACAGCAGTTGTGCAGCTGAAACAAACATTCTCCATAGCCGATAGTGATCATGATTTATCACACCTTTAAGGGCAAAGGTGGAATACACACAAACCCACAGTTTCCACTGTGCTGCCGTGAAGCCCTCAAACCTTGCATCAATCTTTGACGGTATACCAGAGTCAATGTTGCTTGGTAGTTTTTTTTTTTTTTTAATTTAACAACAACAACAACAACTACAAAAAAAGAGCAAAGGGAAGCAATGAAGAAAAAGAAAGAAAAAAAAATATGGAAAAAAGAAAAATAAAAAAAGGAAAAGGAAAAACAAAAAAACAACCCATAATAACATTTAATAAGTACATAAATAAAATAAATACATCATTCTTTCTATATATGTATTTACGTTTAAAGGTTGAGGCATAAAGCATAACAAGACTGACAAGACGTGATGGGGCAGGACAGACAATGTAGGTTTGTTGGAACGGAAAGAAAAGAGAAAAATATATAAGAAAGGAAAAAAAAATACAAATAAATAAAAATTAAAAAGAATAGTAATGTTAAGGGTCATTTGTGGAGAGGATTCAGCGTTGAAGGTATTGTAGAAAAGGGGACCAGTTATCTTCTTAGGATTTAATGTTGTTTTTCAAAGATGCGGTAAGTTTTTCTAGATTTGAATTGTCTATTAGTAGATTGAGCCAGTGAGCTATGGATATCTTGGTTCTGTCTTTCCAGTTCAGTAATATGGTCTTTTTGGCGATGGTTAGTAATATTAATATGAATGATTTGAGATGTTTCGGTGTATGTAGTGTAGAGTCATTGCCAAGTAAAGCTATGATGGGGCATAAAGGGATGCTGAGGTTAAGGATCTCAGATAGCCTGCTCAAGACCTCCAACCAAAAGTTTTGGACATGTGGGCGGAGCCAGAGGGCATGGAAGTAATCATCTATTGAGGCTGAACAATATGAACATGTATTACTTTGGTTAAAGCCCATGTGGTAAAGTTTGTGGGTAGTAATGTGTGTTCTATGGAGGACTTTATACTGTATAAGCTGGGTTTTGGAATTACATGTCATAGAGAATGAATTATTGCATATGCTATAATATAATAGGGATTGATATAGTGCTGTCTTCAGATGCTAGGAGTTTGTATATTTGGGATAACATTTTTTTTAGGTTTGAGTGATTGTAACTTTAAATAGAGGGGAGGGCTGTGATTATTAAAATTCCTAGTGTTGATGTTTTTTATGACTTCTTTTAACTGGATATACTGGAAGTAGCAGTGGTCCGGTATGTTATATTTTTTTTGGATGTGGTTGAAGGTCATGAGCAAGCCATCATCGAGTAACTGTCCCAGGCTGGTTACTCCTCTCTCATTCCAGATTGAGATGAAAAAGGATTTGTTATTGATTAAAAACATGGGGTTATGCCATAATGGAGTAGGGATAGATGCTGAGAGGCTGTAATGGAGAATTTCATTTGACTTCCACCAAGCAGTTAGGGTGGTGCTGATAGTGTTGTTGTTTTTGTAACAAGTGTGAGTTTTTATGGGTTTATCTATAAATGGGAGATTTTTCATGTTCAATTCTTGAGCTAAAGTGTTTTCGATATCTAGCCAAGGTAGATTGGTGTTATTTGTCCAGTGGCAGATATACTGTAATTGGTGTGAGAGGAAATAGTAAAAGAAATTTGGGGCCCCGAGTCCTCCGTATTGTTTGAGCTTTTGGAGGGTGGATAGTTTAATTCGTGGTTTTTGGTGTTTCCAGTAAAATCTAGTGACTGCACTATTGAGAGAGGAGAACCAGCCCAGGGGAGGGGTGACAGGGGTCATGGCAAAGAGGTAGTTTATTTTTGGGAGGATGTTCATTTTAACGGTTGAGATTCGGCCAATTAGAGATAATGGTAATTTATTCCATCTTTCCAGATGTCTTTTATTTCTTGTAGTAGGGGGGTATAGTTAAGTTTGAATAATTAGTTTAAATTTGGAGAAATGTGGATTCCAAGGTATGTAATAGATTTTGCTGTTCGTTTAAAGAGGGGGGCCCCAGCCTCAGCATCCCAGTTGAATTTGGATATAGGCAGAATCTCTGATTTTGTCCAGTTGATGGAGTAGCCAGACACCCTACTATAATTACTGATCAGATTATGGACTGCTGGAAGTGAGGATGAGGGGTTTGTAATGTATAACAGAATGTCATCGGCATACAGACTGATTTTATGGTGGTTTGAGTTTGATTGGATGCCTGAGATACGGTCACATTGCCTAATGGAAGCAGCCAGGGGTTCAATGAAAAGTGCAAACAGTAGTGGGGATAGAGGGCATCCTTGTCTAGTACGTCTTTGTAACTGAAATGGTTTTGATGTAAGTCCATTGGTTATAACAGATGCAGTGGGTGAGTTGTACAGTGTTTTAATCCAATTGGTGAAATATGACCGGAATCCAAAGTGATTAAGGGAGGTGAAGAGAAAGGACCAATCTACCCTGTCGAACGCCTTTTCGGCATCAAGGGTTGCTATGATGAATAGTGGATTGTTAGAGGAGGTGTTATTTTTATAGAAATTGATCAGGTTGAATACTCTTCGTGTGTTTTCTGAGGAATGCCTCCCCTTGATGAAGCCGGTTTGATGTATGTGTATTAATATGTGTATTAATTAATTAATTAGACAGATTCCAGTCTGACTGATAAAGCCTTGCTAATAATTTTCGTGTCTGTGTTGATTAATGATATGGGGCGATAGTTGGAGCATTGAATGGGGTCCTTGTTTGGTTTTGGGATGAGTGTAATATAGGCAGTGTTCATATGATGGGGAATAGTGGTATTTTGGTGGATTTCAGATATCACTTTAAAAAACAGAGGTGAAAGGAGAGGCCAAAACTGTTTATAAAATTCTGCAGGGTAGCCATCTGGTCCAGGTGATTTATTATTAGGCATGAGATGAAGCGCTCTGGTGATTTCCTCTAGGGAGAGAGGTACCTCTAGATCTTCTGCTTGGGTTTGAGTTAGTTTAGGTAGGGAGACATTCCTGAGAAATCTTTCAGCATCTTTAAGCGAGGAGTTCTGGTCTGAAGTGTAAAGATTTGAGTAAAAAGATCTAAAAGAGTCATTAATTATGGAGGGGTTTTGAGTTTTATTTCCGGATGAGTCTATGATTGAGGTAATGATAGATTTCTCTGTTTGTTGTTTTAACTGATTTGCTAATAGTTTGCCTGTTTTATTTCCAAATTCAAAATGTTGCTGTCGGAGTTTGAGGAGGGTGCCTTCAGTTTTCTTGTTCAATATGTTGTTTAACTCATATTTAGTTTTCAGGAGTTCCTTCATTACTGAATCGGTAGGTGCATGAGAGGCCAGAAGGTCCAATCTCTTCACCTCTTTTTGCAGGTTGTTTTCTTTTGCAATTTCTTCTTTCTTTTTGTATGTACAGTACGATATAATTTTCCCTCTCATGACTGTCTTTGCAGTTTCCCATAGTGTACATGCTGTTATTCCAGGAGTGTTATTGATTTCTATAAAGGATGCCCAGTCGTGTTTGAAGTAGTCGTGAAATTCTTTGTCCTTAAGTAATGAGTTATTGAAGCGCCATCTGGGAGGAGGGAGGGGCTGATGTTCTGCTAAGAAGATAATACTAATGGGGGCATGATCAGAGATGATAATGCTATGGATGGCTGAGTCATTTATTCTGTGTGTGATAGAGTTGTTAACCAAAAAGTAGTCTATACGGGAGTATGATTTATGGTAAGGTGAATAATATGAGTATTCAGTATTACTGGGGTTATTCATTCTCCAGATATCCATCAGTCCATAATCTGTCATGGACTGTTTAAGCAAGGATGAGGAGTGGTTGGGTTTATTAGTGGAGGTTGATGATGAGCGATCTATGTTTGGGTCCAATGCTATGTTAAAATCACCGCCTAAGATGATATGTGAGTCAGGAAAATTAGACAGTTCTGAGAATAATGAGTGTAAAAAGGAGGAAGAGTCTGCATTGGGGCCATAGATATTTGCTAGAGTTAGAGTGTCTTTTCCAATAGTACCAGTGATAATGATATAACGTCCCTCTGGATCGATCAAAGTTGAGTTGTGAGAAAATGAAATGTTTTTACTGATTAAAATGGAAACGCCTCGTTTCTTGGAACTGTATGTGGAGTGGTATGTCTGGCCAATCCATCTAGCTGTAAGTTTCCGAGATTCTGCCTCTGTAAGGTGAGTTTCCTGTATAAAGCAGATATCAGATCTTAGTTTATTTAGGTGATTTAGTATTTTTGTTCTTTTTGCTGGGGAGCTGATTCCTCTTATGTTCCATGATGTTATTTTCACTGGCAGTACCATGGGATAGGTATTGTGGTGATTGATATTGAATTACACAATGTGCAGTAAGGATGCATGTGGGGGAAGGTTTTGAATGTGAAAGCATATAATAAAACTAAAATAAACATGTAACATAAACACAGAAACATACTGTCAGGATCGGAGATCGGGACACAAACGCGGACCACCAGGTAAACGGAACCAAGCGTTTAATCTCAATCAGCAGGCAGTTCGTAGTACAGGGACAGGCAGGGTTCAAAAACACAGGGAAGCAGTCCGGGGGCAGATCGAGGATCGGAAGTCGGGGCGGGCAGATTCGGGAACCAGGCAGGCAAATGGCGTCAACGGATCCAAGTCGGCAGGCAGAAACGAAGTCGGGAATAAGGCAGGAAACGGCAACAGCAACAGCAAACGACTCAAGGGAACTAAAGCGGGGACGAGACAGGAAGAACTCACTGAAACGAACTAGCAACGAGACAGAGACACGCAGGGAAGATATAGGGCAGAGGTAACGAGGCAATAGGATGCAGGTGAGCAGGCAGGCAGGTGCCGGTAATGAAGGGATCGGGTGAGCGTAGACCAGGCAGGGAGCGGGGCGGGGCTGAAACACACGGGAAACAAAAACACAGGTATGGGGAAAAAACAAAAACACTGCGGCTTAAGGGGGCGGAGCCCTGACACATACAAGCACTCAGAGTGAAGAACATTGACGTAATTGGGGATAGGTAGTCGAGTTTGGAGGTCATTTGAAGACTCAACTGTGTACAGCGGGTCTGGAGTAGGGTTGTAATATTACAGCAGGAAAGTCATTTTTATAATATCTTTGGATTTGTTTTTTATAAACAATGATCGAGACAGATAAGAGGGAAGACGGGGAGAGAGAGATAATGGGTAGATACTGGGAGATAGAAGTAAGAATCTTAATAAAGAGTAGTGATGGCAGAGAGGGGTGCAATTGCGGTGAAGTAGCACGATAGAGATACATGGCGGGAAGAAGGGAAGGAGAAAAGAGAATAAGGTGCATAACACGCATACACATACACATACACACCCACAGCCACCCACGCACCCACACACACATACACCCATACACGTACACACACACACGCCAAGGGCAGGCCGGTTTCACTTGCAACAGGAAGGTCTTAATAAAAATAGGACTTATCATTATAATGAAGGATGTATAATGATGATGATAATAATAATAACAGTAATAATAATAAAGAAAAGTAAATACACTATACATGCACGTCACCCATTAACCTGCCTGCTCATAAACATCATTTCGCATTATGACTGTAGCATAGCACTTATATATACACATGCATGGTTTATTTTCTCTACCTCCTTCCTGCAATAACTCCATATTCCTACCATTATATTATTAGGGTTAGACAGTTATGTTTTCAGCAGCTCTCAGTTCACAGACAGTCACTGGCACCAAGAATTGGTATGAGGTGAAGTCATTCTAGCCAGGGGGTGATATTTGGGTCCTTAAATAAGTTATTGTCTATGTAGAGTTTGTCAGAGATCAGACTCACCCGTTGCTTGGCAGTTTTAAACAATTTACCCTTTGTTGCAAAATCTCGAAACCCTCTTTAGAAATCATGCCAAGTTCTTTCCAGACCTCCATTGCCCTTTTTGCTGTGCCCTCTAAAATGTTGTGCATGGGGTCAATAACATGCATACGCACAACATCTAAGTAGGGTAGATCCTGCAAACAGCTATATCCAGCACCATACTGGCCTTCAAGCTTTGCCCTCTCTGCCTTGGTTTTAGCCTTTGCTAAAGTCTTTGCTCTTTTGGCATACACACAGAGATCTGTGTTCTTATGCAATGGCCCAACCTCATCAAATCCAGAATAGTCCGTTTTATTTTCTGCTGTTCTTGGAAAGGACTTCATGCATTTACTGCATGCTCTAGTAGCCATATGTCCAAGAAATCCCCCCACCTTCCATGCAGCAGGTATATCACTGGCAATACACATAAGAGCTGTGTGAATTAAGTGGTCTCTGCCACTGCTGTCTGTGCAGTATACGCCATCCCAGAGCTTGTGAAGTTCACTAACTAGGGGCTCTAGGAACGATTGATGTGGTGTTTTGGCTCGTTTGGGCCTGGGATGATGCCAGCAACAATGATATTCCCATCCTTATGTCTGTCCTCCCTTGGAAGATTCAGAACAGTCAAATACATAATCCCTTTTGAATCATTGATGTTCTTATATGGTTTAAACCAGTCAACATTGAGCATGAACCCCAGATTACCAGATTTCTCCAAAAAGGGCTGACCTGCAACAACACGGAAGTCTTTCCACACTTTCCCATCATAGATATCCACATACATCCCTTCCGGGACAGTGCGTTCTCTCCACTTCTCACATGCATCCTGAAATCCAGGTCTCTTGATTAAATCTCTAATGGATTGGATTAAACTCTGGTAACAGAAAACCTTTTTGGGATAAAGGTATTCCTTTCCTTCTTTGCCCAAAACAGACCTCATCAAGACTGTACCGCATTTTTTCCTAAACTTTTTCTGGGGGTGGCTTGGATAGGATACATGATAGCACTTGTTTGAATCTCTCCTAATAATTTTGCCTCGTTCATTATACACACATCTTGACTGCCTCATCAAGGCTGTATACTGAATTACATGTGGAACACTTCAAAAAGTCATCTTTATTGACACCAATTGTCTTCCTAAAGAGGTGCATAGTGGTTGGGAAGTGCATTGCCAGGCTTCTGATTGGGTCAAAGGGAAACTGTGTACTTAATGCCTTTAGAAACAGTTTAATGACTCTGAGCAGTGACACAAATGCATTGTCAGAAACAGTGAAAATGCACTTCCACTTGGAAAGTAACATGAACACAAACAAGACCAAGGCATTGTGGGTACTTGCAGCCTCCACAGGGCCATTCTCTGTCCTGTCCAGCCATTCGGTTTCTTCATCCGTGATGACCCCTGGATCCTCAGTAGATGACTGTTGAGTGGAAATAAAGGTATGAAGTGTAAATGTTCTGTAAATAAAGGTTGTGTATTTGTTGTCTGATATAGTGTAGTGTAAATCTAGTGTTTTTATGTACATGTATATAAAATCTGGTAGATATGGTATGTAGTGTAAATAAAGGTATAAATATAGTGTATGTAAAATACTGATTTTTGTGTGCTGATTGCTGGATGTTGTAAATTTACCAAATAAAATCCATGATGAGTACAGTATGTTCGGAGTGTGTAATCTCAGTTATTTATCAAGCCTAAAGATCAGAATGAAATGAAAATTACTTTGAAGGTGTTTTCCTCCTCATCCAAGTCTTCATCTGAGGCCAGAGATCCGCTTCCCTTAATAACAGTAACTTGGATTAACACAGGGTTTAAACTGTAAAGGACATTGTAGAAATTGATTTCCTTTAGACCATTTTTGTCTTTGTCATGTAATGTGGTCATTAACCTTGACAATACATTTACCTCTTCATCTTCAGTAAAGCCTTCACTGCCACTATTGTGGTCTTCATGCATACTTGTGGCCACCTTTAAGATGATGTGTATATATAGTAAGTAAGAAGTAACTTAAACCTAAACACATGCAATGTAGAATGTATGTATGTATGCATAGATGAATGTATGTACCCATTCATCCTATTCTACCTCTTGCTCAGCTTGCTGCTCTGCCTGGAAGTCATTCATGGCCTGTATAAGGGATAATCAATGTTTTTGTTATCTGTTTGATAGTGTATTACATGCAATCTCATGTAATGACCAGTCTGGTTACAAAAGTTTGTGCCATTAGTTAACTCACCTGAGAAATGTCATCATTTTGGCCTATCTGGAACTCTGCTGTTTGACTTGTGGCTAGCTGTACAACAAGTGAGCATATGTTTTTAGATCAGGTATCATGGTAGAATATTTTTAACTCCACCAGCACAATTGTTAGAAGTAATAATAGTGTACTCTATAGCTGTCAGAATATGCTTCTCCTGAACAGTAATTTCAAAATGTGTGAATACTTTTATTAGACAAGTAGCTCTAAACCACTCATTCAAACTTGTATGATAATGAATGGCATAATATGGCCACAAACTGCAATGAAAATACAGCAAATATGAATCCTGATAATCGCCCACATACAGTAAAGTAACTTTTTAATGTTGAAATTATTCTAAACAGAAAAACTGCAGCTTTGTGCTTGTTCTCATAAGAAAATGTTTAGAGTTAACTGTTATACTGACAAAATGACTAAGCATTTGACTTTGTTCCAGTGACACGGGAACTTTTCTTTTTGCAGGCCCTGACCTGTTTATTTGTCATAAATAGCCTACTTTTTAGACATAAATGATGCATTTTGAGTAAGTTATGTGCTTTTGCAGGTAATGTTTTGCAGTTTGCACTAATTGTAGCCTATTGAGAAATGCAGTTGTGCAAAATTAATGATGATTCGAGAAATGCACCAACATAAGAACTTATTGCTATTTCTGCAAAGTTGGCACACTCAGATAGACATTTAGAAACCAATGAAGCAATTATCATGTAATCAGCCTAATAACTGAAAATAATGTAGCCTTATAAAGACAGTGAAATGAGGACTAGTGTGCAACACTAAGGATGATCAGACTAAACGTTTATGCAGATAGGAGATTGTAAAAACATACCCTCATGGAGGGTATTCAGTCAAAAACGATTAATTATCCAAAAGTGGCGTCTGGCCTATTAACACGCCATTTGTGCACTCAGCAAGCAAGTTAAGTTATTCATTTAGCAGACGGTTTTATCCAAAGCGACTTACATAGGTTACAGTTCTTTACAATGTTATCCATTTATACAGCTGTATAAATATATTTATATATATATATATATATATATATATATATATATATATATATATATATATATATATATATAAACCTTTTACCTTTTTTTAACCATTTATATCTTCTCTGTACAGATTTCGAGCAGCTCACAATGAGGTGAGCCATAAAAGACAGGGACCAGACAGCATCATTAGAAGTAAGCTTTAAGCCTATTCATCATAGACATCCAAATGGCAATGACACATTGATAAGTTTTTACATCTTTTAATTGATTATTTATTTATTTATTTGTTTACTTACTTATTTTGACACAGAGGCTTGCAACAGGTTCTTTGAAAATCTGAAGGCCCAAAATAAGATGGCTCTAGCAGGGACAATCGAGGAAGTTAGGAGGAAAATGCTAACAAGCAGACGTGACAGGGTCTGTAGTGACACAGCATACATCAGGACACTTTCAGTGACTTGTATTGTAATTTCATGTCAGTGGTAAATGGCAGCGGTTCAGACAGGCTCACATCCTAGTTCAGACCTGCCAACCTGGACACATGCTTCACACCCATATTCACATGAAAGTACACCAGGGAATGATTTTGTTACCTTGAATTGCACTGGGTTACTGATACACACACTATATAGAATTCAACGGAACACTTGTCAGAAGTCCTAATAGCTGTTGCCTAAAAGTTTTCTTTTTGCTCTGTGCCCTCTGCTTAATATTGCCTCGTAGCTTTTCAAAAAACGGTTGGCAATTGTGTGTGATATCCTGGATAATGAAGACTACACCTTCCTCCAAGGCACCGACTCCGAGATGATGTTGGACAAGGAGAGTGATCAGGAAGACAAGTCCGTGTTTGTTGTATTGCCACTGGCATGGAAGGCCACGTGGCTGATAAGGATCGTCCAGAGCTGTCAGAAGGTCCTGGACACCAACAGATGCAATGGTCGAAAACCTGCCTCCACCAGACAGCGCATTATGGAAAGGGGGCAAGTCTCCACTCGTGAGCCTCCCACAGAACACGCTAAAACGGTGTATGTTCAGCGGCATGAACTGGCGAACTGAATAAAAAATCTAAGATTTTTTTTTCTTGATTTGCTAAATAAAACACTGTGCACCAAGTGTTTCTGTCTGTGAATTTGCATTTTAGGCTGTAA
This sequence comes from Megalops cyprinoides, assembly GCF_013368585.1. NCBI lineage: Eukaryota > Metazoa > Chordata > Actinopteri > Elopiformes > Megalopidae > Megalops > Megalops cyprinoides. Next base: position 32,946,428 of record NC_050595.1, read on the forward strand.
ATACTGTATTTTACATTATTATGCCAAATATCGGGTAAAAATATAGCTGTTCTTAAGTCCCTCTTTTGAAACTTGTATTGGCGATGTAGTCCAAAAATGTAAAAACAATAGCATGAGAAAAATGGGCATGTGCATAAATGCTCAAGAAATGTAAGGATTTGGTGGGGACTATAGGCCCTCCCTATGATTCATATACGGAGTCCAATTATGCACACTAGAACGAAACATATCCGGAAACGTTTTGTTGGAATACGTGAGATGTGGATGAAATCCGGGTAAGTATACGGACTTTTGATACAATGCGTGCTGATACAGTGCCATTACGGAGTTTGGACACGCTCCGGATATGACAATTGACACTTGCGTGTCCGGAGCGCGTCTGCTCGTATATCTCCCTATTTCTTTCATATCGGGACAAATACGAATACAGATATCTCCGGAAACCGAGCCTTTTCGTCCAGTGTGCTGTGTGTTTTTTGTTATCGTTTTTACTTTGGCACTCATTGCGCTGTTTTTGAATTTGGATCTTGTTAGTTGCTCTATACCCTGTAGTTGTATACAGGGCCGACCTGACGCATAAGCGAACTAAGTGCCCTGCTTAGGGCTCCCATGGCCACCAGAGGGCCCCCAAGAGTGCTTGAAATGTCGTACAACACAAGAAATGTTTTCATTTATTTATTTTTTGTGATATATTATGTCAATTGTAATCATACAAAAACACAATATTATGTTAACGGACTGGCTATCTAATACTACTAGTTTAATCAATTCCCGCTGCCTCTGTCAGAGCTGGTGTCACATTCATGCACATGCGCACTGTAACGGACGGTAACTGCATATTGATGCATGCACCCCTGTAGCCAGCTATGAGGTCGCTGAGGTCTGTACCTCGGTCATTTTTCCCCTCTCAGGCCGACATTTTGCATTATATGCGTGAGTGAATGAACATGATTTTATTTTGTGATCGAAAGCGTTCTGACATCGTTATAAATCCCCCTGCCGACGCATCTGTTAGGCTAATGTTAGAGCATAGCCTGGGCAGAACAGTCAACAAGTCTGAGCGAATTCTCTGTAGGCCCTATGGTCGTGTTGATCCAACAAATAAGACTTATTTAAGCCAATGGTTCTCAAATTGGGGGGCGTGACACAGACCTCTCAGCGGCGCAATGCAAGGGGTTGGATTACAGCTGTCCCAACTAATCACAGACATTTTCGTCTTTAGTCCAACCAATAACAAATGAAAGTTATCATTTGGTGATATCTCCAAAATTCACATCCCATCAAAACTCAGGAATCCGTTGCTCATTTCTCTAACTGTCACTAAGAAAGTAGTCCTCCAAAACTGGAAATCAAGGAAATCCTGTGACATCACTCACTGGACTAATCTAATTTCAGAATAGATTATAGATTACACTTATTTTGCCTATCAGTACAGTACAGTACATACGAACTCGCATATTTCGGAAGAAACACCACTGTGCAATCGTGTCGAGTTCGTAGTAATGTGCTTTAATTACATTTGTATCAGCTAAACGTTATTGAGCTAGATAGCTAATTAGCTAGCGTTAGCTAATGTAATCAAATGTTAGCTAGCTAGTTAGCTATCTAGTTCGATTCGATAACGTTTAGTTGATACAAAATGTAATTCGGAAGCGCTGCTGCCGAATTGCTAGCTAACTAGCTAACGCTCACTGATATCAAACGCTAAATATAACACTGCATTGTATGGTTTACTAATTGACAAAAATGATTCAGGAAGAGCCTGCCTAAAAGTTTTACAAAAACTGTTTGCTGAGGAAAGAGTGGGAGAGAGGGGTAGCAGGCAGCGGGTAGCTCTGTTGCCAAGCGAGTGAGGTAACTGTCACACGTCTCTGAAACTATAACAACCTCATCAGTAATCACAAGCGCAGCACTGGCTGGTGCTCTGCTTCTTGTGATTTCTTCTTACAGCACTGGCTAGCCTCATAATTCAACAGCTTTGAAAATTAACGTTACCTGTGCAATGTGGTCCAACAGAGTTGCTATATGTTGCTATACCAACTAACATAAGCCGTTTTCACATATGAACTCCGGACAATGTGCGGAAAATCAGGTCGGCAACTTGGTCGGAATTGCCCTCCTCCAACAGGAGATTGTCCGTGACAGATGATGTTCTCACCTCCAGGAAATACTCAGGTTTGGTTTAGGTGAGGGGCGGCGCCTGGGTAGAGCGTGCAGGAGGCATGACATGACGCAAAAACTACGCTGCAGAAATCGCGGTGGCTGTATTCGAAACCGCCTACTGCACACTGTGTGCTACACAAATAGGCTATATGTTGTATACTGCATGCTATTTTCAGTGTAGTACCCAGTATGCGACCATTAATAATTAAATTTGTAGTATGTTACATTGTCGCTTGAAATCATTGCGAGTTTAGAAACGTCCAGATTTCCTCGTGGTATTTTCCAGTTAGACGCCACTTGAATTCTCACGAGTGAAAAGTATTGACAAGATCACCTAAAGTATTCGCGAGTTGAAGTTTTTTTCTTTTCAATGTCTTACCTTTCGGTGATACGGGTACATAATGTGGCACGGAGGAGGAGAAAGCGAATATAGCTATTATACTTTTGGGTAGCCTATAAAAAATCACACATAGCCATCCAAATGGTGCTACTGGTACACATAATTTATTATTAATTATACATTTATTATAACAATAAGGTAAGTTTTTTTGTTGTTCGCTATGTAATGTTAGGTCACCAGTTCACCTATCTCATTATACCTATCACTATTACTTAGCTACAGCTTAGCTAGCTACTAACCAGATAATAAACTACTAACCAATGTTATTAATCATCGTAAGAGACAAGTTTTGGCAGTATAGCTATAGCTAACTATCTCTTTAATGATCATTGGACTCAAAATAGCATGTATCCGAACATCCGCAATGTCAACGAAACAGTGGAAAGCAATGTACAGGCACGCGAAAAAGAGTACGGGGCAGATGTTTGTATTCTTCCGGTTTCGCGCCAGTCACATAATAGAAACGTCATCAACACGCCCACTCGTGGATTCTCCGGAACGTTGCCTGCTCTGTTCACACATGGGCTCACTCCGACATAAGGCGGAGTTTGTACTAGGGAGCTGGCAGAAAGAAGTCCGCCACATGTCCGGTCCGCCTGATCCGGACAATTGCGTTCTCACATGCAGCTCCTCCGGCTAAGGGCCGGATACGTTCGGGCGTCCAGTGCATGTGTGAAAGGGGCTTTACAGTAGGCCTACTTAAGGTTAGCTAGCTAAGATTGGCTAGCTAACTTCGGTCACCTCAGGCCGCTGTCTTTTTTTTTTTTTTACCCATTCATGTCCACAGGGTTAGGAGGGTTACTTTAAAAATGTATTCTGATACAATTACGAATTACTTGTTTAAAAAATGTAATCAGTAACCTAATTCAAGTATCACAATATTAAAGTAAATTAAAGTGAAATTCTTTAGCCTAATATAATGTTTTATGTTCCTTGTTAGGTTAATTTGTTATTTGTTTGTATTCCTTCCTTTGTTATGCGCGAATGCGCGTTTAGATTAATAGCGGTAACCAGGGTGCGAAATACGGGGGTCTCGGGGGTCCCCAGCCTCAACAGCAAAAATTGTCAGTTGCAATTGTCACTAAAAATGTATTTTGACACTTAAAGCCCGACAGACGCAGCCTGCGTCCAAATTCACATCCCTTCTCGGTTGAATTGCTCACGAAGTATTCATCGCTAACGATGCTAGTTGCTTGTCTATGCCACGAAGTGCTGGCGAGAAAAATAATTTTGAATTTACATCAAATCTAATCATAGTTACAATCTGTATACAGCTCTGCATCCATCTCCACACCCATTACTCTTGTTTGAATGAGTGAACTCGTCATTGCATAGATATGGAACACATGTCACAAGAAAGGGCGGAACCGGAGCTTTGTAATGATGCTTTTCACATATTTGTACATACATAAAAAATCACGTTATGAAGACAGATACAACTTCTGCAAAGTAATATCTTTACTAATTTCTTCACCCATTTTCACACTTCTGCTTCTCGGTTGAATAAATCACGAAGTCCCTATCGCTTCGCAACGTACCGCATATTAAAATAAACAGCAGAACTTACCCTTTCCGATGATACTAGTTATTCCTCTGTGTTGTCGAGTAATCCGGTTTTGAAAGCACAGCATATTTCTGCATTGTCTCCAACATAGGGCTGATATTATTTTTCGTACAAAATGGGATGTAAACACAAAATAATGTATTTGCTTTTCATTGCAATGAGTCAAAAGCCATCTCCCAGCGCCCTCCCGTTTTGTTGTTTCTCCCGGGAAACTCCCGTAATTTCCCTGGCAAACTTTATTATGATTAATCGTCATACACGGATCCATAAGTTTTGCATGTTTGTCTGACGTTACCCAAGTTGCCAGATCGTCTATGAAACACAATCTACACACTACATACAATTATTTAACTACTATCCAACGCCCCCCGCCGAAAAAACCTAAATGTTGGCGGGTATGGGTAGGGGACCCACGATTGCCACCGGTATTTCGCACATTGGCGGTAACTATGCGAATTTACTAACTATAATGTTAACTTGGTAGCTAGCTAGCTAACCGTACTAAGGTTGTCAGAACAAATTGCTTGCAGTGTCTGTGGTAAAATTAACTATTTGGTCAGAAGAGACGTGATGAGGCTGTATTAGTTTGATAGCTAGCCAGATAGCTATTAGTAATATGACAGTTGAGGAAAGTGCATGAAAGCCAAATTAGCTAGCAAGCTATCTAGCTTTCTGCGTTTTTTATTATTGTAGCTAGCTATGTGTTTGTTTGCAAGGTGATATTTGTATTTGCCAGTGGAATGTGATAGTAGCTAGCTAGTTACGCTTATTGTTTTGTTTGTATTGTAGTCTTTGTAAGATGGTATTTGTAGCTTTCAGTTGAATGTGCAAGTAGCTAGCTAGCTAATTTAGCTTTCAAGCACTTTACTAACTAATGTTAACTTTAGCTAACTGGATTTCTGTGTAGTTAACATTAACTGTTGGTCTTACCTATATTTGTCTCTTAAAATTATATGTCGAGTCCTTGGATGGTGACAGCATTTTCACAGCTCTAAGGCATAACTTGCACTGTACTGTGATGTTGTTCCCCTTTTCTGCTTTAAAGACAAACTAATGGCGAAATTTCCACCCAGTGAGAGCATTTTTTTTTTCACTAGAGGCCATGATAATGAATTGGCAACTGTAAGATTGCCTATGGTTTCACTCCAGACCAGAGTGGTGTTGTGAGACTCGTTAAGTGTTGTAATGTGCATGGTAGTATATCGTTCTTTATTTTAAATTGTATTTTAAAATTGTAATCCTGCTAATAATCCCCATTTTTACTAAATGTATCGGTAATCTGATTATGTCTTTTTTCTGTAACTGTAACGGAATACAGTTACCTTTTTTTGTATCCTAATTACGTAACGACGTTACATGTATTGCGTTACTCCCCAAGACTGCATGTCCATAGCAGAAACATCTTTGCTCACAAGAAGGGACTAGCCTAATGATTTTACAGGAATGGTTCAAAATGCCTTAAAAGTGAGTTGGTGGTAAGAAAGAAGGGATGTTTGTTTAGCCTACATTTTTGATACACAATAACCTATTAGAATTACAAATTTTCCTGGGGAAAAAAGTAAAATAAAAGTACAAATGTACAACTATAAAATAAACTTGGTCTACTTATGCTTCTGGACCTCAGTTAAAATTTTGCCCTGGCTATGGCCCATCATGCAAGCACAGTCAGTCAAACTAACGTTAAGTTACAGTCGGAGCGAATGATCAAGCATTGACAATAGTCAATATTATTGGCGGCGCCGAGGCAGTGGGGGGCCCCCCAAATCAAATTCTGCTTAGGGCCCCATAAAGGCTTGGGCCAGCCCCGTTCATAGTGTTCAGTGCTCTGACTTAATGGTGTGTTCCTGCTGTTTTGCATTTGGTATGAAGGGCTGAGTGCGTAGGAATGGAACGTGCTTCAGTGGGCATCATGGCAGGCTGAGAGTGGGTCAAAGGAGCCGAGCGAGGTCCCACCCTGGGGCTGGAGTCAGGTTAGGCTCCCCTCACCCCTTTGCACTCCCACACACCTAAGGGGAGAGGAAGGAGACAAATATACTAATCTCTCTCCCTGCTTTGCCTTCTCATGCTGAGGTCACTGTGCCGTGGATGGTGTCCTGTCAAACCCAGAGCCCACCCATCTGAGTGTGATCCCTCTCCCGCAGTTCCAAAGGAGGTTTATACCTACCACTTTTTTCATTCTCTTTTGTTTTTCTCACTCATTGTATATAATTACAAATGTTGCTCCCTCAAAATTGCTTTTAGTCTTCAGATATCTGATATATGTCATTTTTAATGGCCATAGCAATATCTATCATTTGCACCTTACCTTTTTTTGGCTTAAAATAATATTCCCAGAATTCAGATATTCAGAAATTATCTTGCATTATTTTGACACTGGTTAATTCATTAAGTTGATTAATGCTTTAGAACTGCCTCGGCAGTGCAGTAAGATTCACTGAACCAAAAAAGCCATCACCTAAAAAATGTGTGTGAGGCTGCAAAGGAAGCAATGATGGGGAAAAAAGGACAGGAATGAAAACAACAAAAAATGCCAGCATGGAAATGCCTGCCTGCCATGCATCAGGAGAAAGCTGGTGACATGCCGGTGAGACAAAGCTGATGGTTTTGGAAGTGTCTGCCTGCTCTCACTGCTTCTGCATGTCAGTATAAGCCACCATAGGGTTACATGGGAAACCTAGAAAAAAATTCTGCTGTACACTCAGCCTTTTCTCCCAGTATGTTTTGCCAACTCCACCCATGGCCTTGGCACCAATGAACTAGAAACAGATATGTTATAGGCTAAAATTTCATGGTTTGTTCCTGCTCGGCAAGGTCATCCATCAGTGCAGACTCATCCTGTTTTGAATTTCATGGTATAAAACGCTATTGGAAAAGGGGTATTAATGGCGTACTGATGTTGCATTATCATAGTTCCACCTAACAGAATGAATTTGCAATGCAGTTATGACTCAGTATACCTGACTAAAGAAAGGCTATAATGAAACTGTAATGAGTTAGAGAGAGACAGTGAGAGAGAAGGAGAAACTAGTCTTGGGAAAGAGTTGAACAGAGGAACACAGACTTGCGAGATTCAAAAACTTTGTTCTTCAGAGAGAAATGAACCATCTTGGATCTGTGGGATGCTCATGGAGTTTGGAAACCACTGGGCTTGCAGTATTGTTTCCAGCGGTACTGTATTTGCAAATGATGTGACTCTGACTGTGCCCATTCTGTAGGGGGGAAATAGAAACCATTCATTATGTATCATTTGTGTTGAGTGCGGCACTCTCACTCTCTCACTCTCTGCAGTGAACAGACAGGCTTCTGGTCTGCCTGTGCAATTCTCAGGGGCCGGGGCCTCAGTTACTCTCAGAGTTACAGATGTTTAAGATCTGTGAAAGTTTTAAAATGGGCCAGCTGGGTACTGTTCAGCCTCAGCTGAGTCTGCACAACAGAGCGGGCGATGAGGTCTTCCTGAGGGCACTCAAATTGGCCGCTATTCAGCGTTGATATACTTGATATGTCTTAGACTTTGGGTAACAAATTTAAGCAGTCGTGGCAATACAGGAAGTGTCTTGCACAGCAATATTGAAAGGAATGAAAAATTCTGCTTTGGAATGAAAAAAAAAGGGTTTACAGACAAGCTGTGGAGTTGGTTAAAAATATCCTCTTAAATTCCCCTAAATATAACCCTAAGAAGTCGATAAACTAATCTGACATTGGTCATTGGAAACAATTTTCCTGCCCATGGCAATGTGGTACTCATTAGTGTTCTTGATTAACATGTGCTTAATACTAGAAGTGAGCCATTTCAATGACATGTCATTACATTGCAGATACTGTGTAATTATCATCAATACCCACAAATATTTTAACACAGTTACTTAAATGCAATGCAAGTTTTGATTCAATGGGGCGTGTAAATAGCCTAGGCTTACCCTGAACCCTAACCCTAAACCTTGTAATTATACCAGTTATTTAATAGTATGAATTTGCATAAACAGTTTTTGCTTCCCCAGATTACTTGTTACTCACTATGTTATGATTACAGTAGTAAATTGCCTAATTAGTGTAAACTGTGAACAGTATTTTCCTATAAAAACTTGTGTTGTTCACTAGATTTGCAGATTCTCTAACAGACATCAAAGAAGTCAGCCTGAAAACATCTTTGAATCACAAAACACATTTGTGTTCCATCACAGGTGATGTTACTCTCCAATGACTCAGGCTTCGCAGCGGTAAAGACGTTTCTCCCCCAAAGCAGTCACTGTTGATGTCTGTCAGTGCACTGTTACCGTCATTCCACAAAATGTGTCTGTTATCTGGAAAAGAAATGTACCAGGGAGGTAATTGAAATGGGGGATGGAGAAGCAACACTGTGTGATTAGAACAAGGAGAGGTAATTTATGGGTTTTGGTGTGAAACAGTTTTCTTTATTAAATGCAAATGAGCACTGTTAAGGTTATAAAACAGCAGCACATTTAATCAGGCTGGAATGCATATCAGTGTCCTAGTGGCTGCACAGAAACACAGTCTTACTTATCCTTACCAATTGTCAGTGCTGTTGCAATTAAAACTTGTAATCTAGAGGGTCTAATTAATGAAAGAAATGGCAAAGGCTAACCTGCTGTTCTATAATTACATCACTGGCCACTGATATTCCTGGAAAATAGCATATATTTCTCCCTTTTTTAACATTTTACAATGCTGTCCGTATTTGTTGAGCTTGCATTTAGACTCCTTCCTGTAGTAATGAACAACAGAATGCAAACACATCCTAGAAACACATATCATTTTTATGATGCAAGAGGACAGTGGCAGTGCTCTGCATACAAGGCTTTCTGTTAAAAGAAGAGGTGTGCCGAAAGAACCATGGACTCGACAGTCAAGTCTGTTATGTTTCAAACACAGTCCATAGCATTTACTCTGTCTCGTTAGAGAACATAACCCATGAGAACTAACGTGTTTCACCAAATGGATGTGACATGGATTACCTCAGGTGGGATTTGCACCTATTCATTCTTCAGGTCACCTTTCTTTATGCTAAACCTTTTTTTGGGTGAGGTATGTAACACCAAGATCATTTCCCAGATTTGAGTGCCTCACTGGAAGATTTACTGGAACACCACTGCATCACACTGACAGTGTAGAATAGCTGACATGTTTAAGTGCTACGCTTTGCATTACTGTTGTGTGAATGGAAGGAAAAAGGCTGGCCAACCAGCATGCATTATATGCTCAGGCACTTTATTTTGCTAATGGCCCCTGCCTCAGAAATTAATGGCCAGTTCACCAAACATGCCTGGCTTTGCCATGTACATTGCCACATATATTAGAATTTCTTATTTATATCAAAAATTGGTTTAGTGTCATGAGATAAACAGCTTTCTGTCATGGAAAACCACTGCAACAGATGGAACAACATATGAAATCGACTGATATGGTTTTCTCAAGGCCGATACGATAATGATTATCTGTGACAAAAAGAGGAAGATAACCGATATTTCAGATATTTGAATGCTTTTAACGTGTTTTTTTCCGGTGTGAAAAGAACATGGACTTAATTACAAACCCTCTATATTATATGTTTTCAGGCATAAAGTTAAATAAAGAGCAAAAAGATCAAATGAAAATTATTTTACAAAGATAAAAATAAACTGAAAATTTCAATAACTAAAATGACCACATTTGGCATTACAGATTATCTGGGAGGGTCACATTTGAGCTGCAGCGGGTGTGCTAGGGTGTGCACGTTCGAATGAGACGGTGTATGAGAGAAAGACAGGGCCTACTAAAAGTGAGCTAATATTGACGTTGTGGGTGAAATTTCTCTATGGTTATCTTATTTTGGCTACGCAGCAGATGCCTATCGCTATTTCAAAAGCATTCAATTATCGGAAGAACGATGGTAATCATTGCGTAAGAAATAAAGGGAATTGACACATCATTTAGGCTGCATTTTCATCATAAAGTATGAAATATCAAACCTTAAAACTAGCCTGTGCGTCCACGCTTTTTCTGAAGCTGCGGAGAGATTCTAGGAGCCCATTTGCTCATAAGTCATTTATGTGAAAAACGGACAGCTCATACAAAAGTAGGGTACTGTGTGGAAGGACTGTGATAAAGTTAGCGAAAATACTGTGAAGTGCAAACTGTGTGCTGCAAATTATTTTAATAACTCGACTTCCATGATGATGATGAGGCCAAATGAAGAAACATCAAAGCGGCAAACAGGTATTTTCAGCTTTGCCGCGACGTTCCGACATACAGTGCACCCTCAAGCGAGCTAGTTTAATTTCGTGAAGGGTTGTTTGAACGACGACTGTAATTCAGAAGGGCTGTGCTTTTGGGTAAATTTCTTTGAATGTTTCATTTGAAAGAATAAATATACATTACTATTTGTTAATTGTGCAGTAACAAATTGTAATTGTAATTTGTTAATAAGTTCGCCAGTTAGTCCTTATTACAAGTCCTTATTTCTTTTATATTCCAAGCTTGTTTTTTATCTTAAGCGTAGACTACTTGTACTGCTTCAAAAAGGTACAATCAGCCTAGTAAAATTTGGTTAACGGCATGGTTTGAGCACAATGACCTTTTTACTGGATACTTAGCCTACCTTCCATCCTTGTTTCCAGAAGCAGGTCTGAGAAAACGTTTGATTTCCAAGGTCAGATAACGTTGTCTGTCTCGGCCAATGAGGGAATTTGGTGGAATGTTAGCCATACCAATAGCAGTTTTTCTGAGAGGGGGGATGCGTCGGGATAGTACACACATTGCTTTTAGAAGTTTTTTTTTTAAATCGGGAATTTAGATAAAAATATACCGATAACCGATAATCAAAATTCGCAAATATCGGCCCCGATTATTTTACGACCAGATAATCGGTCGACCCCAATATGAAATACAGCATCACTGTCCAAAATTATATTCCTACGAATGGGGTGAAGTCACTCAGAATTCCTCATTGCCATCAACTTGTTTAATATACAGTGTATACTAATGTAAGTCGTTCATTAGGCAGGTGGTTGTATATTTTGGGGGAATAATGCCACTTTATAGGTATGTTTGAGGGTATGTTATCTGTCTTAATGTCCATAAATGACGTCTGACTGATTTGTACTTGACGGCATTGCGTCAGTAACAACAGTATGTTGAATCCTCAACATAAACATGAAAACTATTGATTTGTTGAGTGATAATGGTTTTCATCACTGATGGATGTAAATGGATATGTGGCATTATCTAAGATTTTCGGGAATTACAAATGTTTTCATCCTCTCATAGTTTTTACCAGTCTTTAATTTTCAACGTTACACCCTCCTGGTAAGCATGCAGATCATGACATTTTCTCAATTCCTCTCTTTCTAAATAAAAATGTGTGAGGAACTGCGCAAATGGATTGACAAGTAACACAGGAACAATTGTGGTCTGTGAGTAATAATTTAGATTTGATGAATAGCCTCCTGGTTTCCTGCAAACGGAATTCAGCTGCACCAAAACTTGTATGTCCCTTCCACCACCACTAGGTGGAGCTGTGTGTCACCTGAACAGCAGAGCTCTGTCCCTCAGCTCTGCCAGGCTTTGGGCCTTACGGGCTACCGAGATAAACTGTGACCAGGGTGCCACTGGCTCATTGCGGGGAGCTTTATGTCATCTGATTCCCCTGACAGATAGTACAGTTTGTCCCGGTTTCAAATGGGAGTCAAACTGCTTTATCTGTACAATTGGCAGTTGGTGAACTACAGAAAAGGAAAGCAAAAAAGAAAAGCAGTGGATGTCAGTTATTCTGAACCTGTTTTTCATTATTTTGAATGATTAGAAGCATGTCAGTGTAGCGGAGCTGAAGTAGCTCGTGTGAGTCCTGCGTAAAGCCTTAGGTAGCGGGTAGCAGGTAGCCGAGTGGTTGCAGCGGCTACGTCACTCCCTCTGAGACCTGGCTAAGTAGCGTTGTTGCCGACAGGCTAACGGCAATTTGCCTTTAGCTCAACTGGCAACGACGCTGGCTTTAAGGGGTTGGCAACGAGCAGTAAGAACCTCGGTTCGAAACTCGCTCGCTCGCCGACCCACGTAACATCACATTAAATCTAATACACAACGCAGCAAGAGACCACCCGTTACATTGGTGCCGTGACCCGGATCACTGGCTAAAGCACAGCTTGGCCGCCAGTGGTCGCTGAGGAGTCAGAGGAGGTCAAAGGGGGGTGAGTGTAGCGGAGCTGAAGTAGCTCGTGTGAGTCCTGCGTAAAGCCTTAGGTAGCGGGTAGCAGGTAGCCGAGTGGTTGCAGCGGCTACGTCACTCCCTCTGAGACCTGGCTAAGTAGCGTTGTTGCCGACAGGCTAACGGCAATTTGCCTTTAGCTCAACTGGCAACGACGCTGGCTGTAAGGGGTTGGCAGCGAGCAGTAAGAACCTCGGTTCGAAACTCGCTCGCTCGCCGACCCACGTAACATCATATTAAATCTAATACACAACGCAGTAAGAGACCACCCGTTACATCAGCATAAGCGTGTTAGTATAAATTAAGGTCAATGTTATGTGACCACAGACCGGTTTCATATAGACAATATTTTCCCGGACCGGCCGTTGTGTGCGTCCATGTTGGAAAATATCACGACACGACCGGAATATCGATTACGCCTATAGGCCTAAGTTTAGTATGGCCGCTTTTTCATAACATTTTAGTTTAAGTAGGTCTAACGATGATATTATTTAAATAACGTTAAGTCCATATTTCTCTCAATGACCATATACTAAAAACATTGCAACCCGAAGTGTGTTCCTTATGTCCAGTGTACTCCGTAAATTTCATTTTTGTTGCGGAAAACCCCCCTCAGAGATGTTGGAAGTGGGAGCAACGTTTTCAGTGTTTTTGTGCTTTTCTCGGGATATTCAGCCTTGATTTTAATGACTTATTTCTTTAAATCATGTCAGCTTGCTAGCTAATACAAAGTTGGCAACACGCAATCTTTGATGTGAACTGTGTGTACTGAATCCCTAGTCTAAAAGATTCGTTCCTTCCGGTTTGCAAACATGCGCGCTGATTAGCTGGCATAGCAGCTATAACTCTCCCTCCAGTGGATATTAGATATGCGGTCAGTCCACGAAGCAGCCTGTCACAAAACTATCAGCAATACGTTCATGACAACTAGCCAATGGCTGAAATGCTAAAACTCTCGAAGCACCTCCCACTGGCCATCTCGGCATAGCTGATGTGGGACAATGCAAAAGATCCGGTGACTACGAAGACTCGAAACTCTGCTTACTAACCTGATGAACTGTTGACAAGTTCCTTAGTTCACCAGTTCGTTCGGACTCCAAAGATTCACTGACTATGAAGACCGGGTGATTACGTGTTGCCAGAATCGTTAGTTCTCAGTATAGCAGGCTTGGGCTACATCCGCCATTGACTGACGATGCAAAAGGAATCAGAGCGCTTCCGTCACATTATTATAGGAATTAAGAATATTAAATATTTTGCTCATCTACCTGCAATATTATTTTATATATTTTTAGCAGTAGCATATTTTAGGTGCGCACAATGTATCACAATTCTTGTTCTCTAGCAATGTGAATACATTCACGAATTAGTTTTGTAAGAATCGAAGCGCCCTTGTTTACGTGTTTGAACGGATCTTATGACTGTCATTACGAAATAACTGTCAATGAAAACGTAGTTGACTAACAAGCTAGACTCCGTTGATCGCTGAAACACTTAACTCACCTGCAGCTGATCTTGTGTTAAACTCTTTATAGTTGGAAAAGCGATACGTTTTTAACTGCAATGAAAATGTTTCGTAATATGTGGCCGAACACTATTAAAGTAATATATAACAAGACACCACGCCAAACTACGCCACCTAAGGACTTACACCTTAAGATTTGTAACCATCAATTCAAGTGGAAAGGCTCCCCAGCACGCAGTTGTATGAGAATGAGAGACGTGTATTCCAGTTGACTGGGCAATTTTATTAAATAAATGACAAGAATTCTGAGAGAAGAATGTGATTAATAACATGCCTTTATTATAAAAATAGATCCTATTAGATAAAAACACTTTAGCTAAGGACAGGGCAAAGAATGGGAATCGCAAGATTTTGACTGGCTGTCAAATAAAAAAAAAAAAAAAAGCCAATGCACTAGAATGTAAATATGGGCCAATGAATGCAGTTACCTGGAGGGGTGGAGGCCAGCTCATCAAACTCACTCCAAGTGTCCCAGTATCTAGGATTACACACCACAAACACACACACAGCAAGCCGCAGTATAACGTGAAGGTGCTTGTAAATATTACGCCTAGTTCACCTCATGCAGTGCAGGGAGAAGGGAACCACCATCCAGTAACCCAAACACCGGCGCAGCTAACTGTCTCCTGCTGGTAAAAACGAGAAAGTTAGAACTTATGATGAATACCTATGAAGCTGAATATTTAAGCAAGGTGACAAGCCAGTACCCGGAAGCTGAGAGCCAGGAGGAAAAGAGTCTCCCAAATACAGCTGGCAGCAGTATTAACAATATCCCAATTAACAATAACCTAAACATTAACCAAAACAACTAAAATACAACAAACAAAAATACAATAGCGAGAAAAAAAATTAACTCAAGAGGAAACAAAAAACCGCATCTACCGGATGCGACAAAAGCCCACCATGGGGGCCGCCGAGTGGCCACACAAAAAAAAAAAAATACAAAGAAACAAAAAACAAATACAAGAAAAAGTAAACGAGCACAAAACTTATAATCAGGCAAAATAGCAATGGCAGACACCTGTGAATACGAGCACACGGTTAACGTAAGATGGCCATAATCTTAATTATGGGGCTAATAATTAAGCCATATGTTCAGTTTTACCGGGAGTGTTAATGGCCGACGCATCATACCTCCGTTCCAGCATTTAAGTAGGCACGCACTAACCCGTAGCCCTCGTACGCTGCATCAATCTATAAAAGTAATTTATAGTTAACGAGCGTACGCAATCGACATATTTAAACAATGAAAAGACTTTAAATACCGTTGTCACTGTTTCTGATGCATGCCTAAGAAGCCAAGCATGGAAGGGGGAGAACCGGTAACTGTTTGGAGAGACAATACACCATGAATATTATTTCAAAGAAATGTTAAACTAAACTGAAACATCAAATAAGACCAACCTTTCTGCAGTCCCCGTCTATTCCCGCAGATAGAGTGGAGTGGACTGAACGTATCCCGAATGAGCCGAGTCTTCCTTGTTTTAACCTCGCAAACGCTAGGTTAATTGCGGGAACAGAAACAGCTGTAAGAAGGGGGGGACTTGCGCTTCCGGTAAACTACGGTGGCCAAAAAGAGACACTTGTCCAAGAAGTGCTGCCACTAGCTGGTTACATATAGGTTAATATAACAGGGTTTTTGCTACGTTGCTAGTAGGCCTATTATGAATGCTTTCATGAATTCGTTTTGTAATAACCGAAGCCCGCTTGTTTACGTGTTTGAACGAATATGATTATGACTGTCAAAATGAAATAGCGTTGTATGTGTAAATAAAAACGTATTTGACTAGCAAGCTAGATTCCGTTCGTCATTGAAAGTATATACAGGTACGCTTAACTGGGCTGCAGCTGATCTTGTGTTAAGCTCTGTTTATCGTTGGAAAAAGCGATACGTTTTTCACTGCAATGAAAAT
The DNA here is from genome assembly GCF_013368585.1 of Megalops cyprinoides. NCBI lineage: Eukaryota > Metazoa > Chordata > Actinopteri > Elopiformes > Megalopidae > Megalops > Megalops cyprinoides. The sequence continues at coordinate 32,962,190 of NC_050595.1, forward strand.
GTTTCATAATCTGCTTTAATGTCGTGTTTGCTGCTTTGATGGTACTGTGAATAACATTCATGAATACGTTTTGTAAAACCGAAGCGGTCTTGTTATGGAAGAACGTATTCGAAGAAAGAAGTGCATGCATTACGTGGTTTGCTCGTATTATGAACACATTTATGAATTACTTTTCTAAAACCTAAGCGCGCTTGTTATGGAAGAACTTGTTAAAAGAAATGAGCGACTTGTTCAGTTAATTCTGTGTAACCTGATATCCTGATATGGTACACAGTTTGTTCCATTATTTTTGCTTTATTCAGTCTAACCGGCATGTCTTCTGTAGTGTAGTTTAATATGTGAAAGCGGTGCTAGGTTGCTAGCCAGCTTGCTAATATTTTAAATACTTGTGTATATAGATTCTACTTGTCAAACTTTAAAACAAGGCGTACCTGTTTTAATATGGTATAATGTATTGGAAGGAAGTAGTCTGTGTGTCATGTAACTACAGTCTTCCTTATGTAGAATCTTCACATAACTTGGGATTGCAGCAAGGTGATTATTATTACAGAATATTTACATTTGTGTAAGTATTCAGTCTAACCGGCATGTGTTCTGTAGTGTACTTTAATATATTAAAGCGGTGCTAGATTGCTAGCTGGCTTGCTAACATTTTAAATACTTGTGTACATAGATTCTATTTGTCAAACTTTAAAACAGGTCTACAGGATACCAAACTGCAGCTTTGACCGTGACGCCAAAGAGCCAGGCTCCTTAGTATGGCAGTCAGAGCGCATACTCATCTGTAGTGACAGCACTCTGTCACACTCGCATATTATATCAAAACATCTTAAATTCACATCATAGACACAAGTCATAGAAAACATTACTACATGTTTATGACGTGAGATGTCAGACAAATTTGGTGATCATTAGACGCTATTTGGGAACATTATGCCACGTTAAGCCTTTTCCTTATAATTGGCGTCAATGGAGAATAAAACGCTTAATGTGAGGTAGTGTCCATACTCATAGGATTTCGGTTTTGATTTTCTGACAGGAGAAAGTGTTTATGACAAGACATGTCCGAGAGAAATTTGGTGGTCTTTGATCGCTGTTTCGGAACATTAAGCCACGTTAAGCCTTTTCTTTATAATGGGCATCAATGGAGAGGAAAATGCTTAATGTAAGATAACGTCCATACTCATTGGATTTCAGTTTTGATTTTTTGACAGGTGAAAGTGTTTATGACAAGACATGTCCGAGAGAAATTTGGTGATCATTGATCGCTGTTTTGGAACATTAAGCCACGTTAAGCCTTTTCATGTTAAGAGCTTTAGAATGTCCCTGAAGTGCCGCTGAACTTTTACCGACTGAAACGCTGGTACCGCAGATGAGGCACACACGCTTGTCCTTCACATTCGTGAAAAAATCACGTTCCCATTCCTCATGGAAATAGCGTGGTTTTTTTTCTTTTTTGGCCTGGCCACTGTCTTTATTCATCATAAATCTGGCTATTTTATAAGCTAAACTGGTATGCTAACACCACCAAACTCCTTGCTTTAGCTCAGTAGCTACCTCAGTAGCTAGCCTACAGGGTAACTTATTTGATTGACAGCTGATATTATTTTGTGTTGGAGGGGGGTGGGACATCTGTGTATTTGATTGGATTGAAATGGGAAGAGGTTTCCAGGGTGCATTTATTTGTTGTCAGATTTTTTTGTACATAAGCTACTCAAAAACAGGCAGCAAGCTACCGGTAGCTCACGAGCGTCGTGTTGGAGACCCCTGCTCTACGGGGAATACTCTACACAGAGTCAACCCACGTAAAGCTGCTGGACCAGACAACATACCTGGTCAGGTGCTCAGAGAATGTGCTGAGCAGCTGGCAGGCATTCTCATGGACATTTTCAACAATTCCCTGTGCACAGCGACAGTACCTGCTTGCCTCAAAACAACCAGAATTATCCCAGTGCCTAAGAAGTCAACCGTGTCCTGCCTTAATGACTACCGGCCTGTAGCACTCACACCCATTGTTAAAAAGTGCTTTGAGAGGCTGGTACTGAGGCACATGAAGGCCCATCTCCTGGACCCACTGCAGTTTGCCTACCGCTTCAACCGGAGTATCACTACTTACTCTTTCCCACCTGGACAGAAAGGACAATTATGCCAGAATGCTCTTCATAGACTTTAACTCAGCATTCAATACAGTAATTCTGCAGAAACTGGTAGGCAAGTTGAGCCTACTGGACATGAACACCTCCCTCTGCAACTGACCCCTGGACTTCCTGACTGACAGGCCTCAGTCTGTCACTATAGAGAAGAACACCTCCAGGGTCATCAAACTTAGTACCGGCATCCCCCAAGGGCTGTGTGCTCAGTCCATTGTTGTTCACTCTGCTGACACATGACTGTGCTGCCCAGCACAGCTCAGATCACATCATCAAGTTTGCAGATGACACAACAGTGGTGGGGCTCATCAGTAACAACGATACAGCTAGCATACAGAACAGAGGTCAGTTAGCTGGTGGACTGGTGTCGAGACAACAATCTGTCTCTTAATGTTGAGAAAACTAAAGACATGGTTGTTGACTTCAGGAAGAGCCCTGCTACTCACACTCCTTTGAACATCAATGGCTCTGCTGTGGAGACAGCAGCATCAAGTTCCTGGGAGTGCACATAGCAAAGGACCACCACCATAACCAAAAAAGCCCAGCAACGTTCTTCACTTCCTGCGGAGGCTGAAGATAGTCAGCCTCCCTCCTCCCATCCTCACCACCTTCTACCGAGGGACCATAGAAAGTGTCCTCTGCAGCTACATCACCGTCTCGTTCGGGAACTGCAAAGTCACTGACTACAAGTCCCTACAGCGGATAGTGAGGACAGCTTAGCAGATCATCAGGGTCCCTCTCCCAACCATGAAGGAACTCTTCAATAAACACTGCATCCGGTGTGCAACCAGCATTGCCACAGACCCCTCCCACACCTCCAATGGACTGTTCACCCCCCTGCTGTCTGGTAGAAGGTACCGCACCTTCACTCCCTGACACTGCAACAGTTTTTTTCCCTCAGGCAGTCAGGCTCCTCAACTCCCTGCTGCCCCTGAACAAGAACTGACCCACACCCCAGGGCACAGCATTCCTCCATCCACTCCCCTGGACTGAACACCCCAAAAACTTAAATGCACAGTCACTTTACCTAATGAGTAACTCTGTTTACAGTTTTTTAGTTGCACATTTCTGCCTGTCGATTTATCCATTTATTGTTTTATTTTGTCTTTTATTGTTTTCTAGTAATTATTGTACCCACTGTCTTATTTATTAATTTTATTCTGTGCACCTTAAGTTGTCTTCGTCCTTCACTGTCTGAATGTAGCACTATGGGTCCCAGGGAAATGTTATTTCAACCCTACTATACTTGGCTGACAATAAAATCTCTTTTGACTCTTGGATTATGCATACAAGGGGGTAACAACAATGGGCTTTCAAGATGGCCCCACTAAGGTGAGAGGGAAGTGAGTTAGCATATGGAGGAGGAACTGTGCAGCTTCTTTCACACCTAGGACAGAGACATCCTGTCAGTCTCGTCTCAAGCCCAGCCCAACTCCAGGAAATGATGCCTTTTCAATGGAAATTAACACACACACACACACCTTCACACAAAGGTTCTTTGATGGGGAGCGTCTTATGGGGTATAAAGAAAGGTCATGATTTCTATGCTATTGGTACTCGATCTACCGTGCAATATCCAGTGTATGCCTATACCAGGGCCGGCCCGACACATGAGTGAACTAAGCGCCTGCTTAGAGCCCCCATGGCCACCAGAGGGCCCCCAAGAGAGGGCCCCTTGAAATGTCCCACAAGAGAGCTTGAAATGTTTTTCATTTATTTATTTTTTGTGATATGTCAATGGTAATCATACAAAAATGCAATATTATGTTAACGGGCTGGCTAGATAATACTACTGGTTTAATCAATTCCCGCTGCCTCTGTCACAGAGCCGGTGTCATGTTCATGCACATGCCCATTGTAACGGACCTTAACTCCATTTTGATGCAAGCACCCCCGTAGCCAGCTATGAGGTCGCCGAGGTCTGGTCCTCGGTACGGGATGGGATGGGACGGCACAACTTGCTATTAATTGTATATCTATATACACAATTCTTCAAGTCCTTAAAGGAGCATATATCTTGATTGATGAATGAAACATATCAGGATGGCTTGAAATAAGGCTGCTAGTCCACTATTCGGTCTAAACATTTAGGTATTCATTTACATTAATGTTAGTGCCCATCAAGCTAACGCAACAGTTGACACAAAAATTGGTCCCTGGTTGTCAGCATAGCTTACTGAGCTGTGATACTTTGAATGTTCAGGTTACACAAACACATAATTCTCCCATCGGAATTACTAGCTAGCTAGCTGATACTAACTTTACCTCAGCAATATGTCAGTGACAAAACAGCTGGCTAGCTAATGTTAGCTTGTTCATAAATGATCAGCAAAATAAGTGACAAGCTAACGTCATATATTAAAATTTACGACATACTCAAACAGAATACTATTCAGTTGTAGGCTATAGATAATTTGATACTGAAAATAGCATGCGGCCAGTAGCCTGGAAAGAACACTTCCTACGTCCTTGATTTGTAAAGGCGGTTACCTCGTGAACTCGATGTTTTTTTTAGCCCAGTGCCTTTTAAACGACTGCTGTAGCTAGCTGTGTCGTCCCAGTTAATCTGCTGTGTCAATGAGTGGGAGCCCTGAGTTATCTTCAAAAATAAAAACCTGTTTAATGGGTGTACTGTGCTTGCGGTCGTCGTTTCTCCTGAAATCAAATTTTATTTAACGTACAGTAGTTTCAACAGTACAGAAACTAGCTAGTAGGGGTGGGAAAAAAAAATCGATTCATGATATATCGCGATTTTTTATAGCACGATACTAAATATCGATACTTCTTCCCAGAATCAATACTTTCTGTGACATCATATGCGTAATAGTGACGCTGCACTGCTTTATTGCTTTCACTGACAAATGTGAGCCAAGAGTGGCCGAGAATTCCACCAGGCCTGTAGAGAGTGCTTCTAAACGCTTGGGCTGCTGAATACTGTGACACGAATAAAAATAGTTCCAGAAAAATCGCAGTAATCAATACTATCGAATCGCAATACTTGTTGAATCGCAATATATTGGAATCGCAATACGAATCGAATCGGCACCAAAGTATCATGATAATATCGTATCGTGACAAAAGCATATCATCCCAGCCCTACTACCTAGCTAACAGCCTAGGCTACAATCGTTGTTGCCAAATTATTCAAAAGATGACTAACGTGAAACTGGTCGCTAAATAAATTCACACACGCCTACCACTAACATTTCATCTACCGTACTTACAGTAGTCTTTACTCCAAAAAATGATCCAATGTCTGTTTTTTTTTCTTTTCCTGGGGGCGGATCCATGTTTAGGGCTGGTTCAAGTTGATTGTGCTTGCATGTTTTTTGATCATGATCCAGTCAGTAAAAGTGGCGCGCTCGCAAAACGTGATCAGGGAGAACGATATTCCATTTCCAAGTTAAACTTTTATTCTAAGTCTGCTGGTTGTTGTGACACGACTACAAATAATGTTTTTACTCATTTAGAGAAATTAATTTATACCACAGGCCTGTTTTATTGGGGAACTAGTTGGCATGTGTGCCCCCCCCCCCGCTGCTCCCCCGGTTCCTACGCCCCTGGTGAATGAACATGATTTTATTTTGTGAACGAAAGCATTTTGACATCATTATAAATACCCCTACCAATGCATCTATTAAGCTAATGTTAGAGCATAGCCTAGGCCAAACATTCAACGAATCTGAGCGAATTCTCTGTAAGCCCTATGGTCGTATCGATTCGCCAAATAAATAAATACTAAATGGCTTAAATTGTCTTAAGTCAATTAGAACTTATTCCTGAGGCAATTGTCACACGTCTCTGAAACGGCTAGCTAGCTTGTAATGTTAACCAAACTATAACAACCTCATCAGTAATCACAAGCGCAGCACTGGCTGGTGCTCTGCTTCTTGTCAATGTGATTTCATCTTACAGCACTGGCTAGCCTCATAATTCGACAGCTTTGAAAATTAACGTTACCTGTGCAATGTGGGCCAACAGGGTTGCTATATGTTGCTGTATCAACTAACTTACAGTACTCATTACTCAAGGTTAGCTAGCTAAGATTGGCTAAGATCGTCAGACTTTTTTTTAACCCATTCATGTCCATAACAGAAACATCTGCTCACAAGAAGGGACTAGCCCACTGATTTTACAGGAATGATTCAAAATGCCTTAAAAGTGAGTTGGTGGTTAGAAAGAAGGGATGTTTTTTTAGCCTACATTTTTGGTACACACAATAGCCTATAAGAATTACAAATTTTCCTGGGGGAAAAAGTAAAACAAAAAAGTATGAATGTACAGCTATAAAATAAACCCGCTCTATTTATGCTTCTGGACCTCAGTTAAAATTTTGCCCTGGCTACGGCCTATCATGCAAGCACAGTCAGTCAGACTAACGTACAGTCCGTGCGAGTGATCAAACATTAACAATAGTCAATAGTATTGGCGGCGCCGAGGTGGTGGGGGGGCAAATCAAATTCTGATTAGGGCCCCATAAAGGCCTGGCCTATACTGTGATCTACACAACTTTTACTACGGAATAAAACAGTGTTTTGTCAGAACCACCTTTTTGTCTTGCAAGTTGGAATTCTTGCAAGGCAAAAGGGGATATGTTTGCGAAGCATATCTATAATGTGCCAGGCTACAATGGAATGAAAAGAATTAAAGTGAACTTTCAAAAATCAGCTTCCCTTGAATGAAAAAAATGTATTTCCTTTAATGAAACCAACAAAAGTAGGTCAAATTTAGACCAGTGGTGAGGTGCCAATTTCTCTCTACGCTCTGTTAGCAATTAACATCCTGGACCAAGGCCAACTGCTTGGCCAATTCAGACACTTGCTTGCCCCAGTAATCCTACTTACAGTACTCATTACTCAAGGTTAGCTAGCTAAGATTGGCTAGGTCACCTCAGGCCGCTGTCTTTTTTAAACCCATTCATGTCCATAACAGAAACATCTGCTCACAAGAAGGGACTAGCCCACTGATTTTGCAGGAATGATTCAAAATGCCTTAAAAGTGAGTTGGTGGTAAGAAGGAAGGGATGTTTGTTTAGCCTACATTTTTGGTACACACAATAGCCTATAAGAATTACAAATTTTCCTTGGAAAAAAGTAAATTAAATTATGCATCAAATATGCTTTAATGCCCCATAAAGGCTTGGGGCGGCCCTGAGTGTCATACATCAGGGTTTCTCAGCCTTTTGCCTACTGCGATCCACTTTTTTTGTATGCCAGTCATCCACAACCCATTAAGGGGAGAAATAAATAAATAGCCTAACTGAAATGCCTTTAGACCTAGGCTACAGTACAGTATATGCTTATTATAATTAATTTCATGAAAACATACAAACATTTTCAATCATTAGGCAGACTATGAGGCAAACTGATTTTTTTTTTTTTACTCACGTTAATGTCACACTTGAGACTGCCGCTCTGAAATGATATCCAGGCATGGTAGAATTGGGGAAAGGGGACATACGACAATAGAAAATACGATTCGACAATACTGTCGCCCAAATATCGCAATGAGCCTTTTATGAAGTGCACTTACGAACTGCGCCGGCAATCCCCAGTTCTATATTCCTGGGGCAATGGGCAATTTGTACTCAGCTTCGCTTTCCTCGCGCAGGTTTGATCGCTTGCCTGAAAAATGAACAAGCGAATTTCGCGCCACATCACAGCAAGCATTTTTGACTACACCACGCTGCTAGCAAGTTTGATTTGAAATTTATGGGAAATGGGCGTGGCTTTTAGCCCTACTTGAAGGTGATTGGCTTTCGCCAGGCGAAATTTTCGCTCGAGTTGAACATGTTTTTAACTCAAAGCGAACGCTCGTTTCGCGTCGCTCGCAGTTTCGCCGCGAACTCCGCCCATTCGCCTCCTGCCACTGACTTTTCATGCATTCGCATAGCTCGTAAATTTCGTGTTGCGTTCGGTTAAAACACACCACAGAAAGTTTTGCGACCCCCCTATAGAATGATCCGTGACCCACTGGCTGAGAAACCGTGTCATACATGACATGTCTATTCTAATACAAAGTGCCATTGTTTGAACTGCTTTGAGTTACAGAGGTTTGTCATGCAAAGGTGTTTTTTATTATTGTTATTTTAGGTGTTTTGTCATTACTGCAACTGATCCTGTCCTTGCATTACATTATGTTACATTAAATGCTTTTAGCAGACGCTCTTGTCCAAAGCTACTTCCATCGCAATAGAACATTAGTGTATCCATTGAATTTAAACAAGCAATAATGTCAGACCAGGCTCACAACACTCCCAGACCAGTGAGTGTGAGCAAAACAATATTCAAGCCCTACCACAAATTAACTTGTGCACTCTGACAAATAATCATATGGTAGCAAATTATATCTGATATGCCATCCATCAAGACAGGCTTCATTTTTTTTTGCGGGTTTACCATTAGTTTCAGAACTGACTAAGCTTCAAATTTCATCATAAGCTTTTATAATGGGGAAATCCGAGGTGAAAATTCAAATGTGGGGTTGATTGCTTTCCACAGGATATTTCCAAGTGTTACGAACTAAAACATTTTCAGTCCTTTTTCATATTACTTATTTTAGGCACTTGCAATATTAAGAAAAAGCTTAATATTGCAAGGGCTGACGAGGGGATGGAAAGCAGGTGTGCAGGCAATCAGGCGGGCGGAGACCGGGCGGGGAGCGGGGCAGGACTAAAACACAAGGAAAACAAAAGCACGACAGCTAAGGAGGCGGAGCACTGACAACATTACTTATATTACTTTGCATAGCAGGCTGCCTTAAAAGCCATGTGGTCCCCTGAAGGTTGAAGGGCCTGTTTCCAATGTGATACCTTAGTGTATGTGCAATCCACCCTCTCCTATTGATTGCTGATGAAGAGACTTCAGCCAGAGGTGGGTGGGTTTTGAAACCCTGACCACTTCTAAACCACTCCCAATCCCCAGGCAAGCCTTAGCAAAACCATCATCTGAGGCAAACACTCATCATCCTCCAAAAGCCCAACTTTATTGTAATGCCAGCCAAAGCACTACACATCACTTAAACATATGATCTGAAGAACCAGCCTCTTGCTGTCAGCTGAGTCGAGCAAGAGGGACCCAGATGCAGAGATCATTCAAAACACAGAAGGGTTTCAAAAGATAAAGACTCTTTACTAACAACAAGCAAACTTAGGCATGGGAAGGCACACAATGCAAGCTAGCTCAAGACTGAGCAGGGAACAAAACTACAGGCAGGGTTTAAATAGGCCAAACACACAGATACTAATTACAAACATGTGAAAACAATCCGACAAGATTAGGCACACATAGGACAGGCACAAACAGGAAGACAGTCCCTCTGGTGGAAGCTTGGGAAAGCAGCAGGCAACTGGGCCAGACAGGCTATCATGAGGACGCCTGCTGATTGTTGCGGGAAGCAGTCTCTGAAACCCTGACAAGGAGACTGATTAGAGGGATTGCTGAGGTGGGATTCTCATATTTAACCATGCCAAAGGGTAATGTTTGGACTCAAGTGCTGATGGACTATTGTGGTGCTCGGTCCACTGTGAAACCTCTGGATAGGGCTTCCTTGAAGGTTTTGTGGACTTCCAAGTCAGTGCCAACTGATTTATTTGGTAGGGGCTCACAGATGTGAGTATTTCTATCATGGAACTGTCCATGTGTCTCATGACACTGCCACCTTGTGTCAGGAGTACAACTATTAATCACAATAAAATCTTTTCATCTTCTTATGTTCACCTATGTAGAAAGTTGATCATAGTAGAAAATGGCAAAGCAGCAATAAATATGTAATGTTGCTGTGAAGCAAAGGAAATTTCCATTCCAAAACATCAGAAGTCCTGTCATCTTTAAATGTCTTTTAATCTGAGTCGATTCAGATGACAATAACATTTTCCAAGACTTTGGCACCTTTGTGGGGTTCATTCTTGACAGTTTGTATTAACGTGGTGGATTGCAACACACACTAGCTAATTATAAATCCTAAGTGACTGAATAAGAGATGTTGTCTTCCTCCAACTTTGTGTTGCAGTATTTCTCCCATGAGTGGAAAGAAAAGAACCACACACTCTTGCAGGGGCTGCTTAATGGAGCTTGCTTTGAATCACATTGAACACAAACATTTCCTGTTGTATAATTGTTTTCTTACCAACTATACATTCTTTGTATATCTTTGCTGCTGTAGAATGTCATTTTGTCCAAAGCAGTTCCAGGGCCCATAACATATACATACAAACATCTGTGTGTGTGTGATGTGTACACAATGGAAATTCAGCCTCTGCGATGTGGCTTTTGTTTTCTGTGTGCCTGAGATGCACTTGGCTGCCTTTTGCAGGGTCATTAAACCAGCTTGTCTGTGAGAGTGCTGTAAAAGAGAGAAGACAAAGAACTGTGCAAAAATATCCAGGTCATGGTCTCTCCTTGTTTATTCCTGGGGTCCGATCATCCTGGAACTGTGCAATTTACCTGTCAGAACTCAGCTTCCTTAGCAACGAGGGGAGGAAACAGGAAGTGGGCTAAATTATATGTGATTACTATACCCAGAGAAAGTCCCTGGAGGGCTCATAAGTGACCTAAAACCTTTCCTTCCCCTTAAAAGCCTTGATTGACATTTTTGATTTATTTCTAAGGCCTGGTGTTACTGCAGCTGTGCAAACAGACGATATTAACAGTGCACTGGAATATCTGAAATTGTTGCCATGGTGATTTAATGCATACTGCTGTGGTAAATAATGTAGCAATAAAATATCAGGATCAGCAACTTCACTAGGGTTAAATAAATTAGGCAAAGGAACATAATGCATTTAAATATTTGATCAAGTTAATGTACAACCTTGAAATTAAGTGTCCTCAAACAATGTTCCTACTCAATGGCACAGGCTTTTTAATAATTCATGTTTTGTTTTATGACGTTAACTGGAATGATTGAAAATTGTCTTTTATATATTTGATATTTGTGTACGTATTTGCACAAACCAGGAAGAAGCCGCACTGGAAAAGAGATGCCACCTTATTTTCATGCATGAATTATGAATATTCAGGAGAGATGTCATATTCAATGAAAAATTTATTTTTTAAAAATTTGTGATGGAACACAGTTACTGGTGTCCAGCCTGTCCTCTGATGGGGCTTATGGAATGCCCCATGAATATGGATCAAAGGATCAGGTTTTAGCTAGATAAACACATTAATGCATTATTATTGTATAATTATTATTGAATTACTATGACAGTTTTGTAGGGTATTGAATGCAAGAATGGAATCATAACAAAAGTCACAACTGTAATGAAGTATATGCAGTTTACATAAGTGTGTATTACTGACATTTGACTGGTTACGTACAGGATATTATGTAGTCCTCCTGAGTATAAAGGACAGGGCTATAATGTCCTTCCCTCTCTCTGTTCTTGTCCACAAATGAAGGTGCTTATTGGCCAGTTCAGAGAGAGATATGCATGCAAGCTTAAGTACCTACAAAGAGAGTTGCAGGTCTCCGTTACTACGAAGCAAATTCAGACATCGGCTGCTTAAGCAATATGAAAGACAGGTGTCTGGGGTGGAATTTGCCAAATATGAGGGCGTTCTGCTCATAATGAGAGTGTTTCTCATTTTCCAAGATATGTGCACTCTGACTAGCACAAAAATGTCAAAAAAGTCATGTGCCACAGTGGCCATTGTGTGTAACAACAACATTGTAATTAGTCAGGCTACATGCTGTGAAAATTAACTCAGGATACTGTGTTTTATCACATTTGATAGAATTGTCGGTAACACTTTATTTGGATAGCCCACCTACACAGAGTTTAAAGAGTATTTGTAACATTTCAACAGCTTATTTGTTGAGATTCAACAATTCAACTGTTTCACTTTGTCTGTAGAAGTTTGACAGATTATCTATAGAGTATATGTGACGATTCATGAACATACCTACATATTCTCAAAATAATTTAGTTGAACTAGAACTACTCACTCAACCTATGCGATACAAATTGTTCAACAACATATATACAAATATTCAACAATTACTAAACCATTTCATTAATATTTGTTGAACATTCTAATGCTCAACTAATGTTCATATTTATATATGCAAATGTTCAATATTACATAGACAAGTGTTCAACGAGTATTGTGTTGCCCTTAAGGCATTTATTTATTTTCTTTGTTTCAAAATTCTACTTCAAAAAAATCTAATAATAATAATAAGTTGTTGATAATTATTTCTTATAGAATATAAGAAGTTGATAACTGCTTTGAAGTTTGAGGGTTCGTTTGTAAATAATCATATTCGCTGCCTGCTTGTGTCGTCTGATGACGTCCTTTGCAGTTCGGTCGCTTGCGGTTAAACTGTTTCTGGTTCGGCAGATAAATAGAGATACTTGAGGCACAATTGAAACATAAGCTACTGTGAAGCATCTTAAAGGCAATGCCGTAAGTTTAATTATCTGACATGTTGTCTGAACATATATTAGTAACGATTTAGTTAAGAACGATGTCTGATAAGTGATCTTAGTAGTAGCGATTTGTTTATCATACAGTTAATGGCAATGCTGGTAGCCACGGTAACTGCTATGGTACAAAACGGCAATATAGGCTATATATTCGTTTTACAGCTAGGTACAATAGTGTTTAGTCAAGGACACAGACTTTGAATATTTTTGTATTGGTTTTTATTTACAGTTTTCACTGAATATTTTTGTACTGTTTTTATTTACAGTTTGCATTGTATGCTGCATGTATGAGGAAATGTCAAAGTAAACGATCAATCTTACTACAACTCCCTCTTCATTGGCAATGGTTTAACTTGGTGTTAGAGTTTCGACACACTGCACGAGAACACTATAAACACTAAAAATATTTTACCATGTGTATACGTTATTTCTTTTTACCGATGTTGAACATTAGAAAGCTTTCACTTGCATGTTCCTACACTGGTTAAGTAAGCGTTTTCTTTCTTTCATATGAATGTCGTTAAATATTCTCTCAAGTTGTAACAGTGGAGTTACAAGCTAATCTTCTCATTCAACAAACGTTCAAAAATGTATGCACTAATATTCATCTGACTACAGTCAAACCCGTTATTGCTTTTAACTCAATATCATTTACTTACTAAACAAACCACCAGTGGACTACTGCCTTGTCCATGTAGTGCATTCATACACCTTAGCTTTCACCCCAGAATTTCAACTACATACCCAGATAGCAAGCATACCTTGGCCCGACGTTGGAACAACGGCTTGACAAAGGTTGGCATGACGTTGATTACTGACTTTGGGTCAACGTCATTTTGGCCGTCGGGGTAACATTGTTTCTACGTTGGACATCGACTTATCTGCATTACGTCACAATCCAACCATGCAGCTTGTGTCTGGTTGGCAAGACGTTGGCTTATAACCAATTGCCGACGTCTTTTATTTTTTTGTTTTCAATTCGATGCCCAGACAATATTGTTGAGTCTACAATGTAGACTACGCAAATCAATAATGAACAGGTCATCATGACATGTTATCATGTGCAATGGCTAATTTTTCGAGACATGCCTATTCGTGAGCTGTAAGGTCTGTACCAACATAATAGGGCTATGGCATAACAAGAAAATTATTGCTGATAACCAATTTATTCACTGATAAACATGTCTTAACCAATTGAGACAGATAACAAGTTGTTATAGATATTATCAATATTTATTGAAGTGTATAAACAGATGAATGGATGAATAAATAAATGAATACATAGAGAGAGAGAGAGAGAGAGAGAGAGAGAGAGAGAGAGAGAGAGAGAGAGAGAGAGAAAGAAAGAAAGAAAGAAAGAAATACGATCAGTGTAAAAGTTTGCTTGTCAGCGCTTGAGTCAATGATCACACGAAAGTACACCTCGACTGTAGTTTAATCGTACAACAGCTTAACTGGCGCCAGATACATATCAGAATAGAGTTGGGAACAACAGAGCATTCTGATTGGACAGTGAGACCTGCGTACGGTGGCTGGTTGCAAACAAACAATGCAGATAATCATTTACCAAATGATCTACAATCAGTTATGTCATCAGGACCGGATCCTAGTTCCTGAGAAAATACAAAAATACGTTAGATCAATGTATAGGCTATAGGCTACATATTTAAAGACCAATGGAAAAGAATTGCATGTAGGCTGTTTGCCATTTGTGCTCGCATTTCTTTACCCTTCTTACTCGGAATCGCTTGAACTGAAATAAACCGGCGTTTCACCACCTGTGGAGAAAAGGAGATACACAACCATTTAGTGACAGATCGAGCGCCAGGCACGTTACGTGAGCACATTCCCGTTCAAGAGGATATCACTGCAAACTATGAGGTAAGAAAGTTTTTAATTGTTTAGTTATTAATTGTTTAATTTCCGCCGACCATTAGGCCTGCAATGTTCAAACTGGTTATGCAGTATGAAAATGCATTTGAATTTTGATGCCTTTGCTCCACAGACTTGTCTTTGTAAACGAAATGTTACTGCAAGTATTGACGTGGCAAATGTAAATGCAATTAAATGAATTTTCATTTTAATTTCGAAGCAAAATGATTCAAATTAATTTGAGGATTGCATTGCACTTTGTATATTTCCTTGGTAGTATATATTGCATTGCCAATTGCAAAATGCAATTTTCATATTCCTTAGTATTGCGAAATGCATGTGACACCTAATGCATGAACCACGTGACATAATTAGGTCAGTTTGGATTTTCCTATGTAAGGAATAGCATAGCCTATCGCTCATGGTGCCCGTTTGAGTGTGACATTTGGTAACTACGAGGTAAGGCTGTATAGTTTAATTTAACATCATCTAATTAATATGCTTAGAAGGCAGGTACTTAAACTTATTTATTTATTTATTGTAAACAAATTTCGACATAGACTGGCCTACTACGCTTTCATCGACATAGCTAAGAATGTTGCCTAGCTCTTCCTGTTTTTTTTACACTAAATTGTCAGTCCCAGTTGATAGCAGCGACATGTTTTTCCAGTTCTAAGCACCCAGAGCTTGGGGTTAGGCGGACAAAGCGCTAGGTGGACACAGGCCCTTAAAACCATGCATTTACATTTTACATTTACATTTATTCATTTAGCAGATGCTGTTATCCAAAGCGACGTACAAATGCTCTGTATATACCATGCTCTGTATATTAAGACCTAAGCATAATAATGATGTAAATGTGTAATTTTGTTTAAGTGGCACGATCGTGGGGGTTGGGTCTCGGATTGAATCAGGTTTGCTTTAGGGGGTCCCTTGCTGAGAAAGGTTGGGAACCCCTGACCTAGATAATAGCCTTATAAATCCACTGTGAAAAGAGATTGATGATTATCTACTTGTTTGTCAGTTATACACTTTCATGTGCAATATGTTACTTTCTCATATGACTTTCCCCCCTATTCAGGGCTGTGACATACCTCCCTGCTGTCTCTCAGCTCTCCTTTTTCTCCCTCCATGCCTGTCACCACTGTACTTCAGCCAGCTCTTTATGTGGGCCTCACACTCACTGGCGCTGACGTTCTGCGAAGTGGCCACACCTGAACAGGTAACAGTTCTTGAGCATTGAGAATATTATGCAATAACTGCAGGAGAATTGAAAAGTGTCTTGTCTGTTAGGTAGACTGTCTTTTCTACAATTATAATGACAGCAATGCAGTGACTTATTCAAACACCTCTTATCACAGTAGTTATTTTCAAGGCTGTGAAAGCCTTCTTGTGTCCTTGCCCAAGCCAGTTGAACTGGGTAGCACAGTTGTCGGTTAAGACATGGCGCATGATCCTCCTTACAGTGTCACCTGTATTCAGCCCTCCAAGGGTTGCAAGGTATGATGCCTACAGATAAGAAGAGAGATGTCCTTTAAAAATTTTTTTTTACAAAATGTTAATTGTTGAGGATGCATGATATACACAACTGGTCAAACTTTGGAAACCACTAAAATAGTGGGTGATTCCAAACTTTTGACCAGTAGTGTAGATAGAGAATAGTTCAGAATAGCTTGTTGTGCTTCCATTGTGATCACATCATATGTGCATCACCATAAACAGAAGCAGAGAGTATGCATCGCCAACACTGTCTCCTACTGGAACCCCCCTTGTATTCAGACTGAGTGGAACAACAAATGACAGAGACAATTGGCAAGCAGGGAGGCAGGCGTGCTCAACCCCAGCATTTCAGAGTCTTTAGGTGTGAGAAAAAGCAGAGACTTAAACCAAAAAACGCACTCTCAAGTTTATGAACTTCTTAATTTACTTTGTTGGAAGCGTGCCAAATTGACGGATGCGTTTTGCCCCTGAACCATCTTCATCTGAGTGGACTATGGAGTAGACACTGAAAATGGTTCAGGGTCAAAAAGCATTCATTTTTTTCCGGTATAGACACGACAGGCAACCAAGAAGTAGATGAGAGTGTCAGGGCTCCGCCCCCTTAGCCGCGGTGTTCTCGTTCGTTTCCCCTGTGTTTTAGCCCCGCCCCGCTGCCTGTCTGCTCACCTGTATTCCATCACCTCGTCATCCCTGCCCTATATCTCCTCTGCGTGTCCCTGTCTGTTTGCTTGTTCGTTGCAGTGAGTTTTTTCCTGTCTCGTCCCCGCTCTAGCTAACCTGACGTTTTTGACCACTGTTCTCGGATTTCTGCCTGATTCTCGACTTCGCCCTTCGCCTGCCGTTTTGGTTCCGTCTGCCCGATTCTTGACCACCTGGTTACCGACTCTGCCTGCCCCGACTCCTGATCCTGGATCTGCCCCCGGACTGCCTTCCCGTGTCTCTGAACCCTGCCTGCCCCTGGACTACGAACTGCCTGACGATTTCCAATAAACGCTTGATTTCGCTTACCCGGTGGTCCGCGCTTGTGTCCCGATCCCCGTTCCTGACAGAACGAACAAGCCAGTATGGACCCAGCGGACCTACCGCAGCTGAGGACGGCCCTGGAGCTCCAGGGAGCGCTGCTGGGGGGACACCAGAACCAGCTGGATTCCATCAGCCGGTCCTTGGAGGGTTTCGCTACCAGCCTCGCCGAGGTCTCGGCGCGGCTGCAACAATTGCAGCTCAACCAAGAAAGCCAACCCTTTCAGCCAGCAGCTGCCTACCCACCGGCTCCGCCGGCGGCTGCCTACCCACCGGCTCCGCCAGCCCCTCCCGGCCGGGAGCCTCGGCTGCCGCTCCCTTCTGCCACTCGTATGCCGGTTTCGCCGACGAGATGAGAAGGGTGTTTGACCGTTCCAGGCAGGGCCGCGAGGCAGCGAGAGAGATGCTGCAGGCTCGCCAGGGGCGTCGGTCGGTGTCAGATTTCGCGATCGACTTCCGCACCCTGGCCGCCACCAGCGGATGGAACGCGGAGGCCCAGTTCGACGCCTTCCTCCACGGTCTCGCGGAGCCCATTAAGGACGAGCTGGCCACTCGAGAGCTGCCTGCCAGCTTCGAGGCCCTGGTGGACCTGGCTATCCGTGTGGACCAGCGCCTCTCGCAAAGACGCAGGGAGAAAGCATCCAGCAGCCTGCCCGGTCTCGTCCGTGAGCAACCCCTCCCGATGGCGGCCAGGGGTCCTGCACCACCATCCCCGGGAACCACCGAGCCCATGCAGGTCGACCGCACCCGCCTGTCTCCCGCGGAGCGCCAACGGAGGCTCAGCACCCAGTCCTGCCTATACTGCGGGCAGTCCGGCCACTTTGTGGCGAACTGCCCGGCCAAGGGCCAGCGGTCACCCGCAGCAGGGGGATTACAGGTGAGTGTAACCCCGCTGCGTCACTTTCCTCAGACCCGTCCCCTGTTCTCTGCCACCCTGCTCGTCGAAGGTCAGAGCCACGCCGTGCCCGTCCTTACCCAGCCCGATCCCGCTCGTCAGTACGTGGTGGAGGTGGATGCTTCGGATGTGGGAGTGGGGGCGGTCCTGTCTCAGCGCTCGTCCGCCGACAACAAGCTCCACCCCTGCGCCTACTTCTCTCACCGCCTTACGCCCACCGAGCGTAACTATGACATCGGCGACCGGGAACTGCTAGCCATCAAGCTGGCGCTCGAGGCACTGGCTAGAGGGGGCGAGTGTTCCGTTTTTGGTTTGGACTGATCACAAGAATCTCGAGTACGTCCGATCAGCTAAACGCCTCAACCCCCGACAAGCCCGCTGGTCCCTTTTTTTCTCCCGTTTTGATTTCACCCTGTCCTATCGACCCGGCTCTAAGAACGGTAAACCTGACGCCCTCTCGCGCCAGCACGCCCCTGCCGGGGACTCCCAGGAACCCAGCACAATCCTGCCAGCCCGATGCGTTGTCGCAGCGGCGCTGTGGGACGTCGAAGCCGCCGTCCGCACCGCCCTCCAGAACGAACCGGGTCCCAGCTCCTGTCCCCCTAACCGCCTCTTTGTTCCCCAGCCTGTCCGTTCTCAGGTCCTGCAGTGGGGGCATTCATCCAGGCTCGCTGGCCACCCTGGAGCCCGGCGCACAGCGGCGTTCATTAGCTAGCGGTTTTGGTGGCCCACTTTGGCGGAGGATATCCGGAGCTTCACCGCCGCCTGCTCCGTCTGCGCCCAGAGCAAGACCTCCACCCGACCCCCCGCCGGTCTGCTACAACCCCTGTCTGTCCCCAGACGACCCTGGTCCCATATCGCCCTGGACTTCGTTACTGGCCTGCCACCATCTGACGGTAACACCGCCATCCTCACCGTCGTGGATCGGTTCTCTAAAGCCGTGCACTTCGTCCCCTTACCCAAACTGCCATCCGCCAGGGAGACCGCTCGGCTGCTCGTTAGCCATGTATTCCGACTGCACGGCCTGCCCTCCGATGTGGTGTCCGACCGAGGGCCCCAGTTTACGTCGAACTTTTGGAGGGCATTTTGCAAACTACTGGGGGCCACCGTCAGTCTGTCCTCTGGTTTTCACCCCCAATCCAACGGCCAGACCGAGCGGGCCAATCAGCAGCTAGAGACGGTGCTACGGTGCCTGACATCTCGGGAGCCGTCTGCGTGGAGTCAGCACCTCCCCTGGGTCGAGTACGCCGTCAACTCCCTTCCCTCTGCTTCCACGGGGCTGTCGCCCTTCCAGTGCTGTGTAGGCTATCAACCTCCCCTATTCCCGGCCCAGGAGGAGGAGGTGGGGGTCCCCTCGGCAACGGCGTTTGTGCAGCGCTGCCATCGCACCTGGAGACGCGCGCGCACCACCCTGCTCCGCTCCTCGGCTCGGGCTAAGCGGTTTGCTGACCGCCACCGCTCCAAGGCACCCCGTTATCGCCAGGGCCAGCGGGTGTGGCTCTCCACCCGGGACCTTCCCCTCAAGGTGGACTCCCGCAAGCTGGCTCCCCGCTTCATCGGCCCCTTTCCCATCGCCAGAGTGATCAGCCCCACGGCTGTCCGACTGAAGCTCCCGCTCTCCCTTCGCCGTGTGCACCCCACCTTCCACGTCTCTAAGATTAAGCCCGTTGTCCGCAGTCCTCTCTCCCCTGCCCCCCGGGCTCCTCCGCCGCCCCGCCTGATCGACGGTGCGGTGGCTCACACCGTGCGCCGCCTGCTTAGGGTTCGGCGTCGGGGGCGCGGTCTGCAATACCTGGTGGACTGGGAGGGGTATGGTCCCGAGGAGAGGAGCTGGGTGCCTGCAAGGGACATCCTGGACCCGGCCCTGATCCGGGATTTCCACCGCCGACACCCTGGCGAACCCGCTGTGACGCCCGGTGGCGTCCGTAGGAGGGGGGTACTGTCAGGGCTCCGCCCCCTTAGCCGCGGTGTTCTCGTTCGTTTCCCCTGTGTTTTAGCCCCGCCCCGCTGCCTGTCTGCTCACCTGTATTCCATCACCTCGTCATCCCTGCCCTATATCTCCTCTGCGTGTCCCTGTCTGTTTGCTTGTTCGTTGCAGTGAGTTTTTTCCTGTCTCGTCCCCGCTCTAGCTAACCTGACGTTTTTGACCACTGTTCTCGGATTCCTGCCTGATTCTCGACTTCGCCCTTCGCCTGCCGTTTTGGTTCCGTCTGCCCGATTCTTGACCACCTGGTTACCGACTCTGCCTGCCCCGACTCCTGATCCTGGATCTGCCCCCGGACTGCCTTCCCGTGTCTCTGAACCCTGCCTGCCCCTGGACTACGAACTGCCTGACGATTTCCAATAAACGCTTGATTTCGCTTACCCGGTGGTCCGCGCTTGTGTCCCGATCCCCGTTCCTGACAGAGAGTGTTAGTGAGCTAGTGAGAAGTTAATGACAAATTAAGAACATTAACCATACCAGGGCTTTCTCCTGTGCTTTTTCCTTTAATATTTCCTCCACCCTCCTCAAGTCCTCTTCATTCTCTATAGGGAATCTGAATTCCTCGGATAGACTTGATGCTCTCTGCACTGGCTGTTTTTTGGCCAGTGCTTGGAGGAGGAGGGTGTTCTGACACACTTGCGCCTTTATCTCCTCCAAGGCCCTCAAAATCATTTGGTCGCGCTCTGTAGGTAAGAACAAGTAGGTTTTATAGAACAATAGAAATGTTTCACATTACTTACCAGTAATTCTGTTGTGACTTCGATATTCATGTTTAACATCTCAGAGATTCTCAGTTCTGTTGCTGATCAGCAAAAGGTTTGGTACCAAATTGGGTTGCATCAGGCTGCACATGGGAGGCAGTGGGAGGGGTCATGCGAGGCAGAGGTGAAAAAACTGGGGGAGGCTGGAGCACACGTTGTGGCTGCGAAGTGGAGGCAGGCTTAGTGATGGCAGTCCTGAAATGATGTAGGGCTTCAGACTGCTCCATCACTTTGGCAGAGGCCCTGCAGTATGACAACAAGACTGTATAAACTACAATGAACAATGTTAGACTTGGTTCAGGTCTTGTGTGCATGTACTGTACAGTTTTTACATTCTAGCTCTTTTTCCACCCTCATCCTCAGAAGTGAGGGAGTCCCTTTTAGTGGCCCTCACTAGTTTTTTCCTTGCCGCTTCATAAGAATCTGTATTTGAGAAAAACATTAGCTGAACAAGTTACCATATTGTAGCATGTTTGGAAATGCAATGGCACTATGATGACTCAAACTCTCTCTCTCTCTCTCTCTCTCTATCTGTGTGCGTGTTTGTGTTTACAGGAGGGTCTCATCATATTTCTTCAGCACCCTGACAAAATACTCCATGTCTCATCAGGGTCCTCCTGGTTTTGCACAGCCGCCTTGGCCCTTTGTGTGTTTTTATATGGTGGCCAGAATGACACCGTTTGGTCAACACTCAGTCAGGAAGTAGGCACCACTTCCACCTCATTTTTTCTGTAAAAACTACTATTGCAAACATGCCTTAAGAGAAAAGGAGACTCTTAATGATGAGAACTGATTGTAATTTACAATTAATTGAATTGATGATTCATGATTGAATAAGTAAGTGCATAAGTACTAGAGAGCTACTATGTGTGGTTCAGACGGTATGTTACAAGTCCATCTTAGCAATACTCACGGCTAGCTAGCTAGCTGTTATCCGTTAGCCAAAAAAAAAAAAAAAACGACTACAATTCATATCTTAGCTTAGCTTATGTTAGCTTAGTTTACTGGTATTTTTAAAGTAGGCAATAACTGTTACCTCACCTGGACTGAATGTCGACCAAAGACAAAGCAATTGGTAGCCTGACTGTAATTGCCCTTGATTCCTTGATTAATCACCAAAGTCTGCAGTTGATATCGTTAGATAAAAGTCAGTTGATCTTAGATTCTTTTATGGATTTAAAAATGAGAGGCCGCAGAAGTGTACCGTTGATATTTTCTATTGTTATATCATATTCTTAACACATTCTTTTCTTAGGATTTCCCCGTAATCTCTGTGTTTCTATCTTTCTCTCACTGGTGACTCCAGGTGCAGTCTGCAGCTCAGGATGAGATGTTTCACCATGGCCTCAGTGGAGTGCTACCGTGAAAGTTGTGTTACTCACTCAAATAATCACAGCATTGTTAGAGGATCCGTGTGCTCCTTCTTGCAGTGGAGTCTTCTGGTGCTAAATGCCAATAAATTGTGTGCATGGAAACCTTGGGTTTGTGTTATGCTTGTTTCAGCAACAGACTTATATTTACATTTAGCTTTATTTATAAAGGTCAAAATGAATAAAATAAGATTAATAAAATAAACCAAGTAAACGATTACACCCATACAGGGAAAAGACAGCTAAAAACACTTCTAGTAGCCTATCATAATCTTACAAACGGTGCAGGATTGCCCTGTGATCTTTTAATACCTGATGTGTCTTGCTAATTGCGTTGAATGAAAGTAGGACCATACATTTTAGGGAATGTAACGTGTCTCCAGTTCCACACTCGTAGCCTTAAACACATAGAAATCATATATTTTTATTCTGGTATCTGGTATTTTTTGTGACGTTGAACCACCGTCGCAACAACTGTTAATTAACGATAGTGAGTATGCTGCCGAACTTGACCACAGGCCAACGTTCGATTTACTATCAGTGGGGCGACCGAAGTTATTGTGACGGTGGTTCAATGTTGGAATTCCGCTTCCAACACTGCCAACCAATACCAACGTCGGGCCAACGTATGCTTGCTATCTGGGTATATGTAAACATGAAGTTGATTATCACTTGCATAACTACAGTGCCGGCCCGACGCATGAGCGAACTAAACGCCTGCTTAGGGCCCCCGTGGCCACCAGAGGGCCCCCAAGAGCGCTTGAAATATTTATTTATTTATTTATTGTGATATATTATGTCAGTTGTAATCATACAAAAATGCACTATTATGTTAACGGGCTGGCTAGCTAATACTACTCGTTTAATCAATTCCCGCTGCCTCTGTCACAGAGCTGGTGTCAGTTCATGCACATGCGCACTGTAACGGACGGTATTTTGATGCAAACACCCCCGTAGCCAATAAATGAGGTCGCCTGGTCTGGTCTGGCCTTGTGCATTTGGGGGCCCGTTTCAATACTTAATATTACCCCCATAAAACATAAACATAAAAGAGCAGAAAAAATTGAGGATTCCAGTTGGTTTATATCAATGATATATTTATACAGTCTCTTAAATTAACAGCAAAACCGATGAACGAACATTGAATGAAACAGAACTATAATAAGAGTAAACACTCCTGATAGGACAGCCGCAACAAGACGCATATTTTAGCACCACGGGCAGATCATCCAGATGTGCCTGGAGAGCGAAAAGGGAGACAGACAGACAGACAGTGTAAAACAAGAAGGGAGAAATTACTATTGTGATTCGCCACAGCGCATGTCACGGTGCGCCTATTCACTGTACACAATGAATGAAATAAGTAGTTTATTTTATTGATAATATTGGGGCGCTAACTTTATTTCTGTTTTAGAAGGCTTACTAGAGGGCAGGCGTAGATTCAGCTTGAGAGAGTCATGAGATTGCCAGTTGCATCTGATAGTTGGAGGGATAAGAACAACGAGAGCCTACCAGCAGTGAGTAACATTTATGGTCACTCTAGATAATATTAACGTTTCATATTTACCATGTTCACATATCTGTTGAACCGATCTGTTCACTACCTGTGGGACAGCAGCGCTTCCGAATGACATTTTGTATCAGCTAAACATTATCAAGCGAGCTAGTTGATTAGCTAGCATTAGCAAATGTAATCTAATGTTAGCTAGCTAGACTGTTATCAAACACTAAAAATAATACTGCATTGTATGGTTTATTAATTGACAAAAAATGATTCAGAAAGAGCCTGCCTAAAAGTTTTAGAAAAACTGTGTTTGCTGAGGAAAGAATGGGAGAGAGAGTGGTTGCAGGGAGGGCGTAGCTCTGTTGCCAAGCAACAGTGAGGCAACTGTCACGCATCTCTGAAACTGCTAGCTAGCTTGTAACGTTAACCAAACTATAACAACCTCATCAGTAATCACAAGCGCAGCACTGGCTGGTGCTCTGCTTCTTGCCAATGTGATTTCATCTTACAGCACTGGCTAGCCTCATAATTCGACAGCTTTGAAAATTAACGTTACCTGTGCAATGTGGTCCAACAGGGTTACTATATGTTGCTATATCAACTAACTTACAGTACTCAAGGTTAGCTAGCTGGCTAGCTAACGTAAGTCACCTCAGGCTGCTGTCTTTTTTAACCCATTCATGTCCATAACAGAAACATCTTTGCTCACAAGAAGGGACTAGCCCACCGATTTTACAGGAGTGATTCAAAATGCTTTAAAAGTGAGTTGGTGGTAAGAAGGCATGTTTGTTTTGCCTACATTTTTGGTAGACAATAGCCTATAAGAGTTACGAATTTTCATGGGGAAAAAAAGTTTAAAAAAGTACAAATGTATAGCTATAAAATAAACCCGCTCTACTTATGCTTCTGGACCTCAGTTAAAAGTTTGCCCTGGCTACGGCCCATCATGCAAGCACAGTCAGTCAGACTAACATTAGGTTACAGTCCGTGCAAATGATCAAGCATTGACAATAGTCAATAGTATTGGCGGTGCCGAGGTGATGGGGGGCCCCCAAATCAAATTCTGCTTAGGGCCCCATAAAGGCTTGGGCCAGCCCTGCCCTGTCCCTATACTCAGGCTGCAACAATATCTGTCCCTGTCAGTGCAGGCTTAACGATGCTGCAGAGTGAATCTGCACGATGGATGCAGAGCAGGGTCAGTGTGCCGAAAAATGAATTTCTTTCACTGAGGTGAAACTTGGACAAGACCCTGAGGAGTTCAGTAAATTCCTGTTGGATAGCTGTCATGTTTTCTTTGTCCATTTGTCTTACAATCTGAGAGGTTAAATTGGGAAATTGTATTGTACTGCTTATACTGTAATGTCATGCAGTGCCATCCTGTCTTTTAGTTTTTGTTAGTTCAAGACCATTGAGTTGACATAAATTCAGCAATTACCAAGTGAAGCATCTAATCTTCACATATGTACAACATGTTGATATACCCTAGGAAGTAGCTGTGAGCAGTATTTCCCCCAATCTGGTTAGCAACATGGGTGATGCAAAAAGAACTAAAAACCTTGTCTATTTTATGAGCACCACAACAGCTGTGTCTCTGATATTCTCTATTTCTGGAGGCTATGAATTTTAGTTAGAAGTTAAGCTTTGTCAGGAAGATGAAGGTCTCCACTACAATAAATCTCAAATCCTTTTCATCATTCTGCTGAGGCTTACTTATGACTATTTAGGTAATTACACACTGGTTTAACATACCCAGTTATTGCAAATAAGATAGCATTATACAGCCAAAGATTCAGGGGGAAAAGATATAAAAATAAGGAGTCATATGATTTGCTGCACCTTAATTTGGGATTGAAACTCATGTACAAAGCAATTTCTGTCTGGCTGATTGATGCATGCTTCACTTCAATCAGAACTACATCAGACGGGCTTTTACATAGTTTTCTTTATAGTGTCCTATTTCAGCTATGACAAATGTGGCATTGTGTCAGGATTTGGCTTGTCCTTGGCCTCAGGACAATTGGGAGATACGGCTCCATGGGTCACCGTATTCAGGGTTTTGGGGATAGTGGCAATACTGACCCATCATGATTTTTTTTAAATAACTGTCCTGTGAGACATGTGTGGAAGCTGTCATGATGCAGCACATGAACTGCCACTTGCTTTCCTGGTAAGCTGCTCCACTTTATCTGATAAGAGATGTACAGATGAAGGAGGAGATGCACCTCAATGCAAACAGGTGTGTTTTCAAAGGGCTTCACTGAAGGCTCTGTCACCTCTGGGCTCCGCTGCTGTTGCTGCTGTTGAGTTTGCATCAGGGCCTGCCGCCGGATGAGGATTTTGCCGTCCAGCCGCCCACTGGTACTTCACATGCAGCTTTCTCTGCGGAATGCAGCTAAAAATGGAACCAGGTTTCCATGGTGAAGCAAACTGGAGGTTCCTGCACAGGACCCCTGTTTAATTTCAGCTTCATTTACTTACCCTTGCACTTAGCATGCCTGTCGTCTCTCTTCTTGGTACATGCTGGTGTCATTTTCTCCTCCTGGTGTCTGGTGTAGATTTTGTTGCTTTTGCCTTCTTTCACACGGAGAGAAGGTTTTTTTTTCTGCTAAATAAGTTGTGCACTGCTCTGCTTTCCTAGCGACTGTGTCAACAAAAAGGCAGAGGAAGTGGATGAAGAGGAGTCACAGTCACCAAAGAGTGCATGTACAGAGCAGTAGGGAACCCTTTTCAGGCTTGGCCTTCCCAGGGGGCACTCTGGGGGTGGGACTGAGGCCAGAGGTTAGATGTATGGCACTGCTTGACTAAAGATGTACTCACACCAGGCAATCCATACCGTGCCCGAGCACGTTTGACACCCAAAGTCTGGTTCGTTTGACTAGTGTGATCGCTCCGTACCGGTACGCATCAGTGTGATCGCTAACTCGAACAATACGTCAATGATGCGACTGTACCATTTAACAAATATATTTGTTATAACAACAGTTAGCTGGATATCTATTAGTTACACGCCCAGTCATAATAATTCCTTTAAACCATCATTTGATTAGCCAGCTGACTTCCTTAAATATAACAAGCTGGCTACCTCCAAAATTCAATTGGTTAGTTCTGTAGATCTATACCTAAAAATAACTCTGTGGATCCCCTGCTTGATTACTAGCGAGTGAAATAAAACTAACCATACTTTACGTGGCGATGTAAGCATTGCTGTTGTCAGGGGCTTAGAGTATCACAAAGGAAGCAGCCAACCTGTTTAAGTAAGATTGTCTTCAACAATCGTTCAGATAGGTAGCCTGTTAGCTAACTAGCTATGTTTGTCAAATCTACCGCTAGATAGCTAACATTAGCTCCCCAGCCAGTTAGCATCAATTATGCAACGCAGCAATTGTGCTGCACGTACACTATAAGGACAAAAGTATTCGGACACCTCACCATTACACCAACAGGGACTGTAATGACATTGTATTCAAATATATGCTTTTATATGGAGTTGGTCTCCCTTTTGCAGCTATAACAGCTTCCACTCTTCTTGAGCATCTCCACTTGCCTGCAATCAAAGCCTGCAATCAAAACAGTTCACCATCTATCTCTGTCTAAATACAAATGGATAGCCTCCTTTTCCCAACTCTATTGCACTGGAAGTGTTTTAATTAAGATTTTACACAGAGACAACACACTTTCAATGCATTTCCTAAATCAAGCTTGAGATTGCTAGAAAAAGTCAACCAAGGAGCAAAATAAACATGGTTACAAAAGGTGAGTTTTTAAATATGGAACAGAAGGCCATCTGTAGGAACTTCCTCCTTCGCAAGCAAAAGAAGTGGTGATCATTAGCCTGATGAAGAACACAAAATCTTCCTTCAGAAACCATTGACAGTGGTGTTTAAAACTGTGAATGCTTGTGAATCAAATTTTGTTCTTGTTATCACTGCTGATAAATTATGGCTGCACAAGTAAGGAATTATTGTGCTTGGTGTGTTGAAAAAAGTGTAATGAAATTCCTTCTGTCAACTTACATGAATAC
Organism: Megalops cyprinoides; assembly: GCF_013368585.1. Classification (NCBI taxonomy): domain Eukaryota; kingdom Metazoa; phylum Chordata; class Actinopteri; order Elopiformes; family Megalopidae; genus Megalops; species Megalops cyprinoides. Next base: position 32,989,696 of record NC_050595.1, read on the forward strand.
AATTAGAGCTAAGTGCAAGGGGTAAAGAGCCAGTGGAAAATTACTGAAAATACACTATATGGACAAAAGTATTCGGACGCCTGACCATTACACCAACAGGGACTGTAATGACATTGTATTCAAATACATATACTTGGTATATGTATTTGGTCACCCTTTTGCAGCTATAACAGCTTCCACTCTTCTTGGAAGGCTTTCCACAAGATTTTTGAGTGTTTCTGTGGGAATTTGTGCCCATTCATTCTGTAGAGCATTTATGAGGTCAGGCACTGACGTTGGATGAGAAGGCCTGGCTCGTAATCTCCGTTCCAGTTCATCCCAAAGGTGTTCGATGGGGTTGAGGTCAGGGCTCTGTGCGGGCCAGTCAAGTTCTTCAACACCGAACTCATCAAACCATGTCTTTATAGTCCTTGCTTTGTGCACTGGGGCACGGTCATGTTGGAATAGAAAAGGGCCTTCCCCAAACTGTTGCCACAAAGTTGGAAGCATTAGCATTGTCCAAAATGTCTTGGTATGCTGAAGCATTAAGATTGCCCTTCACTGGAGATAAGGGGCCACACCTGTTTTTCAGGGTTTGGAAAACACTTTTGTCCATATAGTGTATATAGCTATTCTAGCATAGCAAATAGAGCAGACAGCATTAGGCCTAAGTCCATTTTTAAACCTCCTTAACTTTACCTCTGCTTTTTTACACACACACACACACACACACACACACACACACAGCCCTATAGACAGACAGGCAGAGAGATAGATAGATACATAGATAGATATTGTCATTGATTGTACTATTCGCAGTTGTAAGGATAAATACACCTAGGCCTATTAATCTGATAATTTAACTATGAAGTTCATTAACTTTCAATAATAAATGGTAACATAAAACCAATAGTGTGAAATTTTAGATTGCCCATCCCCACCCCTGCTGCATTGTATCTGCATTAAGGCTACTTACCAGAGAAAGTTGTCAGTGCAACGGAAATTGGTCATCTTCATTTCATGTCGACATCTCCGACATTTTATTTTGGATTTGAATGGGCCTTTCTTCTGGAGCCACACAATTAACTTTAACACTGACTTTTCAGTTTCATTCACATAAAGTTTTTTAATGAGTTGCTCATGCAAACCCATCTTTCCGTACAATGCGCATGAAATGTCAATACCTCGTTGACCAGTTTTCCAGATCAAATGCTTGCTGAAATTATTTTGAAAATACTGGCAGAGGAAGAAGAAAAGAAAACAGGCTACTGCTGTTTGCTCGACGGCTCCACCCTCCACTTGCTGAGAGTTGGCGCACGACCCAAGGTCTAATTTGCGGTAAGTTTGCTCTCACATTAACACTGTACTGACAGATAGCAGAGTTTGTTGATAATTGTAACTTTCATTTCCATTCTGAAATGCATTCTTTTTTCCCTGGTCAGAGGATGAACAAACACCAGACCAGAGCATGTGTTCGAACTGCCAGTGAAGACCCACAAGGTAACTTTAGTAGGCTAGTAATACTTCACAGTTCTTGCCATGGGTAGCTATTTAGCTACAGTTAAGTTGTCTTTATTGGTAATCTGTATGAAAAAACAAAAATGGCCATGTGCACAATTACACCCCCTATATATATATATATATATATATATATATATATATACAAATATATATATATATATATATATATATATATATATACTGGCCAACTTAGGTAGCCATATATGTATCTATACGTATATATGTAGTAATGATAGCTAGCTAGGTAGCTAGCTAAGCTAGCTAAGCAGCACATTTTTGTGAACTAATGTTAGCTTACTAACTAACAGACAGCAGCGAGATGGGCATTTTCCATTGTTATTAGACCATAATGGCATTGATTAACTGCTTTCATTACACTTATATTCACTACATAACTATAATGTAAATTCAGCAGCTTATGGTCTAAATGTTATCTGAACATTAACATTAATGATAGTGATATAGAAAAAAACATAATTTACTAGATCTATGCAAGCTAATGCATGAAATGTCAAAAATGCAGTTATTTCCTGTGTAATTATACAGTTATAAACCATGAAAATGAATGGGGTTCCATTTTGTGAAGGTCAATATTTGGAAGCATTCACTGTCCCCATGACCTTGACACTGGCTATTTATGGCTCTGCCATTTTTTTACAATAAACCCCTATGGCATTGCTGCCACTTTGTCCGTAACACTTTTCTTGTAGCTACACTGTCTGGAGCTTGATCCAAGCCAGGCTGATGTGGATTTTTATAAGTGATTTTGAACTGGTTTTGTGCTTGGCGAAGTTCACAAATAAATACTCATTGCAAATAAAAATACAGTCAAACCAGTTTTTTTATAGTCAGAAGGGTTGTACTGAATAAAACTTTACACTTCACATTTACAGATAATCTTAATGTCAGCCTGATATGGTGTAACAATTAAAATTATATTTTTAGCTTTGACAAAGGACAAGAAGCCAGTCAGAGAAGAAATGATGAAGTGGAAATCCAAAGCAGAGAGCCTGCAAAGCCAAGTTGAAGAATTGACAGCAGATAATGCATCTCTAAAACAGCAGTTGGAGGAGATACGTCAAGATTGGTGTTCCAATTGATTTAGACTACAGTCTGTCGATTAACAGTGAAGTACATATAATTTTAGTCAATCAAGCTAAAATTTGGTAAGAGGTGAGGGACTTGAAATGGAGAGAATATTCTTTTTCAAATTGCTGTTTAATATCGTTAACTTTACTTCTCTCTTACTGTGTCATGTAGAAGCAGATACTAGGGAACCTGAGGACAACATGGATGATATGGACTCATCATCAGACTCTTCAAGTTCAGACTCATCAGAGGAAGAGAAAAGGAAGGGAAAAAAGAGCAAGAAATGCAAAGCAAAGAAGGAGGAGAAGAGGAGGAGGAGGAGCCAGAAAGAAAAAAAAGTTGACAGAGGTAAGCTACATCTAAAGTACTGTAATAACCTGCAGGGATTCACAGGATAACTTATGGAAGAAAAGTCAATTATTGGAGAGAGGTATGGCCCTTGGGACTGCCCTATTTTTAGCATTGACCTCAGTGTAGCACCTCAGTGTAGACCTCAGAGTATCGCCATCAGGTTAGCAGATCCACTGCACATGTGTAACGTGTGCTTTGTTTCCTAGTAATAACTAAATGATACAGAGCTATCCCAGCAAACATTTTTGTCACAGCATTTTTGTTGTTTGTGTCCTGATGTTGAATAACTGTTGTCTATATTTTGAATTTTAAAGTTTAAACCATGCAACCTCTTAACATCAGGTGTCAACATTGCCCCTGCACTGAATGTAAATATTATTTTTAACATTGTGACAACATTTGTATCTGGATGTTGAATAACAGCTGTCAGTATGTTGAATTTGAGAGATGAAACCATGTAATTATTTAACATTGACACAATATGTAAACATTGTTGTAATGACTTAGAGGATCCAAGTCCAGGGGTTTTTGAAAAGATAACAGTACAGAGTCAGAATCAGTAGTCAATTTAAAAAGGTTCAACAGGTAATCAAAGGCAGACTTCAAGACAAATAATTCAAAACATCAGGCATCAAGACAGGCACATGGTCTGAGAATCAAGAGAAGGAGCCAGTCACTAACATAAACAGGAATAACAGGAACAAAGTTCAGCACAAGCAAAGTCAATACCTCACTATGATGGACATGAAATGGGGGACTGAAATGCACATACATACAATATACAAACAAGATTCAGGTGGTTTCAATATTCAGGAGATGCAGGGAGTGTCTTTATAGAGTTTAGAATGGATGTAAAGTCAGGAAGTGTGTCTCTATAGCTAGTACATTACCTAACTCATTGAATAGCCTCAGTTGATAGCCTAGCTATTCACTCATAAATATTTAGGCATGTACTGGTCATGTATTTATTATCATTTATATTCTGAAGGACTGATTTACCTTCCTGGAAGGACTGTTTGCCCATGTTAGCTAGCTTAGCTGCTAACTAACTTCTAATCTATCAACCATGGGTTGATAAAGTGTTACAACTAACTTGAATATTGTCAGATAAAAGAAATAGGTTGTTCCACATAGTCACAATGTTGTCACAATATTATTATGCCAACATTGAAGACATTGTGGTAGTTCTTCCCCCGGCCTGGGCCAGATAGGCCGAGAACTTCCCTCCACACTTTAATACTTTTTTCAGAAATAAAAAATAATCCAAGGAGTTTGATGTAATTGGGCTTATTGCATATGCTTCAAATCACATCCAGTAAACCGGGCTGGTCTGTGTGGAGCAGTCTTTCTTTATTCACTCTCCCACTCGCTCTGAACCATCTTCTGCATGCACTTCTCTTTTATGCTTTTCCCCTAGCCCCTCTTGTTGTAGAGCATAAACTCAAACTTCTCCTTCAAGATCACACCACATTCCCCTGTTATCACATTCCACACACTCCTGATTTTTTTTTTTAAATATCCTGCCTTTGTTTTACACCATTATTTCCAAGGCCGCCGTTATTGTATTTTTTTAAAAACAGACATCTGGCTTGGCTTTACCCCAGTTTTACCAAGGTAGCATATTACTGGTACTGATTGTCCGATTTAACCTACAATAACCCTCAGGCAATGCTTATGAACTAGAATAGCCCCCTGGCAATGCTTATGAATTACATATATACTGCAAAGCTTATGAATCACATATATACTGCTACTGTGAATCACATATATACTGCTACTGCTTTCCCAACACAGCACATTGATAACCCAATATCATGGCAATGTTGAAATACCATTGCCAACAATTAGACAGGATTTACATATGATTTGTGAAAAAATTGTGTCAGTTGTGTCAATACTGCTCTACAAAGTAAGATAATGACTCAGGGGTGCAATTCACTGTTTCTTTAGACTGGATGTAAGGTTGGCCATGTTAACTTAATTGTTCAGCCCTGCAGTGCACACACTGGTCAAGTTTTTACTTAATGTTGCAGTCAGTGAATGCGCAGCGATATGATTGTTTGTTTACCTTTTTTCCAGTGACCAGCATTCAAGACGTTGTGCGACAGTACAGAAAAATCTTGAAGATGGTACAGAAGGGCTACAACATGACGAAGGCATTCAAGGAGGCAGGTGTGTCCTGCAATGCTGTGGCTGCCACAGCACCCATTGCTGAGCTGTACATTGTTGATAAAAGCATCCTGATCAGAGTGGCAGAAGATGAAAGTACCATCAGCCAACTTGCGAGTAGATGTGCTGGTGAAATAGTTGGATAGCTTCAAATGATAGTGGTGATGAAGAGAAAAGGAGAATTGTTGCCGTTTTACAAACGATAGAGTGAGACTTCACACACAGTCTTGTTTTTGAGTTTGCTAGTTGTTTGGATTGTTGTTCAATGTGGATTTGGATTGTTGTTCAATTGCTTTGTTAAGGGTGAAAAGTCTGTAACATTCAATGCTAAGGTCCAATGTGTGGCAAAATAAAAACTTTCTTATATAACATTGTATTTCTGCTTCATTTGTACAGTTAAAGTTTTCATAGATAGAATTGATATAAATAGCCTGTAGACTCTCAGCTAGTTTTCATTTTACTTAGGTAGTCCAAATGAAAATCTACGAATGTTAACTGGTTATGCAAGTGATAATCAACTTCATGTTTACATATATGTAGTTAAAATTGTGGGCTAAAAGCTAAGGTGTATGAATGCAATACATAGACAAGGCAGTAGTCCACTCGTGGTTTGTTTAGTAAGTAAATGATATTGAGTTAAAAGCAACAACGGGTTTAACTGTAGTCAGATGAATATTAGTACATACATTTTTGAATATTTGCTGAATGAGAAGATTAACTTGTGAGAATATTTAATGACATTCATATGAAAGAAAGAAAAGGCTTACTTAACCAGTGTAGGAACATGCAAGTGAAAGCTTACTAATGTTCAGCATTGATAAAAGAAATAACGTATACACATGGTAAAACATTCGTTGAACATTTGCATATATAATGTTGAATGTTAGTTGAGCATCAGAATGTTCAACAAAGATTAATGAAATGGTTTAGTAATTGTTGAATATTTGTATATACATTGCTGAACATTTGTATAGCATAAGTTGAGTAGTTCTAGTTCAACTAAATTATTTTGAGAATATGTAGGTATATTCATGAATCGTCACATATACTCTGTAGATAATCTGTTAAACATCTACAGACAAAGTGAAACAGTTGAATTGTTGACTCTCAAATAATAAGCTGTTGAAATGTTACAAATACTCTGTAAACTCTCTGTAGGTGGGCTATCCAAATAAAGTGTTACGGAATTGTCAATAAAATTGTGAATGTCTAACATAGCATGTTATTCTCTCTGAGGTCTGGAGTGTGTAGGCACAGAAGGCAGATGGAATGGATCATTGCTATGCCATTGATTCATGTATATTTCATCATTTACTAAATGGATGTGATAAGTGAATTTGCCTATGCTGACATATTCATTACTTGTGCACATCCCTGCAAATAATGTCCCCTGTCATAAGGTGTTCTGTCAAATTGCCATGCATCCCATATTATGCACTCTTCTGTTCCTGAGTTTGGTGAATTGGTGGTAACATCCCATGTTTTCTTTTACCCCCTTTCCACCAACGCAAACTAGGTGCTTGTTCTGGGCTGGTGCTAGTGCCGGTTCGGAGTTGGTTCAACTTGTGAACCTTCTAAGAAACGGTTTGCTTTTCCATGAACTAAAGCAGTGGTTCTCAAAGTGGGGTTCCCGGACCCCTTCGGGTCCGCGACCCATAGCCAGGGGGTCCGCGAAATAATTTGCTATAAATTATAAAGCTGAGTTTTAACCGAACGCGAGGCGAAATGTACAAGCTACGCGAATGCATGAAAAATCAATGGCAGGAGGCGAGTGGGCGGAGTTAATCGCGGCGAAACTGCGAGCGACGCGAAATGAGCGTTCACAAGGGAAAATGTTCAACTCCAGCGAAAATTTCACCTGGCGAAAGTCAATCACCTTCAAGTAGGGCTAGAAGCCACGCCTCCCTCTCTTCAGCAACTTGCTAGCAGCGTTGGCAATCAAATATGCTTGCTGTGACGTAGCGCGAAATTCGCTTGTTCACATTTCAGGCAAGTGATCAAACCCGTGCGAGGAAATTGAAGGTTAAAATCCTAGATGTATCATTTAAAAAATGCATACCTGCAGATGGGGACCATTTGTGCCAATAAAAGAAGCATATTGTGCCCATTACTCCAACCCACGTTAACTTTGGGCCAACAGAAACTGTGTTGACCTTAAGGCATTTATTTATCTGCTACATTTTACATGTTTCAGTCATAGACAGAAAGAAGAGGTTTCAGTAGCAGACTAGCAGCGTTAACGTGAAACGTAATGTGGGGCTGGAGCTGAGACTGAAATCGAGGATGCGCCATCCTCTTTTAAATCAGAAGTGTGGCAACATTTTGGCTTTCGGATCATTCAACAGGAGAATGGCAACAAATTAACTGACAAAACGAAGACGGTATGCACTACTGCTAATACCACGAATATGATGCAGCATCTACAACGCCACCACAAAAACAAACTCCGGTCATGGAATGTGAGAAGTGCTTAAAGGCCAAACTTGTCTTGGAAAAAAGTTTTGCATCCCTGTTGCCTCATACGTGTGCAAGAGCACAAGATATCACCAGATCCATAGGAGTGTTTATCGCTAAAGACATAAGACCATTCTCGGTAGTCGACAGCAAAGGAGTTCGCCTATTACGTAAGAAACTAGAGCCCAAATACAACATCACGTCACGCCCGCACTTTAGTCAGTCTGTAATACCAGCCTTATACAGCGAAACAAAAACCAAAGTGCCAGAAATTCTGAAAAGTACGGAGAGTGTGGCGATGACGACAGATGGGTGGACATCCAGGGCTGTTCAGAGCTACATTACAATAACGGCGCATGTTATCAATAGTGAGTGGGTACTGAAAAGTTTTGTGCTCCAGACTCGTCCGCTTTATGAGACGCACATAGGAACAAACATAGCTGAAGTTTTAAAATCAGTTGTTTTGGATTGGGAACTTGAAAGACCAAATCACAGTATCGCTGTCATTACCGACAATGCACGCAACATGGAAGTGGTAGCGAGATAAGCCGGGCTATCACCGCATATCAAGTATTTTGCGCACACACTGAATCTAGCTACCCAGACGGAAATAAAGATACCCCGCGTCAGTCGTTTTCTCGGGCGAGTGAGACGGGTTGTGGCCTTCTTTTACCTAAGTGCCACAGCAACAACGGTGTTCACTGCAAAGCAAAAGATGCTTTATTTTGCACAACATAAGCTAGTTATGGACGTTGTCACGCTGGAACAGCTGTATGAAAATGCTGGAACGTTATATCGAACAACAGGCAGCTGTTCCACTCTCTAGCTGTCCACTGAAATGGTGTAAAGAAAATGCCCAAATGTAGCCAATGCTTTCCCCCTGTTGCCAAGGCATACCTCACTGTTCAAGTTGGTCAGCTAACATTACCCAAGCAAGCATAGCTACTAATTTCTCACATCAATGTCACAATGCGTTCGTAACATTGATGTGAGAAATTAGTAGCTCGTTAAACAGCTAAGAAATACATAGCTGGTTGGCAACAAGGCAAAAAAATTGAAAAATAAAACTGGTTTTTCTTCTTCTTTTCAGGCAGACTAGACGCTACACTAGCTCTGTTTTTTTTTTTTTTTAATGACGGTCACAAAGTTTTAGTTGGTCTTGTTGGTCATGATAATCCTGCCCCCAGCCCCTGACGTAAGCGGTTCTTGGTTCTAGACAAGCAAAGTGTTGGTGCCGCTCTCGAACCAGTTTTCCTGACCGAGAGCCGGTTCTTTGGCTGTCAAAACGTGAAGAACTGGTTCGAGATTAGACACCGGCTCCGAACCGGCCCTCAAACTGCCTTGGTGGAAAAGGGGCATTTGAGAACAATAAATACAATAAATAATAGCAAATACAAAAAGCTAATAATTTCATTGCAATACACTGCACTTTGGCACCTTCGTATGAAATGAGAAAACAGCATGACGATTTTGTTATTTGACAGCAACACTCCCAACTATTTCAATGGTAGCTATCTGCAGACAGAACAGAAGTCTTCTATGAAATGTCTTGAGCAATTAGAACAGTTGCACAAATTGTCTCCCACCATTTAGCCAGCTGGCTACCTAGCTAGCTAGAAGACTGAAGGGCAAAATATTACAAAAAAAAAAATCCTCCAGCCTGTGGCAATGATAAAACTGGACACATGACACAGCTCATAGAGGGTGAGGATGTGGCACAAAGGAATCCACAGGCCCTGTTTAGAGTGTATGGGAATGACAGAGTGTATCCATGCTCTTGGCTGGAGTCTTCTCCAAAGACTTGGTAGCTGCATACATCCACGTTGCAGTTCTGGCCATGTAGTTATTCCAATTAAGTCAGAGTCCCTGAAAGTAGTGGCAATATTTTGTGTGGCTAGCTAGTAAATTATGCAGTAATTTGACAACACTTTTCAGTGTGTGTGTTGGTTGTCTTAATTTGCTGTGCAAGCTACATCATGTCCTGCTAATATTATAACGTTAACAACGTGGTCCTATGCAGAGCCGGCCCTGACCAATTTGGTGCCCTAGGCAACATTTTAGCTGGTGCCCCTTGCATCGCAGCCAATTCCACCACCATGGTTAATTGTGGTTTTAAACTATTCTTTATGGTCAGAACATGACAAACACTTGCCAAACAGCGAAACATTTCAGAAACCTGAGGTAGAACATTCAAAACAAATATAATGATAAAATCTTTTTTCAACATCAAAATATGCATGAGTAAAAGTAAGTAAAATCCTTTTTCAGTCCTTTTTCCTCAACAAAATAAATATGTCAATAGAAAAAGTGCTGCAGTGTGATACAGCACACAGGTAAGATGGCTCAGACTGCAAAGCTTAAAAGTGTTTTAAAGGATAATGTCAATAAATAAAACAATAAATAGACAAATCTTAATTCTGGTCAGCATGCCAAACCCTTTGTGCAGACTGTTTGAAACATTTCATAAGTGTTTTAGCTGACAATGTAAACAAAATAAATAGATAAAAGAAAAATTTCTACTGTGGTCAGTATCTTCTGTACAAGCAAAGCCATTACCCCTACAAGTTACAGGCAAGAAAGACAAGTCTGTCTACAGTCTCAAGTTTTAAAGCTGCCCTGTGACAGCTGATAAGCTTCTTGAATCCCTCATTTTCAACAGTGCTAAGGGGAAGTGTGTCTTTTGCAGTGCAATATGCAGGGCCAGCCTAAGCCTTTATGTGGCCCTAAACAGAATTTGGTTTGGGGGGCCCCCCCACTGCCTCAGCACTGCCAATACCATTGACTATTGTCAATGCTTAATCATTCGCATGTTGTAACCTAACATTAACGTAGCATTAGGCAACCACACAGAGCATACACACACATACACACATGGATGAAAAAGGAGGGGACTACACACAAGGGAAGAGCAGACACAGTCACGGTGGGTAACTATTTACAACGGAAAGACCAGTGCCGCAAGGCATGCTGGGCAACGCTTCGTCCACTATCCCCAACACGCCACACTGCCCCGCCTAGGTGGTTAGCTGTCCCCAGCCACTCACAACAAAGTCCCTGAGGTGTTGAGGGAGCCGCCACTCAACCGCTGCAAAGGTCCCTCGGTGGCCCTCGGTAACACGACGGGAGCCGGTGGCTGACTCTTGGGCCCTGACTCTCCTGCAGCCAGAGCCAAGGGTTGGTAGGGTGAGCCAGTCGCAGTGGAGCACCACCACCCGATTCTGCCGGACCAGCCACATCCGGTACAAAACGTCCGATAGTCTCTCCAGCACCATGCATGGACCAACCCACTGACTCATCAGCTTGGGCGGAGAGACCTTTCTTCCACTCAGGGCTGTACACCCACACCAGCGCCCCTGGGGCAAAGTCCTCCCCCATGCAGTGTGAGTCATACACCCGCTTCTGTCATAACCCAGTCCAGATGCGCCCTCCACCTCAGGTTCAGGGGGGGCGGGCCGAACACCAAGTCCGCGGGGGTCTGGAGCTTGCGCCCGAACATGAGGGCTCAGGTGAACCCCTGCACTGCCGTCTGGTATGCCCACAGGACCAGGGACAGGTGGAGGTCCCAGTCCAGCTGCCGGTGGTCAGTCAGGATGGCGAGCTTGGTAGCCAGAGTGCGGTTGAAGTGCTCAACCAGCCTGTCGCTCTGGGGATAGAGTGACGTTGTCCGGGTCTTCTTGATCCCCAGCCGCCGACAGACCTCTCTGAACACCTCAGCCTGGAGGGAGGCATGGTGAGGGAGGCATGGTCGGTGCACAGGACGAACCTCCACCCGTAGAGGTAAGGTTGGTAGTGGTGAAGCCCCAGGATAACGGCCAGCAGCTCCCGACAGGTGGTGCAATAATTCTGCTCCGGTTGGCTGAGGGAGTAGCTGTAGTCGGCGACGACCTGCTCACCGTGGTCCACCTCCTGGGACAGCACGCGCTGAGGCCCACGTTGTTGGCGTCGGTGTCCACGATGAACAGTTGCTGGGGGTCGGGGTAAGCCAACACAGGAGCCTCGACAAGTGCTGCTGCGGAGGTCAAGGGAGCTAAACCAGTGGGACCTGGCGATGTAGTCGAGGGCGTCGTCGATGTGCGGCAGGGGGTAGGAGTCCTTGCAGGTGACCCCATTGAGGAGGCGGTAATTGATACAGAAGTGCCAGGTGCCGTCTGTCTTCTGGACCAGGATGGGAGGAGCAGCCTAGGGGCTACTGGAAGGCTCAATGACGCCCGCCTCTGCCATCTCCGTAACCTTTTGTTCCACTGCAGTCCGCTTGACAAGGGGTAAGTGACGGGGACGGATGGGCCGCGCATCACCAGTGTCAATGTCATGTTGTACCAGGCTGGTGTGCGTGCAGTCCTCGTCCCTGGCCGCAAAGATGTCGGCGAACTGCTCCTGTAGCTCCCACAGTGGACGCTTCTGGTCTGCCTCAAGGCCCCTGCAACTCCGTTGGTACATGTCGTCAATGGTCTGTCTGGTCTCGGCCGAGGGTTGGAGCAGCGATGATGTGGGTTCCCCCTCGCTGGCGGCGGCGTGGCAGACTTCCTGGCTGGTGGCGGTGGCGGGGTGGACCCTCTGACTGGTGGCAGCGGCACGGTGGACTTTCTGGCTGGCAGCGGTGACTGGGAGGTAGGTTGCAGCCCCTCTTCACCAGCGGTGCGGAGTGCCACGGCTTCCAAACCTAGGTAGAGCATAGCCCTGGGTACGTCCACCGTGGCCTCCCACTTGGCCATGATGCAAGGGTCCTTGATGTCAGCTAGCCAAAACCAGTGGTCGATGCTGTGGCTCCGGACATGTGTCTGGAGCGACCTTTCCCCTTGCATCTTTGCAGGGTTGCCGGTGACTGTGGCGATATGCAGCCTGGTGGGTTTCCAGCCCCATGGACTTGGCCTGTCCGTACCAGGGAGGGTACTGGAGCGGACCAGAGAAATGGTGGACCCCGTGCCCCCTAGGGCTCGGCATGGGGTTAATGTCGCAGTCCAGGTACAGCCCACATATCTGGCCCAGCAGCCCGAGCCGCAGCGATGACTTGGCAAGGGAATGAGGGTTGTTGGCAGGTGGCAGTTCCCCCGTTGTGCCACCCTGCTTCAGTTTAACGGCAGCTAGAATGATGTGCTCCATGGGGCTGGCGCCGGGCAGTGGCGTGTGATGTGGCCCAGCTCTCTGCACTGATAGCACCCCTCTATGAATACAACCACCTCATCTGGTAACCTACCATACTGTAACTTATGTAAGTCGCTCTGGGTAAGACATACATAAGAGCGCTGAATAATGTAACGTAATCTGAAAATGCAGTAACTAGCTAGCTAACAAAAACAAGCAGATTTCCTTCTATTTTAATACATCAGCATACATTTTAACACTGTTGTTGTCAGTCCTTCCACGTGATGTCCTGCTTGTGTTGTTTTTGTCTTCCTGTCTGTCAGTGTGGGTGTGTCATTTGTTTGTTTTTTCTTGCATGCATGTGCTTTTGTTTTTGTTTTCAGTCCATCGCCCCACCTCCTGTCCCACCTATCTGCCCTGCTGCCACACCCACCACCTGAAGCCCATCCTGCACATCTGTTCCCTGTTGTCTCATCATCAGGCTGTGTATTTATACCCCTCTGCTCTGTTTCTTTGCTAGTTCATTATAGTGTTTCAGTCTGCTTTGTTCTCGCCTGTTTGTGTTTTGCTTGCTCTGGGTTTTTTTTTTTTTGACTCTGCCTTTTTCATTGGATTTGCCTTGTGTTTTGGATTTTCTGCATGTGGATTCTCTGGTTTTGACTTGGACTGTTCTGTTACTGTGATTTTTGGATATCCTCAAATAAATGCCTGGTTTGTCATCCCGGTCTGCACCTGGGTCCTTCTACCTTAAAGCCGGACAGTTGTTTTTGAAAGGGTGAAGTGACATGGCGATTCCATTGCAGTAGCATCGGCTAAAATTTAAATTGTACCTGGAAAATTGGCTAGCTAGCTACTGTGCCTATAGGCTACATTGAATATGTTTTATAGACCCCCTCTTCCTGAAGATCATAACAGGACCGTTACAAATGAGAAGATGCTTACCACACAGTAGACAGTGCCATGAGAGAACTAGCAAAATTGTTACAGAACAGTTGGAAAGTATGGACCACTTTGTAAGCTACCTAGGTAGTGGCATGAAATATCTCGTTCAGACCGTTGATAACCTCTTCCCTCTCAGTGTCCTTCATGTGATTCAACCAGTTCCTGTGAGATTCTGCATCACACAGATGCTGTCATAAAATTCCACCACCTTCAATTTTGAATCAGCTGTTTCATATAAATAATTCATACGTATGGTCAAATATTTGAATACATAAGGCTTGTATGCATACAAATTTCAATATTGTGTATTGTTTTTTTCTGTATTATTTATCTACCTTATGAATAATACAAGCTAAGCCAAGTGAGCTTAAGTGGTGTCCTTTTTAAAATTTGAGACCAATGTTTCAAATATGAACCTTAAGTAACATGCAAAAGTATTGAGTAGTGTTGTGGCATATGTATATGTAGCATTTGCAGAAGTAATGAGCTTTCTAGAAAGGTTTTATTATGTCTGAAATATCTGTCCAGCTTTGATGATTAGTGTCCTGTGACTGTTCCTATTGGCCACCATGCTCCAGATGGGGAGGTGTGGTGTTTCAGGGAAATTTACGTTGATTGACTGCAGGAAAGTTTGCACTGCATATTTCAAGAGATACATAAGTGTGTAAAAATGTCAAAATCCCACAAACTGAAAAATATGCAAAGGAGAGAAGAAAAAAAGAAAAAGAAAAACATTCAGCACTCCTAAGTCTGAACTTGCCTCTTAATGACCACAAGCTTTTTAACACAATAAAGTTGAGCACATACCTGTTTCAGTGAGGTATACTGTAATTATACACTGCCTGGTCAAAAAAATGTCGCACACTCTAATATTTTGTTGGACCGCCTTTAGCTTTCATTACAGCGCACATTCGCCGTTGCAATTGTTTCGACAACGTTATGCAACGTCACAACATGACGTTTCCAGAGTTGCATTAATTTTTGGCCGAGATCTTGTATTGACGACGGGAGAGTTGAAACACTCCATTGTAGGTACAGTGCCGTCCACAGATAGATTTGTTCATTTTATTTGTTCAACTTTTACGGAGAGTAACACATAAATCGCATTTAATGTGAAACGCGATCTCACGGGAAGTGATGTTGCAGTTTTACGACCTCTCACCCAACAGCTACAATAAACAGGAAATGCCCCCCTGCAGCGATGCAAGTAAAAAAAACGGGTGCATTCCTTTACTCTCTCTCTTGCTTTTGTACGTCCGAAGAAGACGGACGTACTGCTCCCTCTCTTGCTCCTTACTCTCTTGCTGCGTATGTCCGAAGAAGACTGACATACTCTCTTGCTGCGTGTGTCCGAAGAAGATGGACGCATCACTCACTCTCTCCCGAAGGCCGCACTACGCGGACGGGACATGGAAAGCAGATTCTCCAAGCTAGCGACGAATTGCTATTGGAGATCAATAACGCAAGAGCCGAGTTTCAGCGATCAGAGCAGCGCAAACTTGTTACTAGCCGGAGACAAAGGTGCGACCGGATCCACCGCAACGCGTCTCCCGAAAGAAACCCTCATCCAGACCGAACCAGACCAGCCCTGGCTCCCCGATGACGGAACCGCCAGCGAAACCATCCACGGAACCGCAAGATTGGAACCTCATTTCATGAGCTACAGTAGGCTGTTAACCCTGGGCATAGGACTTTGCATAGCTAAACACCCAATTGTTAGTTACATCGATGAATGTTGTACATCCGTGTGTTTCAGATCATTACGAGTAATGTAACTAGCCCTGTTTCGTTGTTCCTAACTGATTTGTCACACACTATTCACCGCGCAGCGTTAGTTAAGATACCACACAGAGACGTAGGGTCTTTGCATGCGTATCGTCTTACTAACCCCGGTACCTTCTTTTAATTCGCATAAAATAACCCCGCGGTTATCAATCGTCCGAATATATCCTGTACCAGACAGACGTTATGTTCGCTCTCACATGCACATAGGCAACTCAAACTCGCCGCCACACGCATGTTCCTTTGTTCTCTTCGAACACGTGTGCTCAGCAAGCACGCGCAGCCCACGTGCACGCGCCACTCAGAACAAAGGAACGAACACACACACACGCTCATACACTCACACAAGACATTCACGCAAATCTACACATCAGTGTAAATACGTACACGTGCTCCATTTACTGTACATACATGTGCCTTCCGACTCTGATTTTATATTTCAATAAATGCCTTATTTTTCCAAGGTTGTGTGTTGTAATATTACACGTGGAATGAATATCGCCAACCTCTGCTGATCAGAATTCTAAAGACCTTCACCTCTTAGTTAAATCATCAGCGTTTTTTGTTTAATTAGCTAAATAGATAATATTGTGATTTGATTAAGATGTATGTATGGCGCCTCCATGTGTTTAATTTAATTATCACCAATATAATTGGTACCTCATGTAAGGATATTCCTTACACGTAAGTGGTACCCCCCTCTAATCATTGGCATTGCCCCTGTGAGGAAGACTAACTTCCCCCTACACCATAAAGTCTTCTCCAGCACATCCCAAAGTTTTTCAATGAGGTTAAGGTCAGGACTCTGTGGTGGCCAATTCATGTGTGAAAATGATTCCTCATCCTCCGCATTGTTGTCCTGGAATATGCCTGTGCCGTCAGGGAAGAAAACATCCATTGATGGGGTAACCTGGTCATTCAGTACATTCAGCTACTCAGCTGACTTCATTTTATTGTCACATAACGTTGCTGAGCCTAGACCTGACCAATTGAAGCAACCCCAGATCATTCGCTTATTTAAATCCAAACGCAAACTTTTTTTGGCCATGCAGTGTACTATACTGTGACAGTATACTGTAGCTCTTTTTCAAACCCAAATTAGGGCACAAGAGTCACATGTCATAATTTGCAAGTCACAGAGGAAAATGGGGACTGTTGGCATTTTGTTGCTGCTGGGATGCAAGCCGGGACTTGATCAACCCCGGCTGGGTGTGGGCGTCTGATGTTGAAAGACCCGAAACCCCCCATGACCCCAGGCACATCACTGAGGATGTATTCCAGCGCATCACAATGATGTTTTTTTGAAACAAGTATTCAGTACGCCCAGCCCAAATGTTCAGCACATGGGTTGTGTAAACTGATTGTGTATAGGCTTGAATAATGACAAGGATTTTTAAGATATAATGCTGATTACCAAATGTGTAGAAATTATATAGGAGCTGGAATTAAAGGGGCACCATGCTGGTTGTCTTGTATATAAGAAATTAGCAATGAAATAAAACTAGTGGAGTAGCCTCACTTCCATATTTCTCCCATTTGTGCTAATATAATTTGCAGGAAAAAAAGCCAGAAACCTTTCAGGAAAAACTTGCATATTTGCTTGCTGCTTCTTGGTTGAGATTTTCTACAAACTTCACAGATCACTGTAAACAAGGCCCTGGACAAGGACTGAAACCAAGTAATGGAAGGAGCATCTTAACAGCCTGAACTCCAGGTAGTTTCCATTCACAAATTTGTGTGAACTTGGATGATTGCCAAGCCAGCTTGTTTCCAAAAAAGGAATGTCACTGCATTGTGGCCAGGGAACCCTGTTATGCATCTTGTATACTTTTTGCCTTTCTCTCCATCAGTTGAGACTTACAGCATTTAAAGCTATGCAGAGATTTCAGTGGATTCTGGGCAAGTTTGTTCAGATATTTATTTCCATAAGTTGCTGGAAACAAAATATGTCTGTGTACCTATAATCTATAAGGATTAGACACTTTCCCATTACTAAATTTGAAACAATCACTTTGCTTACTCAAATCCAGGGATGCTGAACATGCCTGTTTATCTTCCACTTAGCCGCAGTTAGTAACAACCTGAATTTGTCCACTGTGTCCAAAATATCAGATTTGAAATGCAGACCCAATTACCACTTTTTATAGAGCTAGTTTATTTCATTTGCTGTAAGTGCTTGTTCAGTCATTTTAATTTCTTATTTATGAAATGGCAGAATTTGCCATTATTAACATCACCTCTAAGTATAATGGTACATTGTAAGAAGCATTCTAGTATTTTTCCAATATTATACCTCCCTTACTTCCTGTTTTTTGAAAGGTTTATTTAAGCTTATACAATCTCTTTCTAATTTCAAAATGCATTTCCATAATTGCTTCAACTAGGATCTCTCAATGACATAAACAATAGTTACATTTGAAAAACGGAATGAAGATGAGCAACAACCTCATTCAAGCATGATTTAGTCATAACTGCATTGATTAGCCTGTGGGGACCTTGTTTTCTGGATGTATCAACTTTCAACATTTCTTTTGCAATATAAATACCCCCCACCCCACCTCCAAAGTCATAAATTTTACATCAGTATCACTAACACTTTATACCTCAAACATTTTTGAACTGTTTTTTTTTAATCATAAAAGCACTCCAAAATAGGGAATTTTTATTTGCTGCTTGTGTCCGTGCTTTAATAATATTGTGTTCAAACTCTACTCTGCAGGAATGGCCAAAACTATACACAGAACAAATATGAGAATGATTGACCCAATGATGAATCATTCATTTACATATTTTTTGCCAATGCAACAAATTGAATGAGTTGTAACAAATATTCCTTTGCAATTTTGATAGAACTCAACACAAGGATTGCACATCCCAAATTTTGTGTCAGTTGGCCTATTGGTTCATGACAAGCTGTTTCACAGTTAATTTGATCTGGCATTTGAGTAATGTGACTTATACCACTTATTGTAGTTACCGTTGTAACTACAATGTAGGGTTCTTACAATCAAGTATAGTGGAAAATATTGAAAAAAGACACTAAATCCAATTCAGTGGCAGAACCATGTGATGTATCTACAAAAACTAATACTGGAGAGACTTGCCCTCCTCTTGTCAGTACATTGGCCGCCTAGCTGTTGTTTTGGTGTTTCTCCCTGTCTGTCAGTGTCATCCATGTGCTTTTGTTTATAGTTCCCATGTGTTCTGGCCCTGCCCTGCTCTCCGCCTTGTCCCCCCCACCTGATTTCCTGATCGCCTCCACCTGTCTGCCTGCCCACCTGCATCCCACCTCCTCGTCAGCCCAGCCCTTTATATTCTCTGCTTGTCTCTATCTTGTTCCCATATCGTCTCAGTGTTCTCTCTGTTATGGTCCCGCCTTGTTACTCGTGTTGCTGATCCCATACTGACTTCTGCCTGGCTTGTTGTCCCGTCTCTGCTTGCCATCCTGCCTTGGTTGCCTGATCTACCTGACTTCCCAGTTTTTACCCAGCCTGTTCCTGTTTTTGATTCCTGATCCCTGTTTGTTCTGCCTCGGACTGCCTTCCTGGTTTTTTGACCCTGCCTGTACTGCCACCACGAACTTGCCCTGTGATTCCAATAAAGCCGCTTGGAACCTTGTTACGTCCCAGATCCAAGGGTACGTATGTGGGACGCAACACAAAAGGAAACAACCAGCCCCCGCTGGCTTGGACAGTGTGGGGGGCAAAAAAAGCACAGACACGGGAGCAATGTAGGGGAGCACGATATATTACAATATTTACAAGATGATATACAATGACAAACATTCACAGGAAAAAGGGGGGAGGGAGGACAACAGACGGTGCCAAAGAAAAGAACAAAACAAAACAAAACCAACCCTACATACCTATACAAATCCAACTGAATACAAAAACAAAAGGGATGGCAGGGCCAAACAAAACCTACCTACTCTAACTAACCAAAAATACACAGGAGCGGCACCCGCCTCTAACCTAACCCTAACACAGCGAACCCTCACACTGGGATCCCCCAGCTTACCTGTCCTCCTCCCACAACAACCGAATGCAACCAAATCCGAGACAAGATCCACAATCGAAGTCAATAAACAATGCAATATCAAAAACATGGTACAGGCAAGTTTGTTAGCAGAAATGATAAACACGACGGAATCAAAAAAAACAGTGAGATCGAGAACGAGGAGGCGGGGCGCAGCACCACGGGATAGCTGCGGCAGAGAAAGAGAGCGGAAGAGGAAGGGGGGGGGAGCGAGACGCAGGCGACCCAGACTCCACACGCCCAGTGCGCTGCATGTAACAACCTGAATACACCTGGTCTGCATTTGAGTCTGTGCCTGTGCACTGACACCTCCACAAAAGTTTCATGCCTTTTAATTTATATGGTTCTTATATTTTTAAATTTTCTGCATTAAAAATCACTGAAATCTTTAAATGTGCAATGAGTATGTATATAAATGCTGACTCATGAGCATATTTTTCACAAATGCCACTAACTGATTGGCTTGTAGGCCAATGTTTGACATATCAACATTTCATTTGCAATTTAAGTCAAAATATGTAGATCATTGTGCAAATCAAAAGTGACAGAGAGGAAAATATCTGAATAATAAACACAGGATACTCATAGGCCTGCAGTCCTCAGCCCCCTAATGATAAAAGGCATTACACTCTTCTCTTGCAGTTGTGTTTTTATGTTGCAACCAGCTACCCTTGGGTTTGACACAAATCTACTTAGATGGCTGTAAAAGGAATAGCTAAGAAAAAGAAATAGATAGGGAAGCTAGGCATGAGGCAGACCTCCCGGTACAAGGTAGTAAAGATGCATTCATTGACTTTACAGATCTCCTCTTGGGCTAGTTCTCTCCTCTGGGCTCCACAGCCACTGGAGCCATAGTGGTGGTTTGTTCAGTTTTGTCTAGTTTTATTAAAAATGGCACAAAGACAGCAGTCCTGTGCTGGGCTTCAGGAAACCAACAGTGAAGATGGCAGGATCCAACGCTGTTTGCACAAGTCGTGACGCAGGCTCTATTGTTTGTACGTGTTTGTATGCATTCTGTTTGTTTTAAGTTTATTGTATGTGATACTACCAAGGAAGAACATCTGCACCAGATCCACAATGTGCACAATGGTGAACTTTCTTGCAACTCTGGGGCTTCTGACATTTACTCTGCAACCAATTTTGGCCCTCTGGGAAACACCAGCTGAAACACTAACCCCCTAAAAGCTGGTGTACTCGTGGGGATTCCTGCTGGACTTGAGACCGCTTGCTTCATCACCTATAGTGAATCCGACACTTCTGAAAGGCATGCCTTCTAGTCGACCTACTCCGCAAACATATGAAATCAAGAGGAGGAATCTACAAAAGACTATGAAGATGAGTTAACAGACTGCCCTTACCTGCCATCACCATATGCGATCCCTGCGGAATAAAACTAATGAACTGTCTGCGTTAATTAGGTATGAAGCAGATTATCACCGCATACGCCTCTTTTGCTTCACTGAGACATGGCTTTCTGATGGGACAATGGACCTAGATCTTGATGCATTTACCCTCATTTGTTTTGATGGGGACACTTTTAAGACTAGAAAACAACCACCGGCAGGCTTTGCATGGCAGTGAGGGAAATTAACTATTCAAATGATCATGAAATAATGGTTGTCTCCTTCTGACCACACTATCTCCCTCGTGAATTTGCCCAGGTTACAGTGATTTTGGTGTATGTTGCGTGACTGGATTTCATGTTTGCTGCAGAATGCATAGCTGACAGCTTCAACAACGCTGTCAACAGAGTCGGAGACCAGCCAGTGTTCCTGCTCAGCGATTTTAATCGGTGTAATGTCACCACACTTCTGCCAAACCTGGAGCAATACGTTACATCTGCCACCAGGCTGGATAAAATAGACTTATGTTATGGAAACATACCAAGCGCTTACACCTTCAAGGTATGCCCACCTCTTGGTCGATCTTACCACAATGCTGTTCTCCTTCTACCCAGGTATACCAAAGTACCCAGTATAGGATTCTGAATCCACTGAAACAATGAAAGGCTGCTTTGAAGTTACAGACTGGGACATATTCTTTCATAGCTGGGAAGATGATTTGAACTTGCTCACCGCCTCCATCTCTGGTTACTTGGTTTTCTGTGTGGCCTGTAAAACAAGTGAGACTGTACCCAAACAACAAGGCCTGGGTTACAAAAGAACTCAATGTCTTAATCTGAAAAAAAACAGCATTTTTAAAGGCAAACACAGTGTCAAACAACCAGAAAAAGAACTGAAATAAAAGACTAAGGTTGCCAAACAGCACTATAAGCGGAAAGTAGAAGAAAAGTTCATGACAGGAAACGCAGAGATGACCTAGCAAGGTCTAAACACAACGATGGGAAAAAAACAGAAACCACTTCAAATCCAGTGCTCTGATCCTGCCACTTTTGCCACTGAACTGAACACATTTTATGCCCGTTTTAACAGCACGGACTCAAGGGACTCTTGAGGCGGCTGGCTAGCTAGCTAAATTAGTGAATTAGAAGTGTAACCACTAATTTGTAATTAAGATAGACTAGCTTGCCTGCTCACAAAAAAATCAAGTACCAAGCTGGCTACCAAGCTCAGTGAAATACAGCAACGAGCATTTCAAACGCACGTCCAGTCCAGTAATTATTATAATAACCATTCACCCATGTAGTCTGCTTGATAGTCAAGAATTTGGAATAAGTAGCTGATTGTTATCAAGCGAACTCGCTAGCTAGCTAGCTTGGTAACTAGTTAACTTTAGTTTGAGAAAGATAACTAGCTAGCTAGGCTGCTCATGCCAAAAAATGTCCATTAACACCCATAATAAGGAAAAGCATAACGTGGCTTAATGTCCCAAAACGGCGATAAATGATCACCAAATTTGTCTGACATCTCACATGTCATAAACACTATCTCCTATCAAAAAAGCAAAACTGAAACCCAGTGAAAGGGATAACTATCTTGCATTAATCCGTTTCTTCTCCATTGACCCCCATTATAAGGAAAAAGCTTAACATAGCATTATGGATCAAAACAGCGACGTATCAGGACTACACTTCTCTAACACATTTCTGATCATGACCATGTTCAAGAACCAATACGACGACCCCATGGGTTTTATATATACACTGAAGTTTTCCCCATAGGAACCCATTATAAAGACACTGCTTGCGGCTGGCCTTTAGTTGGCCTATTGGGAATAGCTTAATGCAAATTTTCATGTTTAACCTGTTAGGACATCACTTGAGCTACAGCCTACACTGGGGTGGTGATCAGCAATGTGTAGGCCTAATGTTGCAATAAGGAACATTAAGGCTTTACTGTCATTATAAGAAACATTTACATTTTACATTTACATTTATTTATTTAGCAGACACTTTTATCCAAAGCGACTTACAAAAGTGCATACAGTAAGTATAGCGACAGTACAGGGACAGGATGTGCAGTTCCACAATGAGACAGTTCTCAACTGAGAGCAAGGTCTGTTTGAGGACACAGTACTATCAGATTTGTACAATTACAGCGTATAGGGCAACTAATACGATACACCTTCAAACAGCAAACTTCAACAACTTCAAACGGCGCAATGAGCGTCAGGGTAAAGGCGGCAACAAGAAACAATTTAAAAAGCACAGTAATTTACGACAGCGCTGATTGGGGGGGGGGGGGGGGGGGGGGGGCAGCAATTGTGTGCAAATGAGTAAATGAGTCTGAAGAGGTCCGTCTTCAGGCCCCGTCTGAAGGAATGGGGTGAAGGAGCTGTCCGTAGCAGGACAGGGAGTTCATTCCACCACTGAGAAGCGATGTACGTGAAACGCCGATGTCTGGCAAAACGAGCACCTCCTGCCTTGACCATGGAAGGAGCGAGGCGTCCAGTTGCTGCTGAGCGCAGGGGTCGGGCTGGTGTGTAGGGCTGGATGAGTTCTTGGAGGTAGGCAGGGGCTGTCCTGTTGATTGCAGAGAAGGCAAGGGTGAGGGTCTTGAATCTGATCCTGGCAGCGACAGGAAGCCAGTGGAGGGATTTAAGCAGGGGAGTAACATGGGAGAATTTGAGGAGATTGAAGATTAGTTGGGCAGCTGCAACAAGCTTAACGTGGCTTAATGTAGGCTACCTATAAACATCGATCAAAGAAGACCAAATTTCTCTCACACATCTCGTCATAAACACTTCCACATATCAAAAAAAAAAAAGAAATCAAATCCGAAATCCAAGGAATATGGTCGTTATCTTACCTTAAACCTTTTTATTATGTCCGGTACTTAATAAAATCGGTGTATCACAGTTTGTTGTTTGTTTTATAGCTAGGCTACTTTTTCAGTGTGCCGCAAGCTAACTTTAGCTTGCAAGCTAGCTAGCTAGTTGATACACCTATCTAGTATCTACCTAGATACACCTAGCAAGCTAATTTCTACTTCGATAGAAATTGAAAAAAGCACAATAAATTCCAAATGTTAATAAACACTATTACGATCATACAATCCAAAAATGGTCTATAAGATACTTTAATTCTGTCCGATACAATTGTGTCGTCTTTTACGTATAATATATAATACATAGGCCTATATTTTTTATATTTGGCGGAAAAGCTGGCGCAATAATGTTCCGATCTCCATCAGATACATTATACAGGACGTTAGCTTGGTACCTAATATTAATTAGCCTACTCATTGCGTAGATTTGCCCCGTTTGTGTGCTGCGTAGCTATAATTGTGACAGTAGAGTGGGCTGTGGGCGTTCATTTTTCGCCTTAAGAATATGATAGGCCTGCCTTTTCCTGGGTTACGCCTTTACCAACAAAGTGATTGCCCGTTAGGTGTAAAAGCGGGACTGCTGTTAATGCAACCGCCACACGGAGCGTTACGGCCAATGCCATTCATATTTCAAGGAGTGGTCTGTCTTCTCCTTTTTAATGTATCTGACACAGATACATTATGTACACATCACATTTGTAGCGTACTATGTCTACATTAACAACAAATAAAAATACGACAACACTGACTAGGCCTACAAGTAGCCTATAGGCTACTAAAATGTTTGGGCTGGGTTAGTTCAAAACTTGTAAAACTAAGTTATTCGCCTCAGATATAAGCATGGCTCTTTTTTCCTCAGTGCTTTTGTTTAGTTTTAGCAAATGACATGTACTTTTATATTAGGCTATTATACGCGTTAAAATGTGGGGTTCTATTACTTTCCTAAAAGTATACTTTGCGGCTGCATGATTGTTTGAATAGCATGGTGCAGTTTCACGTAATGAATATTACGATTGAATTATTATTAAATTCATTGACATTTGGTTTCATACGTGCTGTTTTGCCGCAGAGCAGGCTAATAATGGACATGATGCTTGGAACAATGTAGAGTAACTTATAAAATGGAATAAATCAGATTCGTGTATGCCGCCCGACCGGATATGGAAATGAACGAATCAGTGAGTCAAAGATTCAAATCATTTTATTGAACTGAACGAAAGGAACCGAATCACTAAAAAGAATCGTTTTGAACACCACTAGTGTGCATGCGCATGAACGTGACACCAGCTCTAACAGAGGCAGCGGGAATTGATTAAGCCAGTAGTATTAGCTAGCCAGCCCGTTAACATAATATTGCATTTTTGTATGATTACTATTACATAATATATCACAAAAATAAATAAATATATAAATAAACATTTCAAGCTCTCTTGTGGGACATTTCAAGCGCTCTTGGGGGCCCCCTGGTGGTCACGGGGGCCTAAGCAGGCGCTTAGTTCGCTTATGCTTCGGGCTGGCTCTGAGCGGTTAAGGGGACGTGTCTATCTTAGAGAGGTTAAGATTTCCTTTACAAAGGTTAATGAACACCAGACCTTAATGACCAGCTAGGTAGGGGGCAAACTTCTGTCTACATGCTACTTTTCTTACCATTGAAGAGAAGGTGTAAATCTCAATTGCTGTTATCAGCCACAGATGTGAGGAGGGCCTGAGAGTTTCAAAAGCTCTGTGGCTGGGCTGGTTGTCTACTGCAGGAGGAACCAGTGTGGGAGGGAAGGGGGCAACAATACAATGCAGGGGCCAGTGTGACTCTGAATATTAGCAGGCAAATATTCACCCTTTCGCACAGTACTTATTTTATGCTATGTAGTGTGCGTTACGTTACATGGTTTTCATGCGTTCATTAGAGTTATTAAGCTTCTCATAGTTTTCACTGCCGCATTTGCTATACTTTGTAAAGTTTAATCACTGTTTCCTCAAAGCTAACTAGATTTTTCCAATCTAGTGTTCTAATCACATCAGTTTGACTGCATGTGTGAAAATGCTAATCACATTGGTGTGACCATACTCATGAAAGGTTTAATATTCTGCTGGCTGGCCTGCTTTTGACTTCCTTTGTTCACAAAAAGATAATGAGGGAAAGGTGACACGGGGAGCAGCCAAGAATGAATAAACAATGATATTAAGCATTCAGGAAATCCTGGAATGAGAAATATTTCACTCCGGATGAGCAATTTGTGTGTGCCCACACATGCAATGCCAGTTTTACAGCCCAAAACCTGACATGCTAGTCTTATTAGTATGCCCAACACAGGTATTCCTGCACAAACAATGCCTTGAGAAACCAGGTGATCTCTCCAGATCAGTGGTTCTCAATCGGTGTGCCGCGGCACACCGGTGAGGTGAAGTGTGCTGTGGAATTTTGAGGAACCTGATGCGTTTATATATAGGTGTGTGTGTATGTGTGTGTGTGTGCACTTATGCTCTGTGAAAAGACTGATGTTTTATATTGTGCTATTAACCCTTTCGCACATAACTTATTTTTATGAAATGTAGCGTGCGGGTTACATGGTTTGTTATGTTTTCATTAGCGTTATTAAGCTTCTCATAGTTTTCAGTTAGCATTTGCTGTATTTCTTAATGTTAAACCGCTGTTTCCTCAAAGCTAAAATTAGTCAGAATTTTTCCAATCTAGTGTTCTAATCACACCAGTTTTACGCGCTAAACGGCAAATCACACCGGTGTGACTACATGCAAAAGGGTTAATGGAGTAATATTTTGTATTTCATTTATTTTATGTTAGTATGTTGCTATTCATGATGCCACACTGTGTCGGACAAGTTCTTGTTCCAATGCACTTAAATGCATTTTTAATAAATTATACGATTGCCTGTCTGGTTTAATTGTTTGATTATTTTGTCAGGAGCCACAAACGCCAAAGTTGGCCCCCATCACCCAACTCAGGTTCTCCCAATAGATCCACCCGCCACAGACAGCCAGGATACCAGGAGTACAGGTACAATGACTTTATTGAATAAAAACAATTCATACAGGGACGGCTCACGCTCTGCTGACCTCCCCTCCTTTCCTTTCTCCCCGCCTTCACCACGGCAGCCCTTCCCACCTCCCGCTCTCTCTCCACAAGAGCCCGGCGCCAGGAGTGAGATTTCCCTCCCCCACACAGCACTGCAGTTTGGGCACACCGAAAAGATATCCCCTGTGCACACCCACCACACTGTGACCACTCAGACTCGTCTCCTGTGCTGGCCCTCGTGACAGGCGAGGCGAGACCCCTCTCAGCCACCCAAGGGGGGGTACCACACGCCCGGAGGAACAGGTCCTCACACGCACCCACACACTCATACAAAAAGGACGGGGCGCAACTCGGCCCGCACCTCAATGCCAGGCCTCGCTTGCCCCCCCCCCCCCCCCCCCCCCAAAATCTCGCTAATGACATTATAGTCTATCATAATGTGTGTGACATTCTTCATAATCGATAACCAACTTTAAGTTGGTGCGCCTTGATGTTCTGGTTTGACCTTTGATGTGCCTTAGCCCCAAAAAGGTTGAAAACCTCTGCTCTAGATTACCCCTGTTTCTCTCCAGTTTGAAACTGTTCAAGATCTGTGCCAGTGTGCCATGTTGCCCAATTCCCGTCATTGCCTACTTTTTCCTTTCACCAGTATCACATGCTCAACAACACTTACTGCTGCAAACAGTTTATATGCGGCTAATATAGTTTATAGATTTATTTCTCCAGAGGGAAACTAACTTGCGGGTGGACATTGGGATTTTTTTTTCTTTCTCAATCTCGAGTCCTCTACCAGAGGCCTGGGAGCTTGAGGGTTCTGTGCAGTATCTTCACTGCTCCTAGTACTCTTCTGGACTGACAGCTTCAATGCTGTTCCTGAGTGGCAGAGGTGTGAATAGCTCTAATTAGCATCTGAATAGCAGTGAAACCACCTGGCTAGAGAACTTTCCTCACTCCAGCATTGGATGAAAGCAGTGTCTGTCCCAAAGTATACTTCACCTATCCCATACAAATTACTCAGACAGACACTGCAGAACCATACATGCTTTCAAGTGTTGGTCGATGTACAGTGAGTGAGTGGTGTCTATTTTGATTCAGGCACCACAAAGCAATAGAATGCATTTGAATGGACAAAGTAATGGAAAGGACAGACATTGCATTTACATTTACATTTATTCATTTAGCAGACGCTTTTATCCAAAGTGACATACAAAAGTGCATATAGTGGGCAGGCACAGGCACAAGGGCAAGATGTGTACATGTCATACAAAGCAGATACTGCTGAGGCTGAGCACAAGGTCAGTGTAGCGAGACAGAGCTAATTTGATCTAGGGGTACATATATCAAATACAATGATTGGGACGATAAAGTACCGCTGTGCTACCTAGGCAAAAACGTGCTACAAATACAAGGTAAGAGATAGAGCTACAAGTACATGCCAAGAATCCTAGATTTACAAGGTCAAAATGGCAAGGGTGTCAGTTCAGGTAGAGTCTGAAGAGGTGTGTCTTCAGACCACGTCTTAAGGGTTGAATTGAAGGGGTTGTTCTCTTCATTCCACCATTGGGGGGCGATGACGGAAAAACGACGTTGTGAGGAGCGTGGGCCTTTCGTTCTGATGGTGGGAGGAGCGAGGCATCCGGATGTAGCAGAGCGAAGTTGTCGAGCCGGTGTGTAAGTTTGGATGAAGTCCTGGAAGTAGGTCGGGGCAGTCTTTTTTGCAGCAGAAAAGGTGAGAGTGAAGGTTTTAAAGCGGATCCTGGCTGCGATCAGGAGCCAGTGGAGCGATCTCAGCAAGGGGGTGAAGCGGGAGAACTTTGGGAGGTTGTAGATCAGCCTAGCAGCTGCGTTTTGGATGAGCTGCAACGGCTGAATGGTGCAGGCTGGGAGGCCTGCCAGGACGGTGTTGCAGTAGTCCAAGCGGGAGAGCACGGTGGCCTGGGCAAGTAGGTGGTCAAAAAAGGAGTTGAAGAGGAGGAATTGACAGGAGGGTGTTGTCTGTGAGATGTAGTCGGTGAAGTCCAGCCTGTTGTCGAGGGTGACATCCAGACTCTTCACAGAAGTGGAGGAAGTTACTGTGGTGCCATCAACAGTAATTGAGAGTTCTTGGAGAGGAGAGGTCCTGGCCGGGATGAACAGCAGATCAGTCTTGTCCAGGTACAGGTCCAGGTCCATTGCAAAGTAATTGGTGAATATACAAATATGATAAATGTTTTATTAACATGTTGATTAATGGGACCTTGATAAAAATGTATTGATCAGCAATATGTGAAGAGTTGTTGATAAATGCAATGTGATGCCACATGACAAATGCTTTCTCGTGCATTTGGTGTAAGTGGGGATATCTATTTCATACATCAGCTTCAGGATGATGTCTGCATTATCAAGGGCTTTACTACATGTTTCAGCTGTGCTTTCTTGTATAACGGTGGTGTATGGATTGATTGGCAGGCAAGATCTGAGAAACACACTATTACATGCAAAGGGAGCTGTTTTAACACGGGCCTTAACATGGTGGTGGTTACAGGGTTTGCTGAGGAGACCATCATGCAGAAATGAAGGACCAAGACCGCTCTGGAAGAATGGAGGCACTGGCAGGAGGGTTCCAAACATCCTTTCCTTGTCTGGACAGACTATAAGAACTTTTCGTACATTCAGGAGGCGAAGCAGCTGAACTCTCGCCAGGCAGGGTGGGCTCTTTTCTACACCCGATTTAACTTTGTTCTCTCCTACCGTCCAGGCTCCAAGAATCAGAAACCTGATGCCCTCTCCAGGCTTTTTGACCCCCCAGATCAAGACAAGGTCCCAGAGCCCATCCTGCCGAGTTCCCATATTGTGGCTTCTTTGCGGTGGGGAATTGCGGAAGCAGTGAGAGAGGCAAAACAGAGCGAGGCGGATCCAGGTAACGGCCCGGGGGGTCGTCTTTTCGTCCCTAAGACTGTCTGGTCACAGGTGTTGCAGTGGGGTCACTGGTACCAAAGCCCCCCTCAGCCCGAAAGACTGCCGAAGTGGTACTATGCAACCTTTTCTGTTTTTATGGCATTCCCCAGGAAATTGTCTCTGATCGTAGTCAAGGCTGGATTATGGACCGGGCCAGTGGGGCCAGTGCCCCAGGGCCTCGGACTGCCAGGGGGCCTCCAAGCCTCAGGCCATGCGCGGTGTGTGGCCCAAGACTTCCGAAGGAAGTTGAATGCCAGGGCCCTCAGTGCACACAGCGCAAGCTGACCACTAGACCCCTGTGTGCTTACAGTGTGAGCTAACCACTAGGGCCCCTCAGACCCCTCAGCGCTTACAATGTGAGGGACCCCAGACCCCTTGGCGTTTAAACAGTGAGGTGACCACTAGGTCCCCTGGGCCCCGCAGCACTTACAATGTGAGGCCCATCGGTACTTAAAACGTGAGCTGACCACTAAGCCCCCCGGGCAGACACGGACATAGGAAAGGGGGGGGGGGGCTTCAAAAGACATGTGCCCAGGGGCCTCATGGAAGTTCACCTCCTGCTTTTGGAAAGCTTTTGCAGGCTCCTGGATCCATCGGTCAGTCTCTCCTCCAGGTGCCACCCTCAGTCCAACGGCCAGATGGAGAGGGCCAATCAGGAACTAGAAGCCGCCCTCAGATGTCTGGCATCATCCAACCCCACATCCTGGTGTAAACATCTGCCCTGGCCTGAATATGCCCACAACACCCTGCGTTCCTCCCCCACCAGTATGTCCCCATTTGAGTGTCAATTCAGTTATCAACCCCCTTTGTTTCCCAAGCAGGAGTCTGAAGTGGGAGTGCCTTCGGTGGAATGGTTTATTTGACACTGCTGGACTGCCTGGAGAAGGGCTCACACGGCTCTCCGACGAGCCTCTTCTCGACAGCAGTCACAGGCCAACCGATGGTGCAGACCTGCACTATCCTTTCGCTCAGGCCAAAGGGTATGGCTTTCCACCCAAGATGTCCCGCTGTGAGTCGAGTCTCGCAAACTGACTCGACTGCACCTCAATTCATTGGTCCCCTCAAGGTCCAGCGGCGGGTCAATTCAGTCGCCTATCAGCTCCAGCTTCCGCTGTCCCTGCAAATTCACTCCACCAGGGACGTGCGGTCAAGGGAGGCAGAGCCTCACCTGTCATACTGCAATGAAAATAGCTGTTACGAAAAGTAAAAATAATAGTAATAAAATAAATGTTAAGAATTTTCCACTGATCTGTGTTATAAATGTCATTTCTGTGTGATTCCAATCATTTTTTATTATCAAAATCACCAAATTTGCGGAGCTCAGTTGCAAATACAGGGAGAGATGAGAGGTGCGGCAGAAATGAGCTCAGCCTCCCCTCTGATTGAGCAACCCCTCAGAAACTGGGTGGAGCACGGGCAATAAGTGTGTGCCTGTTACTATCTCTCTGTATGTCACCAATGTAATGTTTGTAGACTCTTTCATTACATGTCCTCACCTTCCATAGTCTAGGTAACTTATTTCACGTATGTGTATAAAGATATTCAGGCTCGCCGGTCTTGTCATAAAACTACATTGAAAAAGCTCCAGGGGAGGCAACTATCACATCTGCCACACTGAGGGGGGCGTGTCTTGAGCCCACGTAATTGGTGACTCTTGCTCTCCCTCTACGTTATCTCTAGCAAAAAAATGTACAGCGGCTGCAACTCTCTTTAGTTTTTTTTTACTTGTTTCGTTCATCCTGAATATCTCTACACCATATGGGCTGCAAAAATGGAAAACGTTATATCTAACCTGAAAAATTTCTCAAAATTGGACTTTCAATCATTTATATACCATCTTAGCTAGCTAGCTGTCATTCACGTAGAGGAAGGTGTTTGCATGATTTGACGGAGAAGAAGATAGCAACTAGCAGCTAGCTAAAGGTCACATGGTAGCTAGAAATATTGTTTCAGCTATTGCATAGTGATGAATGTGTAAATGAACATAGCCTTATTACAATTATAACATGTGAGATCTTAATGACACAATGTGTTAGGATCTTAACAAAATGGAATTTCATTGCAAATTTGTATGGGGCACGGTTTCCGTTATCTGGTAATTACCGGTTTTTGCCTGGTAAAATTGATAAAAAAAAACAATAAATTAAAAACTTTCCGGTCAAAATGTCCAGTGATAATGCAAAACGTAACCATAACGAAGGCTATTTAGCTATAACGATTGCTTATTTATGAGTTCAGCGAGCTGTACCCCGACTGGGCTACAATAGCTAAAATTGCCTGTGTTCTGCCCATGTCAAGCGTGCCAGCAGAGAGGGGCTTCACTCTGCAGAATCGAATTAAGAGTCGAATTAAGTCATCTGGAGGAGGAGAGAGTGACGTGGCTTATGCGCATTGCAAGCTGCAAAGACACATTGGACACGTTTGATTTCAAGTTGGCAGCAGAGGACTATGTCGCAATGAAAAAAAGGAGAAAATAAAATGTTACCTGGTAGCCTATAGGCTACATTTGATTCCATGTAGGCCTAGCCTTTTTTAAGCAGGCTACAGATGTTACAGGTTACAGATGTTTCATAATAGCCTACATTTTAGCGTTTAACGTTGAGGTTTTGCTCAATTGTTACTGTTCGTTTTGCTCAATCGTTACTGTTCATTAAAATAGTCAAGCTGATTTGAGGTTGTTGTCATTCTTTCGTCAGCATAGGTGTACATTATATTTGCATTTGTAACATAGACTGTTATTGAAACGTGACCAGTAAGCTTCAAATCTTTCCGGTAAAATAAATTCTTTCTGGACACCAGACCGGCAAGAAAAAATCCTAGTGGAAACCCTGGTATGGGGGTGTATGTCTGCGTCGCAAGCAAAGTCACTGACATCTTTGTCCAGAAGGATAGGCGAATGGACTTCATTTACAAGTAAAGGTAAGATCATGCAATATATATTTTCATTTGGATTGAACGAGTATGAATAGTGGAACTGCACTGGCAAATAAAACGTGAATCGAATACGTAACTTACCTGTATGCGTGTGTTGAAAAGAATGCCGATATGAAATATGAAACATATGGTCGCCAAACCAATAGTCATTGTGCAACCTGCCAATTGAATGGTGAATTTAAGCTACCTCTATCGGGTTCATATGTGTGTAAATCTGGCTCTGATACTATCCAGTGCCTCCCCAGCCATTGACCTCACCGCACATCACTGCACCCCACCTTCCATGTCTCCCGCCTCAAGCCTGTGGTTTCCTCTCCATTGTTACCTGCCAGACCGCCTCCACTTCCTTGCATCATCGTGGGCCAACCAACCAGCCTACACAGTTCGCCACCTCTGGGACCCTCATCGGGTCTGTGGGTGTTTCCAATATCTGGTGGACTGGGAGGGTTATGGCCCAAAGGAGTGCTCCTGGGTCCCAGCTAAGGACGTTCTTGACCCAGGCCTTGTTAGGGACTTCCGCTGGTGCCACCCTGACCGCCCTGGAGGAACGTCAGGAGCCGTTCCTAGGAGGAGGGGTACTGTCAGGGTTTCGGTGACGGCTTCCTGCAATGACCAGCAGGTGTCCTCGTGACAGCCAGTCTGTCCCGGTTGCCTGCAGCTTCCCTCAGCCCCCACCAGAGGGACTTTCTTGTGTGTGTGTAGCAGGAGTAAGAAGTACCTGCTTGTTAAAACGTTGAAGTTCATCAAAATATTGTACTGTTGTTCCCAAGGGGGTTATGTCCCAATAGTCTTTAATTAAAAAAACATTTAATTGTATTCCTGGCGCCCTCTTATGGTTTTAGTTGGCACTGGCTGTGATCAAGTTCACTGTAAATGTCACTCTCATCCCTTTTTCCCACAACCGGTCATGAGAATGGTGGGTAGAATCTTTGCTCCATCCTTTTTAGTGAAGTAAAATGTTATAAACCATTTGAAAGTATGATCAACACGTATTAAGTGTTTTATAAATGTATATGCAATGATTTGTGATGAAGTGTAATTGTTATAAGTGCCTACCGTAATTGTTTTAATGATATAATTGGATGTTCTGCAAATTCACTAGCTAGCTTCTGCAGGCTCACTAGATAACTGCTGCATGAGTATCGTCTAGCTAGCAGCTAATACTAGTGTTTTATATATATTTTGCTTTACCTGAACAGGGGCTGGAGCAAGACATATTGTACAACGCTGTGCCAACGGATTATTTTTTTTATCGCCAGGTATGTTGTACTGTTTATACTGTGGAAATGTATTCAATGCATTTAAGGTTCGTTTCTCTACTACGTAAAGATGGGTTCAAGTGGCTAGTATCTTAGCCACATGGGAATGTGCATGTGCATGTGTAATACAAAGAAACATGATAACAATCTGTTAATTTGAAAAAATATATACAATCATTCTGTATGCCCTTTTATCCCACGACTGGTGATGAGAGTGGGGCTGGAGCAAGACATATTGTACAATGCTGTGCCAACAGATTAATTTTTTTTATCGCCAGATGCAATAAAGCACATGCATGACCCCATACAGCCTGAGGAGTCATTCGCTGCTGCACAACACGCAGACCAAGGACAGAGGGTTACATGTGCATCATTGTCTGATTGTTGACATCTATTTGCAATTAGTCTTTGAGTGTCTGGTGTATTTAAACCCCACCTGATGTATTGTTCCCTGCTCAGTCTTGAGCCTGCGTTCTGTGCCTTCCTGTGCCGAGGTTTGCCTGTGGAGTAAAGATTTTTTGTCCGTTTGCAATCCTCCCATCACGTGTGTTTTGAATGATCTCTGCATTTGGGTCCCTCCTGCTCAACCGTTACAGGATGCTTCTCCAGAAATGTTACAATATGGTGGTGCTCCCAGTATATGTCTTTTTCTTTTTTCAAATTGAGACAAATAAGAAGCCATCACAAAGGCCCAGAATTGGCCTATCACTAAGTCCCGCCCCTCTTAGTTACTGTTCCTACCTCGGTCAAGCGAGCCAGGAGCTCACTGATATCCCATTTAAAACAATGGCAACAGTACAAATTTCTGAATTACCACAACAGGCAATAGACCTGTTTTGGAAAGATGACAAAAATAATATCTCATCAAGAAGCAGGCAGAAAGGGTTACAGTATGCAGTGTTCATGGCTTAAAAGTGTATAGAAAGGAAAATATGATAAGAATCGAGGCCAATGTCTACTGCTTGCAATGTAAAAATGAGAAACCCCACGAGCTCACTATCGATGTTGCTGATGACAACACCATCAAGGAGCAGTGTTGTTTGTGCACTGCAGGGTAAGTTATTATTCTACTACGTTATTACATTAAATCACCAAAGACAGTGATACGGAGTGATAAGATGTCAAGATGCCAGCATTGAACTACTGACTAGCTAGCTAGCTAGGGTTGAATTGATTGAACCAAGATCACATCAGATATATGACGATAATCAATGATAGCTAGTGCCATATGTTGGCCAACACTCTCAACAGCTGTCAGTTGTTTAGATAAATCCCAGAGCATGGATTAAACTGTAACAGGCTATACCATCAATCCTAGATAGACAGCTGGGTAATCGGTTGATGATTAACATGGTTAGCTAGCTAGCTACATGGTTAGCTAGCTAACAAACAACTTCCAGGGCATTGAAGTGGGATCAACTAAAAAAAAAACTGCAACCTGTTGTTAAGACCCACAAGTTGGGATAGCGAGCTAGCCTGTAAAAACTAGCTGTGGCCTAGTTTCGAGAAGCTAGCTAACTTACCGTATTAGCTAGATAGCAGCTAGGTTACCCATAGTTTTACAAAGCTAGTTAGCCAGGTACAAGTTTAGCAGATAGTCAGCAAGTTTTGCTTGCTATTTTGCTTACCCTTCAACTCAGCAGAAAAAATAATATATAGACTCACTACTTTAATGAGCTAGCTAGGCATGTAAGCATAAACTGTTGTGAACTAGACTACATCTTGAATATTTGGTTGCTGGCTAACTAGATCACGTTAGCTGCCTACCTAGCCAACCGTTTAACTAAATATCTAGCTATTAAAGTTGAAGTCAAACTAACCGTGTGCATCAAAGCAGTGCAGTGAGTGAATTCTTTTATTCAACTTAGCTAGTCCAAATAATTGTTGATCAACAAAAAGTTTGGAAACTAACTTTCTTCTTGGCAAGCCAATTTGCACGTTTTTTTTTTAAACATGGTCCAAATGTTAGCTGATGTTAATTAGTTAATAGTTATACCTGTCTCATTGAAAAAAAATATGTCAAAGATGATTTATTTACAAATCAGCCATCAACTTACCTTTGAGCAAGCATATGTGTCCTTGGTAATGTTCAGGACATTCATTTGGCAATCCGGTCGACCACAGAGCCTTATCCATCACTTACATTTGTCTTTGTTTGTTTTTGGCTTTGGGAAAGGAACAAAAACTACTCCTCCCTCCAATCGTTCAGGGTACCTGGTGTCTGTAGTTCAGGTACCCCCCGCGCAGCGTTTCACCATCCTGTATTACTAAATTTTTGACTTTTATGAAGATTTTAAGTCAGCTCCTGCCATTTTTGAAATGGGTTTCAATGCGCTTGTCCGAGTTGCTTCAACTTGCTTGACCGAGGTCACCACGCTTAGTAACGGTTACTATGATATGATTGGACAATTTCTATTTTAGGGAGGGGCTTAGCGATAGGTCAGTTAGTGCCATTGTGGAGCACATTGTGTAATGTGTGCTATTACTTATGATTACTTTAGTGTTGCATGGCTTTATCTCTTTTGTTAGACACAGCCAGAGTGTTTGCTTCTTAATTCCAAATCTGACAGTGAAAGAGACTGAATTGAGGCTTTTTTTTTTAATTCCTCAAGGATTGTGCACTCTCTGTGCCAGTAAATGCTTTTAACACAGTCACATTTCATCTTTGCTCTCCCAGCATTGTGCTTTAAGACCATCTAGTCTAAGACTACTACTTCCCTCTAATCCGTGCAAATGGTACATGGTCTTTCCTTTCTTTACAGCAGAGCCACAAAACAATGGAATAATAAAGTGCATTTTTTGTAGATGCTGTCTGACTCTTTCATCTACATAGTGGAGCAGACCTTCACACTAACCTATCAAGATCATGTCTGTAAAGAAAGGCCAAACAAGCCTACTGAGAGTTAAGATATCTTTTGAAGGCCCTGCTTCTGAAACCTTCGAGTGCAGAGACTAAGGTATTAATCAGTTTATGTGTTGCCTCCTCTTACTATGTGAAGGACTGATTTAATAATGTTGGGGACATTTATGCTGTGTTAACCTCCTTGACCAGGTTCTTGTACTATCACGAATGTGGAATTCGTAGTTGCCCTCTGCTTATAGTCACATTTTTCCATTGGTTTGTAAGGAGCTGTTCAGTATGCTTCTTATATATCTATGGCAATGTGAAAAACAGATGTGTCTTGTAGAAAGTAGCTTATCTGGCTGCTAACATGTCTTGGGTAAGAGCCGTTGTATATTATTGTTTCTCACCTCAGGAGGATGGGTGAAAAAGATCAATTGTTCAGTATCTGCTCTCCAAACCATGACCTCATGTATCTTCTACTTCAAAGCATGTAAAATATCCTGAAGGTATTGTGGGTTTGATTTTTCTGAGATGTTTTGCATGCTGTAGAGAATGTTGTTTGACAGATTTTTTTCTTCAGAGGTGAGCATTTAGTGGTTGCTGTTTCATAACAGAGACAGCCTTTATCTTCAAACAATATTGCAAGTTGACATATAGCATATGCTACTTGACTGTACTCACCCCTATGCCATTTCTTCCATACACATGAACCCAACTGCTGCAGAAATACAATCCATCTGAACAGCATTAATAACATGTCTTGTTTTTAAGGCAAAGTCAACATATTTCTCCTAAATGGAGCTTACATTGTAACTAGCATTACATTTTCCTCCAAAGACATACACGTTTTATTGGGTTTCAGCCCTGCTGCAGTCACTGTAGCAAGGCTTTGTTCATTGGGGTTGAGAAAACTAATCATTTTCCCCCTACTTTTGAACAGGAAGCTGATAACATTGTTACAGAAGTGCTGAGTCACACTGGATTCATTATGCTTTTCTTTCATAATCAAAATAGTGCTCCTCTCTGCGCCACAGATGTGATATATTAACCCACCCTATTTACGGCAGCACTCACAGGGAAATACATTCAGATTACCTGTGAGATAACATTGGGTGTTTCTCAAAGTCAAGGAAGGATCCTTAACGGCTGCATTTCAAGGACGCTACGTCATCGAATCCCACCAAAGGACTGTTCCAATGCCGAGGATCCTTTGAATTCTACCAAGAACTGAATCCTTCGTTCAGACAATTTTCAAAGATGCATAGCATGTATCCTCAGCATCCTTAAAGCACCCATAAGTATAATGGTAAACTTGGCAGTTTTGCATAATGTAAAGTCCCCTAACATAATTCCAGTTTGCAATTCTTTTTTTTTCCTCCAAGACTGTTGGATTGGGAGTGCTGATGCTGGCCAGGAGGCTTTGTGACATCATCAGCTACTTTCCAGACAAAGTTTCCTATTTGGTGGTATTTATGGTAGTTTCATCAACTGGACATTACATTGGAGACTATGCAATGTTTTGGATTACATAGTTGTTAGTCACTGAGTTTATTCACTGATCAATTCTGGAGCACACACATTTTCTCTCCATCAATCAGAACACCAAAACAGAGCTCAAACAGAAAAAAATGGCAACTAGACAGAGCATAAACTCTCTCTGTGACCCACTGGAGTACATTGATTTGATAATCAAAGCATGTCCTTTATTGGACATAACAAACTTCAGATTAGCTCCTCTGATGACCCCTCGGGAGAGTGTCTTCCTGGAAGTGCAAAGTTTGGCTGGAATGTCTAATTTAGGGAGGGGGGGGGGGGGGGGGGGTTGAGTTTATGAGCTTAAAACCTGCAGGAATACAGGAAGTTACTCAATGCGGAGAAAAAATCATTGCTGTGGCAGCAAACAAAAAATCTGGAAGCTGCATAATACACAGTGCTTTTCTCTCAAGGTATTCATTTTGCCATTACACTGGATGGATAAGTTGTTTCAAGGAACTATTTGAGGATGGATCTCAGTAGAATCAGCTAAAAGGAAGGTACATTTATTAATTTGGTGATAAATGTCTTGGAAAAGTGGGTTCATTTTTATTAACAAACCATACCACTGTGGAAAAAAATTATAGATTCTATGTGCATAAGCCTGAGCGTCAGGGGTTCGCTGGTTGCTTTATGACACCGCAGCCCAGGTGAAGTTTCCTCAAATGAGATGCATAATGGTGGTTGGTGCCTGCTGTGGAGGCAGCTCAGGCATGCTCTGTTCAGCAGAGGCCCCCCTGCATAGCTCAGCCCATTACGGTGTTCCAAGCTATGGGAGATTTATGCTTATCAGGGATGAACACCACACCGCTGCACAGTGTGAGATCTGCCACATGTATAGTTTGCATCTTCTGACCATTTCTGTCTCGGATCACTCACTCAATTTCCTGTGCCGAAAATTGTCATCCCCCTGAGCACACACGCACACCTTGCCCACATGGCTCACGTCCAACTAGTGCTGCTCTGCGCAAGAACTTAATTTCTCTAAGTGCTAACAAAGGCCCGCACACTAATAGAGCACCCAGCCAACAACCATCTGGTAGGAATTTGATGAAATGCACTGAATCTCTGCATCACCAAACTTTGTGTGCCACAGTAACACTGCAATGTGAAGACAACTTCCTGAAGGCCTCATTTTAACAAAAAACCTTCAACAACCTTCTATATTAACTTCTCAGAGTTAAGCAAGTATTTGGTAATACATTTGAGGGAACCTGCTCTGTTAGACATACAACACTGCTTATCTAATTGCTAAGTTGTTCATTATTATCTATGTTTATTATATACTTATACTTAACTACAGAACTTGGTATAAAATAAAACATATGTACAAATACATGATTTTGGGAAAATAAATTGTACTCTATGGATTATATGCAGTGAAGGCTGGTGGTGATATTGGGTGGGTCAGCTAACAAATGCATTATACCCATCAATAGTTCATGCTGCAGCAACAGCAGCATCACATCTGAAATACCAAGTTACAGCAACACTACTATATACCTTGTTATAGCAAGTGCTCTACAACAACACTACAGACAAGTACCCACAAGAATGGCATGATGCCAAAAAACTCTCTGTATGTCTTTCTCTCTCTCTCTCTCTCTCTCACACACACACACACACACCATTTGACTATTTTTCTCTGTACACATTAGCACATGCCATTTTTAACAAAAACAAAACATGCAAGAATGATGGAATGATAGGCTACATGATAGAACAGAATGCTCTGTCACATAGCCTACAATGTCAGAAAAGGGTCCACCTAGGGATGCACTACAAAATGACTTCCAACTGTAATGACTGCCAATAGATACTGCAACTGTTTTTATCACAACTGTTTTACAAGACATTGTGTCAAACATCGTGTCCCGAATAAAACCATCTGGTAACCACAGCAAAAATAACAGCCATTATAGAAAAGAGACAGGTAATATGTAGACAGGAAAGCTAAAGGAAATGTGTGTGATGGTCTTTTAAGAGGTCTATAGGCTTGGGCCTACCTTATTTGAAGAGAAGCTCACATCGACAACCTTTCTGGGACGCAAACAGGTTAATCACCATGTCATTGAAGTCCAGTGATTTTTGGATGATGTCCCAAAGGCTCGAATAGTTCCTAATAGTGGCTAGTCACAAGCAGTGTTGGCTGTTCTTTCAGGTATAATCCGAACAAAAAATATCCAGCAACAACCTAAAAAGTTGAATCATTCTGATTTTTTAATGTTCAACTTGCTAGATCGATAAACTAAATTTGAAGAACAGTCAGGGATTCATTTAACGGAGTATTTCCTGTCATTTAGCTACCGTTTTTAAAAGCTTTGAGGGATAGGTCCAAAATCACCTCTTATTTTAACCAACAAAATAAGCCTTCAATATATCATCACTACATTAGATTGACTGATAGCTATTTGACAATACTAGCTACCTAACATTGGTTGACAAATAGTAAAAAGGTTATCTAGCTAGAGAGCTAGTGATAGCTAATGTCAGCTATTAACTAGCTACCTATTGACAGCCACTCTTTTTTTAGCCAGTCTACTTTTGCCGTGATCATGTGATTATTAGAAGAAATGTGCAAAACAGTCAATAGATGTCAGTTACTTGTATTCTAGATGACAAATATATAGTCTGATACAGTAAATGATCTACTTTTGCTGGACTTTCTCGGATACTTCTCAGTAGTTTCCGATGGAAAACGGCATTCAAATTAACTGGCACATGACCGGCTGAGACTTCCAGGTACTGGGCTGGATGAATTTAGCCCAAATTATCAGCAAATCAAGGGGGTGTGCCACGACAAACGTCACTCACTTGACACAGAGGATGAATGGAAGCTGATGCCACTGTGTTTGGGCTGTAAAAAATAAGCCCATTTAGATATATCCTGTGTTTGTCTTGTGACAATTTGGTGCTGTTGCTGCTCTAGGTTCCACCATTTTTTTTTTAAATCTGTTCTAATGTTTTTTAACAATAATTTTCTCATCTTTATTGTAAAACATAGGGAGGGCTTAGCCCTGTTAGCCCATTTATACCAGCCGTCCCTGATTATATGTGATTATGTGTTTCTTATATTCTTTAAATGTGTTTGGTACCTTTGTTTAATCAATCATTTATGACTATTTGTGTTACACTGGGTGATATTGACTTTTGTATAAGCTCTGCATCATTTTATTGGTCAAAGAGATCAGGGGAGACATCCGGAGATGAGGTGTTTGTCAAGAAAGAAAGACAGCGAGGAACTATTCTGCCCCATATTTCAAGACAAGAGGTAGTCCAATATAGGCAATAAATGTCCTTCAAATAACATTTAATCAATATTTGAAATTAATAAACATGTTTATTCTGAAAACATATGGTACATAGGTTACGGGTCCCACGTTGTGAGACTGGTAATACAGGGAATAAATGATCAGACAGGAAGACGTGGCTTCACTGCATGGAATGCTCTGGAATAATCTTTATTTACCATATTTTCAGCAAGTGCAACTGTTAGGTCTTTCTTTATCTCATTGTATATTCAATGTTCTTTTTCCTTGCATGTAACAAATACAAAAATATCTCAAATAAAACACAATCACTTGTCATATTTTCACACTTCTCCTATCTTACTAATACAATGTTTACCCAGGCTTGTATTCTGTTACACAAAGCGAATTCACTTTTACTTTAGATCATCTTGCATGTATTCTAAGTTACAATAATACTGTTTAATTTACACTCTCAGAAAAAAGGTACATGGGGGTACACATATTAAACCTTCAGGTACAAAGTTGTTCCTTTCAAGTGGTTGTATCTTGAAGGGTACAGGACAGAACCTTTGTGATACATTATTGTACCTTTCAAGGTACAAGATTTGGGAAAGTACATGTGTGTACCCGTGTGTATCCGTGAACTATGAACCAAGCACGCACTTGTACAGTATGTTCAGCCTACTTATCCTTTTATTAAGCCTACTACCTAGTTAACTATCATAACACCTAGTTAACTGGACTAGAATGTTGTGAAATTGGCCTAGAGTTGACTTCTTGCACAAAGCAGAGAGTCACTTTAAATTTGTAAATGTTGGCTTCATCTCTGGCTCATTTGTGTTCAGCTAACAGCTTATATCTATACAATAAACAATAAACTATTCCACATTTACCCTTGTTAAACAAGTGTATCATATATATTTTTTAACTGACAACGTGACTTCTGGTTTCCAAGGTAACGATAAACAAGGCAGTAGAGAATATATTTTGAAGGCAAGAAAAAAAAAATACAAAATATGGTCATAATGTCCATGATATTGTTCACATAGGCTACAGAATTTTCATGTGATCTCGAAGACTTTACAGGCAGGGAGTATCTCTGGTGTTATATATCGCCTGTCAAAGATAACGGAATGAACTCCATCTTTAATCTTGTTTCGCGGTACGGGTCTGTACGTCAGTACGTTAGCAGGCGACAGTCTTATTCGCGCCATTTATCAAGCTGCAAGCTACAACGGTCAGGCAGATGAGGAGTCTGAGATGTCCCTTCCCGCCTTGACAACTGAGGAACTTCTAAATAGACTTTCTGAAAGCAGACTGGAGGTGACTGAGGAAGAAAGAAGAAAATTCAGAGGTGAGTTATCCAGCTAATTAATAAATAAAATGTATTATTTGAAAATAACTGAATGACTGTTACAAAGCTAATGTTAGTCAGTGCGCTAACGGTTAATTTTGCTAGCTAATGCTAGGTAACGCTTTTCTGACTGAGCTGGCAAGCTAACGGTTTCATCCAATGCCATGTGCTTTAGCCAGCAAAGTAATGTCAGCTCAGAAAAGATGGAGAATCTTACCTCAGTACAGCTAGGATAGTTGGTATTAGCTTGCCAACATGATGAAAATATAATGAAGTCTAATGAACAGTATTGTAACTAGCTAGCCATTTCTAACCAATGAGAAATGCCTTTACACATACAGGGCGACGCGAAAAAACGATGCGAAAGTGCGTCGTAGCGACAAATCGTGCTGTATGTGTAAAGACCTTAAAATTGAAAATCTAAGATGAACTAATGTTATTGTGGTGGAAAATTTTTGATAAAGTGTATACCCCATATGTAAATTATGAGTATTGCCACCTTCACCCTCCCCCCAGAGAAAAGCGGAGCTTGACGTGGTACGATTAAGCTTGTTACATGGTGGAAATAAGTTATTGCCAGCAAACATCATAAGCATTGCCAACAGATGTTAGCTTTTGATTTTAACCACAGCTATTGACATATTAACTGAAGTTATTTATATATTACATTAGCTATTTACTTTATCTTTACTGTACATGTGGAGGTCTGGAAGTGTATAAGGAAACCAGACAATCTAATATGTTAGCCTTAAATAATATGTATTCTATTATACTTTGTATAGTGGAAAATATTGTTTGCATTAAGCACTACTACTGAAAAGTAATATGATGTGATTCTATGCCTAAATAATGCTGGGGGTTACCCTAGGTTACAAACATTGCATGTAGGCCATTGTAAGACACCGCTAGGGGGGTAATCTTGGGGGCTATTACAGGACAGTGGGTGACCTTGGAGAAGGAACACTGCCTTCAGCATTGCCCCTCCTTGACGTCACCCCAGAACCTTTGTGCGCTATGTTGTTGTTTCATAGTCATGCCATCTTCTCCTATTGGTTCATAGTCTACGCTTATTGTATCTTCTCTCCCTTCTCTTCTCCTGTTGGTTTACGGTCTACGCTTATTGTATCTTTTTCCTCTGACTCATAGTCATGCCACCTTCGCTTATTGTATCT
This sequence comes from Megalops cyprinoides, assembly GCF_013368585.1. Classification (NCBI taxonomy): domain Eukaryota; kingdom Metazoa; phylum Chordata; class Actinopteri; order Elopiformes; family Megalopidae; genus Megalops; species Megalops cyprinoides. The sequence continues at coordinate 33,033,642 of NC_050595.1, forward strand.
CCTCCCCTTGACATGCCCCTACAGCATGTCAGCCTGTTTTTGCCCCTTTAACATATGCATCCCATTTTAGTTTTATATTTTCTTTTATGAGTCATACAGCTAGAAAATAAGAGCTGATTGCCTGCTTTGGCCTAGCTGACATCTACTGGCAAATGCTTGCGAACTGTATGTGGATTTACTGCAGTTTGTCATAGTTGCCCATCATAGTAGTGCTGAGCCAATGGCCCCCCTTTGCGGGGTTTAATTCCTCTTTGTCTTGTTCCTGTGGCCCGTCTTCTGGGCCGTGTCCAGACGGGGCCTAGTTCTTACATTAACCCTTTGCTTTAAGGCCTAACCTTGTAGCTTATGGCACATAGATATCTGTGTGCCTTCTTACAGTCTGCAGCATCGCGGTATGGCTAACTGAGTTACTTAACCTTTTTTATTATTTAAATGTGGGCCTGGAAATAATGGTAATATTCCAGGCATATATGCTGTGTATTATTTAATTATGCTTAAAAGTCATATAGGTGTGGAGTGGGAATAATGGGAAATTTCAGAAGTGTTATGTTTAAAAATAATATACAATTAATGACTATGGAGTTTATGGGACTTTCCAGGCGGGGTAAATGTAACAGCTTAAAAATTACATAATGGTGTATTAAAATGGAAAATGGGATGATCTTGAAGGAGGAGCCTGAGAGGAGTTGGAAGTTGTGGTCTGGGATAGGAGGAGTGAGAAAAGGCATAAAGAATGGATGTAGGCTGAGGGGAGGAGGGAGGAGTGATTGGGGAGTGTTTGTGAATGTATACACACGCATATACACCTGTTGCTCCGCGGACCAACCCGGTTTACTGTATGTGATTGATCACCATATGCAATAAACCTAACAACCATGATTACATCAGACTCTGTGAGGACTTATTATTTTCCGGAAGGCATCAAAATGTGGAGGAAGACCCTCGGTCCATTTGGCCCAGACCAGGGGGATATCCACCACATTATAATGGGGGAAAATTATATTTCAGTCGTATAGTAGCTAGCTAGTTAATCAGCCATGTGGTTGCTAGGTACCAGGTGGTCTATGAAATGATGGTAACTTTTACTAATGAGCTTGCTAGCTAGAGCTAGATAGTATCAGCACTGCTATTTTAAATTAATTACATCCAATTTTATTTAGCTAACTAGTTGCTTGTAACATGACCATTCTAGTGATAACGTTAGCTGGGTAACTTAGCTATGTTATTTACTAGTTACCATATAGACTTAGGAATGTTTTCTCCATATAACCTTTTCTGTGCATTTATATATAGTACTTTAACTGCGTAAATACACTTAGAATTTCCTAATTTTGTTTCGACCTATCCTCAGAAATAGTTATTTGTGAAATAATGTTGAGTTTTTTCTTCTGCAGAATATGAGGTGGATGGAGAAACTGTCAATGGTGGACTGACAGACCACATGATTTCACAACAGTTTGTGGGGTCCTTCAAGAAGCAAGTGAAATTTATTAACATTATCCATCAGCTGAAGACAGGCATTTGTGACAATGCCCCAGCTTCAGTGTCTGAGTTGAGGTGAGTTGAAAGATTCAGGCAGTTTATCATGATGGCTGACACATGAACCCTTTTTTTCAAGGTAGATTTATATATTTAGCATTATAACCACCACATTATAGGATAACTTAGGTGGCTTAACGTTTCTCTTGTAATACCTGGTGTAAGACTTAGTTGTTCTGTTTCTATACAGTTGTGCTCAAAGTCCACTGGCGTCATTCCCCGACATTTTTGTTGTGCTGAAATTTCCCAAAAACATCCAGACAAAACTAGACAACAAAGAGCCATGCCATAATACTGGATTTTGTCGCACCAAAATTGTCAGTGTCCTTCAAGAGACCATGGCTCAGTATACAATGTAAGCATTCTTAAAGTAAGTCTCTAGCTGAAGTAGATATGGTGAAAAGTGCTTAGTGGTTAAACAATGGAAAAATAACACATGAGATGTGGCTAAATTAATGAATGGTTTGTGACAGGTATCCTTCAGGTGAAGATTACGGGAAGGTTGCCAAGGCGCTTGTTTCCAAATACCCTTTCTTGAAGGATTTGGAGGGGAATGGATATGTAAGTATTTAGTCTCTGAAGTGCTCTCGACATGCTTTGGTGATTCCTGTTAATGCTCAATGCTCTATTTCAGTTACTGGAACTGAGGTATCAATTAAATGAAATGCAACATAACATCACTAACTATGCAAGGTAAAGTAATCTTTGATAACCATTATGTTTTGAATAGCATACTTGGCACGGACTCGACCAGACGGTGCCATTGTGGATGAAAAAATGAAGCGCACATTTCTCTGGAGAAGACGTGAGCTACTACATGGAGGAATGTCTGCTGTTGAAGCGGCTTGCAAGTACCCTTTCCTGAAAACACCGTCCGGGGTATGTCTGAAATTTTTTGGTCCTTTGTACATTATGCCCTTGAAAACAACACTCTCATAGCCCTCTTTATGACCAAAAGTGTTTTTGGACACATTTTTAGTAATTACATATCTGACATTTTAAACAGAAAAAAATGAATTGGTCAGTATGTGAAGAAAGAGCTTGGAGGGGGTTTTCCTGTTTTAAAATGTGATTTTATTTTCTGTTTTAAAAAGATTTTATTTTCAGGCCACTGCATCACCGATTAGAATATATTCAGGCTGATGCATCGTTAGCACAGATATTGACTTTGGTTCTGCTATTCCTTTATTGGCTTATATTTTACTCTTTTATTTGTAGTTGTATCAAGAAATGGGACGGATCTTCAAAATCACAGATTTAAATCAATGCTTCCGAGAGTCGTTCAAAAGTCTGGTACCCTCTGTGCTGAAAGCAATCCAAGGAAAATCCTGTCTGGAGAAGCAGTACCTGGATGCAAGAGCCGAAGCACCTTCAGAGGAAGTAAATGGTATTTAATCACAGAAAGTTTCAAGCTTTATCTCTATATATACCCAATCAAAATACTTTTGTGATGCTTTGTGATTTAATTTGTTTGCAGTAATTAATCTATTGTATATTTCCCTCTTCTCTCCCTTTTTTAATTATTTGTTTTGGAAGACATAGAGTTTCGAGCAGCTTTGGTGCTTTTGCCAACAATGTTCAGAGAGAAGCTTGACAACTACATTTCACTGAATGAGGTAAGTTTTACCCTTCATCAGGAGTAGCTTACCATTTCAGTGCTTATTTAAATTGTAGAATATCTTTTGTGATACATATAAAGCAAGTAATTTTTGTGAATGTTTCATATAAGAGAACATCTTAGAGAACTCGTTCCCTCATCTTAATTTTAAAAGTATCCACATTGAATGTTTTTTTGTTTAGGGAGACCCACGCCATACCCCATCGTGCAGTTGCCTGGTACAGCAGACAGGAGACTTGTCTTCAGCGAACAGAGACTGGCTGCAACTGTCAAAGTCGATAGAACTGAAGTCTGCAATGCGGTCGGTGTGGAAGATGGTATTCTCTCAGCATGTTGCACATATTTTGTCTACCACCTGAACTACCCTAGCCACAACAAGAATACTCTGATTTGCCTGCAAAGACATGTCTTAAAAGTGACTGAGCCTGGTGACAAGCCACTGCCTCCAGCTGTTGTCAGGGCAATTAACATGTTGGCATAACAAAAAAAAGGATGCCACGCCCATATTCTTGTCCAAAGTGCTCACGTAGAGCTTTCACATTACTGAAATTGATTCATCATGTAGGTTAAGTTCATGCTCATAAACCAGGTTTTTCCATCTGCTGTGGCCTTGATGATTGTCAATGTACTTTTACAAAATATGAGTCTTTTAGGAGGCACATATATCGGAAACATAAAAAACAGGTTGTGACATGTCATGAATCAGATGAGGTAGGAAGTGAAGAAGAAAATGTTTTCGAATCTGAAGAACCAAGCCATGCTGACATTAACACGTTTGTGGAAAGCTATAGAAAAACTCTAATCAAGTTTGTGTTAAAATGTAGAGAAAAACATGTTCTTCCTCAGTCAGTTCAACAAGACATTGTGGATGATGTCACCTTTATGTTTACTAATTTTAAGGAACAGTGTGACTCTTTAATTTCCCACCATCTAGCGCAAAATGGATATAATATATCTGACTGTCCTGAGCTTACTGAACGATTGCAATCTTCTGATTTTTTTAGAGAGGCCTCTAAAGTAGTACACTCTGAGTATTTGTTTACTGAGTACTGTAAATCTAATTTAGCATTAACAGAACCTGTGCAGTACACTGTGAGAGATTCTAGTGGATTTAAATTAGGAACTTATGCATATGTCCCCATAACTGATGTACTCAGGAAATATTGTAGTCATGATGATGTTTGGGATCATATACAGCTTCAAAACAGACAGACTCCGAATGAGGAGATCTTAACTGACCACCAAGATGGCCTTTTCTTTAAACAGCACCCGTTTTTTAAAACCCATGAAGCTGCTTTACGCCTCCACTTCTATCAGGATGAATTTGAGGTAGTTAATCCTCTAGGTTCCAAACGAAACAGACATAAATTTTCTGCTATATACTTCACAGTTGGTAACCTTCATGGGAAGTATCGATCCCAGGTTAAACATATCCATCTTGTTTTATTATTTAAACATTCATTTTTGAAACAGGTGGAATTAGAGACTATTCTGAAACCACTGTTGAGGGATTTAACAATGCTCTCGTCAGAAGGATTTACTGTGATTGCAAATGGTCAGGAGTACTTAGTTCATGCTGCGGTAGCCACTATATCAGGAGACAACTTGTCGGCCCATATGGTTGGTGGGTTCCGTACAGCTTTTAATTCAGGATGCATTTGTAGATACTGCATGTAAAATGACCATTTCAGTGAAGAATAGTTTACTCTTCAAACCTCAAATGTTCATAAGTATCATCTTGATTGCATAAAAGAAAATCCAACTAACAGTGTACTGTATGGCATAGAGAGAAATTGTCCATTTGACAAACTTGATTATTTCGATGTCGCAACATGTCTGCCACCTGACATAATTCATGATTTACTAGAAGATGTAGTACCATTAGTTGTACGGCTTGTTCTATGCAGGGCCCATCACGAGAACCATCTAACCTTACACAAATTTAATGATGCACTAAAACAGATGGCAATAGGTCAAAACGACAGGGTGAACAAACCAGTACCACTTTCTGAAAAGATACTAAACAGCTCTGGTGTTATTGGATCGGCATCACAGAAGTGGTGCCTTTTTAGGCTGTTGCCATTTATTATTGGTGACCGTATTCCACTGAATAACAAGTACTGGAATGTGTACCTCCTTTGTCGTGAAGTAACTGATATTGTCATGGCACCTACAGTACAGAGAGAAAATCTGCCTGTCCTTGACCAACTTGTACAACAGTTTTTGACAGAATTAAAAAATGAATTTGGAAAAGTGCCATTACCTGATACATTATGCTCGATTAATGTCATTATATGGGCCTTTACGGTCATTGTGGTGTATGCGCTTCAAAAGCAAACACCAATATTTTAAGAATGTTGCTTGAAACTTTAGAAACTTTATTAACATCGCCACCAGTCTCAGCAGACATCATCAATTTAAACAGTGTTGGGAGTTTCAGTCGAGGAACATGTTGGGTGACTATGAAAAAGTGCAAGGAGCTAGTTTGAGCATTCCATTTTCATCCTTGCCACTGGAACTCCAAAACACTCTTCTTAGTCATGAGAGACTAGAATCCATAGACCTCTCAGAAAAGACCTTTCAACGAGTAAATGAGGCCACATTGAATAATGTTAAGTATGCTGTAAAAGATGTTTTCATTGTTGATTTTGTCCATGCAGAAAATATCCCAATGTTCTTTCAGGTTAAGTTCATTTTAAATGTGGATACACTATGGTTGTTGTGTGGGAGAATTTTATTGCCAATATCTTTTGACAAACATTTTCATGCATATAGTGTTGCATATGATGACTGGATTTGTATAATGCCTGGACAAGAGTCAAGTTTTGAGGCACTTGATATATATACAGTTGATGGACGATTGTTTGTTGCAACAAGACGTGTAGTTGCTATGATATTAAAATGAAATGAAATTTGTATTGTGTTTGTTGTATTTGTACAATAAACAAGCCCTGTTTTTTTTTTAAAAAGTGTTGTATTTGTGTCACAGTAACTACCATATGAACATTCTAGAAACTCTAGACAAACACGCATGCATACACAAACATATAAAATGTCTACAATCTCAACAGTTTTCTTCCAATAATTACAATATCAACAGTTGTTTTAGCAGGAGCTCATGAAACCCAGAATAATATATACAAAGGGAATGTGTGAGGTTCGCTAGCATTTGCAACTATCAAAATGAATGCACCGCTGCCATTACTAGCTACACTCGGCAGGCAGTATTTTGATCGCACTTGGAAGAAAGCCACTTATTCAATTAAAATAACCTTTCTACTTTAATACACAAACTCAGTTGAAGTTAGCTAATTACATACAACAACTTAAGTGATGTTTTGCACATTACTAACCTGATAATACAGGGAGTAAATGGTCAAACAGGGAGACGTGGCTTCACTTGCATTGAATCTTCTGGAATAATGAGAGGCAGTGATGTACAGTACGTGAACGAACAAATCGTTTTGAACGAATCTTTGAAGTGTACTGGGTGTACTGAATCGCTTGTCTACAAGATTCGTTCCTTCCTCTTTGCAAACATACGCGCTCAGTAGCTGGCATAGCACGTGACCTCACAGTAGGTGGAGTTACTGCTGGTTACACCCACTGAGTGGCAGAAAGACTACTGAGTGGCAGCGTTAGAGTTCAGCTTGAATGCCGCAAAAACACATCTAAAATGGAAAAGAGCTGTTGTGCGATTGACGGTACAAATAGGTTCAACAAGAAATCGGAGCTATCTTTTTACAGACTGGCGAAAGCTTAAGAAAAGAGAAGCAAATGGATCGCTGCAATTCGCAGAAACAACTGGAATCCAGGCACCGAAACAGCTTTCCAAAAAAGTTGTAATAAAATAAAAATATTTGTACAAACCTGTCCACATACAACCAGAATATCCGTTGGTGTCCTTGTCACTTTAATTTTGCCAACAAATTCCGCCTTGAAATACGACCAAGCGTCAAGGCTTTTTTCGGACATTCAAAAACGCTTGACGTGAAACAGCTTAACGTGGCTTAATGTTCCAAAACAGAAATCAATGATCACCAAATTTCTCTCGGACATCCTTGTCATAAACACTTCCTCCAAAAACAACAAATCAAAACCGAAATCCTAGGAGCGTGATCGTTATCTCACGTTAAGCGTTTTCCTCTCCATTGAGGCCCAATATAACGAAAAGGCTTAACGTGGCTTAATTTTCCAAAATAGCGTCTAATGATCACAAAATTTGTCTGACATCTCACGTCATAAACACCATCTCCTATCAAAAAGCAACCCTTACTAACAGCTAATTAGTACTTTTACAGTAACTTGATGATCACAACTGTATTTATTGTCACTTCCTCTTCATATTTACTTTTGTATTAATAAATAGTATATCTATTTTGTGTTGGACCCTTATTATAAAGTTTTATCTACTTCTGATTAGATGATTAAGTAATATATCATTAATAGCTTATTGCCATTTCATAATATAGATATGACTTAAGTCCTTGAAGGTTATTTGACAGATATTAAATTGTTTATACACTATATAGACAAAAGTATTTGGCCACACCTGTTTTTCAGGGTGAAGGGCAATCTTAATGCTTCAGCATACCAAGACATTTTGGACAATGCTAATGCTTCCAACTTTGTAGCAACAGTTTAGGCCCTTTTCTATTCCAACATGACTGTGCCCCAGTGCACAAAGCAAGGACTATAAAGACATGGTTTGATGAGTTCGGTGTTGAAGAACTTGACTGGCCCGCACAGAGCCCTGACCTCAACCCCATCGACCACCTTTGGGATGAACTGGAACGGAGATTACGAGCCAGGCCTTCTCGTCCAACATCAGTGCCTGACCTCATAAATGCTCTACAGAATGAATGGGCACAAATTCCCACAGAAACACTCAAAAATCTTGTGGAAAGCCTTCCAAGAAGAGTGGAAGCTGTTATAGCTGCAAAAGGGTGACCAAATACATATACCAAGTATATGTATTTGAATACAATGTCATTACAGTCCCTGTTGGTGTAATGGTCAGGCGTCCGAATATTTTTGTCCATATAGTGTATTTTCAGTAATTTTCCACTGGCTCTTTACCCCTTGCACTTAGCTCTAATTGTATTCATGTAAGTTGACAGAAGGAATTTCATTACACTTTTTTCAACACACCAAGCACAATAATTCCTTACTTGTGCAGCCATAATTTATCAGCAGTGATAACAAGAACAAAATTTGATTCACAAGCATTCACAGTTTTAAACACCACTGTCAATGGTTTCTGAAGGAAGATTTTGTGTTCTTCATCAGGCTAATGATCACCACTTCTTTTGCTTGCGAAGGAGGAAGTTCCTACAGATGGCCTTCTGTTCCATATTTAAAAACTCACCTTTTGTAACCATGTTTATTTTGCTCCTTGGTTGACTTTTTCTAGCAATCTCAAGCTTGATTTAGGAAATGCATTGAAAGTGTGTTGTCTCTGTGTAAAATCTTAATTAAAACACTTCCAGTGCAATAGAGGTGGGAAAAGGAGGCTATCCATTTGTATTTAGACAGAGATAGATGGTGAACTGTTTTGATTGCAGGCTTTGATTGCAGGCAAGTAGAGATGCTCAGGTTGGACGCGGTCGAGATGTGTCTGGTGGTGGAGTATATGAAATAAATGTCCTTGGTTCTCACCATTGTGCGATTATGTTTGGGAAGCACTGTGATAAACATTAAGGGTCTCTGCTCCCGGTGGACTCTGAGAGTTCACAAAAGGAAAGCTCCTGAAAAGGTGATGGCTATCTCTCCTTGAGACAGTGACAGTTTGTTTGTCGCAGAGTCATTTCGTACACAGGTTGAGGCCACACTGCTCTGTATTATGCATGCAAATTAATTGTTTGCACTCAGCCGCGATGCAGTGCCCTGCAGAAAAGAGCGGTCTCCATAAATTCCATTTAATTAAGATGCCCATTACCAGTTGTTGTCTGTTGTCCAGCGCACTCTTTGGTAAACTTGTTTACAATTTGCATCACCCAAGTTTCCTGTTTACCTCCTCTATCTTGTTCTGTGAAGATAATTAAATTATTCATGAAGACTAGCTATTGTGTGTTTGTGAATGATTATTTATTTTGTTATTCCAAGCAATCCAACAGAAACAGGTGAATGCTTGCAGGACTGAACTCAAGCAAAATTCAAACAGAATAGAAAGGACAGCTGGATTGATATTTTATGATAAAAGTGTTCATGACCAATCCCAGTCCTTCTGCTTGGTGTATCTGCTTGGAAGCCACATTAAAATATCTTTGACATTCATAATTCATAGTTCTGCAAAAATGAAATTTCTTATTTTATGGTTTTCCAGGGCTGTTGCCCACAATGTCCAGATTACTTAGATGTTTATTATAATTTTACCAATTGCAAAACAGAGAGAAAAGGCTGCAGTTAGAACGGCTACTTTCTACATGCTGATCCGAATATTTTCTTATCCTTTTTACTATGATTGTCAACATTCATATACACAAAGTTGCCTCTGTAGCAAGGTGCAGTGTACTAAACAGGGAAACTGCGGTCTGTGGAAGATCATATTAATATGGACAAAATTGTGAACATAGGATGATATCACAGATTAGGTCTGCAAAACAGTGCTTACCTGATGAACATTCTACCATGAAATAATGCTTTCAGGCAGAGTACCTAGCCAGACATCAGACTTGGATTTTATGATGTTGCAGAGTTTAAATTTGTCTAAAATACGCTGCTCATAAAGAGGGAGGAAAAATAGGACAGTCAGCATTGCTGGTCATACTTCTGTCTGGATCTTTGTCCTTTCTAAGTCATAATAGAAAATGCCACATAACAATATCTTTGTAATGCTAATGCAAATTCTGAGTCAAGAGGAGGGATTGTTCTCTGCATAATTAATTCTTCCCCCCAATGCAAGAGCCAGTACAAGGCCATGAGTCTGAGAATGAGCTTCAATGCTACAGATTCACCCTAGTGAGTGTCACAACATTGATCACTCATATTGTTAATATGTTAACTATACAGGTAAAGATAAAGCCTGTAGAAGTGCAGACACTGACATTCTCAAAATATGCCATGATCGGAAACAGTTGCCTTATGTGGCATACCCATCTAGAGGAAATACACAGATCACTGTAGAAATAAAACGGTTGTTGTACTTTCCGAGTATGAAAATGAATGCAGGCTTCAGATTTTGTTTCCCTGTTTCACAAATAGGTTCTTTAATACAGTAAAGGAACTAGTGGATGTTCTCCCCAAGAACAGAGATGAAAGAACACTGATCACATGGTAACTCTGATTTTTAAAGGTATTCTTTCCCACCCCCTCCAATATTCTGGGTACCCATCCTGGCTGGTGACCTGTGGGGGCTGGACGTTCCCGCAGTCCCCCCAATGCTGGTGTTGACCTACAGGCTGGCAAGAAGAACAGTTCACCCCATGTCTTTAGTCCATAATTTGACCCTACAAAGCAGTCAGAATTTTTAAACATGGTCACTTGTGCCCTCCGTGTAGAAATTTTCAGGCCATTTTATTGGATATGCTTTGTATTCACTCCATGTCCAAGTCACTCTGCTAAATAACAAAAAGTAAATGTTGAAAAAAAAATCACATAATTCAGTCAGCTTCAAGCTATAGGTGGCTATAACAAAATCATACTTACATTCTCTGAAAGATAGTCATAAAAAGAAAGATAATCAAAAGATAAGATAATCACAGAACTACTACCTTAGCAATTACACACTTGAATCCTATAAGGAAATTGTAAAAACTGAGGAAGAGAACTCAGGGAAGAAAACACAAACATGTCACGTTCTGTATTTGATCCATTGTTACTGACTACAGTGCATTCAGAAAGTATTCAGACCCCTTCACTTTGTTCACATGTTGTTACGTTGCAGCTTTATGCTAAAACCGTTTAAATTAATTTTTTCTCCTCATAAATCTACACTCAATACCCCATAATGTGAGTAAGTAAGTGAAATCAGGATTTTAGAAATTTTTGCAAATTTATTAAAATTAAAAAAGTGAAATATTACACCACCTTAAGTATTCAGACTCTTTGCTATGACACTTGAAATTTAGCTCAGGTGCATCCCATTTCTCTTGATCTTTGAGATGTTTCTACACCTTTATTGGAGTCTACCTGTGAAAAATTACATTGATTGGACCTCAGGGTATTAAATGTAGATTGATGAAGGAAAAAATGAATTTAAACAATTTTAGCATAAGGTTGCAACATAACAACATGTGAAAGAAGTGGAGGGGTCTGAATACTTTCAGGAGAACAACTACTCCATCAAAGAGAAGGAGGGTCCTGCTACCACATAGGCCTTGGATACCCTTTGGTTTTGCTCAATGAGTTGTTTGACCCCAATACAAGCTATTTCCATTTACATGGAACTGTAGCATGCATGGACATAAATGAAGGGTGACTGGCCCACAACTACAAAATTCATCTTAACATAGTGAATAATAGTATCATATACCTTTGCTTTGCAAAGGATCAGTCTTTTACCTGTGCCAGCACAAACACAATTTGCAACCCCTTCTAAAATTCCCTAATAAAAATGTAGCATTCTCAACAGCATAAACCCAGCACATTCATTTCAGCTTCAATTCTTCCACCTGCTGCAGATATGTATGTAAAATCACTTAACAATATTGCATTTAACAAGCGTATATTTCACTGGCAGGGGTCTCAGACAGCACACTACAGTGTATTTACGGAAGTTCAATAGAGCTTGAGTGAATTAAATCAGCCTAATTGAACTGAAATTTCTGAATTGAACTCCCATTACACAATCAACTGGCTGTCACAAGAAAGCTTGAACATGGACTCAGTCCAGGCCAGGATCACTGTAGAAAGGAGAGCTCTCTGATGAGGGGGTGAGCCTGATGTGAAGTTCTGTGGCACTGGACCCTCTGGCTATATCTAAGCCCCTCCATGTCTCTGCCCTGCCTATGAGTGAGTTGGTCCAGAGAAAGTTGAGCTGATCAGTTTAGATCAGCCCAACTTCATGTCCAGTCTCTTGTTCCTCTCTGCTTCTACTGTTGCGTCCCTCCCTGGTATTCTCAGGTGCCAACCCGCCTTATCGTTACCCTAATCTATTATATCAACCTATTTTGAGTTGCTTTTACACTTGACTTGCTGTCCTCCTCTTTGAGCTCAGATTCCAGAGGTTAAAACAAATTCCCCACTAGCATTCAAACTCAGAGCATTTTACTTGCTTCCAGCAAGCTGACAAAAATTGCAAAACTTTGTTGTTTTTGGGATATGAGCTTGCTTCACTTAATGTTTGTAACTGGATGTAAACATGATCAGACAGAACCACCTGCATGTAGTTAATTCCTGCTCTTTTCTCATGTGTTTGAGAAGATGATGCAGTGCCAAATGTGAAGGCTGTAACAGGAAACAGATGTCTCCTAATATACATAGAAAAAACTGAGTGGGAAAGGTCAACGCACAGTGTTCAGAGGAGGATGTCCTCTGGATCCAAATCAGCTGTCTGGTTCCAGTACTTTACTGTAAACAATGGATAAGTGAACCCAGCTGAGAACTGCAGAAGTTTTAACCTTTTATTTCCCTACAAATTGAGCTTGTAATCACTACCTGAGATTATAAAACATTAATATACCAGCACTGTCACCACTGTGTCTTACTTACGCTACTATAGATCTTCATGATTTAAAATATTTGCATTGTATCATTGTATTGCATTCTTAATTTGAATTCTTCTCATAATGAATTAGGAGCAGCTTGTCTAACATCTTTCTCAATGTACATTTTGAAAAGTTAGGTACCCAAATGCACATTCAGCACTTTGCTATTAATTTATCTTGGTGGGTGAAATTTAGGGAGTCAAAGCTCTTGGAATTTAATTCAAACTAGATATTTTTGTTGAGTCTGTCTGTAGTGAAGGGCAAGAGCAGTCACCCCACCCAGCCTTGAACCTGGGTCTACGGGGTACCAACCATGTGACTTTGACTGTGACACCAAAGAGCCAGGTGTCACTCAGAGTGCATACTCAACCACAGTGACGGCACTCCGTCACACTGTCCTCCCCTTTGGGGAAGCGCACCCATGTGCTTCATGCACCAAGGCGTCCGCCACGCATCCCCCACCATACTTCTCCTATCCCAGGGTGCCCCACTCACTGGTGCTTCACCCATCTCTGGGGTCCCTCACACTGTGTTTCACCCATCCCTGGGGTCCCTCACATGGCTCACATACCGAGTACGCCTCCGATGGCCTCGTGGCCAGCCATCCCACTCTGAACCATTTGTAGCGAAGGGTGAGAGCAGTCAGCCCACTTGGCCTCAAACCCAGGTCTACGGGGTACCAACCATGCGACTTTGACCACGACACCAAAGAGCCAGGCTCATTGGTATGGCAGTCAGAGCACATACTCAACCGTAGTGACAGTACTCCTTCACACTGTCACACTATTTTTCCCCACTAACTTTTAAGACTTTTTTTACAGGACCACCAATGGAAATATAGATAGTGAGATAGCCAGTGTTAGAGTAGTAACCTAAAAAAGCTAATAATGTCAGTAACAGCATATCACTAAATGCTGTTAGTTTTGGTCTTACCTGAGTTTTCATCAACCTCAAAAATTACCTTAAGTTTGACCTGATCCTAAAAAGAGATGTATGATTGATTGCTTTCACTTGAATGGATGTGCAGGCATTGCTCAAAATGTTTCTGCAGCTTACAGTGGTATTATTAGTTAAATCAATTATTATTAGGTATACCCCTGAAGTGAGGAATGAGTAGTTATTGGCTCCTTTGAAGGTGACTGTAAATAGGTTTCCTTGTGGTATTAAAACATTATTGAAATGTTCCTTATACATTGAAACCAAGGTGCGGTTTTGTGCAAACAAAACAAAATGTAAGAGCCTTGGGATATTAACTGTGGTAAAACAGAATGACTCAGCTTCACTTTTGTTGGTCCAGTTCTGGCATGATACAGAATCTTCCAGTTTTTCCATCATCTAGCCTTGGTAGCCACCAGCTGAACACCAGTCCTGTTGATGTACTGTGGGTACCAGAATGAATGAAAGTTTTGCTGGGGTACAAGGTATACTTCAGGGAACATTGTATCTATTTTATGCTATGTGAAATGTATTTCAGTGCAGAAACTTAAAAATGGTTATTATGTTATGTTCCTGTTTTGGACTTACCATGAGATGAGTTGCCTTTCTCCAACTGACATGAAAGAGGTTTCTTCAGTTACCAGATTCCTCTCATTATCTCACCTGAGATTGTTAATGCTGTTGGTGGTGATAATTATGATGACTGCCTTTGCTCTGTATCCAGGTCTGCAGGTTATTTTTCACACAAATAGGTTTTCATGGGAGGGCTGCTCTGCTTTGCAACCTCTGCTTTTGGAACAAGACACTTCAAAGCTCTCTGTCTGCGTCTGCAAGGCCTGACCTTGAAAAAGCAGATATTTTTACTTCTTTGCTATTCTGTTACAATGTACATGTTTATTTAAATATGTACTTTGTTTTGAAATCAGAACAAGTATTTTTGAAATGACTGCAGATTAATCAAAAATATTGACACTATTGGCAATTGATTATGCTTACTGGTATATACTGTGTACTGTGTGTATACATATATATATACACACACAAAACCAAAAAAGGAGATGAGACCTCTTTTTGATTGCTTTTCATCATATAAAGAACCAAGCATGGTCACTTTAGTAAGGGCCAGCTGACTCCTTTTCACTCAGTTGTGTCTGCCTTGTACATCCATTATAGAAAATGCTTACCTCAAAACAAGCTCCCCAAAGTGGAATTCCTTTTACCTGGAGTGGTAAATTATTTCAGTTAATTAAACCACCTGCTTTTTCCAATTGGTTTACATTGTTCAAAAACATGCCTCTGAAGGCAGTAGGCCTAAATTAACATAATAAACAATCTGTCAGGAGAGCCAGCGCAGCCTTATTGAACATCAACAAATCAAATATGTTTGCAATGGGCTGAAGATAATGTTAGGAAAAGTAAAAAAATTATTTGAGACTTTTAAAGGCAGACTTCATCATTCCTACACAAATGTGTAGCTTAAATAGCACAGAAAAGGGCTAATAGCCCTGGACCTGCCTTGTGTACCTCACATGAAATTATTTTGGGTATAAAGAAGAACAGTTGGATTCAACTCATAACTGTTCTCCAGTCTTCAGTCCTTGTTCCAATCAAAATGATTTAATATGAAGTGGAAAAGTGAGCAATGACACAATAATATGTATTAATGGATTGATATGTATACTGTATTTATGTAATAATGGATGGGGGCTAAGAAGTGATATTTGATGTGAATACTCAGTAGAACTGCTTTTCTCCATATCCCCTTTCCTCCAATATTTCTCTAAAAGTAGTGTCTCCAATATTTATTCATACCTTTGACTAAACTGGAGCAAAACATGGTAAAGAAAAATTATATTACAGTACATTTTGGTGCTTCGCCGAGGCTCTCATCCAGAACATTGTACAAGCTGAGTACTTTTAACAAAACACTTACATCTGACATCAAGTACATGCTCTTATCAAGAGCAATGTGCACAATGAGTACATATACCAGTACATTTACATTGCTGATGTCCAGTGGAAGCTCATATCCAGAAGTCTACTAGCTAGATGCAAATAACCCAAACATATAATAAACATACAGCCATATTTCACAGTAGGCATGGGTTTGATCTTGGCATAGGCCTAAACCTTTTATGCCAAATAAAAGAGGTGAATCTCATTTCACCTAACTATGAGACAAGCTTCCAGTTGTCAGTCAGATGAAGTTTAGCAACTTAAAGTTGGCTCTTCATGCATGCAGCATTCATGCTTGCAGCTTTTATTTGTTCTTTTGACCCTTTGTAACCCTACTATTGACTAACCTGACGCTTGTTGCATGGTGATTTATGGTTGCCTCCTGAAACACTTCATATGACAGCTAATGGCGGCAGGACAGGCATGCATCCTCTTCCTGACAGGGTTTTCACTGTACCAGTAGTCTTAGGTAGTAGTCTTAGGTCAACGATCATTTACCTGCCATCATCAGACAGACCTCTGACTGTAACCAGGGGAGAGTTCTGAATTCTCTTTTATATGTATACAATCTGGATTGTCTGTTATGGTTTACATATAAAAACCAGAAGCAGATGTCATTGCTTTGTAATGTGAAAAAGTTTAAATCCAAAGCCAGGTGAATATATGCTCAGAAATTTGTTATGTTATAAGTGTTGTCTTTTCTTGATTTCTAACACACTGTAAACAGTAAATAACTATTTACCTAAATACTGATATGACATAAATGCAAAACAACTGTAGGCCAAAACAATGAGTAACTGGTTACTTAAATAATGATATAAAATAAGTACCAAACAATACATAGCTATATACATTTCAAGTGATTGTTGTCAAATCCATATAATAATACATCAGCTCATATTTCAGTTCTATCACCAATAAAACAATAAACTGCTTTCATAGAATTCAGTCATTTGCGCAGTCAGCTGAAATAAGAAAGATGCGCAACCAAATATACTGCAACTGTCAATAGGGGGAAATTACATCTTCATTCTATACAAACCTATTGTTTACTGAAAACTGGACACACTACATTAGACCCACATGTCTGGTACATAGCAAAAAAAGAAAATGTTTCTATATGCAGAGCCAGTTTTATTTTCACTGGTGATATATCTGACACATAGTGTGAGATATACAAGTGACAAGCCTTCTGTGCACAACAAACCAAATCGCAAGTTTCTTCATATTAAATGACCAAGTTTATCAGCGGAGAATGAGATAAGCTCATATGGCTGCAAATTGTGGCTTTTTGGGTTCTGAGGGTTAAAGGAGGGAAAAAACTGTGACCTTTGCATTTTTGGGATTAAACTGAATTATTTGCTACATGCAAGGGAATTAAGATTGAAGTTTAACATTTTTATTTTTTAAGCATAAAAAACATATGTATATTTATTTATCTCATAGTAATAATAATAATGTATTTCCATTTCCATTCTATATAACTAAGGGTATGGACAAATATGGAGGGTACTATATATTCACAAATTCCAATGTGTTGTAATTGCTAGCAATCATGTATCTCAAAATCTCATCAGCATCACTTCAGTCTGACAAATACAGCCATCTATGGAACAGCATCTTCCTGTGGGTTATATTGTCACAGATCCCTGGAGATACCATGACTCCATCAGCTGGAATAGAGGAATAAAGTGGAATAAAGGCATCAATGGAATAAAGGCATCAGAATCAACCATCCATATGTCAGTTATAGGGGCTAAATAGTCAACACTGGGCAGCACTTCATGCCTGGGCACACAGAAATTCAAGTAGAAACTTACCAAATGCAAATATTATGTTCAGTGAGGAGTGTCATATTTGAAGCAACATAAGTACACTAAGAGTGAATGTATAATAATAGATTTGTGCCTCCTGCACACTAAAAAAATCAATTGCACTCTTTTGGAAAAAGGCTTGCATACCAAGTTTAGCATACTGGGTGAGGCAAATGTTAATAACTTTTCCTCTAGAGAGAGTGGCATATGTACAAAAAGGGAGACAGGATTTGTTTGAGAAAGTGTGGGGATCCTTTAATGCTTTTGTGAAATCCATAAATCTAACAGATGATGGTGATGAGGTGGAATAAATATTTGTGATGTAAACCTTGCAAAATTAATATTAGCCAGAATGAGAGGATTGACAAGACTACCTGCTGTTTTCTATAAAATGCTGTATTGCTTTTACATGTCTGAGAAGATGTTTGTTTGTTTTTTTTTTTTCCTTTTTCTTTTACTTTTCACATTATTTTTGTTTTGTTTAATACGCATGTGCCATATTATGTGCTATGGTTAAAACACAATTGCACAATTGTATAATTCTTGAATTGTACATTGCAATGCATATGTGTACATGCATATATACAAAATTGTTAATAAACATATTGTTCAAAATTAGATTTGAGTGCGACCACAGTTGAGATTTTTTTTTGTCTATTTTGTTTACATTGTCAGCTAAACCACATACAAAATGTTTCAACCTGTCTGTACAAAGGGTTTGGCATTCTGACCAAAATTTAAATTTCTTTGTGAATTTATTGTTTTATTTATTGGCATTATCCTTTAAAACACTTTGCGGTCTGAGCCATCTTACATGTGTGCTGTATCACACTCAATTTTTCTATTAAGATATTTATTTTGTTGAGGAAAAAGGACTGAAAGAGGATTTTACTTAATTTCACTCATGCATATTTTGATGTTGAAAAAAGATTTTATCATTAATTGTTTTGAATGTTCTACCTCAGATTTGTGAAATGTTCCACTGTTTGGCAAGTGTTTGTCATGTTCTGGCCATAAAGAATAGTTTAAAACCACAATTAACCGTGGTGGTGGAATTGGCTGTGATGCAAGAGGCACCAGCTAAAATGTTGCCTAGGGCACCAAATTGGTCACGGCCGGCTCTGCCTGTCCATAACAGAAACATCTTTGCTCCCAAGAAGGGACTAGCCCACTGATTTTACAGGAATAATTCAAAATGCCTTAAAAGTGAGTTGGTGGTAAGAAAGAAGGGATATTTGTTTAGCCTACATTTGTCAGTGCTCCTGCCCCCTAGCTGTTGTGTTTTTGTTTTCCCATGTCCATGTGCTTTTGTTTTCCTTGTGTTCTAGCCCTGCCCTGCTCTCCGCCCTGTCTCCGCCCACCTGATCATCTCCACCTACCTGCCTGCACACCTGCTTCCCATCACCTCATCAGCCCAGCCCTATTTCAACCCTGCTTGTCTCTGTCTTGTTTGCCAGATCGTTACAGTGTTTCTGCCTGTCTCGGTCCCGCCTGTGTTTTCTTGTTTTGGATTTTCTGGTTTTGCCTTGCCTGCTCCTCGACACCGTCTTTGCCTGCCGTTCTGCCCTGATTGCCTGATCTGCCTGCCTTCTCGGTTTGACCCTGCCTGTTCTGGTTTTGATCCTTGTTCTGCCCTTGGACTGCCTGCCTGGTAATTTGACCCTGCCTGATTTCGACTGCCTGCTTGTTTGCCTATCCTGTTAATAAACGCCTGGAATCTGAGCACTCATGGTCCACGTCTGAGTCCGTGCCTGAGCCCTGACAACATTTTTGGTACACAATAGCTTATTAGAATTAGAATTAGAATTTTCCTAGGAAAAAAAGTTTATAAAAAAAAAAAAAAAAAAAAAAAGTACAAATGTACTGCTATAAAATAAACCCGCTCTACTTATGCTTCTGGACCTCAGTTAAAATTTTGCCTTCACTGTTAGAAATTTCAAAGGATTTTTACAGTAACTCACTGGCAACACTGTTGCAGTACTGTAATCCTACAGTACTGTAATCCTATGTATTCCTATTTATTTATTCTCATTTAATCATTATTATTACATATATATTCCATTCATTGCTTTATTCATTATTGTTTATAATTATGTGTTACTTTGTATTTAATTTATTCACAACTGCTATTCAATCCATTACTGCAAAATATCATTCTTTTATTTAAAACATTGCTTATATATATATAAAAAAATACATAAATTTATTTGAAAGACTAAAACATTAGAAACATTTAAAACATTAAAACATAAAAATACATTTTTAACCAAATTTGTAACTAACGCTGAATAGTGTGTATGTGATGTTGTGTGTGTTTGTGTGGTATACATGTGCACACAAACAGTAGAAACTTCATGACAGAACAGTACAAACTTAGTGACAGGCCTGTAGCCTCCCATGGTTTAGTTTTATATGTAAAAATGCGTACATTCTTTGAAAATAAAACATTAGAAACATTTAAAATATTAAAAATATAAACATTTCTGATTTAATTAACTCTGAATAGGGTGTATGTGGAGTGTGTATCTAAATGCGTTTTGTGATTGTGCATGTTGTGTGTGTGCTTGTATGCATGTGTGTGCATGTATGCACAGTGTGTGTGTTTGTGTGTTATCTATGCATGTGTGTGTGGTGGGTGTGTGTGCATTTGGGTACTGTGCATTTGTGTGTGTTATGTATGTTGGTGTGCGTGTTGTGTGTGCATGGTGATGTGCATGTGTGTGTGTAGTGTTTGTGCTATGTGTGTATGTTTTGTGTGTGTGTGTGTGTGTGTATTGTCATTCAGGCTGGTTATTCACAGATGTATTTTCATATTTTAAACAGTATTGTAGAAAATGTCTGTAGAACAATCTTGACCATATAAAGAATTACAAAAACGAATGAGATCGAACATCATTGAGTCTGAATGGAGTGTGTGCGTGTATTGTTGTGAGTGAGGTTAGTCATGTAACAGACCTAATCTGAGTTCCTCCACTCAAACTCACTCAGCTGGTGCAGGAAAGATAACACTCTGCTGTGGATGACTTGTATCTTCCTTTTTACCAGCATTCCAGTTTTGCGGCTCACCCCCATCTTGGCCATGCATTTTGTTCCTTCTTCTGGATTTATTCTAACAAAGAATCTTTAAGCAAGATAAAAGCAATGGGGAAAACATTTAATACAATACATACAATTACATTATATAATATTATATATACTGTTTAATATTATGCAAATAAGAGAAAGACAGGGCCAGAAATTGGAAAATAACAGACATGTGAGGTAGGGTTTAAATACTGTCACTAGTCAGGAGATTGGGAGCAGGTATGCAGCCAAGAGCACCATATTAGGCAGAGCCAGGGAGACAGTGAAGAGTAAAGCAAAAAAAGCAAAACATACAAGGATACAAGGATATTTCATTTGTCACATAAATGGAGAGTTACTACAGTAAAACTCTGTTACAGTGCAGGGGTGGCCATAGTGATCAGTGTGTGTGACAGAAGATATCATAAATGTGTGTGTGTGTGTGTGTGAGAGAGAGAGAGAAAGAGAGAGAGAGAGAAAGAGAAAGAATTAGTGTGTGTAAGAGAGAGGGGGTTGTGTGTGTGTGTGTGTGTGTGTGTGTGTGTGTGTGAGGGGCACAGAGAGAGAGCAAAAGAGAGATGTGTGGTTGTGGGGGAGAGGGACAGTGTGTGCATGTGGGTGTGTATGTGTATGAGAGGGGGAGGCGTAAGAATGTGTGTGTATGTACGTACGTATGTGTGAGGGAGAGGGGAGGGGATGTGTGTATGAGTGTGTGTGTATATGTACTTACCGTTGTATGAATTCCAGCGATGCACAGGCAGGTTCTTGGTACTCTATGTTAAAAACATAGAAGCACGCAAAAAAAAAAAACACTGCAAATGCATCTGCAAAACTTAAATACTCATCCAGAATGAAGGCAACCTCTCCCTCAATGCTGACCATAAATTTTGTTGCTGTGAGAAAAGTGTTCCCTGAAAGATGAATATGACACCCTTTAAAAGACATACTCTATATGCTATATAAAAGCTTTCCAAAAACTATGCACTGTCTCTTACCAAGCATGATCAGTCTTGGAGTAACTGGTAGGGTCATGTCTGTACGGATTGACATTGCTGTTGCATGTTCCTTTGAAACAGAAAGAAAACATGGGGTTATGTTAACACAGCCAACATTATCTTAATTTATATTCAATCAAATTTAAAAAAAGATTATCTGCCTACCTACATTGACCAAAATGAACACTGAGACTTATTTTTCATTGAAGTGTTTCATCATCAGAAGCAAAGCAGCTATGCCGGTTCGGTTTTGTGTTGTGCTGCTCTCAATGTCCCGCAAAAGGATCTGAATGTCTCTGTTCAGTGGCTGTCTTTGAAAGAAGTTTATGATCCTCTTCCCCTTGGTTTGAAGAGCCTCTCCAAGTCGATCACAGATATCAATACCTGTGAGAGTTTTGAAATGTGCACAGAGTCATGAACTTTAGTATCTTTTGGTGCCTGTGGTTGCATTATGGTTGATTGCCTGTGTTTTCTGGATATGTGTGTGGCAAAGGATGACCTCACTCTAAAATATTTTGAGCATCCCTCAAATGGACAAATAACTTTCTTGCCATTCCGTATATGTAATCTTAAATGAATGCACAACAACAAAAAATTATCATCCACATAATCACATCCTTGAACACTGCATTCATAATTACCAATATGCTGAAACGTGTTTTGTTTCTGTGACCCACGAGGTATATGATTTCTGTGCATGTGGGACTTCAATGCAGAAAATGTCGTGAAATTGCTGTGACACTGTTCTATGCCACATGAAAAATGATAGCCAAATTTTCATGACTTTTCACATGAGAAGAGAACGTTTTGAAATTGGCAGCGCCATGGCCACAAACCTTACAGCTATACATTTTGTCTGAATACGATCACCGCTAGTGGTGAAACTATTTTAAACCACTGCCATAAATCTCTTCTTCCCCTACAGATATGCCTAGCGCAAACATTTCTTAATAGGAAAAACTTGCTTATATCTTAAGTATAATGTAATAAGTCTCATGTATGTCAGTATCGATAACATTAAGTTCCACGTTGACAGTTAGCATCACACTGACATTAGAGTACAGCTGAACCACTTTTGCACGGCTGTGCTAACGGGGACACATCAGCTCTATAGTATGGTATACCAGGCTTAGCCAGGCAGGGTTCTGGCCTTTGTCTAGGCTACTGGTTTTAGATGACTAAAAAAAACTCTTCCTCTGTGTTGTCCAGCTATCCCTCGTTTAGCCGTCTCTTGCAAACTATTTTTATGTACCTTGCCTCCCTTGCACAACCTGCCACACCACTCAGATCCAACTCCTGGTGAAACTATTTTAAACCACCGCCATTAATCCCTTCTTCCACTACAAATATGCCTAGTGGAAACATTTCTTAAGAGGAAAAACTTGCTTATATCTCAAGTATAATGTAATAAGTCTCATCTGTGCCAGTATCAATAACATTAAGTTCCACGTTGACAGCATCACACTGACATTAGAGTAGCCTACGGTTTAACCACTTTTGCAACCTGCCACTCAGATCCAACCCGGCAATGTCATAAGGCGCCAAAGGCAACACAGTAGCCTACATTATTTTTTAAAAATACCGTAACTCTCTGTATACAGTGTTTGACGTCAGCAAAAATTCCCACAATGCAATGGAAAATACAGTTATTTACTGTACAAACTATTTACAGTATTTTACTTTGTGTTATGTGGTAAATAACTGTAGAAATTACAGAAATGTCTAACAGTGTTGGCTACGGCCCAGCATGCAAGCACAGTCAGTCAGACTAACGTTAGGTTACAGTCTGTGCGAATGATCGAGCATTGACACTAGTCAAAAGTATTGGCGGCGCTGAGGGTGTGTGTGGGGGGGGGGGGGGGGGGTGTCAAGTAAATTTCTGCTTAGCACCTCATAAAGGCTTGGGCCAGCCCTGCATTGCAACCATTTCAATTTCCATGTGTTAACTGAACAGTCTTTTCCACAGCTTCTCAACAACTTGCAACATAATATACATTAATAAATATAAAAAGACCATGTACACAGTGCAGATCAAGCAAAAAACTCTTTTCAACAGCATTTCCTACTGTGTGGTCACTGATTCTCTTAAGAGTGATAGCAATGTTTTCATACTATTGAACTGATTTTACTGACCTTTTAAAATGCCTGTTTGAATAAACCTTTAAGCATCAGTGATTGCTCTATTAATTAAAACACTGTAATCTGGCACTGAAACAGGCATGAAAAATGACCAAAGACAATTCATGTTATAATGCTACTTCTTAATGGAACAGAGAAAAAAATACCACAAGAGTTCATCAAAACAGGGACATTCCTTTGAGTTCAGTCAATTGGCAAGTTGTTTCCCCTTACTACAAAACCCAGAAGGCCATGAATAATAATGTTAAATATTTTAAGGGTGATGGCCATTGAGATGCATCTGAGCTAGGAAAATAGGACAGATGTGCGATAAAGACTGAGCTCTAAATCACCTGTGCAGTACTGCCTTCTATACCAATGGCTTAGCACAAATGGGTGTGCATCATCCTATGGGATATGCAGTACTCCAGAGAGGATATTAAGCAATGCTTCTAAGGCTCTCTCCTCTGGCTCAGAAGTAGAGAAAGCATATCTCTTAGAGCTCAGATAGGCACCATAGTTCCAGTCTTTGATTGATTAGAAATACTGTATCTTTCCCCTGTAACACATTCCTGTAGATTCTGCTCTTTACAGAGACTACAGTGTATGTCTGTTTGACTATGTTCAGTATCAGCCACAATGAGGTCTTCATCTGCTACTTGGACCATGTTACAGATCATGAGGTCCACATCGCTGTCATCGACTGAGATGTGCCATATGTCCACCTGACAACAGTCAGGAGATGCACACTGAAACATGACATTTAAGACCATCCTCCTAGGGACATAAAAAAGAAATGGATTGCATCAAATAATAGACATGAATGGGTTTCCCAGAGACTCAGGCATTTCAGTCTCAGCAGCAGAGTTTATTGGTTAGCAGTGCAGAAACAACCATGACTGTCACAGAAATAGCAGCAGTAATCTGCTTGAACATTCTTAGTTCATTAATGCAAAAATATCGTTTTTTTTTATTAATCGTTTTTTAAAAATTGTCCGATTCGATATCGATCTGTAAAATTTGTGGATCGATCTTTTAGGCTAATATGCATTTTTTCCGGTTTTCTATGTTCATTTCTGCAATGGTTAAACATAGCCAGAGAACTAAATAGACACGCTCTGACATAGCCTAAATAGTTAACTAGTCGTCGTTGTTTTAATGAACTATACCCATGTGTTCCTCAAATAAAAAGATTTTGGTATACAGCCATACGTCGCTTAACGTCCACGTTCTGTGAAATAGGACGTTATGTGGTTTGGACGTTGTGCAAACACCATACTATATACTTAGCAAACTTATATGGAATAGGCACGAGATTGGATGCTGCTGCTTACGAGTCGGAGCTTACACTGTTATACGATAAACATTTTAATTGTAAGTATGCAAAGTTCACATTAAAACAACAATAGAAAGTATAGTACAGTACGTACATAACTACGATTCTATGCCTGGCAGCACAATCGCTTTATTTCCTTGAGACATGAGATACATGAGTTGCGTGCGGGAAGCGTTGCCTTCACTACGTCCGGTTACGTCCATTACGTCCCCTTCTGCGATCGGGATTTTTAAACTTTATTATAACCTTATGGGACTATGGACATAAATGCGAACGGACGTTGTCCGAATGGATGTTAAGCGGAGCATGACTGTACAAGCCTTTGGCCTTTTCTTTAGTGGTTTTCACAATTTGTTTCCAGTGATTCTGCATTTGTCCTAATTTGTGTCCCCTTTAGAGCTTTTTAAACATCTCTCCAAATATGGAAAGCTGCTATAGTATTTCATATCTCATTCCTATTGAATCGAATCGTTAGCTTGTGAATCGGAATCAAATCGAATCGGGGCATCTGTGCCAATACCCAGCCCTATTCATTAAAAAAGTGGGGAATGCTCTGTAGGGAAATTAGATGATATATATGGCTGGAACTGTTGGCATCCTTGGTTACTCCTGCATTCACTTGGCAATCTGTGCAACTGATTCAATAGTATGTGGTCAGTCTCTTTCAGATGTTCTGCTTTTTGAATTTCTAAAGTGATGCCTAATAATCACCAACACCAACATGCAGGGCAGCAATGTGAATTATGTAAATGAGAGGCTTCACTTGTAATCACTTAACAGTTTGCTGGATCCCTAAACAAGTTATGAGATCTCTGAAAATGGATGCCCATGAGGGAACAAGAGCTAGAGACCAACTGATTCTACACTCAAACTCAAATGATTCTACAGTCAAAGATTTATTTTCTGTTAACTGTTGAATTATTTTCCAGAGGTTGTAATCAACCATTGGCTTTCCTGTAGCAGCAGCAGCAGCAAGTGTTGTGCTGGTCAGTGCTGCCTCACATGTGCTAACAGGAATGTGATCTTTTTTACAAACCACAAAAAGATGTGGGTAACATCTGAATTTAAAATATATGTAGGCACACAGAGCTCCCCTCTCATTGTGAAGAATGATAGATTCAGTTCATAACTCAAATCTCTAGGAATCTGAGTGGAATTTATAATAATGTCTAAGGTCTCAGGGAAATGATGATCTCTGTGATAATCACCGCAATTAGTGGAAAGAGGAGCTGAATAATGAGTAGCAGAGAACTTCTGACTGAAAACAGTAGGTAATATAACTTCATCAGATTTCCAGCACAAGGCAGACTCTGCTATTAAAAACCATTGCTTCCACATGTGTTTTAATTATTTTCTTTTGTTTGTGTCTTTATAAAAGCAGTAAGAATTGATACTTTTCAATAAGTGGGCAGTGCTTTCTGGCTTTGGATATTTTAGAGAGAAAGTCTGATTAACTGGCTGGTGTAAAAGAGCTTGGAAAGGTCATGAAAAGAAGAGCTATTACAGGGAGAGGCTAGAGACTGTACTGCATCTGTGTCTCACATGCATGAATTTACCTCATCATCGGGGGAATGCATTTATATGTCAAGAAGGATTTCAACTGGCAGCGCTAGTTTTCATTTTAGGGCTGGCTCTCCAAGATTAAGCATGCCAACATGTCACAGTTCCCATGCCAACTCACATGCATTGTGTGCCACACACAAGAAAAATGACTGCAACATTGAATTATTCAGTTTACACACAAAACATAAATATTAGAAGTCCTGATTGAGGATGACTGGAAGAAACACAAAGCCATGAATAAGTTTGAGCAGGTAGTCATCTGTTCACCTGGTGTAGAACAATACAACTGTGTCCCTAACTGTTCCTAACTATATAACAATATAACTGTGTCCCTCCTCTGGGGTCCAGATTACTACCAAACCTCACCCCATATCCGCAAAACTTCACTTCAGATCTCTCTGTTTTCTACTGCAAAACACATTACAGATTAGTGAACATATACACCCCCCTCTTATTTTTAACTATTGTATCATTGCTTAGTTGTATTACTTACAGTAGTTACTCATTAGTTGACACTTGACAATGTTTCTGTTTGTCCCTGTGGTTGACTGTGTCATTATGAAGAAACCCCAACACCAGATGGTGGGTGGGTGGGTGGGTTTAGTGTGGTACTGTACTGTCACACAACAGAGAGCATCCTTGAAGATGCCCAGTTAAGTGATTCAACTATACCCTTCCTCAGACATGTGAAAGCCAGGGTTGTCCATCTTATACTCTGTCCATTGGAACATGGACGGTGAGCCCAGCCAAGCATCCACGGAATCTGTCTCTTCATGATTTGGCTAGCAAAGGACTCCCTGGAGGTTTATTAAACATGAAGTCATATATCTTCATATCTTCTTTGTCCTTGGAGTAATGGAAAGGGCCAATGGGGGGACAGTGAGAAATCAAACGGCTTAATTGAGTCCAGACAGTTGTCTTAAAGCAGCACCTTCAAAGCTGGCCTCAGAACCAAATTCACAGCCATAGAAACAGGATGACTGCAACCCTCCTGGCTCAGAGCTGTGACTTGTTGGGAAGAGAAACTCATTGTACCTTGCTGGACAGCTATAGACAAAGTCCTTGCTTGATGGTAATGATGCAAATGATGAAAATTATTATTTACATTTACATTTACATTTACATTTATTTATTTAGCAGACGCTTTTATCCAAAGCGACTTACAAAAGTGCATACAGTAAGTATAGCAATAACAATAATAACAAATTCGATTTATATAGTAACTTTCACAGAGGTGTCTCAATGCGTTTGTTAATGCCTTTTTCTCATCCACTTCCAATGAGCATGGATCCCTAGACTCACTCCTGGCAGATGGTATGGCCCCACTTGGCCAAAGCATGAAATTATAAATCAGCAAATACCCTCCGGACTTTAAACAGAAACACAAAGTATTTATTAATACCAATGGGCTGCAGTGGACAGAAGGGAAGCTGTGCTGGCTATGACATGTTCCCAGCAGAAATTATGCAATCACACAGCACATTATCATCAGGTGAGACTAAAGCATAAATATGAATACATTATCCTATACCAGTCACTTTCTCTGTTGTATATTTTGTTCTTTTTGCATCTGACTGCAATTGTGGTACTCTAAACATGCTAGTACTTATTAGCAGAGATTCTGAGCATCAGCGGAGTCAATCCTTGTCAGAGTCATGCATATCTAATATGGTTTTAGTGGAAGGCACAATTAGTGTGCCATAAGTATGTTTGTCAGGAAGCAGCTTGTCAGCAGTATTTTATTTTTCTCCAAGGATTCCTCCCATTTGGAAGCACATTTACAATATTAGCTTTTTTCTTCACAGGCAGCCCAACATATCTTCTTGTCAGGCTTCAGTTAAAGTTGTTTTGATTCCCCCTTTGTTCTTTGTTTAGATGCACATGCTGTACACAACGAATCAGTCAGCATGGAAGTTTTCAAGCTTTAAAATATTTTACGTAGTTCAAAACGGAACTTGTGAAAGTTATTGCCTGCAGGAGATGACTTAAGCAAGGTAATCTGTTTGATATGCAATGACATCTTATTGATTGGCTGACCTGAACTTTATGAGGCTATCACAACGTGCTTTTGCATAGGATATCTGGAAGATTAGCGGCAAGCATGGTACAGTAAACAGAAGCACATGAATTATGAACACTCTAAAAGTATTGCAATGCTGCCACTTGAGGGATTGGTTTAGGAACAACTGTCACAAGCTCAGGGTACACTGTCCTCCCTTGCCTTAACAAAGAACAAATGGAGGAGGACACACATCCATATAGATTTTCTATGTTTCAGCTGTTTCTCGATCTGTAAAGACCAGACCTAAAGAGTTCTCTGGCACAGCTGATTAACTCCCAGTGGTCTAAACATTCATCAGATCAGAACAGGAAGTGTCTGTTCCCACTTAACCTCCCCCAAGACCCCACTGTAAAAAACCTAGTTGTTTTTCATTCATTTTTCAATCTGGGGATCTGCATAACTCAAAATATCATGTTCTCTGCCAATGTGTCATCACTTTTCTGAATTGGGGAAATATTTTCAATTTCTTTTGTTGGTGCCAGCTACTGGTGATGCATTCATTCCATTTGTAAGTCTAATGGGAATCGGCTCTAGGTAAGTCACTCTGTTATAACTCTAAGCTTCTATATTCCACTTCCTTTTGTGTGTAAACTCTTCTACTTGGGAATTTTCTATTGTGACAGCAGAGACTAGAATTCATCTTCAGATGGAAAAGCGCTGGAAGTTTTTCAGCATCCTGCCTGAGTTCCTTGTTATAGTACCTGGTCCATAGATCAATGGGTCCTTGTTGAGAGATGTAAATGAACATGTGGTACCTCAGTTGCTTATCTCACCCCAATTACTCAGACAGATGGAAATCGATGCTTCCAGATCTTGTGAGAAAGCATTCATAGATCAGGTCTAACAGCCCATCTGGTTATAATAGTAGAGGTTCTGACCATGTTTAAATTACTCACTAATTTATATGTTGAATAATATTATAAAACAGAAGTTAAAATTAGATGTGCATAATTGTAATCCAGCCCAGGATTTATCATATTGCAAGACTTTTTGTGATTTACAGTTCTGTATTTGTGGGTCTTTGACAAATAATGTTTTTGCTGAAATTCCTGGCAAAGAACAAGAGATCAGAGGTTTCTTTCATTCCCAGGAAAGTTGGAGTGCTCTGGCTCAACTCTGTAGTTCTGTTTGCTTTAACGGAATGAAATGGGCACTCCTTGCATTGCAAGCACTACATCAGCACCTCCTGGCCTCTGACTGACGAATGAATCTTTCCTCTCATTCCTACATGCCTGAGCGCAGATGGGGCCTGAGATGCAAGCCCAGAGAGTTGAGGGTGCATTATTGCAATGTGGATGAGAAAATCAAATGATAGAAGAAGTGCTTACAAACAGACACAGTTCACTCAGAAAGGCTTGCTTTTTGGGATTTATGCCATGCAGGTACTCTTGACGCCAAGACTTCAAATTCAGACAGCTTTGCTTATGCTGTGAGTGATCAACATACACTAATCACAAAAAGTTAGGGATATTTGTCTTTCGGGTGAAATTTATGGAAAATGTACAAAGTTCACACTACAGTCATATTATATCATGAAAGTAGGGCATTTAAGTAGAAGCATGCAATGGTGATTTCCTCATCTCAAACAATTTATCGAAACAAAAGCCCACAACAGTGGTGGGTATACCACAACAAAAAATGTCAATGTCTCAATAACTTGTCATGTGCCCTTGAGCATCAATTACAGCTTGACAACGACGTCTCATGCTGTTCACAAGTCGACTTATTGTCTGCTGAGGCATGGCATCCCACTCTTCTTGAAGGGCGGCCCTCAGGTCATTGAGGTTCTGGGGTACAGAGTTACGAGCCTCTACACGGCAACTCAGATGATCCCATAGGTTTTCTATGGGATTCAGGTCTGGAGAAAGTGCAGGCCACTCCATTTGAGGTATCCCAGTCTCCAGCAGCCGTTCCCTAATGATGCGACCTCGATGAGCTGGAGCATTGTCATCCATGAAGATGAAATTAGGCCTGTGTTGTGGGGGCACAATGACTGGATTAATGATGTTATTCAGGTAGTATGGAATTGTCACTGTACCATTCACAAAGTGTAGGGCAGTTCTGTATTGACTAGACACACCTGCCCACACTGTAACACCACCACCACCAAAGGCTCGTCTGGTGACAACAGTGGTTGATGCATAGTGCTCTCCTTGATGTCTCCAACATCGTTGGCGGCCATCATTTCTGCTCAACGTGAATCGACTTTCATCAGAGAACAGCACTGAGGCCCACTGGTCCCTCGTCCAGCGTAAATGCTCCCTGGCCCATGCAAGACGATGACGTCTGTGCCTGGTGGTGTGGTCAGGTACCCTTGCAGGTTGTCTAGCACGCAGACCACGCTGATGTAAATGGTTTCGAATGGTCTGACGTGACACTCGGGTGCCTCTCACCTCCCTTAAATGTGCCTGGAGTTGAGTGGCATTCATCATCCGGTTCCACAGGGCACTGTTCACAATGAAGCAGTCATCAGTGTGGGATGTGGCCAAAGGACGTCCACTTCTATGCCTTTCTGTCTCTTCCAGTCTCTCTGTATCTCTGTTGCAACCTGCTGATGACACTCTGTGACACTCTAAGCTTAGTGGCCACTTCCCTCTGAGAACATCCTGTTTGAAGCCTCGCAATGGCACTGTACTGTTGATCAATTGTTAGGTGTCGTCTTAGTCTCATGATGTCAAAATGTGAACAGCATGATGTAGAGGACTGCTTAAATACCAATTCTAATTGAACCAGGAAATTTATTGGTCTATTCATGGATCAAACACCTTTTGCGAATTTTGCCGTTCAGCTCCTTATTAGAGAACAGCAAGTTGTGCAAAAAGTACTGAAACATTGAACAGTTGGACATGTGCATTCAAGAGTTTAGAGAAGGTCAAATTAAGTTCACCTGTAAAGGTTATAGTGCATTTTAGGTTCATCCTGAAATTTCACCCGAAAACCAAATATCCCTAACTTTTTGTGAGTAGTGTATATGTTAATAGAGACTTCAGAGAACAGTTCCGTATAAACTGAATTTTCAGATTACAAGAATGAGGGCTTGAATAACCAGATATGCAGCAATACTTGTGAAGTGTTGCTATTGTTTAGGGTAAGCTCTAAAGGCCCATTTCTCCAAGGAAAGACTGTTGGAAAAGCTATTGGATTTGAAATGTATAAGAATTCATCTCTTTTGAACTTCAGTCTCATTACAATAATTGTGATTGTATTGCAGTAATATTAATGCACTGCAGATACCTTCATCTTAGTGGATTGGCATATGTTACATTTGACATACCAATGGAAGCAGTCACTGTAAATGTTTACTGAAGCAATTCAGTAATATCTTGTTAAAGGGAACAGCAGTACCCCACCAGGAATATGAAACTGTGAAACAATGTAAGTATAACTATTACTACATGAGAATACAAAACTATTATAGTCCTAAGAAATCCTCTCTGAAAGAAGCAAATGGAGCATGACTCTTCCATGGTGAGAATCATAGGAAGATGCCTTACACAGTACTATATTAATATTGTTGGATGTCTGTGTGTTCTAAATTACTGGAGAGTTACATGGTTTTAATAAATGGTGTTATCCCACATCATTAGACCTCCTCAATTACAAGCTATTATGACATGCTGCATCTCTGAGCAATTTTCAGATGTGTGGTGACAGTCTATATATAATTTCCTTATCCTAGCACAGCATTTCTCAAACCTCTCCTGGAGTATCACTTGTCCTGCATGTTTTAGATCTCTCCCTGCTCCAACACAGCTGATTCAAATGATCAGTTTGTTATTAGGCAGCTTCAGGAGTTCATAACGAGTTGATCATTTGAATCAGCTGCGTTGGAGCAGGGAGAGATCTAAAACCTGCATGGCATATAACACATGCAGGACAAGTGGTACTCCAGGAGTGCCACTTGTCCTACAGTTTGAGAGGAGAGGTTTCCTAGCAGATTATGCACTGGTATCCATTATAAATAATTGTTTTGACTTCTTCTTTGATAGTCAAAATACTCATTGTGTAATGTACTGGTTACATTCTTGGAAGTCCCTTTTTATAGTGATATGTTATACAGTAGGGTTTAAACATCACCAGTTGAAAAGATGTCAATATAGACACAGAAAACCTGTTCAAGATGACAAGAAAATGCATCTTATACTTGGTGTTAACCTGTGCCTTCTAGCTTTCCATTCTCAATACTACAGATGTCATAGTATACTTTACTAGCATACTTTATACTTTTATACTAATAGCATACTTTTGAGCACACTTTCCATTCAAGTTCCAGTTCAGAGCTAAGACAAGAAAAGTTCAATCAAATCCAAAAAAACTGCAGTCCTTTTGCTGATGAAGTACATTCCTGAGGACAGCAGTGTAGTGGTGAAAAGAACAGCACTTGACAGCCAACAAGCTGCAATGTTTCTACTCATTTGCAAATGATCCAATCCACTACATTAACTTTCTATGTGGTTTCTGTTATGCTCCAACATCTGTGAAAGGAAATGTATAGTAGATCATGAAGAATAAACACTACTTAAACCTTCAACTTCTCCTTGAGTTACTTCCGCTCTGCCGCTAATCTGTGCTGCAGTTGTCTTCACACTAACAAATAGTTTTATTTACAACATGTCCTTCCTTCTTGACTGTCATGGCCTCATTTTGTCAAGGATGTCAAGCTTTTTGTGAGATTGTACTGCTTTCATTTGCAGTGAAACAGCAGGAAGCACACAGACTACTGCTGTAGCATTGGGTAGACTTGAGTTATGACAACCAGAATGGAAGTAAATGAACATAAACAGGTTCATGGTTAAACATTTCAGTTGGCACCAAAGGTGCAGCTACCAAAAGAAATGCACACCTTGAAAAAGGGTAAGCTTTGCTTTTGTTTACAGCTGAAATATTTTAGACCTTTAGGGCTAACTGAACTGTATGACTGAACAGTGTTTACAGTAATTTACACAGGCATGCATATTCCTTTGGATAACTTGCATCATATCTGTCGAGAACAGTGTAGGATTGCATTATGGAAGTTCAACATTGCTCATTGGAAATGCTGAAGTCTTCAGGAGGTACACTGGAGAAGAAGAATGGGCTAAGATTATTCTTTCAACAATCTCTATCTTACTGGGAGGAAATGCTATCTAAATTGCTCTATCATGTTATCAGCAGCTAAATTCTCCATTTGCCCCTCCATTTTTGGCAGGTTGCTTTTACTCTGATAAGTACATTTCAGTATCCTGGTCAAAGTTCAAGTTCTGGTTAGACTCCATGCAGCTGTGCATTAAAACTTCACTGACACCCGCTGAAGCATACAATCACAGGTTGGGCTAGTCAGGGGTATCTCAGGCCAAAAAAGGGTAGTGCACAGATGTCTCTGGAAGAACTGAGAAGCAATGGAGAAGGTGAGAACACATACAATGAACATGAACTCATGAAAATTGTATAATCACAGAGGTGGGAATGAGTTCATTTACTTGAACATGCACACACACGCCACATTAGCTTCCCCTTTGCTGATATTTGTAGCACCTGTTGTCTTTTGAGAGCCCTTTGAAATTAGCTACTCATTGCAATCCCAGCTCCTGCCACAGTTTCCTGTTACTTCGATTGACAGACACAGGCATCCCACACTGTTTGGTAGGGGAGTCAACAGAGAAACAAAACTGAGATGAAGTGTTGCTGTTGCAATGAGGAATTCCAATTCATAAGTATTCAAAAACATGACCAAGCTTAGCATTTAGTCTGAATGCTATATGCCCCCCAAAACAGCGGTTGCAAGCAGGGTTATAAACCTTTTCTGAATGCTGCTATATGTGTTTCTGTATATTCAGCTTTTTCTCAACTCTCATTGAGGAATGAATTTATATGGAATATTTGCTGGAAGTGATTTGTATAGAATGTTTGCAATTAGCAGTAGATGAAGTATGCATTCAGTGAGCATGAACAGACTGCTGGTTCCTATTTAATTTCAAACGTGACTAATTAAAAGGATTGTAGTAACCTAAACAATGCTCTGTCTTTATGAGATCAGTCTGAATAAGAGAACATATAGACATCCAACAGAATAAGTAGTCAGGCCAGGTATTTATCATTTTTGCAGAACTGGATAATCGAATCAATTCCATAAGGACATTCACATGGACTTTAATTCAACTTTGTATCCTTTGAAGTACTACTTTAAATATGTATGTATTCCATATAGGACATTCTGGTGAGTTGGCCTGTGCTAATAGCACCACTAATTGAATTCTTCCTAATTTCAATTTTATTAAAAGAAGCATCTGAGGTACCACGTGAAATAGTTCATAGCCCTAGCACCCCTCACTTCCAATATTAACATTGTCACACCCCAAGAAATGTGGCTGGTAAGCACTTAGGTTGCTTTAGTTTTTGATTCTTGGCATGACTCTAAAACAGAGATGCATCCTTTCAGTCCTTCAGAGTTTACATTTATTTTTCAGCCTGAGACAAATGCACATGTGGGGCACCAGGTGAGTTTTAGAGACATTCAGACACACTGGTTCCCAGCTCACAATTTAACTTATCCATGCTCTAAAATGCTGCCAATGGAAAGTGGGATCAGATAAGAAGCACAAGCCCATATCAAAGCACAGTGGAACCCCCTTAGCTGCAGCACTCCCTGCTCCAGTGGTATAATGTTCATTACATTGGCTGTAACGGATGTATGGTCTCTGTAACAATTCATTCCTTGATGGGGACCATGAGACAGCATTTAACGGCACATCATTATTATTTTGTGGGTTCTCTTGATACAACAGGTAGTTTTGTTATTCTTGTCCCCCTTCAATGAGATAACTACTTGTGCATACAGGACTAAGGGTATCTTGGGATCAGTACAAGATTATTGTTTCAATTGCACAGACAATGCACAGCATTATCAGTTAATAGGAGCTGCACAACTATATCTAAAACCATGTTGGAAGACTAGACTTCTCATAACTTGAGATATGGTGCTGTTGTGTGTCTACTATATGTATACTAGGTACTTGCATTAATTAATTTCTTACAGGAGATGTACAAGCTGCCATACTAATTGCATTTATGTTTATCGGCTGTGTGGTGTTCCAGTAGATTTGTGCCAATGCACTTTGTCTCACCAATAAGAGGAGAGAACTGCAGGTTCTGCATATGTAGCAGATTGATCCTGATGCATCCTTCTGACAGTGTTTACAGATTGGCAGGAGGCTATTACAAGCATATTAATGTCATGTGCAAGTCAGAATGAGGCCAAATATCAAACGAGTTAGGAGGAAACTCAAGGACAGTGGCAATTCCCCTCAAGGTATCATCAAAAGTGTTTCCAATGCCAATGAGATGCCATACAAAAACATGTGCTAGGCCTTCAAATAACCCAAAGAAGTGTTCAAATGCAGTCATTTTACAGTATTTCAAATTCAACTGACCTTTGATGTGTCTATATTACAGCATTCAGTGACTTTTGAAAAAGGGTATGATTAAAAACAATTGATTTCTAGATACACAATAGCCATTTGAACCTGGGGGAAAACATTGATTAATATTTTACTCCTCTTACCTAGGGATTTGAATTTAAATTCCAAGCCCTCAAGTTTAAGTGACCGTAATAACACTTGATGGTCTCCAAATGCTGCAAGTGCTTTAAATTCAGATATTTTCGTTGGGTGTTTAAATAGATGTCAGAACACATTACTACAAACAGCAGTTGAGGGCAATACCTCCACCAAAGCAAGAGGGCAGAGCTTAAAAAGGGATATGACTGGTCTCTGCTGAATCTGAATCTGACTGCACATTTCTTCATGCTTGTATTCAGTCATGTGGGCCATTAGATGAACTCTAGGAAAGTGTGACATCATCGCATTGGAAGAATGTTTTCTGACCATATGAGCATAAAAACCAAGTGTGTCCTACTGGTAATCATTTACTATGCACTGTACAAACTCCCAATGCTTTAATAATAGTATGTTTTTCCTTTGAAAGGCAGATGGTTAAGTACTCAGTAGGCAGTAAGTTAAGTAGCAAAACTGTAGATCCAGAACATTGCATATCCCTCCACCCCTCCCAATTTAGCAGAGATGATCTTCAGATATCACATATGTGGCCTAATGACTCCACACAAGGCTACTGTCTCTTTAATGAAACCCTTTTTATTGACTAGTCTGTTTCTGAGAGAGGAACAATTGATCTGACACATTTTCTCATAGCATATCAAATTCTATCCAGAGAAGACTACTCTGAGCAGTACAATGAAGCCAAACTCTTTCTTTACTGTTGTGCTGTTTCCTTTTATTAAGACCTCTCAGCAGCACTTCACCATTCGACGAAGAGTAAAAGGGCACACCAATTAAACAAATACCCTATAACTGGCTTTCTAAATTCGGCTCCCGCTATTTCCTTTCCTCCTTTTATGTTCCTGTTTTTGCAATTCTAAACTGTTCTCATGCAGGCTGTGATGTTGCACTCCCAATGGACATTAAACAATTCAGATTATGATTAAAGCATCTAATTAGGAATTTATATAAACCCTGGATGCAAGCCTTATTTTTCCTGCTCCCTGTAATTCCTTTTACCTTTTCCTATTGCAACATTCTTAAGACCTTTGTGTCTATGTTTTTTAGAGCATTACCTTTTTTCCCTGTACCAAATGATGTTTGTGCTGAAGCATGTTTGGCAGTAGGTATGGGATCTTGGGTCGATCTCGGGTCAATCATGCTGCAAACAAGGATGTGACCACATTGGTAAAAAATCTTAAGTCAGAGAGAGGGACTGTATGGCTGCTTTGCAACCAGCTGGAGGCATGCACTCCACATCAACCAAATGTCAGCTCCTCAGCAGATGGCAATATAGGCACTGTCCCAAACAAAGATCCTCTGGTAAACTTGCAGGAGTATTTTCTCAGGCTAGCAGTAATTGATAAGTAAGACGTGTATGAGGCTCAGATGGCTGGATGGGGTTGAAGTTTTTCCTGATGTCCAGGTTTTGAACTGACTTGATGCAGACCACCTTGACAATAGGGGCCTTTTGTCTATATCTTTTACCCCTGAATGCCAGCTAGAAATGCAGCAGGCACCATTTTAAAGTATTTGGTAGCATTTGGCAGGGGATCGAACTCACAATCATATAGCATCAGCCCACACACTCTGACAACCCCAAGGCCATGGAATTGGCAAAGACAACAGTCTTTGATAGCTGTTATGAATTGCACAGTTTATTTTGCACCTTCTCTTCATGTATTTGTACATGTGACAGAAAAACAAAGTTAAATAAATCTTGTCTTTCCAGCAAAGTGTGACCACTCTATCACTCACTGCAAGATACAATCCACAACACAGAGTCATTTGGAATAAACAACAGTGCCAAAATTCAGCGACACCTCCCCCCCACCCCGACCACCATGCTGGGCAACAGCAGGAGGCCAGATGTGTGCCTTCAAAAGACGTCATTATTTGGGGAGAGTAACCACTTCCAGTCTCTGAAACCTCTCCTCTGCTTGCGAAAGCTACAACGTGAGATTAATTAACGAGGATGGCATTTATCGATTTAAATTACGTTAAATGCTCATGACACACCACAGCTTTTGTGAGGTCTGTGTTCTAAACGTTATTGTTCATTGCACTTAACCTAACTTTAAAAGTTTATTCTCAGTAATTTAAATCGATTTAACTAAATTTAGCTACGTTTTGTAATTTGAACTTTGTAACACAAGAAAGCTATAATGTGAAACATTTAAGAGAAAGCTTTGGGATTACTTGCCACTTAATTACTCAGATTGCCATTTGCAATCTCATGCTGTAGCTTTCGCAATAGCACACAAACTACAGACAATCTGCGCTGTTTTGTGAGCATATTCATTCACTCTGTTTACGCGATTGGTGTCGATTATTCTGCGAAATATTTGTTTTACTGGTAATCAAGGAGGATAAAGGGGAACAGGTTGAAAGTATTGATAGATTTAAAGGTAGTGTTTCCGCTTCTCCTGTTTCCAGCTCACCAGCGTCCACTATGTAACACTAATAATTGTTCGTTTACAAAATTACACCGCAGAACGGCATACTGGGTACAGCTCGCTAGCTAGCCATGTAGCATAACAGTCTTAATAGCTGGGAGAGGCTCTGTCGCTACGGTAGATTAAAGAACAGAAAACCGAGATCTAGGATGAAGAAAGTGAGACCGGAGTGGAATGTTTTTGGAATGTTTTATTTGGTAAATGGAGAACCAATGGAATTGTGACTGATCAACAGCTATTTTAATACCTGAATACCTTAGCTTGAAGGATAACATATTGTGAATTAATATTAAGCTTGTTTCTTACTTTACGTTTGAGAAATATCTCTTTGAATACTTAAGCACTTTGAGTATGTTAGGTCAGTTTATAGTGTTTATAGAACTATCTTAAATATTTTGTTTTAAAAAAGGAAGCATTGTTAAAGTTGTTGGCATATCTATTTTTTAAGTTCTGTTTTTACTACGTTGCAGTTTGCACGATAAAAATTGTTCACATTCTGCAACTGTTTCATGCATACTGATTCCTTCATATGTTGTGTCATTTTGTGGGGCCAAGCAAACCCTATAGTAATCAAAGCCTTCATTATATACATGATGAAATTAAAATGTTTTTATATTCTATGTGCTCCTGACAGTAGAATAAGCCACAAACGTATATAAAGGCCCAGTCAGGCAAATAAATAAATAAATTTAAAAAATAAAAAAATTAAAATACCGTGATATACAGGGCTATGGGAAGCAGGGGTGCTGCAGACATCATAGACCTCTCTGCCAGATGCAAAAACATAAACGTATTAAAACATTTTAAATAGTTCCCCTGTTGTTATTTACCTAAGAATTTAATGCCTGGGGATGTTTTGAGAAATAATTAGCAATATTGAATAATTAATTATCAAAATGGTCAACAGACGTCACGTAGCCTAGTCATCTAGTATGTAGTAATGTTGCATCATTCAAGGTAGCTAGGTATCACAATCAGTGGTGGCAGATGAGCTGGAAACAGGGGAAGCCCGAACACTACCTTTAAATCTATCATTACTTTCAAACTGTTCCCCTTTATCCTCCGTGATTAACAATGAAACAAATAATTCACAGAATATTCGTCACCAATCGCGTAATTAGAATAAATGTTTATGATCGCGAAACAGCGCATATTGTCTGTAGTTTGTGTTCCTGCGAAAGCTACAACGTGAGATTGTTACAATTGTGAGCTGTCTGTGCCCTGTCACTGGGCCAGAGGTTTAAATATTGTAATGTATTTGTGCTGTTAAAATATTGTGCGTATGTGGATATGTTCTTGTCCGCTGTGCGCGACAGCCTTTTGGACCTATTTAACTATGTCTTGGCTATTTGTATGTTCTTGTCTGCTTTGTGCAACGGGCTCTAGTAGTTGCAAGACTGGCATACGTTTGATTCATATTATAGTAGCATATGTTATATTAGAATGTGAATGTTATGAATGGAATTTTCACCCAAAAATGTTTCGCTCAGACTCGTTAAAAAAATTAATTTATGTTTATGAAGTAGCCTATAGCCCAGGGGTCGGCAACCTTTCTGACATTAAGTGCCAGTTTGAAATGTTCTTGTTAATTAGTGTGCCATATCAACATTAAGTTTAACATTAGGCCTGCACGATATTAGGAAAATCTGCGATGTGCGATAACATTGTTCAATCTTGCGATGGACGATATGACTTGCGATAAATAAATATTGAAGTGTACATATTAGCTATACAGTTCCTATGTCTTTCTGCTTTAATAGTTACACCGCTAGCATAGACTCCAAACATTGAACAGCCTATGCCAACTGAATAAAGAAATGACATAAATTATTTTGAACATTCTTTTATTGAACAAATTGCACATGAATGCCCAGCCAATTAAACAGAACATTAATTTAAATAAGACATTATAACTATAAAAAATTAAAGTTTAATTTCCCTGCTCCCTTTAAAATATTTTTTTCTAAACCAGAGGTGCCCAAATTCTTTCCTATGAAGGGCCAAAAATAATCTGGGTGGAGCGCCGTGGACCAAAAATAAATGTTGATATTATGTGAAATTACTTTAAAATGAAATATATTTAATTGAAAATTAACATTCTAAAACTAAAATAAAATTTCAAAATAACAAAAACACTACTCTTTAATCTGCTTTACAGTAATTTTATTAATTTGCATCATCGATTGTCAAAAACATAAAACATCCATATGCTTCTTCTTGGGAGCATAAACATATTTAAAAGGAAAGACACCTTTCTGACAGAAAGTGCATACATCTCAAGGTGCTTTAGAAAATTAAGTTGAAAACAGCTGTATTCTTTTGTAATCAAGAGTGGAAATTTGACTTCATCTTGAAAAATTAACAAAAATATAAAGTTAAACATCATAGTGATAGCACCAAATAACAAATCAATATTGGATATTAAGTTTACATTGAGCAACGTTTAAGTTACACATCACAAAATGTCCCCATATGGTAGCTAATGAGCCACAATATCAAACGTATTAACGAAAATTAGCTTCTCATTCACAGGGTCACTCGAAACGATTTGGTAATTTCGTTTTGTAGTAACGTTGGCTAACTAATAACACCAACAACAGATTATTGGTCGGAAATACAACAGAATCCGCTAACCCCGGCTGCCAGGTTTGGCATAATTATTTTTGCCTAATTGGTAGTGATTTCGCACTGACTTGTGTGACTGAAATGGCAATAGTTTGGTTTCCTTACTGAGATCGGATCAAACTAAACAAAATAAAACATGCATTTTAGCCATCAATTTCAACACTCGTTCCTGCGCAGAAATAGCCACGGTTCGTTTCCATGGTTAGCAGTTTATTGTGAGTAAACACTTGGAAGAGTGGTGTTTTTGTGCTTTTTCCAAAGCGAACCTTGTCGGGAATCGGTTTTGATAGTGTGTAACACGATTTCATCTTTTTATGTGACGTCACTTGAAATCAGACTGGCATCCCTGTCGAAAAGGCCGACTGTAGTTTATCACAGAGACACGTTTCTTTAGTGCATTTTATTTCCTACTCAACCAGCGCAGCGCTCACTACGCCCCTGCCACGTTCCGCTCATTGGTGGAACGTCAGTTTTAAGGGACGCGTCATCTTATCCGGAAGAACGTGGCGGTGGGAGCTAACTGAAAACTATGAGAAGCTTAATAATGGTAATGAAATCATAACGAACGCGCGCTACGTAGCATAAAAAATAACTTACGTGCGAAAGGGTTAAAAAAAATTCTCTGGCGCACTTAAAGCCTTCTTAAAGCCTCTTCCCACGGACCTGGTGATATACCGGAAACCGGCAGAATCTTAAAAAATACCGTGATCCAAATTTTTGGTCATACCGCCCAGCACTAATGAGATGTATATATATATATATATAAACTTGTGTTAATTACTGTATGCTACATGCACTCACTGTGTACTTTACTGTTGTATGTAAGTAAATACTACATGTGGTTTACAAAAACATTAACATTTTAACTAAACTATAGCAGATTGTAAAGCTCAACAAGTTTGTACATACAACATTTTAAACATTTATTTGAATGTGCTGTCCTTAACTATTTTGGTAAGCAGCTTCAAGTATACACCCCAAGTTTATAGATAACTTTGAAATCATCCCTTCAGATGCGTTGCTATATTTAAATTAAGCAGCTCTTGGGGTGGGGGTGCTGTTTGCATGACATTCTCCCTCTGACACTAAACATTCATACGCAGTGTACGCAGGGGACAAATCCAACACTACCAGATATAGCTATTACCCTGCAGGGGGGAGAGTTCACTTTATCAGCATTTCCATGCTGCTATCACTCTCTGAGAGACTGTTTTTCCTACATATGCACAGTGTCTGCTGTCAGTTACTTGACATGTCTTTAAGGCAGTCCCAGCATATTGCAGGACAGGATCAAGAGGGCAGGCGGTTCCAGTCTGAGTACATTGGAACATTGTCTGAGTCAGTGGGGGGGGGGGGTGGTTCCTTACAGCTGCCTCTGGTGCCCAATAGCAATGCAAGCATTATCACTGAGGCAAAACAATGGTGCCACCTGTGATGTTAAAGCAGATGATCTCCTACAGTGACATTAAAGCTTACTCTTGCTCAGCATGATGACTGAAATTATTAGCCAGGTTGTCTAATCTCTAAATCCCAGCTGTAGGCCTACAGTTTATATTTGAAATGTGAAAGTCACTCAGCTCTTTCCTCATACTACCTGACCTCTCCGCAGCGTTCGACACTGTGGGCATCTCAGGATCTGTGTTCACATGGTTTGAATCCTACCTGTCTGACCATTCCTATCAGGTATCTTGAAGGGAATCAGTCTCCTGCCCCCGCCTGGGGTCCCATGAGGTTCTGTACTTGGCCCACTCCTTTTCTCCTTTTACACTAAATCACTTGGACAGGTTATCTCTGCCCACGGTCTTTCCTACCACTGCTATGCAGATGACACACAATTGTTCTTCTCTTTCTCCCCTTCCGACTCTCAGGTCCAGCCACGCATTGCAGCCTGCCTAGCTGACATTGCCTCCTGGATGTCCGCTAACCATCTTAAGATCAATCTGGAGAAGACTGAGCTTCTCTTTTTTCCAGCAAAGAACTCCCCAACGATCGATGCTCCGATCACCATTGAGGGTTCTGTGGTGACCCCCTCCAGGTTACCCATAAACCTGTGCGTGACCCTGGACGACCAGCTAACCTTCTCAAGCCACATCGCGGCGGTCACCTGGTCTTGCAGATTCTCCCTCTACAACATTAGGGGGATCCGCCCTTTCCTTACTCAACAAGCAACCCAGCTCCTAGTTCAAGCACTAGTCATCTCCCGCCTTGACTACTGCAACGCCTTACTGGCTGGCTTACCAGCCTGCGCTATCAGGTCACTTCAGCTGGTTCAGAATTCAACCTGGTATTCAACCTCCTGAAACACTCTCACGTCACCCCGCTACTCACTGTGCTTCACTGGCTTCCGGTAGCAGCCCGCATCCAGTTTAAGACACTGTTACTGGCTTACCAGGCCATAAGAGGCTCTGCCCCATCCTACCTTCAGTCTCTGATCGCTCCATACACTCCAACCAGATCTCTCTGCTCAACCTCCTCTGGGCAGCTGGCGGTCCCCTCACTTTGGGAACCTGGCAGCCGTTCCACTCGGCCACGTCTTTTTTTCTGCCCTCGTACCTCACCCAGTCAGAACTGCAGAATCACTTGCCATCTTCCACAAGAGCCTGAAAACCCACCTTCTGTGTGTCATGGTATAAAATAAAAATAAAAATAAAATAAAAAAAAAATCTTCTTTACCAACCCTGTCTCTATGTTGCAGGTTTTGTTTGCAGATTTCTGTTTTATT
Source organism: Megalops cyprinoides (assembly GCF_013368585.1). NCBI lineage: Eukaryota > Metazoa > Chordata > Actinopteri > Elopiformes > Megalopidae > Megalops > Megalops cyprinoides. Next base: position 33,077,624 of record NC_050595.1, read on the forward strand.
GTTGCAGGATATACAGGAGCATGGTACTGTAAATAATTAATTTGCATTCCTACTGCGATCTTTTGCCTATGAGGTAGTCAGCTAAACCTGATTGATGCACTAATTGTAAGTTGCTTTGGTTTACATTTACATTTTACATTTATTTATTTAGCAGATGCTTTTATCCAAAGCGACTTACAAAAGTGCATACAGTAAGTATAGCGACAGTACAGGGACAGGATGTGTACAGTTCCACAATGAGACAGTTCTCAGCTGAGAGCAAGGTCTGTTTGAGGACACAGTACTATCAGATTTGTACAATTACAGCCTATAGGGAAACTAATACGATGCACCTTCAAACAGCAAACTTCAACAACTTCAAACGGCACAGTGAGCCTCAGGTTTAAAAGCGTCTGCAAAATGCAAAATTGTAAGTTGTAAATTGAAATGGTTTCAGCACTCTCAAATATGGGTTTTACATAAAGCCACATTTTAATAGATTGTGTAGTATGGGATTCAGTTACTTTTACTGGGTATTCTATATCTGGGCAAAGAAAACATTCAACACAGGGGTTTGCCAGGGTTATTTGAATGTCACCCCTGAAAAATGAGCTGTAATAGAGGTGCTTGTCTATTACAGAAAACCATGCCTTTATCTTACAAATAAGTTCCTGTCTGGAATACCTGAATAATTTTTTCATAGCCTCAATTTGTAATGGCATTACTAATATACTTGATATACAGTTAAGTATTGTATTGAATGATCATATAATAGACATATATAAAATGAACTATTTCTAATGTTATTTGATTTCGGTTATTTTTCGGTTATAGTTATTTTACCAGTTTAACTACCAGCACACCGTTAGGTCCTCTCAAACCCAGCTAAGAGTTCACAACATTGTATGGTTCTGAAAGACTCACTTCATGACATGAATTTGTATTGCATCTCAAATAAACTCACTCACTTTGCTATCAGAGCCAGAGCAGAGGGAGACTACAAAGAAAAAAAGCTCTACGGTTACGGGAAAATATACATCCTGATAACAATGTTCAAATAACACTGGCGCAAGACTAAGGAAGCTGTCATTCTTTGAAACCCTGCAAAGTGTGGAGAGATAGCAGGTTAAGGCTTTGTGAAAGATGAATATCATATAGCCACATGTGATATTAAAGCACAAAAAGCCACAGGTGCTGTGAGGCACAGTTGCTCCGGGATGATGTAGGAAGTCACTGCTGGTTCACTGTTTCAGCGCAAACCGGTAGTCTGTACTGACAACAACAGAAATAAATGCAGGAAGAGACCGTTTGTTCATGTACACACCCTATACCTTATCTTGAGACCGGGTTACAGTGTTACAAGGGTAACGGCTTACCACTGCATTGTAATGCAATCTTAGATATCTACAACTTGTAAAAATATATAAGATTCTCAAATTCTTTGTATCATTAGCGAAACTGCGCCCTCAAGTCGCACGTTTCTCACTCAGTGTGCACACACAGTAAATAAACCACACGAGAAACTGAATACACAGCAAGAATTTTATTCACAATTACTACATTTATATGCTGTGACCATCGCGACCACGCCTAAATATTTATAAATGTTTTCGATAGATTTGTAATTAAGAGTAACTACTGGGAAGTGTTAAATAACCCTCTGTGAATGGAATGCGCATCTATTCATCAGCCAAGCCGCATGCAAATAAAGTACATCAGCCACTTAAGTGCGTTAAACAACATATATGCATTTATTTCTCAACTGTAATACGATTAACAGCTGTTCAAACATACGTCTCAGCTAGGAGTCAAAGCCAAGAATGTCAAACGCTCCTCTCGGTCACAACAGCCATTGGTGGGAATGTCTCGGGTTTGCTTTAAGTCTGTTGACTCAATACACTCAGCTTAGTTCTCCCCTCGATGTCTAGGACACAGCTGCGCTACCATCCGCTTCGCTATTTACCCGAACTTTGAGAATTACACTCCGTGAAGTGGTACTAAACACTATTGAGTAGCCAATCATCACAGGCTTTCTAACAAATCAGTACAAGTCTTCAGGAGTGAAGGAGCATTCGATCATACATCGACTCACTCTGGATGGCTTTACCTCCTTTGTAGCGGAGACCATCTTTTCGCATGCTAAGTGAAAACGGTTTGAGAAATTGACAAGTTGTCAATTTCTGGAGTTAGGGACGAGCTTTTTTCTTTCCCCCTCTCATTTTTCCATCTTCTCCTTTTCTCGCTACTTTGACTGCTGAAAAACTGCTGCTACGTAATGTCAAGAATAGGATTACCTCCGAAGATACTGCTGTTACAGCGTCTTATTTCGACTTTTCTGTGTTGCACACTTGCACACACAGACGAACATGCAGATAGAACGGCGAAATCGGATGGGTATTGCAGCAGAATAGTAAGGGCTCAGGGCACAAGAAAGGATGGTTACAACGAATTTAGACTTAGAGTAGAGGGTGATCCGGAATATTATCAACCTGGCAGCACCTACAGAGGTATGTGGTTTAGTAATCGCACGTTTTCTCCTTGTTTATGTGGAATTCTATCGGCTGATAAGCATTCTTCTGTGCACAGCACATAGGCCTACCTGTCGCTTAGACATGCTATTTTTTGTGGTGTGATGTGATCGCTAGCGATCAGATAGTGCTACAGGAGGTACACAAACATACCTTAGAATGCAGCACATATACCTGTGAACTTGAAGATTACGCGCAACTTTGATCATGCTCTGTGGTGGTATTTGCTTTTATTTCAAACCTGTGCTATATAGTCAAATTCTGGGGGAGTGTATTTTCTAAACCACGAAGTTCTAAAGTTAATCATCATCGTTGTTGTTGTAGTAGTTTTTTTTTTTTTTTTTTTACAAAACGTTTTCACTGACCGTCTTCTAGAGTAGGTAAATGTTCTCAAGGCGGTAGCCTAATATTGTTTTAAACCAACTGAGAAGCTATACCACCTCACAGTTTGAGCGGACAGAGACGAACCTTCTGCACGCTACCATTCGAAACACTGGAAACTATCTCAAAATGGAAAATAAGCATTGGATTATGGAGCACGGATATATGGATAGGTTTCTTGAACTTTTATGCAATGCAACTATTTATTTTCAAACCAGCTTGCATACTAAAGACAGAGTTTGCCTGCTATTGCCATGCTCTGGTACTGAGACAACTGTGGTATAAATTAATTACAAATTGACATATGCAACTCCAAGCTTCACTTTTCATTGGCAATGTGGCAGAGGAAAGGGTTATGCTATTCCTGTGTTTTAAAATCCTTTAAATTTTTCATGTAAATATTTCTGCACCTATTTACGTTGTTGTTCGACAGATGACGATGTTATCTTTCAGTCAGTTCAATTACTGTTCACGGTACTCATATTCTGGTATATTTACTAAAACGTTTTAATTTGTTCGAAATCTAAAACTAGACACGTGGTATATAATTTGTTCAAGATGAGTGTACTGTCATTTTCACATGATAGCAATGACTGAAACATTTGTAGCGGTCTTAACCACAATACATATTACCCAGATTAAGGCCCTGTTCACACCTGGTATTAACATGCGTCTTGGGTGATCCGATCACAAGTGGACAGCTCTAAGTATGTCTGTTCACACCTGGCATTAAAATGCGTCTCCACATGCATCTGGAGTGACCACTTGTGATCGGACCTCACTTCCCCGCTCTATATGCAAATAAACACATACATCATTTCTGTTTGCAAATGTAAGTTTATTCATCATTTAAAAGTCTGTTTGAACGAATCTTGTTATGACTGACACTATGAAATAATGCCTGTTGTATGTGTAAATGAAAGCCTAGTTGACTAGCAAGCTAGATTCCGTTCATCACTGAAATTAAATACCCTTTAACTCAGCTGCAGCTGATTTTTTGTTAAATTCTGTTTATCGTTGGAAAAAGCCGAAACGCTAGATTAGAACATTTTGAACTTGATTGAATTAAATAGGCTAAGCAAGATATTATGTTTCCAAAGTTTCTTACGTTATTCACTGCAATTAAAATGTTTCATAATGTAGTTTAATATAAAAGGGTGTTTGCTGGTACTATGAATACATTTATGAATTACTTTTCTAAAACCGAAGTGCACTTGTTATGGAAGAAGGGACATTCTAAAACGCTTAACGTGAAAAGGCTTAACATGGCTTAATGTTTCAAAACAGCGATCAGTGATCACCAAATTTCTCTTGGATATGTCTTGTCATAAACACTTCCACCTGTCAAAAATCAAAATCGACATCCTATGAGTATGGACGTTATCTTACATTAAGCGTTTTCCTCTCCATCGACGCCCATTATATGGAAAATGTACTGTGTACTGAATCCCTAGTCTAAAAGATTCGTTCCTTCCTCTTTGCAAACATGCGCCCTGATTAGCTGACATAGCAGCTATAACTCTCCCTACAGTGGGTATTAGATATGCGGTCCACGAAGCAGCCTGTCACAAAACTGTATCAGCAGTACGCTCATGACAACTACCTGAAATGCTAAAACTCTCGAAACGCGTCCCACTGGCCATCTCGGCACAGCTGACGATGTGGGACAATGCAAGAGATCCGGTGACTACGAAGACTCTAACCTCCACCTCAGTTCCTCAGTTCACCAGTTCGTTCGACTCAAAGGAACTGTGAGTCCTCAGTTTACCAGTTCGTTCGGACTCAAAGGAACTGGTGACTATGCTGACAAGTTCCTCAGTTCACCAGTTCGTTCGGACTCCAAAGATTCACTGACTATGAAGACCTGCTGACTATGTTGCCAGAATCGCTAGTTCTCAGTATAGCAGGCTTGGGCTACATCCGCCATTGACTGTGACGATGCAAAAGGAATCAGCGCTTCCGTGGCATTATTATAGGAATTAAAAACAATATTAAATATGATTTTGCTCACCTACCTGCAATATTATTTTATATTTATATTTTTAGCAGTAGCATATTTTAGGTGCGCACAATGTATCGCAGTTCTTGTTTATCACAACTGCAATTTTACGTAGGCTACGATGTATTTAATGTTCAGTAAAACAGTTCAGTAGTAGTACAGTACAGTAGTACAGTTCAGTAAAGTACAGTAGTTTTGTGGATCATTTTAATTATGATGCTTAGACTACATAATATATTGTAGCGGTTGATAGTTAGCCATTGCTGCTAAGGAAGTGTGTGTTCCCATGATTCTTTTTGTTTTTGTCGTTAGCTTTTCTTTATGATTAATGTTCTTCCTTTAAGACTTTGTTATGTAGGCTATGTTACTTTGTTACACAGTTATGTTAGGTCGTGTGTGTGGGACACCCCATGTGTTTGTTCAGTGCGTTTAATGAACTACCGTATGTGTGACAGATAGCGGGGGCAGTGACATGCCTTCAGTGTCACATTGTGACTTGAGTGGTGACTACAAGTGTATTAAAGTGTTCGGGTTCGGTTTATTGAAAACTTGTTAAACGAGTCCTCAATTTTTTTAGTTTTAACAAACAGCATGTACTTAACATATCCTACACGTTAAAATATGGGATTTTATTACCTTCCTAAGGATGAAGTATACTTTGCGTCTGCATGATTGTTTGAATAGCGTGATGCAGTTTCACGTCATGAATATTACGATTTAATTATTATTAATTTCATTGATATTTGGTTTCACACGTGCTGTTTTGCCGCAGAGCAGGCTAATAATGGACATGATGTTTGGAACAATGTAGAGTAACTTTTAAAATGCAATAAAACTATTTACAGATTCGTGTATGCTGCCCTACCGGATATGGAAATGAACGAATCAGTGAGTCAAAGATTCGATTCATTTTATTGAACTGAACGAAAGGAACCGAATCACTAAAAAGAATCGTTTTGAGCACCACTATAGCTAATCACACCGATGGCGCGCAAATGAGTACGTACTTCCGCTTATGCAGAGGACGTCAGTTGAGTAGGCGAGTCCTTCATTGTGGCCCAGGACACATTCAAGTTCACACTGCTAAAAGAATGTGGCCATATGCGGCCCAGAACACGCCCGAATGGTCTGAGCAATCGAATCTCAGTGCGTCTTGGGTGCGTTCACACCTGTACTTAGCGCTGTCCACTTGTGTTCGGATCACCCAAGACGCATGTTAATGCCAGGTGTGAGCAGGGCCTTAAGGGAATTATATAAATGAAATAGCCTATGTGTGACATCAGTTGAATTGCAGTGATGGGAACATAGTGCATTTGCTCGCAGTTCAACAAGGTTGTAATTCTGAGCGTTTCCTTGGTAAAAGAATTCCGCTGAAGTTTACCTTTGCCCTGCAGTGCTTGATGAGTGGACTGTTTAGGGATATCTTACAGCACACCGAAAACTGCATGCGATGGTCACGTCGTGTTGCTCTCATCATCCATAGGCTGCGGCCAGTATTGCAGATGAGGGAAGATGGAGGAGACAGCGTTTGCTCCTATCCTTGAACAGCGGAAAGAGTTTGAGGCAGAAGCACATATCCTGCCTGAATATGTTTTACAGTTATTATACATTTATGTAGTTGTGTTCTTAGCAAGCAGAGCCGGCCTGATGCATAAGTGAACCTGCTTAGGGCCCCCGTGGCCACCAGAGGGCCCCCAAGAGCGCTTGAAATGTCCCACAAGAGAGTTTGAAATGTTTATTTATTTATTTATTTATTTATTGTGATATATTATGTCAAAGGTAATCATACAAATAATCATACAAAAACGCAATATTATGTTAACAGGCTGGCAAGCTAATGCTTCTGGTTTAATCAATTACCGCTGCCTCTATCAGAGCTGGTGTCACGTAACGGATGGTACCTGCATTTTCATGCAAGCACAGTCAGACTAACATTAGGTTACAGTCCGAGCGAATGATCAAGCATTGACAATAGTCAATAGTATTGGCAGCGCCAAGGCGGTGGGCGGGCCCCCCAAATCAGATTCTGCTTAGGGCCACATGAAGGCTTGGGCCAGCCCTGTTAGCAAGTACAAACCTTACGAATCCAACAGTATTACTGAAATAGGGACAAAGTCTAAGGAGTTAGATCAGGTAGAACAGGTGTTATTTCATGCTGTTACCAAGTTATGGCCTTCAGCTAGCTAAGTAGTAGTCCAGCTCTGCAATTAGCAGGTAGATAGTTAATAAAGTATGGCTTTGGATAGCTGGATCTAACAACTTGTTGTGACAGAGTTCTGTCACTACAGTTGAGTATGTGCTCTGACTGCCATACCAACAAGCCTGGCTCTTTGGAGTTGTGGTCAAGCTGCAGGTTTAGTACCCTGTAGACCTGGGTTCGAGGCCAGGTGGGGTGACTGCTCTCATCCTTCGCTACATATAGTGTGAGAAGTTGGATGGCTTGCCGTGAGTCCAACGGAGGAGAGCCCAGTGTGTGAGCCATATGAGGGGACCCCCAGGTTAGGTTGACCCTGGTGTGAGGGACCCCAGAGATGGGTGAGTGAGTGGGGCACCCTGGGATGGGAGAAGTATGGTGGGGGAATGCGCGAGGTACGCCTCTGTGTGTGAAGCGCATGGGAGCGCTTCCTGAAGGGGAGGGCAGTGTGACAGAGTGCTGTCACTACGGTTGAGTATGCACTCTGAGTGCCATACCAACAAGCCTGGCTCTTTGGTGTTGCGGTCAAGCTACAGGTTTGGTACCCCATAGACCTGGGTTCTAGGCTGGGTGGGGTGACTGCTCTTGCCCTTCGCTACACTTGTATATACTAATATTTTTGGGAAAGTATCTTCGTTGTCTAGAGAGCACAATTTTCCTGCAGTGTGTGCCTACAATATTTCCACTTGTTGTGGCTACATTCTAAGGTGGTAGCAGAAAAAAATTCTTTGCATTGCCCCCACCTGGCCATTGCTCTGAACTGCACCCCACAGGTCTTACCCTGTTCCCTTCTCCATGAAAAATGAACAATTTATGAAGATTTGCCTTCACTGTTGCATTTGTTCTGATGTAAGAGGCAAACTGTTGCAACATGATGGAGAGCTCAAGCTACAGTGACATGATTCATGGCACATAAAATTTTATGCTATGATATGAGCTCATGGTAATGTACACTGGGTTGACCCATTCCCTGTTGTATTGTATCGTTTGTATTGCTATATTCCCATTTAGAAGATAAACTTATTGGACATATTGGAACATCATGTGCACGCTTAAATAAAGAAAATCTCCACCACACAATCCAATGTTTTGACCCTTAGGTCCACCTCTAAATTTTATGGATTGGAAATCTGTAGAATTCCTGGTGTATTTTAGGTCTACAATGGGGGTGGTTGTTACAGGCATTTCTGGTAGAGGCATGGCCTGGGGTTACAGTAAAACAGAAGGTATAAGACTCAGAGAGAGTGAAGGTGGCACTTGTGACTAAAAGAAGTCCCTCCAGAGGGACATTCATCGCACTAGGTGGAGTCAGCACAAAACTGACACGCTACAGGCTCGAAAAGAGCAGTGTATGCCAGCATCCATATTCAGTGGCATTTGTTTGCTTCCCTGTCACGGACAAGTACAGGAGAGAGCAGCTTGTTTTGTGGTTGAATGTTGCTTTCTCAGACCTATATTCCACTTACTTTCATTTCCTCTTTCTAGTGACTTTGTACACATCCAGCCCCTCTTATTTTAGAGGCTTCACACTCATCGCCTTGAAGGAGGGAAAGGACGGTGACAAGGACAAAGATTATGCTGGCAATTTCCAGGTAAGAGAGTGAAAAAAGTCTCTTTAAATGTCAATGAGGTTGTGAAAATCAGGATAATGTGAATTGCTCTGCTCCTGATATCCAGAGAAATGCAATGCAGAACATTCCAATATTCCACTTGTGGGAAATATAAAATATTAATGGAACGAGGCTGAGGGAGAAAGGGAAGAGCTGTTTCCATTGAATTAACATACATACTAATGGAATTTTTCAATTAACTTCATTTGCATGGATGCCCAGGCTGCTAATTAGCTAGAGCCTATAAGCTGTTTCAAACTGAACGGAATGACAGTTAGTGACTAGCACTGGAGTGGTTTTTGCATCTTGTTAAGACTCAAATTTCAAAATATAAACTGGGCTAGGTTTAGTCTTAGTTGAATGCCTCGCTCTCATTGTGCTCCGTCTGGACTGAAGAGAGAGTACGGTGGACATTGATGCCTCTCTCATGAAGAAAGATGCATGGAATGAATACTAAATCAAAAAACCAGATGGGCTTTGGTTTGACCACAGCCATGTTAGTTTTAAATCAAAAGCCTCCTTGAAATACAGTTTTAGAGAAAAAAAGACAATGATCTGAGGTCAAGAGAGGTTTTGTCTATTGAGAAGCATATTCTGTGTATGAAACATGTCATAACCAAAGTGCAGAGTGTAATTACTACTTTAGATGTTCTTCTTTCACATACTAGAGTAACTTAGCTTTATTATGCAAAGTATGTTTTTATAATAATAGAAATGTACTTTGTATGTGAAGCAAAGAAACACACTACAGTGATAAAAAAGTGAGCTGGCTGCCCACAGTTCAGCCTCACACAGGCTTTTGTTGGCAGCTGTGCTGGAAGCTGTCTGAAATGTGATGTTAAAACTAAAAAAGTTTTCACCTGTGAAAACCATTCTATTAATACATTTAGGGTGCATCCCATTCCTCATTCTCCCTCACATTCTGTTTAGAGACTGGCTGTTACCACAAAGATCGTTTTGAAATGTGCTGCTGTTTTGTTCACAGTGAGCTGAGAACTGTATAACAGGCCACTGAGTGTGAAATACATCTCTTTACACACAAGGAGTAACCTACAGAATGTACAGAAGAACCTTGCTGTGGTGCCAGTCTGGGTAATTACCTTGAGTAATGATGTCCCCCTGTGTTCGACCTTTTTTGAATGTGACAAGGTAAAGCAGAGTAAAGTCAGGTTCCCAGGGTGAGAAAATGTGTGGCTCACATCACCTTAACATGGCGCTGTCAGCAAGCCTGCCAGATAAACTGTCTCTGACTCCACAAATTACTCTGCAGCAGCAATGATGGGCAATAGTCTCAACATATTCCTCTCAACTCCTCAAAGTGCACATTATTTTCTTCCCTGCAAACTTCAAATGGGGGCCTCAGGGAAATGAAAATGACGCTGAAAATGAAGTTTGTTGATGATTTTGTTGTGCTGCACACTGAAGAATTGCCAAAGGAGTTCTCTCTAGGACATAGTTGACCCACTTTTCAAATGTGGTTCAATAGAGACTGAACATGGATGTAAAAACATAGGATGCAATAATGCAGTATTTTATGCAACTAAAAAACCCTCAAGTGTTATTAAAGCAATTAAGGTCTCTGAAGTGCAGCTCTAGAAGAATTTAAAATTATCAATGAACACGAGTAATTGTAGACTATTCAAGCTCTTATGCCTGACTGTGGCTTCATTTTTGAAGTTTGTTGTTGTAAGGGCTTCTCACATAGTCACAGTACCTGCCTACATATAAATATCATAAACTGAGAAGGCTTTATAAGTCTAACAAATATTAATGGCTCACTCTAAAGTCTGGACCACATTTGGCATGACCCTCAAAATGACATTCAAGCCACAGAGTTTGCTATTTCTCCAATACACTTGTGAACACTATCCATATCACACAGCACCTTAAACTTTGAATTATACAATTAAGTCTGATTCTGTGATTCACCCAGGTCTTGCTGCTTTTATTCTGGAAGCATTAACGGCTTGTACAAGCAGAAAACTAACTGCAACAATGGTTAGCCTTATTGTGCTGTTTTGTTCTCAGCAGAGATGAGAGGGATCAGCCAGAGAGAGCAGGGAGCCTGTCTCCTAGCTAATGGAGAGTGCCACTGAGTTGTGATTGAGTAGTGTTGGCTTTAAAGAGATGCAGAGCCACTCAGGCTTAGATGCAGCATCAGAGCATGCTGCGTCGTCTGGGGGGCATTGCTGTGGAAACAGCTGCCCTCCTCTTGGCTCCCATGGAGGACCCACATACCAGTCTGCTTTTCTCAGACTACATTACAATAGCAGTATGACGCCTGTGCATTAGGTTTACACAGACGTGACTGCTTCTTCACTGAGTAAAATTGGGTCAGTGTTCCACAGTTATGTTTGATGCTGTACTCTGAACAGCTTTCTTACTTTCTCTGGCTATTTTTCATTAGTTTCAAGTCTTTTTTTCACTCTCGGTAGACCTGCGTGTGCCATGGCTACCATTTGTTCTTACCAGTGAATAATGGGATATTTCCTCACAGAAAGGAAGAAAGGAATTTCAGAAAAGTAATGGGGCTGTGGAATGTTAATGTGCACAGTGCGAATTAATGTCAGGAAACTAATGACACAGTGGGAACGGTGTGAATGAATAGCTGCAGAACATGAGAACGTGTCAGAGCAAGAAAGGGAATGTAAGCCATGGTGGCTGAATGGTTGCTGTGTGGGAAACAGCACTCAGGACAGTCTGATGATAGTGGAAACAGTAAAGGCTAGTCTGTTAAGACAGAGACCACAGAGCAGCCTGGCGATAGCAGAGACTGAGAATACAGGGCAGCCTGGCGATAGCGGAGACAGAGAATACAGGGCAGCCTGGTCATAGTGGAGACAGAGCACACACTGTAAAGAATTGACTGTAGAATTTTCAGTAAATACCTGGCAATAAAGTATTGTAAAATTGCTGTTAATTATTGTAAAAGCAATTACAGTATATTACAGGATAACTTTTACAGGTTTTTGTTGTATATAAATTACAGCAATGTATTGTTTTTTTAACAGAAAAACAACAATTAATTGGAATCTAGTTTACAACATTATCTTGTATTTTGTTGAAATTACAGAAGTTACTTGGCAACTAGAGTTGCCAGTAAATAGCTGTTAATACTTACACAATATGTTGTTGTAGAATGTTTTTACAGTAAATTTCTGTTTTTTACATTAGCAGCTTTGCAAATTATGCATATTGTGAAGTGTTTTAAATGAGACCAGGCTTGCTGTTAATCCAAAATTCATCAACATTGCATTAGATTCTCTTCACCTGTTAAATAAAACCACAGCCAGAGTTGCAACAAAACTGTTATTAAAACTTTATTAAAACAGTTTTACTTAGAACTTTAGAACTTTATTGATCCCACAGTGGGGAAATTCACAATTACAATAGATATTACAATAAATATGTAAGCTTTCAGAACCTGAGGTGACTTTCCTTTTTCTGAACAACTCCTAAAATTAGAGCCTGAGATAGAGATCTACTTAGAACAAACTCACATTAACAGGAAAGATGACAATAACTTGAATATTTCAGGGTTATCTTCACACCTGTCAGCCACTCAATGGAATTCAAATTAGTCAGAGTTGCAACAAAGTCAAGCATTATTAAAACTGACCATATACTAAGCTTAAAGGTCCAATCTGAAATCAGGACCTGAGGTAGAAATCTATTAAGAACAAGGTGACATTAATGTTAGCATAATGTTATTATATTAGTCCATGCGAGTGTACATCCACCAAGTCTGGTCCAGTCTAACTCCTTCCCTGTCGTGAGAACGAGAGCTTCACCTGCATGTCAAACAGTAACGTTACACATTGTTAGTTTATTTCACACAGAAGAGCTGTTAAAGTTAAATAGCAGCCGAAATGGAAAGTCTTTCTTTAGGAGTCATACAAAGTGATACGTAATGATTTACGTCATGCTTTATACGTTGTCTGTTATATTGAGCAAAAAGTAGTAAAGTAGTAAGTAGAACTCCAACTCCAGAGTGTGTATTTTCAGAGCAATGGGCTTTTGTTTTCGGGATAACGGGCTGGCGGACTATGGGCTTTTGGTCCAATAGGACATTTCGAACTTTTGGGGTTTTGGAATAATGGGACCAATTCGCAGTCTCCCTGTTCTGCAGGCGATAGGGCAAATGCATGTAGCTGTCAGGACTCAGACGCGGACCACGAGTGCTCCAATTACAGGCGTTTATAAGCAAAATCCTCAAACAAGCAGGCAGTCCAAAAACAGGCAGGGTCAAAATACCAGGTAAGCAGTCCAAGGGCAAAACAGGGATCAAAAACCGAAACAGGCAGGGTCAAACCTTGAAGGCAGGCAGATCAGGCAATCAGGACAGAAGGGCAGGCAAAAAACGAAGTCGAGGAACAGGCGAGGCAAAAACCAGCAAAATCCAAACAGGGTAAACAGGCGGGAAACGAGACAGGCAGAAACACTGAAATGATCTGGCAAACAACACAGAGACAAGCAGGGTAGATATAGGGCTGGGCTGATTAGGAGATGGGAAGCAGGTGTGCAGGCAGGCGGGTGGAGACAATCAGGTGGGCGGAGGCAGGGCGGAGAGCGGGGCAGGGCTAGAACACAAGGAAAACAAAGGCACATGGACAGGGAAAAACAAAAACACAACAGCTAGGGGGCGGGAGCCCTGACAGTAGCTAGCTTTAGCTTCACTTAAGATGGCTTTAGTTAGCTAATGTTTGCTAAAAAAAAAAAAAAAAAAAACTGCAGTCTGAGCTTGTGCTGAATCCCAAATCTGTCTAGATTCAAAACATGACTTAGTTAAAATATTGGGAAATTACAGTCACTCACACAAATAAAACAACATTGTTCTCACCAAAGAGGTGACTTTGTGGCCTTATGTTGGCGCTCACTGAGGTGGTCTGGTGTCTGCTTCATGCCTGACGTTACAGCACATAGACATTAGATTAAGTCTAATACGCTTACCGTAGGGAAATTTGAAATGGGTTAGCTAACCAGGTCTAGTTGCATTGTAACATTATATCCACTGTACTTTTAATTTTGATTTACCACTAAACTGCTTCGCCTGGGATTGCTTGTTTGAAATGTTCACTGAAAATTCTCTCGCTAAATTTATGTGGGGGCATGCAAACCAGGCTGATACACGGTCAACTTAGGTTATGTTAACTAACAAGTTGAATCACATTTCAATTTTGTAGGCTATTTACGTTCAACTTACGTATTATGGATGAGTGGATGGACACTGCTGTTGCTCCTCTGCTTCCGTCATCAAATGCTTTCATTTCATGCCCCGCTTTCAAACCGCCGTGCAACGCAATCCGATATCAAGAGTATTTCACTATAATACGCATCATATACAGTCAGAACACAACTTGCCTGTAATTTTACAATATGTTACTGTGGAAAAATGCTATCAGCTACTGTAATTATTTAGGACCCATGATGCATTGCGATATACAGTTAAACTTTCTAAAATGACAGAAATTACTGTAAAATTTTAGTGTAGAAATTACAGCAATTTGTTACAGTGCAGGGCAGCCTGATGATAGTGGAGACAGAGAGCTGTCAGGGCTCCGCCCCCCTAGCTGTGGTGTTTTTGTTTTTCCCTGTCCATGTGCTTTTTGTTTTTCCTTGTGTTCCTGCCCCGCCCCACTCCCCGCCTGGTCCCCGCCCACCTGATTGCCCCATTACCTTCACCTGCCTGCCTGCCCACCTGCATCCCATCTCCTCATCAGCCCAGCCCTATTTCTACCCTGCTTGTTCCTGTCTTGTTTGCCAGTTCGTCTCAGCGTTTTCGTACCTGTTTCGGTCCCGCAGTTTTTTGGATTTCCGAATTCTCCGTGTCTGACTCTGCCTGCCCTTCGTCTTCATTTTCTGCCTGCCGTTTTGTCCCGTTGCCTGATTGTTTGCCTGCCCGGTTCCTGATCCTGCCTGGTTCCGTTATCGACCCTGTTTTTGTCCACGGACTGCCTTCCGGTTTTTGACCCTGCCTGCTTTTGTTTCGCAACTTTCCTGCCGTCATTAATAAACCCGCCTGCAACCTGAAGCTCTCTTGGTCTGCGACTGAGTCCCTGCCTGAGCCCTTACAGAGAGCACTCTGTATTCGGCCCTAAAACTCATTCAGAGTGGTGTGGGGGGGAAACTGTATGATGTAATTAAATCTATGTATTCCAGCAGTAAGTGTGCGGTCAAAATTGGATGCAACAGGACTGATTTTTTTCCACCAAATGAGGGGGGTGCAACAGGGCTGCAGTTTGAGTCCTACGCTATTCAACATTTACATTAATGAATTGGCACACACATTAGAGAATTCTACAATTCCAGGACTCATACTGCAGGACACCGAAATCAAATGTTTGCTTTATGCAGATGATTTGGTTTTGCTGTCACCGACAAAGGAGGGCTTGCAGCACAGCATGAATCTGTTGGCAAAATTTGGTCAAACATGGGTCCTGAAAATAAAAGGTTCTAATCTTTCAAAAACGTTCCAGGCTACAGGGAAACACCAACAATTTTGCAATTGACAACATCAAAATTGAACAAACAAGTATGTACACTTATTTAGGTATAACTATCAATTCAACAGGAAACTTTGGCTTGGCTGTGAAGGAACTTAAAGAAAAGGCAAAAAGAGCATTTTATGCCGTCAAAAGATCAATGCAATTAGAGTTACCAATTAGAACTTGGATTAAACTATTCACATCAATTATTGAACCCATTGCACTTTATGGTTGTGAGGTGTGGGGTCCACTCACAAAATGTGACTTTTCAAATTGGGACAAACATCCCACTGAAGCCCTGCATGCAGAGTTCTGCAAGAGTATCATCTGGGTACAGAGAAAAACGCCCAACAATGCATGCAGGGCAGAATAAGGCCAATACCCTCTAATTATCAATATCCAAAAAAGAGCACTCTAATTCTGGCAACACCTAAAAATGAGCGACCCCCAGTCACTCCACTACATAGCCCTGAAAAGCCAAGAGCTGAATATAGGAAGGAGCCCACTGAGCCAATTTGTCCCGAGACTCAGTGATTTAACACCAGCGCACATCACAGAGGCTCAGGACAATGACACAATAGCCAGAAGCATCAGACCCAACAAAATTACAGCCACTGAAAAGGAAAATTACATTAACCATTGGAAAGAAGTGACTAAAACACAACACAAATTACAATGCTATTCGGCCCTAAAACATGAATATACAACAGCTACTTACCTGTGTACAGTAAAAGACGTGAAACTCAGGAAAACCTTGACAATGTACAGACTCAGTGAGCACAGCCTCGCCATCGAAAAAGGCAGACACAGGCAGACCTGGCTGCCCAGAGAGGAGAGGCTGTGCTCGCACTGCAGTCTGGGGGCTGTAGAGACAGAGCTGCACTTCTTAACCGAATGCACTAAATATGCTGCAATTAGAGAATCTTCATTTAATAAATTCTACTCAATCCTCCCTGAGTTTCAAAACTACACGCATGAAGAAAAATTACCACACATTCTGGGAGAGAACAAGGATTTGGCCACTCTGGCAGCAAAATTTGTGGCAGCTTGTCATAACCTGAGGGACAGCCAGTGAGGCCACCCATAAGAAAACACCAGCTCCATTTCTGTCTGGGATTATTATTGGAAGGGGCCTGTTTTGTGTTCAACATAATTGTCCCTTTTTTCTCTTTTCTTCTTTTTTTTTTTATGTGTGTGTATGTACATGGCTTTGGCAATAATGTTGTTGTAACGTTCATGCCAATAAAGCTTTCTTGAATTAAGAATTGAAATTGAGTACAGGGCAGTCTGGTTATGGTAGAGACAAGGAGGACAGGGCAGCCTGATGATAGTGGAGACATAGAGTACAGGGCAGTCTGGTGATAGTGGAGACGGAGAGTACAGGGCAGTGTGGTAATAGAGGCCTACCCAAAAGAGGCCACTTGTTAATGCCATTCATGGTACAGGTAGAGGCTCTTATTTTGAAAGGAATTGTTCTGCACACAAAACTGTTCCACTGCTTTCCACTCATCTCTCAGTAAGGCCTGGTGAGGAATGAGTGTTACTCTGGAGCCAGAACAGCTGGTGCACACTTAATAAAGCCAGAGGTCAGCAGTGAGTCAGGCTGCTGTTCGTCTCAGCTGCATTTTACTGCTCTCTCACCGAGCTGTCATGGAGGAAAATGGTTCTGGAGTGAGAGAGTCCACTTTCAGATCTAGGGGTGCTATTATTAGACAACTTGGGAACATGGAATATTCTTTTCATGTCTCTTTTTAGTGCTGGTTGAAATGGTGGGAAGACCACAAATGTTGCAAAAAACTGGACTTTGATTTAAACCCTTAATTTTATGTATTAGCTCCCCTGCTGACAGAAATTTACATATGAAATCGTGAAACAGTATTTTTTGTGGAGAAAGAGCCTGGCCCAGTTTTGTGGATTTATTGCACTGATGTCATATGTTTACATTTACAACAACCAAGATTTGGAAAAGTTAAAACTAATAACAGTATAAAAGGTTTCAGCCAGTCTGTCCCAACATTAACTCAGATTGAAACAGCCTTTAACAGCTGGGGATGGCATCCAGAAGACTGCAGTTTTCATTTCCCCTTACATGTTAAAGTATTTGTCTTGATGAGATGCCACATCAGTCAGGCTAAGGAAACAGTAATATTTTGAAGTAAATACTGTTCTGTGCAGTGCTCAGATATAAACCACCCTGTGAAAGAATGTAAATATGAATGTAAACATGCAACCAAGTGGTGTACCGAGTACATATAAAGGATTTTTTGTTGGAATGTGGGTAGTACTGTATTTAGCAAATTATATACACTTTTTGGTATTGAACTGAAATATTGAAATATCCACAGGCCAATGGCCAAGATTAGACATCAGTCCAAATACTGCTGAGAGTTGATCTGCTAATGTTTGTGGTGGATAAGAACAAAAGAATACACACACACACACACACACACACACACACACACACACACACACACACACACACACCACACACACGCACACACACACACACACACTCACACTCATTTATGCATTACAATGTATTATGCATTATTTATTTTTAACAACATATTGACTTGAACATTGGAACAATTGAAAAAAGTATATTGACATTGAGCATGTTTGCTTTTGGCACTGCCCATGCTTGGCAATGATTTCAGGTTGGATTATCCACAAATTAAGAAAGAGAAAAAGAGTATGGATACTGCAATGGATGCTGAGATAGGTAAGGGTTGAAAAAGGGGTTTATCTGATTTCATGTGTTAGCAACTCAGAGGTGTGATCCTGACTTTCATTTCCTACTGTTGTGTATTAGTGGAAAATGAAGCGCTCATAACATGGATGTGGATATAGACAATGTGTGGCCTGTTGAGCAGCTGTGGCTTATTGTTTTGATGAAACACGTATTCCCACAGATCCCTGCAAGCTCTGCAGCCTCATTTTCTTTATTACATTGCAGTGCTAGTTGTTAACACAGAGATTTTCAAATTTATAGGTCACACTAAAAGCTCTTCCATTTGGAAATACTAAGCTGTGTGTGACTATAAAATGCAGTGTCAGTCTAGCAGTAGCATCCTGCTGTCCCATCACAGTGACAGTAACAGTGACAGTGAATTCCATCATTTTACTGTCCTCTGAACTGATTGAATCAAATATAACTACACATGGATAGCTATACTAATTAACATTGCATGTGGAAAAACAAGTATAGGGATACGTATATAAGTGGTTTTTTTTACATACAGTAGTACTATGGAGCAAAAAAGGTTGCATTTCATTTTCATTGAAGGTGCAGAGGTGGATTCAAACCTTCTCATTGGTTTCTCAATCAGTTTTGAATCAGTATTAAGTTCTGGTCCTTCTTGTTCACAGATCATAGATGAGGAGGACACACAGTTTATGACCAGCTGCCCACCTGCAGTGACTGAAAGCACCCCAAGGAGAAGGACCAGGATACAAGTGTTTTGGACGGCACCCCCTAGTGGCTGTGTCATTCTCAAGTAAGTCATATCCAAGGGCTGGGAATAATTTTACTTAATTCTCTTGGCAGCCACCTACCAAGCAGTAGGCTGTTCGCAAATATCAAATGGTGGAAAATTGGCACTCACTACTGTAACTTTGAACTGAGAAAAGCAAACTCTGCAACCAGGCATAGCTGAACAACTGTCACAATGCAGATGACCAAGGGGGTATGATGAGACACATTACTTATTGTCAATTACCCTGCATGTCTCTTGTTGAGCAATTAAAATATTCAGTTTGTTAGTAGCAACAGAGAAAGAAAATGTTCCAGGAGAGCAGTAGTCACTCTTGACTCCTAAATCTATTAAATCAGTAAACCAGACAATCCAGATTAATTGGGAACACACCCAGGCAGGTTAAGTGATATTTAACATGAACCCTTATGAAATCATACACATCTGTTTTTCAACATAGAGTGCAGATGGTTGTTTCCCCTTTTTTTAAGACAATATGACAACAGAGTTGAATTCAGTGGTGGTTTGCTGGTCATGTATAGAACAGAGCAAACAAAGAGTTACATTTCCACATGTTGAACCCTAGGGTTGGAGACCATGTACACTGTGTAGGGAAAAGGGAATACACAGAGGTTGTGGCCTACATCGCATTATAATCACTGCATTATTAAAGACCTTGTTTCAGAACTGTCATCACCTCCTCTCAGATGTTTTATGATTTTATGTAAAAGGGCATAAAAAGGCCGACAGTGCTGTTTGTGTAGTCTGTTTTGTGCTTGTAGGGAAGACTGATGAGAGGCAGTGATAAGTGCACCTTCTTTTCTCTCCCTGTGCACCTGCCTCTGTGCCTGTCTCCCAGACATTCTCTGTGATAGAAATTTTATACTGTTCTGTGGGGCACATCACTCCTGCATTGCTCTGTCAGATTGTTGGAGTCAGATATTGCTCTGAGGTAACGTAACATTGACATAGCTTTATCGTTTAGGAAATGGTACAGGAATGGCAGAGGGAGAAAGATGCATGACTAAATAATGTAAGAGACAGTAATGACAAGAGTGAGGAGGGAGACAGAGGGAAAAGGAAGGAAAGAGAGGGAGAGTGAGAGGGAGAGAGGGAGAGAGTGGGGAAAGAGAGTGAGGTAGAGAGAAAGAGGGAGAGTGGGGGGGAAGGAGAGGAGGAGAGAAAGAAAGAAAGAAAAAGAGTAAGAGGGAGAGAGAGTGAGAGAGGGAGAAAAAGACAGAGAGGGAGAGAGGAGAGGGAGAAAAACAGAGAGGGAGCTCACTGAAATACTGGAAGAATTGCAGGTTTAATGAAACAGGGGTCCCTCCAAACCAGCATGCTACTTAGCATAACAAGACATAACATAACATAACAAGACGCTGAGAGTGAGACACCTGTTTTAGGCCTAACATTCATCCCCAAACTAAATCTTTAAAACTTTAATAACAGTGTTGTTTCTTTAATCTTACATAGAGGGTGCAAATCTGAAAAGCTACAATTGCCGTATAGTATAGTAGAGTATAGTATGTGGCATACTGCAGCATGCTAGTAAGACTTCAATTATTTAATTATGTAAGGTAGACATGATTCTTACAAAAACCGTCATCATGCTACTGTAAGCTGCAGTTCATATAATGTGATGATAAAACATATTGGATGGGCTAGACGGTGCAATATTTGCGTTTGATTAAGGTTAATATGTGCTTTAATTCTCACATTAATTTTTTCGTGTAGTGTGAAGGAATGAACTCTAACACACGCACACACGCATGCACATGCACTCACATGCGTGTATGTCTCCAATGATTATAACTGAGCATTATGCCAGAAAAATGAGTCTGGCCTTAACAGCGCATCAATGATAGAATTTAAATTGGATGTTAAACAACCATTACAGTGGTTAACTGCCTGACCACCCTAAAAGTAGGGAGGCTTTTCAATGTGGAGAAATGTGAAACTGAGGTGACATTGAATTAAAGCAGGAAGTATTAAAAATGTTCTGGTTAGGCATTTAATAGCTATTGGACCCTTTTTTTATCATTTTTCCTCTTAGATATCTTCTCCTTCACTTTCCTGCCTCATGGCTATTATTACTTTTAATACCAAGGTCCATGACTGTGTTGGAAATAACTCATCGCATCTGACGGCTTTCCCACATAAAGCAATACAGATTAGAATTTCGTTTGTTCTTAAGTCGTGCAGGAAAAATGGCATTGTGCATTCCTGGTATTATTCCAATAAATTTTGCACAAAAAAGCCACTGTCAAGCAAATGTAGGTGCACTGCTGTCACCGTGTCACTCCTTGTCAGAGGAGAGACGCTGCATTCACTTCCACTTTGTGCAGCTCAGCTGCCTGTCTGACAAAGGCTATGAAACCCCATCAGCTGCAAAAAATACAATGGCTTAGAAAAATGTACCAGTCTTAATTGAAGATAAGGCATCAACCTTCCATGCTAAAAATAAAGAATTTTTTTTAAATCTGCCTTTAAGATATCCCAAGCTAAGGAGGCCAGTTTATGGAGATATTCTGAGGGGTGCTGAATGGTAGCAGTTGAATAGATGAAAGTGTAAGAGAATTTGAAAGCCAGGTGGGAGTTCCATCCCACTGTGGCCATTCACAAGAGAAGCACAGTTCCCTTCCAGCACAGGAAAAGAGGTCAGAAACTGTAGCCTCATGGGCCAGAACCTAAGAACAGTAAATAAACTTTTTGGAACTAATTGGTTGGCTTTGGAGTTAAGCCAGGCCTTACTATAATAATCACTTTAACAGCCCTTAGGAGCACACATGGATCAGGCCATGAGGACCTCTAGCAGGATGTAATGTGCTGTGAGATGTTCTGTAGGTACATGTGATATGTTTGATAAAGTACTGTGAGGTGAGGCGTGTTTCCACTTCAGGTGGCTGCCAACTTCAAGGCTTGACAGGTCTGGCGTTCTTTCTTTCTCCTTAAAAAAATATTTCTTCATTTTTGTTTTACTCCCAGATGGCATGAAATGCATGGTGTGTCAGGCTGATATTTGATGGATGGTGTATCTCTCAATTTTTGTTTGGAATCTCTATTCAGACAGTCTGTATTTATACTCTGTGCGGAAGTGGCAATATCCTGGTGTAGCCTTCAGCACGCTCCCTGGCTGCATGTTATCACTGTTGCCCTCTTCGGAAGTGAGGGGTCCGGTGGGAAGAGGGGGAGGGGTTGGGAAAAGGGGCAGAGGCTCACAGTTTCCTCATACATTGCACATTGTTTC
The DNA here is from genome assembly GCF_013368585.1 of Megalops cyprinoides. Lineage (NCBI taxonomy): Eukaryota > Metazoa > Chordata > Actinopteri > Elopiformes > Megalopidae > Megalops > Megalops cyprinoides. The sequence goes on from NC_050595.1 coordinate 33,099,520, forward strand.
CTCTGGTTCACTGAATCACTCTCTCTGTCTCCAGACTCCTTGGGCACCAAGTGGTGGAGAGGAAATAATTGACATTGTGTCTGCCGCTGCAGCTGCAGTTTGAACCCAGATCACCAGAGTCCTCAAGATACTCATTTATCCCTAAAAGCCCTAACCTCTTGCTGAAGAACTTCAGTTAGAGCTACTTGCTCAGTAACTTAGTTGACGTTACGATTTGACGGGATGTCAACTTACCTGCTGTTCTAGATGTGTAAATGTAAGGGAGACTTAAGTGCACAACCGGCAGGACTCTTGAGTACCTGAGTCACTCTTTTTTCTCTGATTTAATGCAAAGTGTATGGACTGTTGCCCCCTACAGGCAAGGCAAATGTGTTACGGTAGAGTTAAATTACCGAAAAATAAATGCTTTGAAAGAGACAGCTGTAGTGCAGTGCATAAATAAAGTCTTGCTGGAAAAAAATTTCCAATTGTGGGTTTAAATACCCAACTGCAAATTCCCCTGTGCAATTTGCACGTACCAGCAGCTGAAGGAGTCTAAATATAAATCTCACAGCTGTGCCAGCTTTCTGAAACTGTGGCCTCCCTCTGGGGCTGTTATTCAGTACGCATGTGCTGCTTTGGGTTCACAGTGTGCCAGATCGGTGTGCCTGATTGCCAGGAAGCAATGATCTTTAATTGCAGTCTTAACAGTGACTCATCTCTTCTGCAGGGCAAGTATTATACAGAAGAGAACCATTTATTTCCAGGATGAAGGCTCCCTCACTGTGAGAATGTGTGAGAAAGGTAAGAGTCTTATTATGGATGAATCAAATCACCGGGCTGAATTTCAATATGATCTGCAAAATATATGATTTCAGTGTGCAGGTGTAATTACTGGGGAAATTACTGAATTACAGAATGAAAGAGGATTTGTGTAAATTGCTGGAATCAGGGTGTAGTTACCTGATTCCTGTGCCCTCAGTATGGCAAATTCTGCAGATTGGTTCAGCCTTTTTGCATTTCCAGGTTGAGTATGAAGTGCATTGATGTTTGCTACAATCCAAAGGTGCAGTCTGTATTTGCAATGCATTCAGCTAACTGAATGATGGATGACAGTACATTGGATGGTGCAGAGTGAAAGGGAGACCACAGGGAAGTTCTGTCTTTGTTAGCGCAGTTCTAATGATGACTCTCAATTGTTTCAGAGTCACTTCCTGGAGAGGCGATGGAGAAGCCCCTGCTGGAGTGCTGTGCCTGTGGGACGGCCAAGTACAGGCTCATGTTCTATGGAAACTGGTCGGAGAAAGTGCACCCTAAAGACTACCCCCGTGAGTACAGCATCAGCCACTCTCTCCACCTCCTGTACCAAGGATAACCTTGAAATGGTTTTATTGGGTGTAAATCAAGCCCAGGGTTTAAAGAAGGCATGCGTGCACACCCTGGTCAATATAATGATCAGAACACTGTCCCAGTTCAAGATAAACTAAGAGAGACAGACCTTGCCCATAATCTGTAGGCTTAAGCAGTGGAACAATGAGTGAATGCATTTGCTTCTGTGGGGTTGTACTGCATAAATGCAGCAGGAGACTAGAGAGACCTATCTGGACAGCCAGTGCTGCAACTGACTGCACAGGAACACATAACTGGATTTGCTGCTATAGATTTTACTTACCTCTGCACTCCCTGCTCAAACTCTTTTGACCGAGTGGTTATTTATCTTCATCTACATGTTTTGGGTAGTCAATGACTTCAAAATTATATTTATCTAATGAGTAAAATTTACCTTACTGTGCTGTATTTCTCTGATATCGTTTATCTCGCATTGCCATAAGTTCAGGGTTTTGCAGTTGAATGATTTTTCAGATTCATGGCACAACCATAACCTTAAATCATTTCAACAGACCTTACATACAGTGTAGGACAGCCAGTCACAACCAATGAGGGAAGTGGTGGCTGTTGAAGGCAGATGCATGCGTTTGCGTCTTTGGAAGTAATGATGTTAAAGTCTGCCTATCTAATAATTAAATCTGACTCCATTTTATATTAACCTATGTCTTAATTCCCCAATTCTCAATTCTAATTAGAAACCCAGGAATTCTCAGTTTGCTTTGGCTTGTAGGTGATCAGGCTACATAGACCACGACATAGGATACCGTTCCAGCACATTTAATGTAACTCGCTGCAATTTAGGTGGCCCATCTAGGGACTGCAGACTCGTCAGAATAGTGCAATACTTAAGACTGTCCGAGCATAAGTATCAATGGGTTTCAAGCGGTACGGCAAGAACTTATGGAAAAACCTCAAATCCTGCTCCTTGTGTCGTTAAAATTGGTCAAATGAGAAATCACAAACAGAGGGTAAAACTAATACTTTTATTAATCAAAATCATCCCAATCAGTTGAAATTTCAAGATTACAACAGGCAGTATGATATAGTGCAAATGATGATAAATGCACATACCTATACGGAGTCATGTGGCTATATGCTTGGTGCGCAGGAGTCCGTGCTGGCGGTGCTCCCTATACGGAGTCACATGGCTATATGCTTGATGTGCAGGAGTCCGTGCTGACAGGGCTCCTCGAAGTGCAAAATCTTTCCCTCTATATACCCAAACAACAAAAGACGTGATCAGCACGTGAAATGAGGTCATGGGAAGGGCCCCAATATGTTTTGGCATTCCCAGGTGATTGATTAGTGCCGGTGTTTATTCGTGTCCCGTTATCTAAGACATGTGCAATGGTGTGCATCTTTTTAGTTTTCTGAGCCAATTCCCAGAACAATGGTTTGGAGACCTCCTACTGTTATAGAGCTATCACCCCATTGCCACTCGCACTGTATGGATCAAAATGAGACCAAACAAGACATGTATACCTTGAAACAAACAGAATATACAGAAATAGTAGTTTATAACTGTGATTTCACCACTGGTCAGGAGGGAGGGTGCCTGGAGGATTTGGGGTCATAAAAATCCCATGCCCTCTGAGTCTCCTTATCAGTGGTGCCTCATCCTGTCATGGGCTTCCTTTGTGTGGAAGAGCGGGATATATTCCTCAGCCGGGTGGCTGCCGTTTTGGCTTGGGAATGTTTACTTCTGCATGCCGCAGTCCAGACGTTGCAAGGCCTGGTGCCTGTCAGGATGGCCTGAAAATATGTATTTGGACAATTGGACAATGGTCTCTTGTATTACATGCTGTAGGTGCAGTGCCGTCCACAGATAGAGTCGTTCATTTTATTCGTTCAACTTTTACGGACAGTAATGCGTAAATCGCATTTAATGTGAAACGTGATCACCCAACCAAAAAAACAGCTACAGTAAACGGGAAATGCCCCCCCCTGCAGCGATGCAAATAAAAAACCGGGTGCATTCCTTTACTCTCTCTCTTGCTTTTGTACGTCCGAAGAAGACGGGCGTACCGCTCCCTCTCTTGTTCCTTACTCTCTTGCTGCGTATGTCCGAAGACGGACATACTCTCTTGCTGCGTGTGTCCGAAGAAGACGGACGCATCACTCACTCTCTCCCGAAGGCCGCACCACGCGGACGGGACACGGAAAACAGATTCACCAAGCTAGCGACGAATTGCTAGCGGAGATCAATAACGCAAGAGCCAAGTTTCAGCGATCAGAGCAGCGCAAACTTGTTACTAGCCGGCGACAAAGGTGCGACCGGATCCACCTCAACACGTCTCCCGAAAGAAACCCTCATCCAGACCAGCCCTGGCTCCCCGACGACGGAACCGCCAGCGAAACCATCCACGGAACCGCAAGATTGGAACCTCATTTCATTAACCCTGGGCATAGGACTTTGCATAGCTAAACACCCGATTGTTAGCTACATCGATGAATGTTGTACATCCGTGTGTTTCAAATCATTACGAGTAATGTAACTAGCCCTGTTTCTTTGTTCCTAACTGATTTGTCACACACTATTCACCGCGCAGCGTTAGTTAAGATACCACACAGAGACGTAGGGTCTTTGCATGCGTATCGTCTTACTAACCCCGGTACCTTCTTTTAATTCGCATAAAATAACCCCGCGGTTATCAATCGTCCGAATGTATCATGTACCAGACAGACGTTATGTTCGCTCACACATGCGCATAGGCAACTCAGACTCGCCGCCACACGCATGTTCCTTTGTTCTCTTCGAACACGTGTGCTCAGCAAGCACGCGCAGCACATGTGCACACGCAGCACACGCACGACACAGAACAAAGGAGCACACACCCGATGACACGCTCACACATTTGCGCAAGACATTCACTCATACCTACATGCATGTGTAAATACACACAATTGCCTCACTCATATTGTATATAACTGTACTGCATTACTACTTCGGTTTTATATTTCAATAAATGCATTATTTTTCCAAGGTTGTGTGTTGTAATATTACACGTGGAATGAATATTGCCAACCTCTGCTGATCAGAATTCTATTATTTATTTGTTATTTGTTTAGTTAGCTAAATTCTTAGTATTGTGATTTGATTAACTATTGATGTGGTAATTTCAATAATGATTATTAATTTAATCATTAATTGAAGTTCCAAATTAATAGTTTAATATATTTTATGAGACTGATATACGAAATGAATTTGAGACTGATATTTTATTTTAACCACTTTGGTAGACACCATATTCTGTATGGCGCCTCCATGTGTTTAATTATCACCAACATAATTGGTACCTCATGTAAGGATATTCCTTACACGGAAGTGGTACCCCTCTCTAATCGTAGGCATTGTCCCTACGTAATTTGCATTGCCCCTGTGAGGAACACTAACTTCCCCCTACAATGCCATGGTGTATACATTGCCAGACATCTCCGGTTCCCACCTTACAACAGTACATAACACCACCTGCTTCATTTATGAAAGAAGGATTCTGTTCAGATGTAGTTGTTCTGATGTAAGTGAGAGAGTGCCATGGTGCTAAGCTGCTGCAGTATCCCTCGTGTTATGTCCTTGGCAGGACGTGCCAATCATTGGTCTGCCTTGATTGGAGCATCCCACTCAAGGAACTACGTGCTGTGGGAGTACGGGGGCTACGCCAGCGAGGGGGTCAAACAGGTTGCTGAACTGGGGTCCCCGGTCAAGATGGAGGAGGAGATTCGGCAGAAGGTAGGCTCACAAAGACAGCCTGATGATCCAGTTTTTTTCTGCACTGTGAAAAGTTACATTCTTATGATAAAATTGGAAAATTGGAAAACTCTAAACTCATGAAAATGTATATTTCTTCCCAGCTAAATGCTGAAGTGTCCCACTTTTTTGTTTTGGATATCTGAGTTGTGTATGGGTGTCTGTGTGTGCAAGCCCTGCAGTGGATTGGTGTCCTGTCCAAGGTATAGTCCTAACTGCTGTCTGCTGTGACACTTAAGAGGTTTAAAGTGAGTGTTGATGACACATTGATTTATGCTGGGATCATGAAATTGACTGTTTTCGGAAAGAAACTTGTGCTGTGCTCCTCACATGTCTTGTTCTTGAAATAGCTATACAGTATGTATTTTTCAAAGGTTAATCAGTTAATGCTATCACTCCTGGCATTTTAATTAAAAGACACATTCATCAGAATCTCCTCACTTTACTAGTGCTGCAGCTTAATGTTAAATTTCCTGGAGTTGAATGGGACTGGACGACAATACACAGAGCATAGAAGATTGAAAATGCAATAAGACAAGACAAGGGTCACTGTAGCTTTGTGGCTCGAACTGTGAAATAGGAAGTCTTTGTTAAGCAAGAGGAGGAAGAGCAATGGCTTCAAAGGTCAGGCAGCAAGGCTCGTTCTCCATGTGTGTCTATTCGTCTTTCGCATGGTTTTGTGCTGGCTTGCTGCATGCATTCATGCAGCATGACTGACACATTTTCGTGTCATGAAAGATGATCCCTTCATATCCAGCAACACGTAAACACAACTGTCTTTACACTTGGGGTGCAGCCAAAGTTAAACACAGTTCTGCCAGTTCAGTGATGTTTGTGATGTTCTTGAGTGATTAAGAGCAGAACTTTTTTACCTTTTCAATGTAGTAGACATTTGCTTATTAACAAAAGAAAAACAAATAGCCAATAATGAGATTTCCCCCCAGAATATTTTAGATTAACTGTACTTCTCTGTTTAGTGACTCTGATTGTCAGTGGATCAATAATTGTTGTAATTGCATTGGATGAAGTAAAGCACTACAGCAATTATATATTGATTATTCATATAATACTGGATATTGTGATGTGAGTGGATTGATAACTGGTGAAGCTTGAACTGAGCTAGAGAGGTGAATTCAACAGTCCTGAAGGAAATAAGAGATAATCTTTTAATTTGACTTGATACACTGAGTATATAGGATATCTGCAGTTACATGCTTTGCTCTTTTTTGTGTGGTCATGAGGTGACATCATCATGCTGTGACCATGTCACAGGTAGGTTTGAATATTCTAAGTCTCCTCTAAATGGCGCTCCAGAATGATCTTGGAAGCTGACCTTCACTTGAGTGCACCAGAGGACTACTAATATGGATCTGAGTGCTGGATAAAAGCAGACATTCCCATATAGAAATGCTGACACCAATAAAACCACTGTTTATATGTAGTGGTCAGACTAGGCATTTATCTGAAACCAATCACATGCAGCAGTAGTCTGTCACTCGTGCGGAACGCTGGTGTGGAATTTAAGTCTGCAGGCCAAGTTTCATTTGCAGAAGCCAGAGAGGCAATCACATGTGATGGCCTGATGGCCTTTTCTTTGCACTGCTTAATGTTGTAGTTTTGTATTCTCTTTGTCACCCTCCTGGATGAGACATGCTATCTGTCTCACTGTCTTAGACTGCTGAAATGTACGTCTGCTGCCATGTGGCTTTTCTGACAGTTATGAGAAAAATATAGATAGATGATTTCATGTTTTCATTTGCGTAGTTACACCTTAACACAGGACACATGGAAATCATCTACATATTTTGTTTGCAGTCATTTCTGCTTTGCTGCTAACGACTCCTGAATATGTCAGAGTTCATTTTTCTTTCATCTCCATCTTTCACATGCTCTGTGGGTTATTTCTGTTTTTGTAGGATACCTCTCAAATGAAAACAAAGCATTCCACATATCCATGTTGCAACACTGGTAAAACTTATACAAGAGGTCACGCCATATGTTCACTGTCACCGTTTAAAGCTGCAACACTGACAGCTCCAGTGTCACCTGCAAATGGTGGCTACCATGTCTACTGCCTGGATCCAGGAGAAAACACAAAGTCAAGGACAGCATTGGAGTTTTTAAATCAACCATTCATTTCTTTTTCTGAAAAGGTTCATGTCGAGTTATCTGTCTAAGGATTTTTCAGAAATATACTGAAAAATATACAGAAATACACTTTTTGTGTTCATGAAAACCCCCTGCACCCTGTGTAAAATACCCCTCTTAAGGACTCAGGGATACTCTTGGATTTACCTTTGATTTCATTCAGTTTTATGATGATGATGTGTATTGTTTAATTTAGTTTAATTTAATTTTGGAGATTTTTACCAATGGTATGTCACCACTGATTATTGTGTGTATGCTTTTCACAAATGTACTCAAGTTGAAGTCCAGTCATTCTAAATCAGAGCATCTCCTCAATGATTACATTCTAATAAGAGAGAAAAAAGCTGTCTCATTGAATGAGACAAAGTCCAAAGTGGTGCATGTCAGAAGGAGATGGGCTGTGGGAAAGGAACAAAGAAGCACAAATTGTATGTCTCCTTCCACAACAGCAGCCAGCGAGAGAATCATTATTCAGCTATCGCATGATGGAGAACTCGAGTGGAGAGTTCTGTCCTTGTGAAGCATGGTTTAAAGCAAAGCCTCTGTGAGCTCAGTGAAGGATTGGTGCGCCCTCAATGAAGGATTTTGACCTTGAACCATTAAACATTCATCCTAAAACACTCATCCTGTCGAGAGGCCTTTCGACTGATTGGAGTGTTAAATGTGTAAATTATTTTTTGTCATTTAGCGATAAGAGGTCAAGCCTTAATCGCAAGTCCATGATGCACAAGCAACACAGCCTGGCTGTTCAAGCTCTTCCAGGATGATATGAAGCAATAGATCCACATTTTTCTGAAGGGAATTAGTGTGAGCTGTCCATTCCAAGTCCATAGTAATGATACATAGACCCTTTCAAGGCACTGTCCATGCATTTGAATGAATGAACATGAATCTTTTTAGCAAGAGCCTTGAAACATCAAATTATAATTGCATTTTCCCCCTCTCATGTGTACTTGACTGGTTATTACAAAGGCACAATGTAAGAGAAACACAAAGTGCTATGGAATTACAGGGAAAGCTTCTGCCAATGAAAAATGCCCTTAAATCTGCAGTGGCCTGCAAGTTTGTTTTTGCCCAAGCAATTAACCTGCTGACAGAAAAAAATATTTATTAATTATTTCAAACAATATTAATTGTTTGAAACAAATATTGCACAGATTAACTACCAGGTTCACCATTTTCACTGGCACTTGAATCTCAGCAGTAAAATCTGTCTTTCCACAGTGTCAACATTCAGAACTTGTCTCCCCCATGAAGTGAATCAGTCACTGGAAAGATTGCGAAACTCAGATGAAGTTTTTAAAATTCTCACATCTATACAAGTGGCAATATACATTGCCAAAGCGTATGCTGTCAATCTGAAGCCTTAACACTTTCTCACATTTTCAGAGGTTTATCTCAATCACCTTTTCAGAATCAGAATCAGAATCAGAATAGACTTTATTGTCATTGCACGGTGGGGGTACAACGAAATTGTAGGTGGTCTGCAACAACAGCGCACTGTGGAACATTTATATAAACACAATACAAATAAGGCACACAACATTGGGTATAGAAATAATATGCAATAAAATACAATAAATACAATAAAATACAAATTTAAAAAGAAGACACATTGTAAATATAAAGAAATATAAAGAAAAACTTGTGCAATAATATGGCCTTTTAAAAACTACTTAAAGTACACAGTGGAATTGCACAGTTGTATTGAGGTAGAGGGTTGGGGAGGAGGGGGGGGGGGGGGGTCAGTGTTTGTTAGCAGTCTGTGTGGCCCAGGGGAATAAGCTATTGGTTAGTCTGGTGGTGTGGGACTTGATTGGCCTGAAGTGCCATCCGTGTGAGGGGATGTGAGGGGTCTCCTGTGATGGCCTTAATTTTACTGAGGCAGCGGGATCTGGATATGTTGTCCCGGGAGGGTAGAGGGCAGCCAATAATTTTTTGGGTGGTGTTAATAACCTTCCGCACAGCCTTCCTGTCCTCAGCTGTGGAGCCTGCGTACCACACCCCCAGAGAGTATGTTAATATGCTCTCCACAGAGGAGTGATAGAAGGCCACCAGCAGCTTCTTGTCCAGGTTGTTCTTCCTGAGGACACGCAGGAAGTGCAGCCGCTGCTGAGCCTTCTTCACTAAGGCCTTGGTGTTGGATGTCCAGGAGAGATCTGCAGAGATGTGGGTGCCCAGAAACCTGAAGGTGGTGACAGTTTCCACACGTTCTCCGTTGATGAGGAGAAGGGCGTGGACTTGTCTGTGTTTCCTGAAGTCCATGATAAGTTCTTCTGTTTTAAGGACGTTCAGTGACAGGTTATTTTCTGAGCACCACACAGACAGTTTCTCTATCTCAGCCCTGTATGCCATCTCGTCTCCATCGGAGATGAGCCCAACCATGGTGTTGTCGTCCGCAAAACTTAATGATGGTGTTGGCTGGGTGGGACGGAGTGCAGTTATAAGTGTACAGGGCGGGGGTAAGTGTACAGTAGGGGGCTCAGCACGCAGCCCTGAGGAGAACCAGTGCTGAGTGTGAGCGTGGAGAAGAGGTGGGGGCCAAGTCTGACAGATTGTGGGCGGTTTGTGAGAAAATGTTTGATCCAGGTGCAGGTGGGGAGGGGGATCTGTAGTTTGAACAGTTTGGTAACTAATATGTCTGGGATGATTGTGTTAAACGCTGAGCTGTAATCCACGAAGAGCATCCTCACATAGCTCTTCCGGTTCTCCAGATGACTCAGTGCTCTGTGTTATGTGTTATGGCGATGGCATCCTCCGTAGATTGGTTCTTGACCACAGTCCCCGGGATGTCGTCAGGTCCAGCAGCTTTCCTGGGGTTCACTGCTCTCAGTGTCCTCCTCACCTCATGCTCCTGGAGAGAGAGGGGGGGGTGCTGGAGTTGTGGGGAGGCAGTGTGTGCAGGTGTGTGGTGGTCTCAAATTGGGCAAAGAAGCTGTTCAGCTCCTCTGCCAGCGTGCTGCTGCTGCCGGTGGTCGTTGGGCTCTGGCCTTTGTAGTTGGTTATAGCCTGGATGCCCCTCCACATCTGCCGAGGGTAGTTGTCCATGAGATAGCCTTCCATCTTCCTCCTGTAGACCTCCTTGGCATGTTGGATGCCTCTTCTCAGGTTGCCTCTGGTAATGCTGTACAGTGAGCTATCTCCTGTCCTGAAGGCAGAGTTACGAGCTCTGATCAGAGTCTGGACTTCATTTGTCATCCAGGGTTTCCTGTTTGGAAAAACCCGGATGCGTTTGTCCACTATGACATTTTCTACGCAGCACAGTCGCTGTGTATGCCTCTAGGTCCTGCTGTTCAAAGATGCTCCATTCTGTACAAGCAAAACAGTCCTGTAGCTGAGGGAGAGCATTTTCAGGCCAGGTTCTGATGGTTTGTGTGCTCGGTTTGTTTGCTTTCTGAGGGGGGTGTAGGCCGGAATGAGGAGCAGAGAGAGATGGTTGGATTGTCCTAGGTGGGGGAGGGGCGTCGCTCTGTAAGCATGCTTAATGTTGGTATAGACACGATCAAGTGTATTTTCTCCCCTAGTAGAACACGACATGCTGATGGAGTTTGGGGAGCACAGTCTTTAAGCATGCTTGGTTGAAATCCCCGGCAATTATGTGGACGCCGTCGGGATGAGTCCTCTGTTGTTTGTTTATGATGTGTTGAAGATGTCCGAGCGTGTTAACATCCAGCGGGATATAGACAGCGGTAACGATGACTACAGTTAGCTCCCGTGGCAGCTAGAACGGTCTGCACTGGACAGACATGGCCTCTACGTCCGGTGAGCAGTGGCTGTCTATTATTTTGCTGTTAGAACACCAGCCCTCAAGCACGTAAACACAGAGTCCCCCCCCTTTGCTCTTACCGGAGGCTTTGTTTCGGTCGTGGCGATGGATGGTCCGTCCTGCTAGCTCCATCGTTGCGCCGGGGATTTGCGAGTGCAGCCAGGATTCCGTCACAATCAACAGACAACACTCATAGATGAGGCAGTTGTAGGCAATCTGTGACTGTAAGTCATCCATTTTGTTTGTGAGGGATCTGGCGTTTATGAGGAAAATAGATGGTAGCGGAGGTTTGTGCAGTTGCTTCCTTAGCTGAGCTAGCAGTCCGGCTCTGCATCCTCACTTTTGCTTCCTCTCTCTGCGCCGCCTTCCGTCGCCTGCTGGGCAACGATGCACGGAGCTCCCGGCAGTCTTGCTATCTCCAGTGGGATGTTATGAGTCCGTGAGAAGGCACTTGTGACTTCAGTGTTAAGCTGAAGTCCAATGCCTATCAATTCCTGATGGCTGTAGGTTATGTTTCCATGACAAAACAAGACAAGCAACAAGTAAAAACACAAAAGAGTGCACTGTAGTAGAGAGCCTTGAGCCACTGCATGCGTACGTGCCGCCATTTTAGAGCAATACCCAGTTTCAGTTTTGTTTCCTTCTTGAAAATATGCACTGTAAATCACTCTGTAAGAATCAGATTGAAAAAGGTGCCATATCAAATAAAAGGAGATTGATTGGTTGATTCAGACATTGATTGATTGATAGATTGATTGAGTTTGACTGATTGATTATTAAGAGGGCTATATCCTCAACCATCTTAGTTTGTAACACATAACAGAAACTTCCTCAGGGAGCACAGCACGGCACATTCTAAAGAGTTTGATACTGCTCTGGCAGGCCTTGCAGTATATGACCCATTCTTCAGAGCTTTCCAAAAAATCTCTGTGTAGGACATATTTTGCCAGTCACCCCGGTTCAAATCCACTCTCTGTTTTTATTCTTCAAAACCACACTCACTGGACCAGAATGCAATTCTGAACGCTGGCAACACAGCTCAGATTTTTTATGTGCACAATGGGCTGTAGCATCTTTGAGAGGGGAGGAGTCGTTTGATGTTTTCAAAATCTTACAAATGCTGGTGCTGGAGTCGGGGGCTGTCAATGGTTAATATACTTGAGTGCTCTATTAAAATGTGGCGGTGAATACAGAGCCTGTTCTCAGAGACCAGGGGGCCCATTAGTAGCAGCTCCCCCCTTCTTGCAATGCACCAGGAAGCTTTCATGCATTATATATTTACTTCAGCTGTTTCAGACACACACTCCAGATTCAGTACCGACACTGAATTAAAACCATGCCTCTTCAAACAGAAGCAGAAAAAATCTGAATCACAATCACAATCACAATCAGACTTTATTGGCCAACAATACATATTGCTTTTACATATTAGAGACGGTTCCAGTGTCTCTAGTAGTGTGTTCACACAATGATTTACAAGGTGACAACAGCGAATACCATCCAACAGCAGTGGAATAACAAACAACAAGAGTAGTGCAGGGCACATACATGGATGGAAAGAATGAAGTATATAAAAAATAAATATTAACAGATACTAGACAATAGATTAACAGCAATTGCTCAATAAGTTAAAGTGTTTCAGACAGCTATTGCACTGTGTTGTATACAGGTATTGCACAATGAGCATGAGATAAAGTGTACCTGAGTGCAGGCTATGGGTATGTACAACTATGGTTGTACACCTATTGCACTGTGAGTCATTAGTTTAACAGTGCAAGAGTGTGATCGCATGTGGGAAGAAGCTATTCCGGTTATAGAGCACTGCACCAAGGCGGCCGATCATGACGCTGTCTTAATTGTTTTCAGATATGTCCTTCCTCAAAAAATATTGTACCATAAGGAACACAATGTCTTTGCTCTGTATTTCTTCAAATTAATGGATCCAGCCTTAACTCTCTTTGATGCCACTGGGTTTAATTTTGGCACAGTCCTACGAAGGAGCAATGTTGTTCAAAATATTATGTGGTTGTAAAAGGATATCGAGTGAGGATAGATTCATCAACCAAGTGTTGGTATGATTACAGAAGCTTTAGCGAAAATCTCGATCTGAGACTTGAATGCCAAATGCCAAAGCATTAGAGTAGGAACAGTATTTAAAAGTAATATTAAAAACTTCATTTGCTGTACATATACTGTTTCCAGGGCAACTTGCATTTGACTCACCTTTAACAGATCATGTGTTTATACACCTGGATGTAGATTTGATTTTCCAGTAGAATGCTGAAGGTCCAAAGTTCTTACTTGAAAATTTGCAGGAAATTGCAGGAAACCCACCATTGAAACTCTTCCTGTGGGACTGGAGGCACTCAGAGAACCTGAAAAAAAACAGCAAAAAATACACTGCTACACTGGTTGACACAGGAATGAAATATGAATGAACGATGACTAAAATAACAACACACTGAATAGATTATGTGGATGTCTTCTTTGGAAAGCTGTTTTATGTCTTTAGACTGCCTCTGAAAATAATGCTCAACAATCTGTGTGCACCAACATGTCGTATTTTTGAGGCCATAATGTGAGGAAAAGCACATGGTATTAATCAACTGTGTGCTATTTATTCACAGAAAAAATGTGTATTTTTTTGTGGAATGAAAGTGCAGCAGGATTTATAGCTGGAATTGTGAGTGTGGATGAACTATACACTGTGTTGACAGCTCCAAATAATTAACCAGCTGTTTAAATGCTAAATGCATGATTGAACATCTTAACAAAATTGGTCAGATATCATTCATGGATAATTACCTTAATAGGTCTGTAATGGGGTGCTAAGATTTGGACACTCTTCTCCCATGAATCTTACAACAGTGGCTAATGCAGGATGTATTTGCAATGCTAATACAATATTCTCACAGCATAAGGTCTACATGCACAGTACCACAGTATCAGTAGAGCAGCTGTCCTCTGTGTTTGTGCAACAGTTCGATGCTTGTCAGGATTTTCCAACCATGAAAAGCAGGTTTTTCATTGTCTCTCAGCTGAATCTGCTGCTTTTAAAAAAGACTCTGTATTATGTTGCTCCTCCCAACAGGTTGGATTTAGAGCAAGTGAGGACATTTCTGTTTCTGTGTTTCAGCAGGAGAAATATGAAGAATCTATTTGTGGGTGTATTGAAGCCAGATGTCGGATCTGTAACAGTATCAGCTGTAACCTTATCAGCCCCAAAAAAATTTTATAACTCCTTAAGAGATGTTGTGACTCATGCCATGACAAATTATGCAGTGATTATGACATGGTCATGAAGGCATTATAAAGGGAATGCCAAATAAATATTTTGCAGAAATTATTCTACCAATAATATAACTATTGATGCACAGCCGACTAAGTAGCTACACGATACAGTAGGCTGATGAATGTGAGTACCGCAGGAGTCACTTCTGTGTCATGTCAGCAATGACGAGGCAGAATAGGCAAAAGCAGCAGGGAATAGGTATGCATTACGCAATGAGTGTGAATACAGATTCACGATTGATAAGGATTGTGAATATGGATTCAGGATTGGTAAGGATTAATAAAAATGAAGGATTGTATATTTTTAACCTAATGAGGGCAGACATAGTTTCTGTATAAATTTCACTCTTGCCACTTATGTGTAGACCTTCGCTTCTGAGAATATACATGCAAAACAAATGACAGATTATGATATTACTAAATTAGAATTTGAACCCACAGAATTCCAGAGCATCCAGTAAGCTCTCATGGCACACCTGCTATAGCAGTGCCTTGCGAATGGCTTTTCTCACTCTCTGGAGACAATGTAGAGGAAAGTCGCGCCGTTTTAGGAAGAAAAATCAGGATTAAAGACCCTAACTCAACATGATGAGGGGTAGGTTATTCTGCATTATGATGTGGCGCAGTCATATCTAAAGGAATGCTGTGTAATGCTGTGTAGACTGGATTTAGAGAGGTTCAGTCACATATTACACATTTGTTTCTCCAAAATTCAAAACTTATACTCTTCCCTGTGTTTCCACTAGAAATGTTTCTCACAAAAATAATACAACTATTGGTTGTTCCTTCCGAAGTGTCATCAAAAAGAAAGCATTAAATGAAAAATACATGTAACAAGAATTTTCTGTATCTGTGTGTGTAGCCAGAGCCATTATGCTCTCCGATCTGCAACTCCAGATAGGCTGATGATATACAGTACATCACTATCATACCATTTATGTCAACAGGCATCTGGAAATGAACAGATGACAGCATGACTACCACAATATAAAACATTCATTCAAGGTTCATTAATGCTGTTCTGTGAGAATTTATTTTAGTTTGAGAGCAGGAATTTAAAGCCAACCATTTAAAGCCAGCTGTTTTCCATTACAATGACAATGTTCTGACCATGCATTCAAACTAAACAGTTCTTTTTAGGGCTTGAATGACTTTGTAAATGTGATATGTATTTATGTCACATTTTATTCATGTATTTATATTATGGAACAGCATTTTATTAATGGATCCTCAGTTGCTTGTATGTGGTCCAAACAGAAAAAAAACTGTTTATACTGCCTGTATATTTTTACTTTTCTGACTTCTAATGAAACAATGAAAGACATCCCAGTCAGCCAAATGAGTCATAGTAATGAACAGAATTTGCTCCATACTTAATATCCTTGATTAAAATGTTATTCATCTACTGATTAAACAAGATTAAATTCAATCCATTTTTTAAAAAGATTTTTGTCAACCCATGTGTTGTGACAAGCCACTTCCTCCTGTTTGAAAAGCATGGGCTACTGTAACTGCCAACCCTTTGTGTTTCTCTTCACCTCCTCCCTCAGGAGAGAATGGAAATGCCATGTTGCCACATGGAAGAACAAAAAGAGCCACACACAGATAGTGTCCCTTGGTTTTTCTGTGCTCAGACAAATGACCTGCAGTGTGATTAGAGCAACAGCCGATAAAACAGGAAATGAGATGAAAGCACACTGAATAAACCCCAGGATGGGAGAGGGCTGCAGAGCTTCATCTGACAGTGTAGAAGGCAGGACTGTCCATTTCACATTAGGCCACTCCAGCCTGCAGAACTCTGTTTATATATGCTAATGTAAATGGTTTCAGATTAGGTAGAGCTGCTGGACCTAGAAAACAATGTTGTGGTCTGTGCTGCAATATTTATTGGATAGGTGCTATGGGTGTGAAAAGGATTTTGTTGTAAATTTAGGGATAGTGTGAAGGCAGTTACTAAAAAAATCTGGAAGGAGTGGGAAAGTTTTGACATGGATACAATAATGCATTGTTTAAAGTTCTGAAACTTTGAAATAAATAAATTGTATAAACAGAACACTTTGACAAGTGATTAACCAATCGTGGAGTAATCAGTCATGGAGTTGACTGCAATCATGCTGCACAGAACCAAAGTAGTGATTTTGCGCTGGTGTGTCTGAGGTGGTGAAGGTTGTGTTTCACTTGCATAGCATTCCAATTGTGTATTGCCTCTGCAGCATGATTTTATGTGCGTGATGGGTAAAAAAAGAACAAATCAAAACACAGACAAAAAGCGTCACTACTTTTTTCTGTTGCTGCCTGCAAATAGAGTTAGCAACTATATTACAACACTGTTATTTTTGTAACTGAATCAAATTTGAGGCCATTCCGTTTTTATTTAAATGTATTTGATAATCCACTCACAATGAATATAACAGGTTTTGGAAGCTTTTGGGGCTTTGACTGTATAGAGAGTCTGTGTATAAAACATGTGGTTACTATATGTGGGCAGTGTGGCACTTCTGGTCTCTGAAGCTGAGATAGTTCCCCCATAGCACCATTAGACATTTGTGAGTTTCTAGGACCTATTGACCTTCTCATAGGGATGAAACCACTTACATTTTGACAGTTGCCTCCATTTCAAACAGAGGATATCAAGTTACATCCTGCAGTGAGGGTCATGCACATTTTAATTGTTGTTTTATGGAGTGTCAAAGTGAACAAATGCTGCCAGATTTATGTAGTACCTGTCATATTGTACCAACTGAGTATTGCACTGCCAAAAAGAATAAAAATTCATTATTTACTCGTTTAGTAGACAGTGCCTTGTAGCACAGTGCAGCCAATGCACCTTACCGCAGACGTGTCATCCATTTATACAAGTGGATACCTGCTAAGCTATCCAGGTTAATTAAACTATGCCTTTTTCAAGGGTAAAACAGCAAGGCCCCAGCTGAGAATCAACTTGCTAAAAACCTCTGGTTATTAGCCCAGTTCCCTGGACACTGTGCAGCATGGCCAAAGAGGAGCAATCTACGGTGAACAAGTTCTCAGGGGTATATGGCCAGCCTGGCTGACCGTGCCAATTTCAGAGAAGAGCTGAGTACACCGAGATGACAGGAATAAAAGTGGTTTGCAATTCCTTTTACAGACAGTCTTAAGCTGTCAGGGCTTTGGACAGCAGCCACCGGATTCCTTCGACATCAATCATCTTCTTGCTGGGCCCTTTGTTCCTGAGGGATTCAGCTGACTGCTGCATTGTTTGGAAACGTGTTCCAGTAGTTTACTGGAGAAATCTGTTTAATTTCAAATGACTGGCAGTTTTCTAGTAGCCTGTCAAATCAGCTTTGTAAGCTGAGTGGAGATATTCCACTGTATGAAAAAACAAAGATAATGCTTGTATTAGCTTGGTGGTCAAGTTTTTTAGAACTGACACAAATGTAAAACAGAAGCAGAGAAATGTGCAATTCTGTAGTTCTAAATGATGTATATGTCTGCATTATATCTAAATCATAGTGATTTACTTGGTGCTTCTGTTTGGAAAGATTACAGACCATTTAGTCACATACTATCAAACTGATGTTTTGGGAAATTACCCCTTTCAGTTTAGATGGACATGTCAGCAAAAGAGGCTAATGTGTGTTAAAAGCCTTTTATTTCAACAAAGTGGTATTGTGGGCATTTAAAGACAGGCTTTTAAAGTATCTTATTGAAGGAAAAATAAATGGAGGTCGACCATGTCTGAGTGTGGACAGCTTAAGGGTCAGAGCATGAAGCAGCATCTTGAACAAGCCCCCCAGTGCTCCTTTTTGTATCACAAGGTCATCCCCACAATCATTATCCCTTACAATCAGTGTCAGGCAGGTAAGCAATCAGTGCCATTTTCATACCTGAAACAGGAAATTAAACCCAAAATCAAATGGGGCAATGGTGGAAAACCAGGCCAGCCAGGAGGAATGATTTGTAACGCCACTGCAAGGCTTCTTTAAGAAAATTTTGCTAGTCATCATGGCCAACACAACCAGAGGAACTTTATATATGTTATATATGTTATATATGAATGTTGGACACGTTTGTTCATATCTTCACACAAGATAAAAGTCAGATATTAATGCCCCTGGTTCTTCCTTTCATATTCAACTGCATAGCCTTCTTGCGAGGGGCTTGGACATGGTGATTTGCATATGTTTGCACTCACACTTATGACATGTGGTCCAGCGGCATTCAATGTTTTGAGCCAAACATGCCAGGGATCACAAAGGAATGTCATACATCTGGGAAGAAACTACCCTTGATAATATTAGTGCGCTGTGTGTCTGCAGTGTGCTAAGATCAGTGCACTGTAAGTACATCTTAATGATGAGGAATTTTGATCTGTGCAGTTGAGAAAGAGAGAGGGAGAGAGCTTGGTGCATACTGATTTAATATTATCTGTTCTAGATGAATGCAGTGAACATTTTCATTAATTAACATTGAATTAACAAACATTGAATTTGACAAAGAACCCAAGAAATGGATAAAAGCTTATTCTTGTAGAGTTTTTTCTTGGATAATTGTCTTGTTTGTATTACTTTCAGAACTCAATTAAACTCTACTCAAATTTTCAAAGAAAAATTAGTCTCATTTTTCTTTGACAGCTGCACCCATAATACCACCTTGTTCAGAGAAGCTGGTCGATGGGCACTACCGAAAATAACTCCATGTAAAAACAGATAGTTTTGGTTGCAATTTCAGAATTGAATAAATTCAACAGTTGGCTGAAAATCGTTTAAAAAAAACACAGCCCAAAGTCAGGGAACCATTCCAGAGGTGAGCACATATCGAAGTAAAAAGTTCCAAAAGAGATGGGCATCAATGTTGTTGAAAGCAGTTCTGCACAGCACAATATGCCTGTGTTTTATTTCTCCATTATTACTTCCAATACTGTTTACTATTTGTGAGCCAAGCTGGACTATCTTGATGAATATGTACATTTTCCCTCTTAAAGCTGGCAGAGGATATCACTCAGCATTCTAGCATTTCACACTCACTATTTATTTTGATGGTGGTATTTCTTTTACCTGATAAACAAGTACTAAGCATTTCTCTAAGTACTAAGTACTAAGAGATTTTTTATTTTCAAGGACTTCTGAAAGTGTCATTTTTGGGAAAATTGACTGTGGGAGATCAAGAGAAAGGGCTCACTGACTTGAATCTCTGTCCATCACTTTCGTCTGCATGTATGCCCCTTCAAAGCAATCTGCATCCTGTCTCTGACATGGCAACACTCAGCTTACTGGGCCCATTACGTTCATAAAATCATTTTCACGTGAGAAATATGTGTGAAGCCTTCCATTCATTCAACTTTTAGAATCTTGTAACAGCTCAGTTGAGCATTAAAGTATTTGTTTGAAGCTAAATTTTATTAAATTCGTATGCATGCAAGATGTCACATCTCACTTTATGATAATAATACTTGGACATTATGAAGATCTTTGTAAAAAAGGCAAAAGTTCTTTAAAGCTCTTTAAACCTCACTGGCGCTTTGAACAATCCATATTGAAGACATCAAGAAGGACAAACACACCCTTGAGACAGAAATGATGGGCATTGTACTGTTTTAGGTTTTTGTGATGAGACTACAAAACATTTATGGATTGATACGATACAGATGACAATGTGAATCCTGAGAATAACTGTGGCCACTGGGACACTGCTCTCCCATCAGGATTCACAGGAAGTGGTGCCATCTCGCTGGTCTCAGTGCCTTGAGAAAAATATTCATAAACCGCGGCCCCGTAAATGCCATAAACCCACATTTTTTGGACCGTTTCTCATATTCATGAGGTTTCCAGCATAAATATGTCTTCATTAATGGTCCTCCCCTGGTATGTTTTTAATATGTAAATGAGCCCTCCCTCTAAAGGATTTCTTGACAGTAATCTACATATAATTTGGCCGGTGGCCCCAATCTCTGCACAGAAGGCGCTGAAAGAATACACATTGTTCAGGTGGTCCCACAAAGCAAACTGCCATGACAGAATGACTGACAGCTTGGACTCGGCAGAAGAGACCCTCCCCACCACACACACACACACACACACACACACACACACACACACACACACACACACATTCTGTGACTTAAATGTTTCTCAGTAATGAAACATCAAAGTTTATTGACTGGGGGCTGTGCTAGGGCTTTTCACTTCCACAACTTTCCCTCTCTGACACTACATTCCCCTTAAAATCCAGAATCTACTCCTGTGGTCACAAGTTGCTTTGTATTGCAGTGGTCCGTGGATGCTGTTGGGGATGGGTTGCCTGAAGATGTAAACATTGTATTTTTTCTCAGTGTGTCTCAGTGTTTGGAATACATGGAGGAAAATGTCTGAGGTGCTTTTGGGTACCCCGTGTTGGAGGTGACGTGACTGCATAGATTTTTTTTCTGAGTGATCACTATTGAAATATGTACATACTTGTCCATACAGTGCTGGATGAGATGTCTGCCTCAGGAAGGTAGAAAAAGGAATTCATAATTTCAGGTTTGGTTTTACTTGTCTCATTGGGCCTTGCTTCTCTGTAATGGCATACATGCATACATACATACAAAGCTTTTTGTGAATAATGTGTGGTTGACATGCTACTAATTTCACAGTTTTTATTAGTAACTGGGTTTAGTTAATAACAGGTGTTGGAATATCTAAATTCAGATTACATGATGAACATTTTCCTAGATACTGTATCAAGTAGGGGATTGGGATAACAGTGGGGAGGTAAACTTGAAAAAAAAACTTTGACTTTGACTTTGAAGTTATCATCCTTGAGTATAGATGCCTAAATTGACTTTGAAGTCTGATGAAATTATATTGGATTTCTACCCAGAGAGAGGTGTGAGCATTACCCCTTTCTATTTCAAGTGGAGTAGTGCTGGTATTTGCTGAGGGTGGGTAAGATACATAAATTTAACCTAATTGGGGTAGACCAGCCATGCTTGACAGAAAGAATACATTGGCATTAATATGCATTGGATTCCCAAAAAAAAAGATTAAAAAACACAAGCCACAGCTTGTCTTTGTATAGAGATGTGGTAGCAGTGGGATGTTACAGACAATTGCACCCATACAACATTATCAGTAGGACTAAAGGAGTGTGATGGCTGACAGCTCTCAAAGACTAAATTTGGAGAGGAGGGCAGGAACAGTGGTAAAGCCAGGCCAGAGGGCCTGCTTGGAGGCTGGCTTCAAACCGAGTTGGAGAAAAAGGACTTGAAACTGAAAATTTAATTTAATAAACTGAAGGTAAGTAATTGAACAGGGACGATGATGGGGATCTAGATGGATCTAGACTCTTCAGGGAAGGGATAGCAGTGGACTGTGTGGACCTGGGGTTGTAGAGGAAAACCCTCCCCCCCGAGTGTGCAAGTTATAAATCATTAAATGGGGACATACATGTACTTTTCCCCCAAAAGTCAACATTACCATGAGATTAAAATATATTCAGAGATGGCACAATCTGTCGGAGAGACCTTTCCTGTTTTATGTTCAAAGCCTTTGATAGCGTGCTTTGTAGTGGGATTCAATTTTAGATCAAGGCACCATGGCAGTTAGAGGGGCCCTCACTGGCTAAAGTACTCCTGCACTTCTTTCTTACTGTGGGTCAGCAGGTTGAGGTATTTGCATTGTTCAAGCTCCTACACCCCTTTTTACTGAGTTAATGGCACAGTTTTGTCAGCTAAAGAAACATTTTAGTTTTTTTTTTTTTAGGACAACACACGGTGATCAACAGCTCCCATAAAGTGGCCGATAAGCTCAGACTTTTATGGCACCAAACTTTAAACCTGTCTTAAGACTGTTTGGATAGCTTTCTTGAAATACAATTCTATGCCTCCATGAGTCTCTAATGCAATATTGATATTCAATTAAACCAACCTGATGTAGTGATCCGAAGAGAGTAGATTAGGAGCAGTTTGAGCTGTTGTAACTTGGCAAAGATATTTGCAGTGATGATCAGTCACCAAATACAGGCCCATCGCCAATACAATGTGGTAACATGATAATGCTCTCTCGCTCTCTCTCTGTCTCTCTGTCTCTCTCTCTCTCTCACACACACACACACACACACACGCACACACACAGTGCTGTAATAAACTGAAGTTGAGTTGAGACACAAGTGACCTTCAGCATATCATTATGGACCACCCAAATTTTTGAGCAATTACTATATTTCTGTGTTTATAATAATAATGAAAAAAAAACTAATTTTGAGGCATGGTGGATGTACTTTGGCAAACTGTGGTGAGAAAATCAATTCAGCAGGCTGAATGAGGGTGAGATTTTACATTTTGTGAGATTTTTTTGTTTGCTTGTACTGTGCTTTTCCTGGTATCTTCATAACATTTGTGGGTATACATATTTAGAAGTCCTGTAGGAAAATGTAGGAAAAAGTCTGTGCAATGGACCCATATATAGCTAACAGTGTGTTGAAGTCTAGCTGGATGTCAGGGCATTTTATGCCTTTTTAGCAGTTTTATCTGGTAGTGACACATGTACTAGTGAGCACTTTGAATAAACCTATGATATCCATTTTGGTTACGATATCATAGGGTTATTCGGGCTCCAGCCAGGAGATTGGGGGGGTTGTCCAATCAAGTAGTCCAGTTAGAGGGTCGTCTGAGGTCATGGACTGTTCTAATTGTAATACAGCCATGATATTCACAGAAAATATTACAGGTGCATGCTATTTGGCAGCTATATGCAACTGAGGTAGAGCAGAGCTAAACAAAGTAATGATGTCCGTCCATGATGTCCATATTATTGATGTTCTTTCCAGATATGATGCTCTTCAACAAAAGGGAGCACAAGGACTCTCAAATGTAATAACTGTGCTCTCATTGTGTTCTTGTGTGTCAATGTGTGAAATTTATAGTATGCTTGGTGTAACAAATCAAACAGATTTTCCTTGTTTCTGGCATTATGACTTGAGATCAAATGAGTGTGGTTTGGTTTGTCTGAGTGTGGTGTGAGTGAGGTTTTAACATGTTATTAGACCAAGAATTATGCCATGAGGTCATGTGTGTAATGTTGTCAGAATTTAAAAAAAATAACACAGGGACTTTTCTAGTACCTCCTCTCTACTAGACACATATGTTTTCAGAGTTCTTTATGAAATTCCTATAGAAACATGCTACTCTAGAGTATAAGCTATTAAATGATTTGTCTAGGAGTTTTCAGAATTCAAAAGAGAAAATTTTACTTGTCTATGCATTTAAGTAGTGAATAAACGGATGCCCTTTTTCACATATTCATGGATTGAATTAATTTGCCATGGTATGTATTACAAGCTAATTTTTTATGTAGCATAAGGAGTAATTCACGATGAGCATCTGTGATTCTGCTGTGTGGTGATTAGATAACTCCAGTTAACTCAAAACAACCAGGGTGATCCCAGTGCCTAAGAAGTCAACCGTGTCTTGCCTCAGTGACTACCGGCCTGTAGCACTCACACCCATCGTTACAAAGTGCTTCAAGAGGCTGGTACTGAGGGACATGAAGGCCCATCTCCCGGACCAACTCGACCCACTGCAGTTTGCCTACTGCTCCAAGCAGACTACTGATGATGCTGTCTACAGCCCTCCACTTTACTCTTTCCCACTTTAACAGAAAGGACAATTAGGCCAGATTGCTGTTCATAGACTTTAGCTCATCATTCAATACAATAATTCTGCAGAGGCTGGTAGGAAAGTTGAGCCTACTTGGCATGAACACCTGTCACAGCACAGGCTACCCTGCTACATTCCCCTAACATTCCTTCCTGCCTCAAGAGAAGACAAAAGAAAAAAAGATGGACACCTCTTTTTTCATCCGTTTTTTTATTTCCTTTTTAAACTTCTTCCACCACCACTATTTCCTATTTCACCATTTCCCAACAGCAGTCCCTTTAACTTGTGTATACACACAAAAACAAAAAGGTCAAATTATATTCTGACATCTGCTATACTCCTGGCATGGAACACAAAGAGAACAGAGTAAAATATTGACTAACTACTCCACCTCCTCTATGGTCTACACCTGTGATAGAGTATCCGCGATGACATTATCCTTTCCAGCATGTTGCACAACTAGGTTGTAAGGCTGAAGCACCAGACTCCACCTAAACACTGTGCATTAGAGGTTTTGAAGTTAGCCACAAAAGTGAGTTATGATCAGTGAGGACTATTACTCCTCCACCTTAGCTAGAAACATAAACTTCAAAATGGCGCACTGCCAGCACAAGAGCCAGCCTCTTTCTCAATAGTTGAATATGCTCATTGATGGTTACTGAGCTTCTTAAAGAAGTAAGCTACTGGTCGTTCAAAACCTTGGCCATCAATCTGCAATAAGACAGCACCAACTCCCACCTCACAGGCATCCACCGCCAGTTTAAAGAGCACCAAGAAATCTGGTGCTTTCAACACAGGCTGACAGAACAGGATGGCTTGCACTCTGTCAAAAACAGTCTGGCAAGCTTCAGTCCACTTAAACTTAATTCCCTTACAGAGCAGATCAGTGAAGGGCTCTGTAACCGCTGCAAATCTGCGAGTTCGAGTTGTAGGGACAGGGATGTCCAAAATGGCCTGGACCTTTGCACGCCTTGAGATCACTGACCACTGGCCCACTTGATGTACCAAATAGGTCACTTGGCCCCTCCCAATTTCACATTTTGGCAGGTTCACTACCAACTGGGCTTCCTGTAACCACTCAAATAACTGCTTCACGTGTGTCACATGCTCATCCCAACAAGCACTATGGACCACCACATCATCAGTATACGTGACAACATATTGAGACCAGCTGTAACTGCATTCATTAACCCCTGAAAAGTAGCTGGAGCATTTTTCATCCCAAATGGGAGGACCTTGCATTTATACAAAGCAGAGGGAGTCACAAATGCACCTGCCAGTATCCTTTTAAAATATCAAGTTTGGATACATATTGAGCCCTACCAATTTGATCTATACAATCTTCTAGGCATGGGATAGGAAATGCATCTGTCTTGGTCACTTGATTGACCTTTTTATAGTCGATACAGAATCGCATACTTCCATCAGCTTTAGGTACTAGAACAACTGGTGAACTCCACTCACTATGTCCAGGCTTCACTACTCCTATCTTCACCCTATATTTAAGCTCTTCCTCTACCGTTTGCAATTTCCCTGGAGCCAGCCTGTATGGGTGTTGTTTAATAGGCAAAGCATCACCTGTTTCAACATCATGCATAGCAAGAGCAGTATGACCAGGCACATCCTGAAACAAGTCTGAGAAAGCCTGCATTAAAGACCTAATACCAGCTTGCTGGTCCTCTGTCAAATGGTTAAGATGCATGTTCAATTCTTTCAAAGTCTCAGCGTTGCTCAACTGTATACTGACTAGTTCACCAGCCTCAGCTCCATTGTTCTGCTCTTCCAAGACTTTCTTCACAGGAACACAAGCCACTGGCACCCCCTGATCTTCACTTTCATAATAGGGTTTCAGTAGGTTGACATGACACAACCTGCACTTTGTCCTCCGATCAGGAGTAGTGAGGACATAATTGCGGTCTCCCACCTTCTTCTCAATCATAATCGAAAAGCATGCACAGAAGGGAAGATTGATGAATTCGAAGACTCGAGTTAACACGCTAGCCAGCTTGAATCACAAAACAAATGAAAACTTTTAACACACAAAGTGGTGTGTAGCATTAAGTTTAGCCTAGTCTGCTAATCAAATACTACAAACAACTTTAAGTGACTAACATGTCAACTGCAAACACCATAACTTAGCACTCACCACAGGTTACAATAATATGATCCTGGACGAGCCCCCATTTGTCACGGCACAGGCTACCCTGCCACCAACTGATGCCTACCCAAAACAAGCACAGGGAATACCTAGCTAGCATGAACTACGAAAAGGTCTAGGGGATCCAAACTACGCTACATAGGGTCGTCCGTAACTTACCCTGCAGTATGCAAAGAATGTGAACTTGAGCCTATGTCAGTGTGACCTGGATGTTGGATGCACCTACCAAAGGCCGCAAGAGAATCAGCTTACCTGAGGGCTTCACAGCATCTCCTGGTTTGAGCACCGTCTTAGCTTCCTCCTGAAGTGGCTTGCTCCAGCCTGGTATCTCCTTCACATTTATTTTAGGTGTCCCAAAGTGATGATAACAAAAACGAATGACAAACAAACGTCTCAAAAACTTAGCCGTATAGTCTTTCGCAGGATTGAGCAGGACAAGTTATCTGCCACCAGCGGGACTCCTCTTTTCACTCCCCTGTCCAAGTAACTTCTCGTCAATTTAATAGACACGAGCCATGCCTCTCAATCAGCCGGCCCTCTGCAGCCTTCAACGTCAGTGTGTAATAGGCTGTCCCCAACCAGCTCCTTCACACACTTCCCTCTGTAACTGGATCCTGGACTTCCTGACTGACAGGCCTCTGTCACTATAGGGAAGAACACCTCCAAGGTCATCAAACTGAGTAGTGGCATCCCCCAAGGGCTGTGTGCTCAGCCCATTGTTGTTCACTCTGCTGACACATGACTGTGCTGCCCAGCGCAGCTCAGATCACATCATCAAGTTTGCAGATGACACAACAGTGGTGGGGCTCATCAGTAACAAAGATGAGTCTGCATACAGAACAGAGGTCAGTTGGCTGGTGGACTGGTGTCAAGTGCTGTCTCTTAGTGTTGAGAAAACTAAAGAGATGGTTGTTGACTTCAGGAAGAGCCCTGCTACTCACACTCCTTCTGAACATCAATGGCTCTGCTGTGGAGACAGCAGTGTCAAGTTCCTGGGAGTGCACATAGCAAAAGACCTCACCTGGCCACTCAACACCACCACCATAACCAAAAGAGCCTAGCAATGTCACCACTTCCTGTGAAGGCTTAAGAAAGCCAGCTTCTACTAAGGGACCATAGAGACCATTCTTTGCAGCTGCATCACCATCTGGTTCGGGAATTGCAACTTCGCTGACCACAAGTCCCTACAGCGGATAGTGAGGACAGCTGAGTGAATCATCGGGGTCCCTCTCCCAACCATGAAAGAGCTTAAGAAATAAACGCTGTATCCGGCATAGACCCCTCCCACCACCTCCAATGGACTGTTCACCCCCCTGACTCTGGCAGAAGGTACCGCAGCATCCGCACCGTCACTGCCAGACACTACAACAGTTTTTTTTTCCCTGAGGCAGTCAGACTCCTCAAATCTCTACTGCCCCTGAACAAGTACTGACCCACCCCTCCATGCCCCCATCCAATACCCTGGACTGAACACCCCAA
Source organism: Megalops cyprinoides (assembly GCF_013368585.1). NCBI lineage: Eukaryota > Metazoa > Chordata > Actinopteri > Elopiformes > Megalopidae > Megalops > Megalops cyprinoides. The sequence goes on from NC_050595.1 coordinate 33,127,094, forward strand.
AAAACTGAAATGCACACAGCCACTTTACGTAACAAGTTTTTTTTTACAATTGCTTAATTGCACATTTCAGTCTGCCACTTTATCCATTTATTGTCTTGTTATTTTGTCTATTTATTGTCTTCTATTATTTATTGTATCCACTGTCTTGGTATTTATTGATTTTATTCTGTGCACCTTATGTTGTCTTTGTCCTTCACTGTCTGAATGTAGCACCATGGGTCCCAGGGAAACGTTATTTCAACCCTACTCTATACTTGTATATGGATGGGATGATAAAATCTCTCTTGACTCTTGACTCAAGTTATTTCTACTTTGCAAGGGTCTGTGTCTGCCTCAGGAGCAAATCGGTAGTAAACAGTTGTAAACAAACAGTCCAAGTCAAAACCAGAGAATCCACAGGCAGAAAATCCAAAACACAAGGCAAGTTCCAATATCCAAAAAAAAAAACAGAGTGAGCAAAAGACAAACATGCGGGGACAAAACAGACTGGTACACTGTGACGAACTGGCAGAGAAACAGAGCAGATACTGTAGAGGGTTATAAATACACAGACTGGTGATGAGAAAACAGGGAAGAGGTGTGCAGGATGGGCTTCAGGTGGTGGGTGTGGCAGCAGGGCAGATAGGCGGTAGAGGCTGACATTTTTGTCATTTGTGGGATTCCCGCAGGATGGGAGTCAATTGCACTATTCCTCATGTGACTGGGACGGGACAGGAAAAAAAGTCAATGGGAGCAGGCGGGACGGGAATCATAATAACAATAGGTCAAATGGCAGGGTGCGAAGTATGGGGGGTCTCGGGAGGTCCGAGACGATGCTAGTTGCTTGTCTATGCGAGAAATTGCTGGCGAGAAAAATAATTTTGAATTTACATCAAATTTAATCATAGTTACAACCAGCATACAGCTCTGTGTCCATCTCCACATCCATTAAGCTACTCTTGTTTGAATTACTCATGAACTCATCATTGCATAGATATGGAACACATATCACAAGAAAGAGTGAAACCTGAGTTTTCTAATGATGCTAGTCACATATTTGTACATACCGAAGTGATCACGTTATGAAGACAGATCAAACTTCTGCAAAGTAATATCTTTACTAATTTCTTCACCTATTTTCACACTCAAGCTTCTCGGTTGAATAAGTCACGAAGTCTCTATCGCTTCACAATGTCAAAATGTCAAACAAATAGCAGAACTTACCCTTTCCAATGATACTAGTTGTTTCTGTGTGTGACAAAGCGTTGTCGAGTAATCCGGTTTTGAAATTACAGCAAATTTCTGCATTGTCTCCAACATAGGGCTGACATTACATCCCACTGTATGAAAAATAAACACAAAATAATGTATTTACTTTTCATTGCAATGATTCAAAAGTTGTGGTCAAAAGACATGTGAAGGTTTTCAAAAAATAAAGCACATTCTTCATCCAATGATTCAGCAATGAACTGCCTGTATTTTGAAACTTAAATGTTGGCAGGTATGGGTAGGGGGGACCCCCTGATTGCCACCAGGTATTTAGCACATTCTCATATGGTGTGAATAAAAAACTGTGCAATAGAACACAAAGTAATCTAAGAAAATGATGGCGAGAACATCAAATCAAAATCATTGCATTGCCTAAAGACTACCCCTCCTAAAAAAACACAACACAGGAACGAGATGGGACGGGAGTCATTCTTCTGGGATTGGGACAGGACAGGAATATTTTTTTATTCTGCCATGGGATTGGGGCAGGACAGGAGTATTTTTGGGGGAGTGGGACGGGACAGGAGTGAAAATCCACTCCCCTGTCACACTCTAATAGGCGGGACAGGAGGTGGGGCGATGGGCTGAAAACAAAACAAAAGCACATGCACACAAAAAAACCCAAACAAACGACACACCCACACTGACAGATAGAGACAGAAACAATACAAGTAGGACCTCGTGGAAGGACTGACATTGTGCTCTATAAATGAATGGAAAGCTATGTTAGACTTTTAGTGTTTGAACATTAAGATATTAGTGACACATGTAATCTGTTATTTAGCTACATGAAATGACAAGACATTGCTGTTAAAATTTCCATTGGATTGTCAAAATGCTGAGGAACAATTGTATCTATGATAAATGAAGAGATGAACACAGCTATCGGTTAACTCGTAACTACGGTAGCTAACACAATGGTTGCTCAGAGCTCACTGGTCATTTTTGAAATTGCTTAGCAGTTCAATGTCAAAGCAACTGAGCAAAGTGTGTCACTCACTCCAAAATCCTAATTATACAGATTAAATTAAATGGAGTTCTGCTTGGTTGTTCCCTCTCTGTGAACTGTTTTCTGAGAACCCTGGTACTTAACACTTCTACAGAGAGGTGTCACTATTAATAACAGTAACTATGGCAAAATAAAATGAGACAGTATCAAAAAGATCTGAAGTGACCCAAAAGGCAGTCTGCAACATTTTCCAATCAGAACACTTAAGACTCACTGTTAATTATTTCACTATTAATGACAAAGGAATATATGCATGTTCCAGAGGGTATCAGTTTCAAACTGCATGCTGAGTCAGTGTAAGTGTAAATGTATTGCTTTTTCCTTTTAATTCCACACAACAGCACAGCTTGTCAAGCTTTTTTCCTTGTGCGAATATTGCAATCACACAATCACATTCTTTTTCTTCTAGCAGGGCATTATGATCGCTAAATCAATCACGGTAACCATGGTTATGTCTCAGTATCATTTGTTCTGATATGAGATAACAACTGTACTAATGTAAGAAATAATTTTGGCCTGTTTTTAGTCTGCTTTCACTGGTGATGAATGCACTTGTCGAAAATGGGTTCTGCTTCCTGTTATTACAAATCAATCAGAGGTGGCATTCTTTATCCTGAACATATCGGTAGTGAGCCATAACTTGTAATTTGCCCGCTCAGTCCTGGCATCAAGGGGATTGCACGTGACTCAGTCAGGTCTGAGGGGCCCGAGTTTGAGCCCACCATGTCATTGGTGGGCAATGACCAGTATCTCACAGCATCTGTACAAGCTGGCTTTATTCCACTGCAGTATGAATGCGCACAAATCGGTATGTTGTCTAGGGTTCTGTTATCACACCATTCCCAGCACCTTATGACGTGTCTGGGTGCCTGTCGTCAGCTCAGATGATGTCAGGGAGACACACCTATCCTCCATATGACATTTGCTTCCAGGTACACTTTGGGACTGGCAGTGTGAACATAGTTATCCTGGCTGGCATACATGTATATTGAAGGATTTCCTTTCCTCCAAATGCAGTCCTATGGTACATTTGCGTGCAGCCATCAGCATGTTTTCTTCCTGCACCACAGCAAAGCAAATATCGACTGCAGGGCAGCCACATCTCCAACGACATCACCCTAGTGTCTTGCAGGCATCTGTCAAGCTGCTTGAGGATGAAAGGATCCCAAGCTGCATGATTTTTGTCTTTTAGGCAAACAACAGACATATTGTACACGCACAGCATTACCAAACAGGCTGAAGGAGAATCTGGATGTGCATCTCTTTCTGTTAGGGATGCCATGGGAGATGCACTGATACCTATTTGTAAAAGTCTGTATCATATGTAATTCATTTTTCCTTTTTCCTGTGAATTTATACTGTATTGTGTATGTCATGGTTATTGTGACACACTTATCGTCTACACTGCACACTGTGTTTTACAGTTTTGTACATTTGTACAAATGTAAGTTCTTTATGTCATTTTCTTTAATTTAAAATGGATGTTGGAAACGACACAATTGGGTAAGTGGATAATCTATAATTAAAAGCTGTAATTAAACTGAGTAAGTAAATTATATGTAATATAATGGACAGGTTAAATAACATTCTTGCTGAAACACATGCCATAACAAATGTAAGCTTTTGAATGAATTTGTGACAAATACTGTAGGTTAGTTACTGCAGGTTTCTCTTTTCTTTCAAGTGTGGCATTCATGTTGTTTGTCCAGAGAAAGAGTAAAACATTAGACTGAAGTGAATGTTCCAGGATAAAGTTACAGATTGGTCCCAGCACCCATATTAGACACAAAGAGATTTAAGATAGCACGCATTCAGTGTGGACCCACCAGAATTACTGAGGAGCAGTGTCTGAAAATCCATAATCAGTTCATTAATACTGCTGATAACTGCATTGTCAGTGCTCCGCCTCCTTAGCTGTCGTGCTTTTGTTTTCCTTGTGTTTTTCCTGCCCCGCTCCCCGCCCGGTCTCCGCCCGCCTGATTGCCTGCACACCTGCTTTCCATCCCCTCGTCTGCCCTGCCCTATATGTTCCCTGCTTTTCCCTGTCCTGTTGCTAGTTCGTCACAGTGTTTTTCGCCTGTTTCGTCCCCGCGTTTGCTTTATGCTTCTGTCTGCCTGTTTCCCGTTTTTCGACCCTGCTTGTACCCTGACCTCGTTTTTGCCTGCCTCCTTGCCTCGTTCGCTTGATTGCCTGCCTGTCCGGTTCCCCGACCTTGCCTGCTCCGATTTCCCGATCCTCGCTTTGTCCACGGACTGTCTCCCGGTTTTCGACCCTGCTTGTTTTCGGATTAGCGATTTGCCTGACGATTCCATTAAAGACGCACGGAACCCGACGCTCCCGTGGTCCGCGCCTGAGTCCCTGCCTGAGCCCCGACATGCATGTTCATAATATGTGTAATATATTGTAATATGTAATATTCCTGTGGTTTTATCTTTTTATTACCTTTGCATATTGGGGTGTGGACGATGAATAAAGTGGCTCTCATGTCACAAGCTTTGCAAAACCAGAAAGGCCTGGAGAGATACAGTGCATTCAGAAAGTATTCAGACCCCTTCACTTTTTTCACATTTTGGTATGTTGCAGCCTTATGCTAAAGTCATTTAAACTCATTTTTTTCCCCCTCATCAATCTACAGTAAATACCCCATAATGACAAAGTGAAAGCAGAATTTTAGAATTTTTTGCAAATTTATTAAAAATAAGAAACTGAAATAACACATTGACATAAGTATTCAGACCCTTTGCTATGACACTTGAAATTTAGCTCAGGTGCATCCCATTTCTCTTGATCATTGAGATGTTACTGCACCTTGTTTGGAGTCTACCTGTGTTAAATTCTATTGATTGGACATGATTTGGAAAGGCATACACCTGTCTAAGGTCTCTTAGCTGACAATGCATATCAGAGCAAAAACCAAGCCATGAGGTCGAAGGAACTGCCTGCAGAGCTCAGAGACAGGATCGAGTCAAGGCACAGATTTGAGGAAGGTTACAAAAAAATTTCTGCTGCATTAACGGTTCCCAAGAGCACAGTGACCTCCATAATTCTTAAATGGAAGAAGTTTGGAACAACTAGGACTCTTCCTAAAGCTGGCTGCCTGGCCAAACTGAGCAATCGGGGGAGAAGGGCCTTGGTAAGAGAGGTGACCAAGAACCTGATGGTCACTCTGGCTGAGCTCCAGAGATCCTGTGTGGAGATGGGAGAAACTTCCAGAAGGATAACCATCACTGCAACACTCCACCGTTCTGGGTGTTGTGGCGGAGTGGCCAGACGGAAGCCTCTCACCAGTAAAGGCACATGAAAGCCCACTTGGAGTTTGCAAAAAAGCACCTAAAGGTCTCTCAGACTGTGAGAAACAAGATTCTCTGGTGTCTTGGCCTCAATTCTAAGCGTCATGTCTGAAGGAAACCAGGCAACACTCATCACCTGCGCAATTCCATCCCAACAGTGAAGTATGGTGGTGACAGCATCCTGTTATGGGGGTGTTTTTCAGTGGCAGGGACTGGGAAACTGGTCAGGGTTGAGGGAAAACTGAACAAAGCAATTTACAGAGATATCCTTCATGAAAACCTGCTTCAGAGCACTCAGGACCTCAGACTAGGCTGAAGGTAGACCTTCCAACAGGGCAATGACCCTAAGCGCAATGCAGGAGTGGCTTAGGGACAACTCTGTGAATGTCCTTGAGTGGCCCAGCCAGAACCGGGACTTGAACCCAATTGAACATCTCTGGAGAGACCTGAAAATGGCTGTCCACCGAGGGTCCCTATCCAACCTGAGAGAGGTTGAGAGGATCTGTAGAGAATGGCAGAAAATCCCCAAATCCAGGTGTTAAGCTTGTCGCATCATATCCAAGAAGACACAAGGCTGCAATCACTGCCAAAGGTTCTTCAACTAAGTACTGAGTTAAGGGTCTGAATACTTATGTCAATATGATATTTCAATTTTTTTATAAATTTGCAGAAATTTCTAAAATCCTGTTTTTGCTTTGTCATTATTGGGTGTTGAGTGTAGATTGCTGGGGAAAAAAAAATTAAACAATTTCAGCATAAGGCTGCAACATAAGAAGATGTGAAAAATGTGAAGGGGTCTGAATACTTTTTGAATGCACTGTATTTCTCCAGGTTTAAGATTAAAAAATTAGCATGCACTCATTCAATAAAATTAACCAACCCCAGTTTTTGGGCAATGCTAAGCTGCTGTGGGTTTGTCATGAAAGGAACTTGTCTATTACACGTGGAGTATTGTTGTAAAAGAGCCCCTTGCCAAAGTGAAAAAGTGATGTGCTCCTGAAATCCACATGTATGATTTCATATCCCCAGTTCTTCCTGTGGTACTGCCAGGAGACCACATGGGTATCACAGAAGGAACTCATTTCTCATGTGCTGAATACTCCTGGGTTTTTATTAAAAGCTATGTGGGAGGGTGAAATGCTGATATGCTTGTGAAAGCCACATTACACAACCCATTTTTTACATTGCATCAAATTATTCACACATCTGACAGTGACAGAAAACAAATATAGTACAATTAACAGTGTAAGTGTGGAGTAGAACATCCTGCAATCTGACAAGTGAAATGCGCTCTGAGAGGCAGATAAGTCATTTATTATTCACTGTCACTGTTCTGATTACATTTCAGCAAGAGCTGCATACTGTATGTGTCTCATCTTGTGGATTATTCACATTAATGCAGGTCTGGAGAAAGGTTAGGAATGATCACTTGTGACCAAGGTTTTTGTTCTTTCTGATCTGTGGTGCATAGAAAGTCATACTGCCAGTGCTGCTGCCTGAGGTTTAGCTCAGAGCTCTCTGTAGCACTTTAACATTAACAGAGTCTGTGCTTTCATGTATATATCTACCTTAGAGAGGAGAGGCTGGAGACAGCTGCTAGGAATCATTAGCTATTCCTGGATACCAGTCAATGTGACAGCATATTCATTTTTATATGAAGCAGTACTGAGGTTGTGAAAACACTCCTTCCAGCATGCAGGTGCACGACCCAACGCTAGCTATCCCATTTGAACCGCAGACACACACATAAAGCCTGGCCATTTCACCTTTTGTTTTATATCCCTGCCGAGATCCCAAAATGGCCATCGGTAAGGATGGTGTTAAACTGGCAGGGTGAGGCAGCCCTTTTCTGAATTAGAGTGAGCATGACACGATCTTGAGTTTCTCCTTGCTGCAGATTACTCTGTGCACCACAGACTTACATTTACATTTACATTTTACATTTACATTTATTTATTTAGCAGACGCTTTTTTCCAAAGCGACTTACAAAAGTGCATACAGTAAGTATAGCGACAGTACGGGGACAGGATGTGTACAGTTCCACAATGAGACAGTTCTCAGCTGAGAGCAAGGTCTGTTTGAGGACACAGTACTATCAGATTTGTACAACTACAGCGTATAGGGCAACTAATACGATACACCTTCAAACAGCAAACTTCAACAACTTCAAACGGCATAATGAGTGTCAGGGTAAAGGCGGCAACAAGAAACAATTTAAAAAGCACAGCAATTTACGACAGCACTGATTGGGGGGGGCAGCAATTTTTTGCTGGGTCAGTCCAGGTAGAGTCTGAAGAGGTGCGTCTTCAGGCCCAGTCTGAAGGAATGGGGTGAAGGACCTGTCCGTAGCAGGACAGGGAGTTCATTCCACCACTGGGGAGCGATGTAGGTGAAATGCCGATGTCTGGCAGAACGAGCACCTCCTGCCTTGACCATGCAAGGAGCGAGGCGTCCAGTTGCTGCTGAGCGCAGGGGTCAGGCTGGTGTGTAGGGCTGGATGTGCTGCAACCTTTCAGTTCAACATGGAGCGTGGCATATTCAGAGCAGTAATAGTGCAGCAATATACAGAAAAATAAATTATAACTCAAAAAATGCATTTCCTGAAGAAAATGCAGAGTGTAATTGTGACCCAGCAGCGAAAACGTACTAATGTATATGAGACGATTGCTAGGATGTGTTTAAGTGGTTGCTAGGTGATTGCTAGGATGTTGCTAGGGTGTTGGTGAGTGGTTGCCAGGCTATTGCCAAGTGGTTGCTAGGGTAAACAATATGGTTGCTGGACGTTGCTACTGTGTTGCTGGGTGGTTGCCAAAGTCTTGCTAAGTGGTTGCTAGTGTGTTGCTAAGTGGTTACTAGGGTGTTGCTACGGTAAACAATATGGTTGCTAGGGACACACCCAGCTTTGGTGAGTGTTGGGTCACATGACCCAAAGCACCAAATCAGTTCCTGTGGCTATTGGTCAAATGGTGACCACGTGATAGGGCTTTGAAAAATGAATTGAAGTCAATGGCAGGATGGAGGGATGAATAAATGAGTAAAAAGACTGGTGAAAAAAATGGCAAAAAGACGAGTGCGGGTCAAGACGGTCTTGGATGAGTGTTGGGTGATTTGTCCCAAGGCAACATGTGAGAAGTGGCCGAGTGGGGAAGCCATGAAGTGCGAGGGGGTGATTTTGAAAATGAATGGGAATCTATGCGACACCCTCGCAAAAACTACAGACGTAAGTAGCTACTAGTTAGGTACGATGGCTTCTCGCAGCTCTGTTTCTCCAATCCTTAGCTCTCCTCCTTCTCGCTGTCTCCCCTGCTCTGTGTGCAACATGTTTAGTTATTCCTTCTCCGACATTACTACCAACTTCACCTGTGTTAAATGCGAGCTTAACACTAGGTTGCCGGAGAAGGTAGCAGAATTAGAAGCACGCATCCGCACCTTATACGAGATTAAAGCAAGTGAAAAGTTTATCGAATCCTTTTCAGTACCGGATGCGTCAATTAGCCTTTCCCCTAGTTCAACCCCGGCAGAGCCTTCGCAGCAAGGCGAGTGGGTTATGGTTCGGGAAAATAGACGCAAGCGCAAGCCCCCGGTGCACCACCAACCCTCGGTTCACGTTTCCAACAGGTTCTCCCCCCTCAGTAACACACCTGCTGAGAAACCTGTTAAAAGAGCCCTGATTATTGGCGATTCTATTCTTAGAAACGTGAAAGTAGAGACACCAACGACCATAGTCAATTGCATTCCTGGAGCCAGAGCTTCCGACATTGAAGCCAATTTGAAAGTGCTGGCTAAAGCTAAAGGTAAAAGTAAAGCGAAATACTCAAAAATTGTTATTCACGTCGGCGCTAACGATGTTCGCATGAGGCAATCGGAAGTAACAAAGTTAACTATTAAATCGGTGTGCAGGATTTCCAAACAAATGTTGGATTCAGTAATTTTCTCTGGCCCCATCCCCATGCGGCGCGGTGACGAGATCTATAGCAGATTAACGTCACTTAATCGTTGGTTGTCTGAATGGTGCCCCTCTAACAACGTGGGTTTTATAGATAATTGGCACAAGTTTTGGGGGAGGCCTGGTCTTTTAAAACGAGATGGCATCCACCCCTCGAGGGAGGGTGCAGCTATCATCTCTAGTAACATGGATCATAGTCTGAATTCCACTAAACCTTGACTTATCAGGGCCAAGGCCAGGCAGCAGACTTTCTGTCCTACACAGATGTCTGCTTTTTCCCTGGAACCACCACTTAAAAATCCCATAGAGACAGTGTATGTTCCACGACCCTCCGTCCCAAACTTCTTAAAAACATCCAGTAGGGGCATTTGTGCTGATAATTTGATAAAAATTAAGTCTGACAAACCTGAAAGTACTACCTGTAGACAAATGGTCCTTAAGATTGGGTTAATAAATATCAGATCGCTACAACCTAAAGCTTTATTAATAAACGAATTGATTACTGATCACCAGTTTGATATCCTATGCCTGACTGAAACATGGCTTAAACCTAATGACTTTGTTCCTCTTAATGAATCAACTCCTCCCAGTTACTGTAATCACCAGGTCCCTCGACCTACTGGTAGAGGTGGCAGCATTGCTGCTGTACACAGCTCCCAACTCTGTGCCACCTTTAAACCTGACTATAACTTCCATTCGTTTGAACTGTTAGTACTTAGCTTTGCACATCCTGACAAGACTGCATTTCAGCTATTTACCCTTGTAATAGTTTACAGGCCACCTGGCCCTTGCAGTGTTTTCTTATCGGAATTCGCCAATTTTTTATCTGACCTGGTTGTCAATACAGAAAAGGCTGTGATGGTAGGCGACTTTAATGTGCATATGGATAATGAACATGACCCGTTCAGAACAGCATTTTTGTCCATCATCGAATCCATTGGACTCTATCAGGCTGTGGATAAACCCACACATTACCGCAACCATACTCTAGATTTGGTCCTCACATATGGAGCAGATATTAACCAGGTAGAAATTATGCCACACAATCCTGGGTTATCCGACCACTATCTCATCTCTTTCAATTTACTACTAACATGCTTCATATACTCGGAGCCTAGATCTTCTTCTAGGAAAACGTTTTGCTCTCTTACAGCCAATGCCTTTATTGACGAGCTACCTACATCATACTACCTGCACAATGAAATCTCCTCTAGTTAATGTTCAAACCCTAGCTCAACTGAAATTAACCTACTCGCGGACAGTATTGACGCTACCTTGCGTAAAACTCTGGATGCCGTTGCTCACCTCAAAAGGAAGAAAATCACAGACAAGAAGCTAGCACCTTGGTATAATGACCATACTCGTGCTCTCAAACAAGCCACACGAAAATTCGAAAGAAAATGGCGCTCCACCAAATTACAGGTTTTTCTCCTGGCGTGGAAGGAAAGTCTCCTAAATTACAAGCATGCCCTCACAGCTACCAGATCCAAATATTTCTCTACTCTTATTGAGAGAAACAAGGACAATCCTAGGTACATGTTTAGCACTATCGCCAGATTAACCAAGAGTCCTGCATCAGTTAACCCTACCATACCAGCAATTTATAGTAGCAGTGACTTCATGAACTTCTTTGATAGTAAAATCTTAAAGATAAGAAACACAATACAAAAATTCTCATCAACTTCTGGTTCCTGCCTGGCCAGTCCCATTCCAGATTATGTAGGCATGTCTATTAGGCCCGCCTTGCGCTTTGACTCTTTTATACCCATTGAATTTGGCGACTTTTCCTCTTTTATCAATTCATCTAATAACTCTACCAGCCAACTTGACCCCATACCAACTGGCTTCCTAAAACAGCTATTGCCTGCAATTGGCACACCACTATTAAATCTTATCAATGCCTCTCTTATGTCTGGACACGTACCTCAGCCCTTCCAAGTAGCAGTTATCAAGCCTATTCTGAAAAAGCCTAATCTTGATCCCAATGACCTGTCAAACTATAGGCCCATCTCGAACCTTCCATTCCTCTCAAAAATTCTGGAAAAAGCAGTATCAAAGCAACTCTGTGCCTTTTTATACTCTAACAACATTTTGGAAGTTTTCCAGTCCGGATTTAGACCTCACCACAGTACGGAAACCACTCTCCTGAAAGTGCTCAACGACCTTCTACTCTCCTGTGACAATGGCTGTATCTCTCTTCTTGTGTTACTAGACCTAAGTGCAGCCTTTGATACCATCGATCATTGTATCCTCCTTGACCACCTCGAAAATCTGGTTGGCATAAGTGGACAGGCCCTATCTTGG